>NC_141694.1:1162666375-1163361375 GCF_964263255.1 Lissotriton vulgaris
AAAAGCCTGGTGGTACTTCTTCGGATGGTGCATCCCCTAGTAGTGGCGATCAACGAACTGGAACAGGATCCGGTGCGGGAAGCGGGACGTCGCAAGGGGACCTCCCGGACTCTAATTCGGGAAAATAGGACACGATGGGCTGACCAACTATGGACTAAGTGGTCGGGGAGCATGCAAGTTTGACAACCCCTTATTATTTGCTTTGTTGTCTGGTCTAATGTTCTTTATTGTTTACATTTGCTTGCACGTATATCTGTGTAGGTTTCTTGGTTAACGGTCTTCAGAGCGGATTTCTGGGGGGTCAGATTGGGAGGGCTACAGACCTCCTTCACGTGGAAGGCCTAATCTCTGTCGTAAGATGGCGATGGAACTGGAGGGGAGAGGGAGGTGGGGTGGGGTCCCTACAGAGTGCTGGCGCATGCAGGGTATACGAAGGGCTCCAGTGGGGTTGCTATCCTGATTAAGAAGACCCCTCCTTTTGTGGCCTGGACGGACCCATTGGGGACTTACGTGGGGTGAGGGGCACATGGGAATGGCAGGAGCTTACCATTGTTTCCGTTTATGCACCGCCAAAACTACAGGCCAGGACAATGTTGGGTATTACAGACTTCTTACTGAATACTTCGGAAACCTTGCAGGTGGTAGGGGGTTTTTAATGATGTCTTCTGCGCAAGACAGGTCAGGAGGTAAACCTAGGGATGCAACACTGACTCCTTTGGCTAGAACTGTCTACACCCTGGGATTAGTGGACGTGTGGCGGTGGCTGCATTCAGACAATAGCATCTACTCGTAATTCTCCAGGGCCCAAGAGGTGTACTCCAGACTAGATTACATCTTTATGTCCAGGCAGGCATTATGTGTGGAGGATAGGGCGGAGTATAAAGCGAGAGGTATATCGGACCACTCGCCTCTCCTGGCAAGGGTGGGGGCCGACGAAAGATGGGGGCAAAGAACTGGTGGTTAAAGACCTGGGATTTACAGAATAAGGATCTACTGAAGGGCCTGAGGGCGGATGTGAAGGTATACATAGCCGACAATGAGGGCTCTGTCTCATCAGGGGTGGTCCTCTGGGAAGCCCTTAAGGCGGTTCGGCGGGACAGGGCTCAGAACAGACTAGCATGGGAAAAGAGGAAAGAGCAGGAAGATGTACGGACTCTGGAAGCCCAGATCTTGGACCTGGAGAACGATCATGTGGTGCATAAAGACTCTCGAACTCATAGGTGGCTCAGGGACGCGCAGCGACAATATAGGGACTTGGCGATGGGTGAGGCAAAAGCGCAGGCGCTTGCCACTTTACATAGGCTGTACGATGTTGGGGATAAGTCAGGGAGACTCTTGGCTTGGTTGAGCAAGAAAGAGAGGGATGCCTGGTGGGTAGAGCAGGTGGGAGATGAACGGGGACAGCTGCGGCGGACGGACACACAGGTGGCTCAGACCTCTGCCGCTTACTACAGGGCCTTTTACGAGGCGGGGAACCTGGGTACCCAAGAGGACGCGCTGAGATACATGGCCCAAATCGACATCCCTGCTCTTTCGAAAGAAGATCAGCGGGATCTAGAGGGGGGTATACCCATAGATGAAATTAGGGAGGCCTTGACTAAACTTCGTCCGGGGAAATCCCCTGGCCCTAACGGGTTTTTAGACAAATTCTTCAAAAAAAACAGCGGATCTGCTTGCTCGCCACATTTTGGCACTATTTGAGGGAGCGGCTCAGGAGGGTACACTGCCACCTGACTTACTCATGGCCACAATTATCCCGATATATAAGGCAGGGAAGCCCCCAGAGGACTGCGCGTCGTACCGCCCCATATTGCTTCTTAATGTGGAGGTTAAACTCCTTTGCAACAATTTTAGCCTTTGGATTACGGCGGGTGATTCCTAATCTAGTCCATTTAGATCAGACCGGCTTTCTGCCAGATAGGGCAACCAGACTGAATCTCAGAAGGACCCATAACTGGTTGAAGGAGGTGCATGCTCGACAGGACCCTCACTTGTTTTTATCCCTAGACGCTGAAAAGGCGTTTGGCCCGGTACACTGGCCCTTCCTTGAAGGAGTGTTGCTCAGGTTCGGTTTCGGACCTAAGTTTAGGCAATGGGTGCGGCTATTGTACACGGACCCAAGAGCCAGAGTTAAAGTCAACGGAGTGTTATCTGAGGATTTCCCTATAAGAAGGGGACCCGACAGGGGTGCTCCCTGTCCCCGTTTCTCTTTGCCCAACCATAGAGGTGGTGGCAGGCGAGATAAGACAGAACAAGGATATCCAGGACTTTAGAATCAACCAGTCCGACTCCCATGGAGAAAAAATATTTTTGTACGTGTAAGACGTTCTACTATATATTACTCACCCCGCCACCACAATTCCGGCCCTGTTCGCGGTACTGGGCTGTTATGGTGCCCATGCCGGCTAAGAGATTAACTGGCATAAGTCCATCCTCTACGACCCCCCGGGGGGAAAGGAATGGTCCTACTTGCCTGGGATGCTGAGAATTACAGACGAGGGGTTTGTGTATTTGGGGGTGTATATGACATTAGATGGAAGCATCTCCTACAGGAGGAACGTTCATCGGGTGTTGGATAATTTTGCCGAGGATGCTGCTAGATGGAAGGCGCTCCCTCTCACTATTTTGGGCCGTGCAGCCCTGTTTAAAATGATACCATTACAGAGGTTTTTGTACGCCCTTCAGAATGAATACTTCCCGCTCCCCCGCCAGGTTTTTAATGATATAAACGCAGAGTTGAGATCCTTGCTGTGGCTAGGGAAACAGTCCAGGCTAGCACTGGGGACTCTGCAGCGGAACCAGTATAATGGTGGAATTTCGCTGCCAAACATCGAAGCCTATTACTGGGCGGAACATCTTGCCCCCATCAATGAATGGTTGCATGCCCCGGCGGGGCATCCCACTTACGACCTAGGGAGGAGAACCATAACGTGGTGCACCTGCCTCTACTATATATGGGGGCAAGGGGAAGGAACGACTGCTGTCTGCCACCAGGGTCACGCTAGGGATCTGGGAGAGGGCAACTGGGGTAATAGGCTGGAAGCATACACCGACAAAACAGACCCCGATATGGCACTGTACTTGGCTAAAGAAGCTGTGTGGGTTCCAGAGGTGGGACGATATTGGTATTTCCACACTGGGGGACCTGTTGAAGAGGGGGTAGCTAAAGTCCTTCCAAGCTTTGAGGGCGGAATTTGGGCTGCACCACACACAGTACTATAGATATGCACAGCTGCAACACGCATGGCGGGCGGAGAAGACTCTGGTGGGGCCTTTGCCGGAGTATGCACCACTGAAGGGGTGATTCCTACAGGAACACATTTTGTGCAAGGCAGTCTCCCTGACATATAAAACATTGATCAATAATGTACCAGATGGGGTCGTAAAACTTAGAGAATCATGGGAGCGGGATGTGGGGAAGATGGATACGGTGGATTGGGATACGGCCCTGATGCACCCGAGGGAAGTTGCCATCAAGTCCCCCCTACGACTTATTCAGTTTAAGATCTTGCATAGGGCCTATTATGATATGGTACGCCTACACTGTATGGGGAGGGTCCGCGAAACAGGGTGCCTCAGATGTGGACAGGAGAGGGGGGATTTCTACCACATTATTTGGCAATGTACCAACATACAGCAGTACTGGGCAGAGGTCTTGAAGGGGCTGGGTGAGGTTGTGGAGGCCGCCCTACCGCTAGATCCCAAATTGGTCCTGCTAGGTATTACGTCGTAGTTCTGGCTCTGGTGGTAGCTAAGAGAGATTCGGCGAAGGCGTGGGGGGCTCCCGCCCCGCCAGGGCTCGATGAATAGAGGCGGGGTATGGACCTGTACATGGCCGCAGAGAGGATCACGTATAAGGCAAGGGGGTGCCCTAAGAAGTTTAATAGAGTGTGAGGGAAGTGGCACTGATATCATGGCCTGGATGGAGGACTGTGAACCAGAGAGGAGGGGAGCTTGGCTGCTTCAGTTGGGGGCGGATTTATTTGGTCTGGGATTTATTGCCCTGTGGCCCTTGGAGATGCAATGTGAAGCCGGATGGAAATTAGGGTGAACATATGATTTTGGGGGGGGGGAAGGGGGTGAGACGAAGGGTGGTGGTTGATGGTCTTATGTGACATGCCAGTTGTGTTTATCCACTTTAAAAAAGCAAATAAAAACTTTTTTTTTAAACAGTCCCTCTCTTGTGCAGGGATTTTTAAGTGGGGGATGGAAAGTTCTAGAAGGTAAGCACCTCTGCTAAATCCTAGGTTGACACATCATCGTTTCAGCCATCTCAACCCTCCTACACAGCATTTCCGGACCTTCCAGCATGGTGATTGAAGTGGTCCCTTGAAAGACCTTCTCTGAGAGCATATGCCTTCTCCTCTAACTGCCAAAGCTGCATGGTCTTTCCTCCAAGACATAACAGGGGACCCCCTCCTGTGTTTGGCTCTGGATATCTGGCCTTTAGTATTTGTTTCTGTGACTTTAACCCTCCCCAGGCCAGGTGCAACGTAATTATCCCATATGGATGGCCCTATTGTGTGGAAAGGCTTTTGGTCCCCCTGCTGGCCAGCAGAGTAATTAAGCTGGCCCAGTAAGTGGAGGAGGCATGAGCCAGAAATCCAATTAGAACCTCAGTCAGAGAATCTTGACAAATTCTAAAGTGCCATAAGGAGTACAAATGTCACACAAGTGCGTATGGTTCCTCGACTTGAACCATATATCTTGGGACTACCTCTCCCAGAATACCTAGCACCGCCTATGTGAAAATTCTGGCAACATAGTCTGGGCCTTTGATAGTAGATATTGGTTTATGCTGGCTTATAAGCCTAGAATACTTTTGCAAGATCCTGCCACGCATTATTTGTGGTGATTGTGGCTGTCTGGCATACAATTCAGGATAGATCACACACTCAGTGACAATTCCAGTACCTTAGGACTACATTTCCTATGATCCAGAGTCTGTCGCTGATCGATGGTGTCATCAAAGAGACACCAAGCACTGCATGGCTGGCAAAACACAAACGAGACGGCAGCATCGGGAGGAGGATAGGGATACACTGTAGGTGATCCAGCAAGGGACATCCTTGACGATGTAAGCCGTATATGTGACAAGCGCTTCTCTCTAATTGTGCATAAGCACGCAGCGCTCTAGTTTCTCCATATGAATTTTGATCCATCTAACTGGTGCAACCCTTTTAGTGTGTGACTACAGGACTCCCTCCTCCACCCCTCCATGAGGCACATGATTTAGCTATACAGGGTAAGATCACAGTGTGAGTGGGTGTTTACGTATATATGTCATGTACATAGATTTCGCAACAGGACATAAAGATAAAATTATAATGATGTGCAAATTACAGGGCTTGATTAAGACATCACGCAGACATTTGGTTGAGTTGTTGCCACTACTTTATCAATTGGTATAATATTCTGAGCTGGTTGTTTTGAACATTGTAGCTCATTTACATGTCGACGAGAAAGGGTGTCAGATAGTAATTGCTTCTGTCCAGGTCGATAGGTGATCAATAAATCGAATTTGCTAAAGAAATGCAGTCACTTCATTTGTCTTGGTGCCAAAGCTTTTATAGAAGTAAAAAATTGTAGATTTTTATGATCTGTATAGATCGTCACTGTATATTTGACATTAAGCAAATGATGTATCCACTCAGAAAATACATCCTTAAAAGCTAATAGTTCGCGCTCAGCAATAGTGCAATTTTGTTCTGCTGGTAATATATTATGAGAAAAATAAGCTAAAGGGTGAAGATGGCCTATGTAAGGGACTTTCTGCATTGGTACCCCCCTACAGCAGTTTGAGAAGCGTCTGCTTCAACAATGAAAGGCTGGTCAGGGTTAGGGTGGGTAAGTACAGCAGCTGTACTAAAGGCTCTTTTTAATTCCAAAAAGGCTTCATTAGCATTTTCATCCCAATTTCACTTTTGTCCCTTTTTCAACAACTGGGTTATCGGAGTAACAATTCTAGAGAAATGTGCAATGAAGCATTGGTAAAAATTTGCAAACCCTAATAGCTTTTGAACATCTTTCACAGAAGTGGGAGTTGGCAAATTAATTATTGCATCAACTTTTTTGGGATCCATTTCAATTCACTTTGGAGACAACAGATACCCAAAAAATTCCACTGAATGGGCATGAAAAACCACATTTCTCGATTTTAGCAAACAGTGATATTCCCTTAATCTTTGTAAAACTATTCGTACGTTGAATCATTTTTAGAAAAAATCAATATATCGCCTATATAGACAATAACAAAAATATCCAATAGGTCATGAAAAACTTCATTGAGGAAGTATTGAAATGCTGCTGGGGCATTACACAGCCCAATTGGCATCACAGTGTATTCGAAGAAGCCAAACTTAGGGCCTCATTAGGATGACAGTGAATCTGCATCCTCCAGGCCGGCGGAAGCCACCGCCGGTCCGGAGTATGCGGATTCACTGCCGCGGCCACAGGAAACACCCACTGCCAGATTAGGATGGCGGTAGGATGGTCGTGGGAACAGTGGCGGACGGCAGGTCCGTCTGCCGCTGATCCGCGGGTTGTTGGGCGCTATTAGGTGGCGGTGTCTGCAAGACACCGTCAGCCAAATTAGGATGCGTGTAGGAACATGCTTTTCCGCTGCGGCTTTACCGCCGTAGAAAAGCATGTGGAACTTTGCTTCTGGGGGCCCCTTGCAGGCCCCCCGGGCGAAGGGGGGGTGGGGGTGCACATAGGGGGTACCTATGGTACCCCCCTGCATTTACATGCACAAAGCGGCAGGCACCGCGCGGTGCCTGCCGCTTTGTGCATGTAAATGCAAATCATGCATTTTTAACTTTGCGGTGGGTGCTGCTTCAAGCAGCACTCGCCGCAAGGTTAAATATATGGGATGTGACCGCCAGGGTGGCGGTCACATCCTAATTGCAATGGAGGGACCGCGCTGGCCCTGCGGACGGTCCATCCCCCTCGGGGTGGCGGACGGACGCAGGTCCGTCCGCCATCCTAATGAGGCCCCTAGTACGAAAGGCTGTTTTCCCTTCGTCACCCTCGTGCATGCGTATCAAGTGGTAAACACCACGAAAGTCCAGTTTAGTATACATAGTGGACCCTTTAACCTGATCTAATAGTACTGAAATTAATGGCAAGGGATAACGGTTTTTGATGGTAGCCTTATTACCAGCACGATAATTGATGCATGCTCTTAAATCTCCTGATTTTTTAGCCACAAGAAAAGTGGAAAGGAAACAGGAGAAGTTGAATGTCGTATAAAACCTTTTCCAAGTAAGTCATCAAGATAATCCTTTAGGTATTGATTTTCGGGCTCAGTGAGTGCATATATGACTACAAGGTAGTGGGACTCCAGGTATTAGGGCAATCCTGCAATCATACACTCGGTGAGGTGGGAGTTGAGTGGCCTGTATTGGATCCAACCCATCAGCAAAATCTTTATATTCATCAGGTAAGATATTTTGATCAATGTGTGTGGTGGCACAGTGTAAAGGGTAAATGGGGTCCCTGGCCTCTTGATAAAAAGTGAGCCCGACAAAGGATAGAATCCAAGCCTACTGTTCTTTGTACCCAGTCTATTCTAGGGTTATATTTTTCGAGCCAAGGTATTCCTAAAATAACTCCAAAAGTAGGTGTATCAATTAGGTCAAAAATGATTTGCTGTGTGACCATTTTCTCTTACGGTGGTCAAAGTACGTACTGTGTGGAATCAAATTAAACCAGAGGATAGAGCGGACCCATCCACAGCTCTCACAGTTTCAGGTTCTTCTTTAGCTATATGGGAAATACCTAGCTTTTGGGCCAGATTAATATTAAAAAAATCCAGTTGCTCCTGAATCCACTAGGATAGATAAAGCATGTCTGTTGTATAGTTACAATGACTGTCATCAAAATCTGTCTGGCTATGTTTTTTGTTAATATTGTTAACATCTTTAGAGATCTTTGTTGGATTTTCTCAAAGGAAACATCTTAGCTTTCTTTGAGAAAATCAGTTTCCCAATTCAGATTGTTCAATCAGGGCTACTTCTTTCTTTTTCTTGGGTTTGACGGTACATTCCTTTGCAAAATGCCCTGTCTTTCCACAATATAAGCACAATTTTTCCCTTGGAAGTAATTATTTTTCTTCAAGGGAGACTGATCCTTTAACACCACCGATTTGCTTGGGTTCAGGTACCATGGTTTTTGTTTCTTTATATTTTTTCTCTATTTTGATCATTATGGGTCTAAAATCGGCCCTAGGTTTCTCGCTGTTTCTTTCTTGTAAACAATGATCAAGTTTCACAACTAAGTCTACAAATTCTCCATACTCAGTAGGCAAATCTACAATATGGGCTAGTGAGTCTTTTAAATCTTCTCTGAGACCCCTATAGAATAACAACGTTCTTTTTTCTTCAGGCCAGTGAGTTTCAGATAAAAGACGATTAAAGGTTGTAATGAAAGAGAGTTAATCTTTTGTCCCTTGTCGGAGGTTGAGGAGTTAATTGTCACTTGATTGCACAAACACATGACGAGCAAAAAGGCGAGTCATTGTTTTCTTGAATGTGTTAAAATTTCGCAAAAGAGGATCGTCATTATCAACTAGGGGAATTTCCCAAACAGCGGCCACCCCACCTAAATAGGAGATAACAAAAGCCGTCTTGGCTGAGTCTGTATTAAAAATCAGGGGTTTGCAAAGAAAATCCAACTGGCATTGGCTCTTGAAAGCCGCGAAACGGGAACTTTCTCCTGAGAAACGTTCTGGGTTTGCTAGAGGGACAGGAGTAGGAGTTAGCACAGTGACTTGAACATTTGAATCTGCCTGTAGAGTCACAGAATGTGATGGGGAAAATGTTGTGGAACCAAACTTAGGAGGAGTTAAAACGGGACATTTATCCTGAGTCTTTGGTTCTCTCCATTGTGTAAAACATGTTGTACTTTTTGACAACTCTTCCCTAAGTAAATGATTTTCTCGCCTTACCTGCTTCATTTCAATTTGGAAGTTCCTAATAATCTCTGAAAGTTCTGATGTATTCTCAGTGAAATCTATGTTTGTTAGTTGTCAAGAAGAGCTATTGTGAAGAGGCTTCGTCTTCTGTCACGCAAGCCACCCACCTGTTTGTCTACGCTCTTCTTGAACGACGACTGAACCCCAATCTCCCCTGAAACTCCCCAGACCACAGAAATAGTTGTAAACTCTGAGATCTGAAAAGTTCCTGAGGGGAAAGGGGGATTGGGAAGTAAAAGACAAGAAAGACACTTGAAACTTCTCTGGACTTTCTGGCTAGGGCTGCTCTGAAAACTCTTCGTCTTTTGACAGTATTCTGTGTAACGAAATGACTGCTTCTGAGTTTTCTGCACCTAGATGTTTTGTAACATATAGACCTTTTGTTAGATAACAATGTTCCAAGATTGTTCATTAATTCCCAATTAACATAAGTTTGTTCTTATCATTACCTAAATGACATTAGTCTAGTAATTAACATTGTGTCTTTTTCTCTTGTCCTGCAAGAACAAGGAACACATATGTAACATAGTTTTCAACCTTAGATGATTTGAAGTATTTTCCCCTTATAAAATACAATTTACCTTTTTAAGTGGTAATTATTCTTACCAGTATTTTTGTAACATTCAAATATACAATTTTGCCTTGTATAAACATGAAACCAATAAGGAGTGTTGTCCTTGCTTTGTCCTTTTTGGCAGTCTTTAGAAGCACGGATCTATAGAGAAGATAAGAATATTGTCAAGATAGCTAACCACTGTCTGAAGAATCAGATTAGAGAAAACAGAATCCATGGAACATTGGAAGATAGCGGAGGTATTACAAGGACTAAATGGCAATTATGCTATATACATAGTGCCCCAAAGGTGTTCTAATGCTTAAACTCATATCCCAATTTTATCTGGATTAAATGATAAGCCCATCTTAAGTCCAGTTTAGTAAATATATTGGCCACCTAATGGACTCTATTATGTTGGAAATTAGTGGCAAGGGGTAAAGCTCTATGATAATTTCTTCATTCAAACCACCATACTCAATATGGGGGCAGAGCTCACAAGTTCTTCTTTTAGGTAAAAAAAATAGAGACACTTTAGCGGAGGCAACAAAGTTCTTATAGACCATTTGAAAATAGGGTTGTATCGGGTTAACCAGTTGATGGCTAATATTACAGACTAACAAGGAGAAGCAATTAAATTAAGGTTAGCTTTTCAAAATTGGCTGCAACTCAAAGCAACAAAATCTCTGTTTCATCAGTGATTAATCTAGATGTCAACAACGTTTCATCCACTGTTACTATTGCAATTGGAACTTCTTTTCTTTTAACTGGAATGTGGTGCTGTGAAACATCCATATAGACATTGGATGCTTCATAGTCAACAAGGATGGGCTCATGACTGAATAACCTATTGAATTTGAAGTTCTCCTTAAGGAGACAAATCCAGAAGGAGTAAATGACTGGAGTAGGGTGTCTCATTAACCTGCATCTCTAATTCCTGCACCAGGGACTAGCTCTTTAATTTTCCAAGCTCTTTGGATGAAGAGAAGCTTAAGTAGGATAAGAATAAAAAAAGATGTCCTTTTTAACCATAGTATAGGCAATGGGAAATATCTTTTAACCCGCAGTCTTAACAATGACCAGCCTTTACAACGGAATCACTACTCCGACTGCAACGTTACCATGTGTTACTTTAACAAGGGTTAAATCGATTTGCTGTAGGGGGCGGGTTGTTGGACTGATGATGGATTTTTAAGTCCAACACCTTCCCTACTGTTGCGTAGACTGGAGGTGGAATAGTTAATTATACTATTCCAAAGTCCAGTGCCCCCTAAAGCAAGTTGTTGTAACAACTTGCGTGGTAAAGAAATACGTAGTAATGTAGCAGTCAGGGTAGTGACTGCATTGTACAGGTATGCAGAGTAAATGCATGCAGAATTCCGTCATACAACCACAGGCATTAGCTCATCTTTTATCACCTAGCCCTTTTGTCTATATTTAATTGGCCTTTTGTAATTCCAACTTGCATGGTCTTCTCCTCTAATTCAGGAGTCTCTCAAGTAATTCTGAAAATAGGTTTAGGGGAAACTTTGCCTTGTGTTTCAGGTATGCCAAGCATCTTTCCTGAAGTCGACTGTTAATTTAAAGGGTTAGTTGAACAAGATGCGGGTCTAGCAATCCTAGCAATTTCAACCTTTAGTTCATCATTAGGCCCCATACAGAACAAGGTAAATGGGTCTGCATCTGGCCAATAAACTTCTCTAACTAAGGCCTTGGACTTGAGTAATTTGTAATATTTCTTCTTGAGTTGAATATTATTGGTGTTGACGATTAAACATCTTATTAAACTCAGTTAGGAAGGCTGTAAAATGAGCAGGAAGGGGGCTAGCTTTAGATACCAATGGTATGGCCCATGCCAAGGTATTACATGTCGTTTAAACCCCACCTTGGATCGATCACTTCCATTATTGGGTTTAAATGTAAATTGGACCTGACAAGTATCCAAGAACTCCTTTAACTTTTGAGGACTTCCATCAAATGTTTAAATGGCCAGTCAAGGGAGAGCAAGATACAGACATAAAAAGGCATTTTCAGTGGTGAAGTTATGAACTTGGAACATTCCATTATTAACTGCTGGTTATAGCTCCTGGACCTGATCCATTTTCAAATGACAGTGGCATCACTACCTGTCAAGAGAAGGTCTTCTTGGTGACGGCTGTAAGGTATTGTTAGTATGCAGACAAGGCATATCATTTCCAGAAATAAATCAGGACACAAAGATTAAACCGAAGTCCAGGATCTTTTGAGAAACAAAACACAGGAGGTTAACCTTGTGGTTTCTTTCATTCCATAAGTGGAATGCTTTCTTCGGTATTTGGCATGAAGAATGCATTTCTCTGCTGTCCCTTTTCTGCGTAGGATAGAGACTAAATCGCACCCATGAACACAGTGCTCGATTCACATAGGTAAAGTTAGACCAAAAGCCTAAGTTTAGACCAAAAGTCAAACTTTACCACTTTTCGGTATTCACATTTATACATTTTGGTATTATGAATAATATCTTTGCACTTACTGAGATTCCGCACTCGGGGTGGAGGTTCCACACTCTGGGCAGAATCTCCGACCTAAGTGCGGGATCTCTGCACTCAGGGTGAAATCTCCACACTCGGAGTGTGGTTAGTGTAATTTAATACACCGGCAAGTAATGTATGCCACCTGCAACCCATGCACTGCAAACCACATAAAAACAGCACACATCCAAGGCTGTTTTTTTCACACACATACTTCACCTGCCAGTGCTGCGCCTTGCCCTTCCATCTGCCAAGCATCAGAATGATAAATGTGAGGCAGAAGAGGAGGAGACCCATATGATTGTCAGATTTGTACTGGGGAACTACAAAAAGCCACAAAATCTTCCTCCATACCTTAGCAGTGCATCAAAGACAGCCCTATGGCAGCATTTGGTTAATGCAGTCACTGCATTGGGAAGGATGCCCGGACCATCACTCACATCAAAAAGAAATGGCAGGATGAGAGGAGGACAAACTGAACCCTGTCTCCATCTCACATCACTTGAGAAGGACGTTCTCTCCACCCTGCACCCCCACATGCTGCATGGGCTGCTTGTGAACAAGGACCTTATTGTGGTGCTGGGTAATATGTGATGATTAAACAACGACCTTGTTTGATAAATGATTATTATGAACTGCAAATGTAACTATGGAAGTCACTTCAAGTTTGTGCAAATATTCATGGTGAATTAAACTCTCATGTTTTTAATTGGGTTTATCACACTACAAGACACATATTCCTAAGTACTGCAAAGGTTAACTTACAATTTCTTTTTCACAAACTCAGGCCCATCTCTGCTGGTGATTTCAATTTAGTTTTATTACTGGCACATTAAGTTGTGCAGGAACTAGCAACCATCATTATTGTATTGTAAATGCAATTAAATTACTATCTAAAAAGTTGTACATAATCATCATTTGCTTTATTTGTCTGTTGACTTCTTCATTTAATTTACACATGCAGTCAGAGTGGATCCACCGCTGGAGCAGAGGTTCTTGCACTTACAGGAAGGCAACGTCATACAGCAGATTAACCACTGCCACCAGCACAAACTGGAATGTATATATGGCCAGATGTGGGTCCCATGTACTACATTATGATCAGACAACTTATTTTTCATAACCTCCATTATTAGTGTCACACATGTGATCTTAAATAGTATATATTGTTTTTCACATTTGGCAACTAGAATGTAAAATATTTTATACTCATATATTTTTAGGCCCTGTGACATTGGCCTGGAAAACGCAAACTACTGTTTCCGCGATCAGGTGTGACATATGGTCAGGCACCCCACACTGGGAGTATGGTAAACCCTAGTAAGACCAGTGATGCTTAACTTTATTGAAAGCTCATAGTCTATTATTATAGGATGACATGTTAGCAGTATGTAGTGTGTGCCAAAACTTCCTGTTGTCATCCATTTTCATATTCTCAGATACGCTTCATAAGAGCATACTATTTCACAACTGTGAGGGATGGGCGAAAAAAAATCATGGAGGCCGGATGTGCTTCTCAATTTTGGCGTTTTTATTTGGGAGAATAATGCAAAAATAAATTCACTGGGGGGGAGGGGGACAATGTAGTTTGGGGTGGCTGGTTTTGGTCTTTGAGTTATTCTCCTTTCACTGGTAATCTTCTTTCGTCATTCCCTTTTCTTTTTTGTTTGGTCTGGGTCCAGGATTCAGTGGTGTGTCATCCCCAGATTATTAGGAGGAAAGACAAGGAGGGCAAGGTAAGTAACAAGGTCTGGAGTATTCGGGTTGAAAGAGATAGAGACCACTACCACACCAAGGGGTGTTGGGGAAAGCTCTTCTACTCTTCAGTTACCTCCTTCTCTCTTTAGTTGTTAGGTACTAGTTTGTTAGACCTCTTGTTTTACTTCTGAGTCTTTGGGGAAGAAGTGGGTGGTGTACATGTGCAAAGAAAGCAAAAATTAAAGTCTGCGATAATACTCTGCCTATTTCACTGTTCTCTCTATGTGGTTTCTACACTGATTGCACCCCTCTTACGAGTTTCTCCTTAAATACTTTCCCTATCTCTTTTGGTTGAATGAGCTTTCTCTCGAGCCCAACCTCAGACCTCCTTCTCCTCAGGGTTTCTTTTACTCTAACCTTTCTCCACACATACAATTAAAAATTAAAGGAACACCAGAACAAGAAATGGTCTAAAATTATAATTCACTAGGCAGGCTCTTGTCTTTTCTGACCTCTACTGTTCCTGTGGTTAGGATATTGTTTCTCCCTGACCCCTTAATCCCCGTCTGTCTCAGTTCTACCCTATCCTTCTTTCCTTTTCCTCGCACTGCCCCTGAAGCCTCCCTTACCTTCCCAATCATGTACTGGGAAATCTGCAACTCTCCTGAGTTGCAGCGGGGGAGTCACACATCCCAGGACGACCACCACTCTTCCCTCCAGGTCTCTGGAGCATCGTCGTCTTCACGCACTGTCCTCTGTTCCTCTGCAGCGGAAGAGGGACTCCTGACTCCATTCACCCACTCGGTGCCTCCGATGTCTTCTCCTCTACGGGGCTGGTCCTCTTCTCTTTCCCTGTAATTTGGGTCCACGCTCTCTTTTCAGGCTTCTTCCAGTCCCATCGTCTTTTCCTGATTCTCCTCCTCTCTCCGTGATTGGCCGCTAGCGTCTGTAGGCCAGCCTTCTTTTTCCGTCAGAGGTTCTCGTTGTATAGGCTAATCTCTTTGTCCATTTTTTATAGGGAATGAGCAGTCGGAGCGGTTTGCTGGGGCTGAGAGGTAAGTGAAGGTGGATTACGGGTGTTGGGTTGGGGTCCCTTAAGGTGCTAAGTTGTTTTTGGGGCGGGCCTGTTCTTTCTCACAATAACCTGTTGGCTGACGAAAGGATGGCTCTACATTTAAATTTAAATAATAAAGAATGTACCAAATTGTTTATATTGTCTAATCTAAAGAGGAGTAGCACTAACTCTGTTGAAAATGTGTTCTAATGACAAATACATATAATGCACATCACCCTTTGGATTGAAATATGGATATGTTTGATTCATTACAACTGCTGTCAGGAGTATCTCTGCCATCCAAAATACCTCATCCAGGGATTTGGGAGACCTTTTGGTGGCAGCAGTCATACTCACTAGCATCCGTCCATGTGGTAAGTGTGCCATTAAGGGTTCTAAAGTATTATTTTCCAAATAGTTCACAATAACCAAATCATTGTGAAAGTAAATTAGAAGATATTGCCACTTTTTCTAAGCATCAAATGTTGATGTGTAATGTGTACCCAACATTATCAGTGATGTGTGTTTCTATTTTGCTTCTTCACTTATAGTTCATGCTGAACATTAATCAAGGTGTCACTTTGTGGAAGAGATGTGGTGCAGTGGCCACGGCGGCTGACTTTGGAACTCGGGGCTCACAGTTCGATCCCCGGCAGAAAATCAGCCCAGCACCATGTGACACTGGGCAATAGCTTGCCTAATCTGCCCAACAGCCCACAGTACCTTGACACCCTCGGTTAATTGTGTGCGCTTTACAAATACTGGAAATTTACATTTACTTTCTTCTGAAGCTGCTGGATTGAGGATCTTATCGTCTGCCAAATATGTGACATGAAGTTGTGGCTGGAGCTGGTGGATGCACATTTTCATTGAACACCTCAATGCTACAGTGTGACTTGTTACATGTAGGTTTACACAAGCCAGATCACACGTGGAACTTCAGGTAGATGCAAAAATAAATGGTATAACCCTTGTGTTGTAGCACGTGATATACTATAGCAAAGAATTATTATGTTGCAATCTCTGCCTTCCAGGTGCTGAGGACAAGGAGTCGCTTGATGACGGTGAACCACCCATGAGTGGAGGACAACGTGCAATCCGTGGACAGAACCCAATCTTCCTCCAAGCAGCAATGTCAGCAGCCAGCACTGCTCAACAAGAGGAGAATGAGGATAAAGGAGATGAGCAGGTGCTGGTCGCAGAGGATGACCTTGATGAGGAGTAGTGCATTGTTGTCCTACTGGCCAAAAGGCTGAAAACAATATAAGGTCCACCCAGCATTGTACCTCCCACTTCACTTCTGAGGACTGCCCATTTCCAGCAGCCAGCCAACCAGTCACAGAGTTCACCTCACCAACACAACCTTCACCTTCTCGCAGCCCTAACATCCAAGGAGATGTGTTGCTTCTCCTATGCATTCGTCCCATGACCGTTTATTCCAGGCCTCCTCTCAAGCATCTGGAGGACCTAATACCCCCAGTGAGGGGCAGGTATCCCCTAGGTATGAGTCTCCTCCTCACAGCCTCCCATGTTCCTCCCCTACCCATGCTGGATGACCTAACGGTCATCTCAGAGAGTGTCCCTTGCGAAGGGGTCTAGCTGATGCTCATGTGGGAAGAAACAATATTCCAACAACGATCAGATGTGAGGTAGGACATTCGTTCAATAGGGGCTACTCTGTCTGACATTTCAAACTCACTACAGGAAATCCCTCAGATGATTGACAGGTGTGTGTGTCTTGTACAGTATTGTGAAATCTTGCAAAGGCATGTCAAGGATGCACAGGAGAAGTGTGGCTCAGTGATTAGAGCGGCAGACCCTGATGCAGAGGTCTAGCCCGGGACCAGGGTTCAATTCCCCGCCTCAGCGGGTTTTGGGCTCAAAAATTCCACGGACCTGATAATTCTCGCCTCGGTGCCTATTCCAATCATGGAGTCCCACTCTGCAACTCTGGGCAATAGCTTGCCTAATCTCCACAACGGCCCCCACAACTCTAAGGATGCCTGGCCTCCACCTTGGGGGTGCCCAGGAGTGGACGCCTCACAGGGAAAGCCAGGATGGGTTCCACAGCGGTATTCGTACAAGCGCCTTGAGACCCTTGCGGGTGAGTAGTGCGCTATACAAGTATCAATTTACAATTTACATTTACCATAACCAAATATCAATCCAAAGGGAAGAGAGTGCAAGACACCATGCCTTGGCCATGAAGATGATGGGGAATGTTAAAAAGGTTTTAAAGTCTTCCTTCACAGTCAACACATGGGGGAGACCCAACACATCTACCCTTACCTCACCCCACTCAGCCACCTGTACCCCATCTGCACAGGGCCCCCCTTGTACATAGGCAACCCCCCATGCACATGTCTGCGTGCACATGCCCCTGTGCACAGACACATCCCTCACCTGTACAGGCATGCCTCTCACCTCTACAGGCATACCCTGTGCACAGGCACATACCCACCTGTACAATGCACCCTCCAACCCTGTACAGGCACCCTTCCCCGTTGTACAGGCACCCTCTGGCTCTGTACAGGTACCCCTCCTGTACAGGCATGTCCCCCACCTGCACAGGCACCCTCTTCACCTGTACAGGCACACCAACACACTGTACAGGCACCTCACCCCCTATACAAGCATGTCTTCCACCTACACAGGCAGATGCACCACACACACCCACATTTTGGCACCAACACAGAATACGTGCTTACTCACAAAGATCCACATCACCACATTTGCGAATGAGCACTATGAATATGTAAATACTCAAAAAATATGTAAATAGTATTAATATTTCACAATTCAATACTTCAATCTTTAGTAGCTTAATAGTTGCTGATGGTCAAATGATTACTCTGGTTGTAAGACATATATGTGACTATAAATGTGTGTGAGTAAGATGTTGGTTTGTACGACCATCTGTGTCACAAGGTATCATACTAAAAGCATAGCAAAACCCCAACAGATGTAGACTTTCCTACCTTGAATCCAGCATCTATGATGGAAAACACAAAACAGAGAGATGGTTTTATAAAATATTTTATATCGTTAAGAAAATTGTTCTTAAAATAAATTATAAGGAAATGGAAGAGGGGAATGAGAGAGCACATCTCTTGGGCTGCTTAGTCCACACAGATCAAAAAAGATTTTTTGTTAAATAATCTTTATTAAAGATAATAAATCACAGGAATAAAAATATACTTATTCAGTTCCGATGTAGATATGAGTATACAAGTATAAATACAATAGTAACTGTAATACAAGTGAATTATAGATAATAGATTAAAATATGCTATAACTCTTATACTAATAGACCTGAACAATGACTACTAAGAAGTACATAATAAGAATAGATTTAACAAATTGTACTGTTATACTAAGAACCTGTGTAAATAAGAGAGTGCATACAGTGATCAAAAGAGAAAGTTAATTTTTATATAAAAAGAAAGAGGAAAGGAGCAAAGAGAGACAGGAAGATAAAAGAAGAAGAAGAAGAAGAGGAAAAAGAGGAGGGAAAGTAATAGAAGGCCAAGAAAAAAGGAGGAAATATTGAATGTAGAATAAGAAATTATAAAGAAGGAGATTTCGATGATAGAAAAGTAGCGAAAGGCAACCATAGTAGATCAGATTTAATTTGTAGATGGATTGAAGCCTGATGTACCAAAGTAATTCTATGTTCATCACATATTAAATTCCACCAAAGTAAAAATGATATTTTAGAGTTGTCCTTCCAGCATGTTAATATAACCTTAAAAGCCACATCAAGAAATAAATCTAATAAAATTGATTTGGAGGTAATTTGATCAAACTCAGGTGACATAGTACCTAAAAATAAATTGTGAATGTTAAATTGGAGCGTATAAGGAAAAATCAATATACATTTTGACCATACATCTTTCCAAAAAGCGTGTACCTTAGTACAATAGAACAATAAGTGTATTAAAGAGCCTTTAGCAGTAAGACATGACCAACAAGATGATGTGACCGATTGGTTGAACTTATGTAGAAGAATGGGAGTAATCACAACTCTATTATAAATAAAATATAAGGAGTGTGTGGTATATGCAGCTTTGGATGTCTTGAAGAGTTTTTGCTAAAACTTGTGCCACTGAGGTATAGAGAGTATTTGAGATAGACCTTGCTCCCCTTCATTTTCAATATTTGATTTATTCTGTGTGCCGATAGGTGTAGATAAAGATTTATATATAAATGAGGCACTAGGAACAGTGTCAGAAGAAACTTGATACAAGGGAGCATCAGGAGTGAAAGAAGTAGGAATTGGTTGAGAAATGAAATCCTGTACACATCCCTGTAGTATTGGAGCTAAAATGTTGTACTGTTGAATACAGGAATAAGGTAAGTGAAAGGTCTTTTGCAGCTGATGAAAAGGTAAGATCATATTATTGACAATCATTTGATTAACATAAAAAAGACCCTTTTCCTTCCACTGTTTGTGATAAAATGATTTGTGACGGCATTTGATGTATTTATTAAACCATAGTGAGGACGCTAGAAAAAATTGATATTTATCAAAGTTCTTAAAGAAAAGCGTATGTAAAAGATATTGAGAATATTTCAGAATAGGATTAAAAAAAAGTACAATTAGTCATGTATACAATATCCTGTACTGAAAAATCGTTTAACAATGAACATTCAACATTGAACCAAGAAGGTTTAGGTAAATCCTGATGTTCTTTAGAAAGAGCATAAAATTGACGAATCAGAAAAGCATTACAATATAATTTAAAATCAGGAAATCTTACACCCCCCTCAGACTTGGGACAAAGCAATTTGGACAGGCAATACGTGCATGCTTATTATTCCAAAGAAATGTAGTACATAAAGAATTAATCTGTGTAAAATAGTATTTGGGGATTTTGAATGGTAACATTGACAATATGAACAGTATTTGAGGAACAATCATCATTTTAATTGTATCAAGTCTGCACCCAACATGATAAAAACAAAGGTGACCAAGATTTCAACAAATTGGTAATTTTAAGTTTTAAAGTAGTAAAGTTATGGGATAGTGTGTCCCGAATGTTAGAGAAGAACCATGTGCCTAAATATTTAATTTTTTGAGGACACCATGTAAAGTTGGTTGAATCAAACATATGTCTATAGCATGAAGAGCTTAAGGGTAAAATTTCGGTCTTAGAGAAATTTAGTTTATAACCTGAAACGTTAGCGAATGATGAGATTTCCTACAAAAAGGGGGTAAGGGAGAAACAGGATTGGGCATATAAATAAGAACATCATCTGAGTATGCAGAAAGTTTAATTTGGTGAGATTTTAGATTAAAACCAGCAATAAGAGGATTGCTTCTAATGCGTTCCAGAAAGGGTTCTAAACATAACCAGAAAAGTAACGGGGAGAGGGGACAACCCTGACAAGTGCCTCTTTGGAGAGATAAATATGGGGAGAAAAGGCCATTAACAAAAACACATGTTTTGGATTTGTATATAATAATTTGACATATGAAATAAACTTTGGGCCAAAACCAAACCATTGTAAGGTGTGTATCATGAAATCCAAATTAATTAGATCGAAGGCTTTTTCTGCATCCAAAGATAATGCGGCTAATGGAGAAGGATATTTTTTACTGAGAGCCAGAATGTTAGAAAACATTCTGGCATTATCAGAGGCTAGACGTCCTTTAACAAAGCCAGCTTGATCTGGGTTAATGAGTAAAGGAATAACTTTCTCCAAACGGAAAGCCAAGATTTTTCAAACATTTTACAATCCTAATTGATTAGTGATATAGGACAAAATCTTTTGCAAAAGGAGGGATCTTTACCTGGTTTAGGGATGACAATAATGAGGGCTTCTAAGAAAGAGCTACAGGTCTTATAATTGGATATAAAATAATTTAAAAGTTCTAATAATTTAGGGGCAAAATTGAAGAGAAGGCTCAAAATAATTCAACTGAAAAGCCATCAGGGCCAGGAGCCTTTGATTTTTTCAAAGATGTGAGAGTATCAGATAATTCTTGAAGAGAAATATGCTACTCAAGTGGTGTGAAGATATCCGGGAGAGCTTTAGGTTTGGGAATATCTTGAAAAAAAGAAATAAAGTCTTCTTCAGAAGGTTTAGTAGTTTCTTTCTATAAGAGATTGTAATATGATAGGAATGTGCTGATAATATCAGAGTCAGATGAGAGGAGTGCGTTGTTCCATTCTGCGTGAATGGGGCTGATAATTTTACGTTCTGATTTGATTTTTAAATAATTCGCTAGCATTTGGATGAGTAGTAATTGTGTTCTAATGTTTTGAGGAGAGTTAGGGTTTCTTTATATTTAGCATTACTTAGCTTTTTTTCTTTGAAGCAATAGTGAAGGCTCTAAATGATGTTTAAATGCATCCCAATTATTATATAATGTGGTGTCTAAAGAGTTATTAAGTACAAAAAATTCCTTATTAAAGGAGGTTGCTTCTGAAATGAAAGTGCGATCTGATAAAAGGTGATTGTTAAAACGCCATCAGCCTTGTTTGCATGTGGTAATAGATAAGTAAATAGAGGTAGAAACAGGAGCATGGTCGGAAATAAAAATGGAACCAATTTCAGATGATTGGAGACAAGTAAGTAGTGATTTAGAAATTAAAATATAGTCAATACGAGACCTAGTATGGTGTCCAGGAGAAAAAAAGTAAATTCTGAAGTATCTGGATTACACGTTTTCCATGTATCAAATATGGGACGAGATGAAATGGCAGATTGGAATGATGTGTAGGTTTTATCTGGTTTAAATTTGCATTTAGATTGTCTGTCTGAAAAAGGGTCCAACCAGTTATTAAAATCACCACCAACTACAATGTTAGAATTAGATATAGATAACAGTTTCAATTTTATAGATTGCGAGAATTCCTGATCTGGTTTAACAGACCCATAAATATTAAAGAAGGTAATTTGTCTTTTATTAATGATAACATCAACCATCACCCAACAACCAAAGGAATCATAATCTGATGACAGTATCTGGGCATTAGTAGATTTATGAAACAATATAGCAACACCACCATGACGATCTATAGCAGGAGAAAAAACAGTTTGATTGACCCATTGGCTTTTGAGTTTAAGAGATTCTACATCATTACAATGGGTTTCCTGTAAAAAAGCAACCTGGGTGTTAAGTTTAGCTAAATGAGATCATACCTTTTGACGTTTGACAGGATGACCAAGACCACGAACATTCCACAAGACCACATTAACCATGACAATTGATTAGGGGGAACATAAGGAAACAGGAACACAAAACTACATAATAAACAAGAAAAAAGATGGAAAGACATTGCTCAATATGTGATGAGACAGACGCATTATTAAAAATAAAACATTTACCAAAAAACAGGAATTAAAGTGAGATAAAAGGATAAGAGTAGAAAAGAAAGAAAGAGAAAAAAGAAAGGAGAAACAGAAGAAAGAAGCAAGTAAACTGATCATGGAGAAACATTCAGATCTGTAAAGAGAAAAGAAATCAAAAGAGGAGGAGCATGGTGATGCCAGAGGACACGGACCACAATATTAGGTACAAAGAAGGAGAGAAAAAGAGAACCTCTTGAATATAAAGAGAAATAAACAATCAGAAAACATTAGATAAGCAAGATTATTGGAATTAAGTTACCCATCCTAAAATATAGAGAAGTCAAAGATTAGTATCCATTCCATGAAATGAAAAACTATGACGATAAAGTATACGTTTTTCCGGATCATCAAATGAACATGACCGACCATCATGCGTTATTTTGCAGAGACATGGATGGAGGATTCCGTATTGGATGTTGAGATGTCTCATCCGAGGACGTAAAGCAAGAATTCTTTTGCGACGGGTATTTGTTGCATTGGAAATATCTTGGGATAGGAAGATATTATGGCCCAACCAAAAAAGACATTGTTTGAGTCTTACAGCCTTCAAAACATGCATCAGCTCAGTGAATTCTAGAAAGAGCATAATGATTAGACATGGTTGGGTAGCGGTAGGGTTTGGACGTCCCAGACGATGTGCTCTTTGTATGTTGAGGGGACTTGTTGATGCCTGAAGATCTAGGAGCTCTGGGAGGAACTTCTGTAGAAAGGATACCATGTCAGGGCCTTCAATATTTTCCGGAAGTCCATGAAGGCATACATTATTTCTCCGATTACGATTTTCAAGGTCCTCAGTATGGATTTTTAACTTGTGAATTTCCTGTTCTAGTGCCAGAATTTTTGTAGAGACATCCTGCAGGTCACTAACACACTGTTCCAGTTCTAGCACCTTACTTTCCATTATAATCCATCTCTCCTCAATCTGTTTCAGTTTTTCATCTGTAGTGGACATAAAGGGTTGAAGACCACGGACTTCATCCAATATAGAGTCCAAAACAGGATTCTGAGAGGAATGAATAGGAGAAGGTGGATCATTTTTATGCCTTTTTGGTTTTGTACCAGTTAAAGAAGATCTGGCATTGCGGAGATCGGTAGCCATTGTACTTTGCAAAGGAAATCACCAAAAAGTTGGAGTAAAAGTAAAGTACTCCCAAGAAATACCACAGATAATCCAAAGAATACAAGATTGTGTTGTCAGTTCATTCAATATGAGACCAGGATTTAGGAGTACCACCTTTGAGCAAGCCTAACAGAGGTATGTCAAGTGGAGCTCCTCAAAAAATAAAGAATAGCACTTTTTGGCAACAAAAAAAAAGAAAACCTGCTCCATTTCCACAATATATTGGCAAAAACATGGAGAAAACTACATAAGAGCAAGTTATATAGAGCTCAGATGAAATTAATGCCAAAGAGTAATGAGAGTTGGAAATATAAAGTTACCATCGCATCCACAATGGTAAAAGACAATGAGAAGTAGCATAATATAACTACTGTCACTCAAAAGCGACAAACCTCAGCATTGTAGAAAGACGTGAGCGCAGCGACCTAAAATGGCGACCGCTCACGTCTCTGACAGGAAAAAATTACCGCGGATTGAAGGGGGCTTAAAGACGACAGGAAACTGTCCCAAAAGTGGTATCCAGACTCACCGCATCTTCTGCGAGATAGGACCGTCACTCGCCGCTTGAAAAAGAAAACTGGATATGAGGCTCAAAAAGGAAGTCGGAGCCCCACGACGCAGCAACTAATATCGTGTTTACCATTTTCCACGGCGCGCAAGCCACGCCCCAGTTAGTAATTTTTCTGAGGTCTTGAACTTGAGAGCAAGAATTCTCAGTGATTGTTGGCTGTCAGATGTGGTTTTCCACTGTATTTTTGCTGTCCCAAAGTTTTTTTTTATCTCTGAGCTATCTTCATTTGTGTATATTACTTTAGTAGTTGATTCACCTTTGGGCAACTGTAGCATAAGGCACATTGGAGTTCCTTTTTAACATTAGTAGCTCTTAAGAATGAACCTCTGAAGGCGTTGTGCAGAGTTCCACAAATGTCTCTGAATTGTAGTATGCCTGCTTGTATATTATCTTTCGTTTATGAGCTGATTCACATTTTAACTACTGTCACTCAAAAGCGGCAAAACTCGGCATTAAAGAAAGACGCGAGCGCAGCGACTTCAAATGGCGGCCGCTCGCGTCGCTGACAGGAAAAAATGACCGTGGATTTAGGGAGGCTTAAAGACGACAGGAAACTGTCCCAAAAGCGGTATCCAGACTCACTGCATCTTCTGCGACATATGAACGTCTCTCGCCGCTTGAAAAACTGGATATGAGGCTCAAAAAGGAAGTCGTAGTCCCGGGACGCAGCGGAGCTCACATCGGGTCCGTCATTTTCCTCGGCGCGCAAGCCACGCCCCCACAGATCGAATTTTTATGTGCCCACATTCATGTGCTCTGTGTTGTGATGTATTGGGCGTAAGATCACTTCAGTGAAAAAGGTGACAGGTTATAACTTATACAGCAATCATTACTTCACTAAAGATGAGCCTACATTTACACAATCAACCTCGGCATTTCATATATGCTGATATACCTCTTAAAAAGTCTTGTTCTGCTCTGTAAACCACTCTATACATTAGATACTCAATAGTGCTGTGAACAAAATTCAAGCAAAGTTAACCAAGGTCTGTTAAAACTTCTATTAAAGTATTATTACCAAAATGTTAGACACAAACATTCCTCTATATTATTACAAACGCATTCTGGAAGGGTCTAGAATTCCCCTGTTTGTTTCCATTAAGGCACACACTGAGATGAAAACTATGAGTGATGGAGTGTTAAAATATTTAGAAATTAATGAAATGCCGATCTAAAGGTGCTTTGCCATCATGCCAAGTTCCAAATGTCCCAGAAATGTTTTCAGACTTTATAAAATTATCATTTATTCTGTTTTTGTCATTTTGTTTTTGATAATCAACTTTATTGGGGTTTAAACAAAAGCACAATTATACATTACACACTGGCATGTAGTATGTTCACGGTCTTTTCAGAGTTTTGCTGTGCTGTCACTTTACAGTTGCTGTGAATGTGTCTTGAGCTCCAAAGATCACAGTTGCCCGTCCACTTGCCCATTAGTCTGTGAAACCCAACCACTTGTCCCATTACACAGTCATATTTCGCTGGACAACCTCTCGCTTCATATACTGTTTTTTCCTGCATGGCACACCAGTCCAGTCCCTTGCGCCAACGGGAGATGATGGGGAGCAGGGCCTTTCTAAGTGGCTGCTATATCTCTTTTGACCACAATGGTGACCAACCCAGGAAGGTGCAGGAAACTCCCAACCCTTCCATGACTCCCAGGATAAGAGTCAAAGGGTTAAGCGGGACCTCCTATCCCAGTGTGGTATTCAGTTAATTCGCTACTGCTGTCCAATATTGAGTGAGAGCAGTACAAGACCACATCCCATGATAAAAGTCCACAGGTTCTTCTGCACATGGGGGGCATTTGGGAGCCAGGAGAAACCCAGCACCGTGCAATTGGACTGGAGTCAGGTAAGCGCAGTGAAGATAGTAAATTTGGATTAGACAGAACCTGGCCGAGAGTGAAATCACCCAGGGGACCACATGGGCATCTCTCCAGTCTTCTAACTCCAAGGGGCCCAGCCATTGTTCCTAACAGTTTTTCAGATAATCTAAGGTCGTTGTGGAGTTGTTGACCAGAGAGCGGTATATCTAGGATACCCCTTCCTTCCCTAAGATACAATTGAGGAGCTTGGCTTCCAAAGGACTGAATTCAGGAAGTGCAGTGCCTGCTGGGACGTGGAGGGTGATAGTGTGCTGCAGCTGGACTGAGTGGAGCAAAGAGAGTATGTGTTTTGCAAGTCTTGAAAAGTGTGCAGGTGTCTCCCCAACCATAAATCTCCAAGGTGTGTGATACCGATTAGGTCCCGTGTCCGGAATCCTTCCAATTACGCCACCTCTCCCAGCCAGGTGCCGTGCCACAGGGATGTCTGTAGTGTGTCCCATTGTGTATACCACAGTGCAGAGCACCACACGAGCAGGACTGCTCAAGTCACTGCCGGATGAGCATGAGGAAATAGAGCCCCAAAGAGCATTGCCTGGATCTGGAAGAACGTCAGGTTTCTCAGCTCTAGGTGGTATGCTGGGTCAGCCAATCACTCGGAGAACCAATTATGTATCACCAAGAGGCAGGTAGCCATATAGTACAGAAAAAGGATTGTCATCCCCATCCACCATCGTATGGGTCCCGCTGGCAGTGGACAAGAGCCATACGTGGTCTAGATTTTCCCCAAAGAAATGCAGCTGCCATTTTAGGTGGTTCTGGAGTATATATAGAAACCGAGGAAGCACCCTCATTTTGAATAGGGCGATCTTTCCCGGGGGATTGAAGGGAAGGGATTGCAACCTACGAAGGTCCTCTATTGTTTTCTCAACTAAGGGGGTGAGAATGAGTGACGAGCTAAATCCTGAGAGGAGAGTGACCCAGATCCCCAGGTATTTAAAGCTGAGGCGCCATATGGGGATGTCTGATTGCCATTCTACTCACTCTTGTGACAAGTGGAGGGTACTAGAGTTGATTTGGCTGGGTTCAAGCGCAAGCCCGATGCTTCTCTAAATAATCGCAGGATGTGGAGGCACTGGTCTGAATCATGTCAGGTCTGCAAGGAAGACAAGAACGTCATCTGCATATAGGGCGATACAGTCTTAATGTGAGTCCCGCCTTCACCACCCCTGTATCTGTGCATCACATTGGATAAGTTGGGCGAGCGGTTCTATCGCTAGGGCATAGAGGAGGGGAGCTAGGGAGCAGACCTGCCTTGCTTCTCTGCGAATAGGGAAGACGTTTGAAAGCACACCGTTTATGAGGACCCGAGCAGGCAGGTTAGAGTAAAGTACTCGTATCACCCTCTGGAAGTGTGGACCGAATCCTGCCCTCACCAGCACGTCCTCTAAGTTCAGCCAATCAACCATATTGAAGGCTTTTTCGACATCTATCAATAGCAAAGCCAGGTATAGTGATAAAAGATGGTGATGCACCAGTTCTACATGCAGTCGTCGTAGGCAGTGCCTCGTGCTGGGATGGGGCACTGTTGTTGGCATTTAATTCTGCATCTCTACTAACTTCCCAACCTGCGTGATTGCCCATGGTTTTGATGTATTTTAAGGGAGCATTCACTCTTACATTTGGGAATAAATGAGACCATATCTGTTGTTGTCAGTCCTGGAGACAATCACTGCCATCTATTTTCACAGAGAAGGAATGGCAAGTCCAACCATGGACTCAGAAGCAAGGCCTTCCTTGCTTCACCACTAGCAACATTAGAACAATGAGAGGTTCACCACATCCCGAACTGACCACACTGCTTGTACACATCTCTCTTGTCACACTCCCATCAGCTGCTGGTGGCAGACAGCTTTTGGAGGCTCCACTTTCCCTTGTGACATGGTGGACTGCAGCCTGCAGAGCAACTGACAACACCTTCCTCACTCTCTGATTGCACACATAAGCAAAGGTCCTGCTTCCCTCCCCTGTCGTCACAAACCTGTTTGTCCCTTTACCCTGCAATCACTACCTCTTGCTGTGCGACCCTCAATACCCGTATGGGTAGCTTTATCCTCTATATAGGAATCAGTATCACATTCATCTAGGAAACTCATCTAGATGAGAAAGAGACCCTGAAACTAAAAACAAATTGTTTAGAAAAATCGACTTATCAAAGGACTTCTCAAAGCCTGTTAAAAAAAAAGAATGGCAGCACCACATTGATTCACAACAATCTGAAAACCCTTCTTCCTTCAACAAAGTCGACCAATCAAGATATATGGGTAGGAGCCACTGTGATTATTGAAAATGTCACAACCTGATCAGTGCATATGCCTGACGTCTTGAAATGTCCTCACCTGGAATGATATCCAGCAGGTTATCAGAGTAACTCCTCAGCAGAAAAACCTCATTCTTGGGGAGACTGTAATACATACTTGGCTTCCATTTTAGACAAGAAACTATCTGTGAAATACGCTAAAAGCTCATTTCAAACGGCATTCAAGAAATTTGTCAATCAAAGAAACTTTATTTGTTGCGCTTCTGTAGGATAAAAGTACAAGTGAAATAAAATATATTAAAAAGAAAACCTTCAGAAACTAAAACATGTAACTCTTACCCATAAAAACCCAGCTGGAATCAGCAACCTCGAAACCCATAAAATAGAATTAAACAACAATAATCATTTAAAAGATTTCTGATAAATTGACGCCAAAGTATAATCGGTCCAAACCGTGAATCATAAATTGCAATCATACAGCCTCTTAGAGGCTGTAGACATACCATGTTATACAAATGTCTTCCCAAAGTGCTTCATACGTGCAGCAGACATTGCACTCAACCTTGGGCACAAAGAAAGTACTAAATGCAGCTTACAGGACATTCATTGGGTTTGGGAAAGAATTAGACTGAGATGATGGTACCATAACAATTCAGAGACAATGGGATTACGAGATACCAAGCAGAACATTTCACAAGAACCCTGGTATACAGTTGACTTACTAATAAAGTGCTTCGAGGGTGTAACAGAACCAAGAAAGTGCACCATAACTTGGATACAGGAAGCATACTTTAAGCAGCATGCAAGACAATTAATGGGTTTTAAAAATAATTGCACTGAGCAATCAAGAAACAAGGCTTACAAAACAAAGTGCCAAACATTCCTGAAAGCCCATACATTAGAAACACATTTTCTACAACAAACACTTCCTAACTCCTGTCATGACGATGCACCTCTTCTTGTTTTTAGACATTGACATATGAAAATAGTATGGCAGACCAAAGGACCGCCACGATGTAGCAAAAAGTGCAGCGCAGGTCTACATTGTCTAATATTATACCTTTTAAAACGTGGTACCATCAATCTCATCCTAGGGGCATTGTAAAACAAACTAAATAACACACTGGGCCTGATTCACAGAACTAACTTAAGACAAAATCCTAAACTTACTACCATTTACTCACTTTGGTATTCACAGAAGGCCCTATCTCATTTTGGTATTCGCAGAATGCACTTACTCATTGATGAGTAAGTGCCTTCTGTGAATACCAAAATGAGTAAGCGCACTTACTCATTTTGGTATTCACAGTCATCAATGAGTAAGTGCCTTCTGTGAATACCAAAATGAGTGTCTTCTGTGAATACCAAAATGAGTAAGTGCCTTCTGTGAATACCAAAATGGTAGTAAGTTTAGGATTTTGTCTTAAGTTAGTTCTGTGAATCGGGACCGATGTGTAAGGTGGTTTGGGAAGATGTTCCGTCACATGGGCATGGGTCTAGCTCCTTCAGGGAAAGACACTATTGTGGATAACCCAACATAAGAGGCAAATAGTTAAAACCAAACCTGGCAAGTACAAACATTGCTGTTGATTCTGGATGATGGAAAAATAAGATTGCAAACCTATGTACAAAGAAATTGAATTATAACAGGGAACTGCAGCTTTATTTTGATTAATCACTACTCTTTTTGCCACAGCGTTCGCCACAAATGTCTGCTTCAGCTTTGGCTTACTGCAGACCGAACAAGAGTGGGGTGAGAAAAATGAATCAGGGAGTCCTATTTCCTCCAAGGTCGGGTTGACATATGGCATCCAAGGTATGTCAAGAGCTGCATTTAATTTTAAGCAGTCCTCAAGGACTATCTGATTGAGGGGTGCAGTCTTCCTTGTCCAAATTGAGTGCCACAGCAAGAGCGGTGCTAGCCTAATTTTATCTGCAATATAGTGAATACACAGCTGGTCATGGAAGACAGCGTTAGGACAACATGCGTGGGTATGTGGGTGGCAGCCATACCCCACATACCTGCACTGTACGTGGCTGTTGCCACAGACTTTGCGGTGTAATGAACTGATTTCAGGCCTAGTTTTTTACTAACCTTTTGCACAGCTAAAATTGCCTTAACAAGTATGTCTGCTCTATTTGACACCATCTGTTTCCACAGATATGTGGCATCAAAGAGAATACCCAAATAGAAGGACTAGGTGTTATCCATCTTAGAATTGTTGATTTTAAAAAAAGGGCTCTTCTGTGGTTTACTACCACATTTCATTGTATAGGTCCTACTTTTATTGACTCGCAGATCTAACTGCTGCATAAAGGCGGTATTGTCCCATGTTAGGGCTAGCAGCACCCTCCCCCGTTCTTGCCATTAACACTGCATCGTACGCATAGGGAAGTATTGGAAGAGGATGTGCTCCAGTGTATGGGATATCTACAGCTCTAACCACCTATGCTGATTCAATTCTGTTTCTTTAAGGGGAGAAAAGGAAGAGGGCAAGAATGCACCTGTGCCTAACCTCCCATTTAATCCTAAATAATAGAGTGCACTCACCGTCCTTACCATAATGGACACAGGCGCTCGGCACTGAATACAGCTCCCTGATGAAAGTAATAATTGGAACCTCGGTACCCATCCCCAATATAAGTGCTTGGAGTTCGAGACGCAATCGAACACTGCAGAGATGTCCATAAATGCCAGGTAAATTGAAACATTCCTAGTGATTGCGTGCTTTCCTACAAGCATACTCAAGAGTAGGCATTGTTTAGCAGTCACTAGCCCCTTCCTGAAGCCAAACTAGGCATCAACTTGGATATTGTTGGCCACTGCCCAGTCTTCTAATCTAGGAAGCAAGATGCAATCCATTACTTTAGCTGATGAATCGAGTAAGGCGATGGGTCAATAATTCTTTGGGAGTGACTTATCGCCCTTTGTATGGATTGACACAATAGTTGACTTTTTCCAATGGGGACGGGGCCCTACCTTGCCATAGCATTGAAAACGTTCACAAGCAGGGGAGCCCATAGAGCCTGGCTGTGAAAAAAAACATCCGCTGGAACCCCATTAGGACCGGGTACTTTGCCACAGCTACATTCACCCAGCACCCTCTGCACCTCCAATAAACAAAAAACGAAAGGGAACTCTGCATCACTCGAGTAGATCGTAGAAAAATAATCAACCCACTGTGATTCCTGTATGTGCACGTCTGTAGAGGGGTCTGTAGATTCCTTAAAGTAGGAGGCCGATAAGCACCCTTCTAAACCCTGAGCTATCTTTCGTCACACTGGGTACCCTAAGAGACTCTCAAACCCTTGCCTTGATCTCCTTTAGTCTAGCTGCTCATGCCTCTCTATAAAGTGCGCGTAGACCTAAGATGTGTTCCCTATCTCTCAGAATGGTACATAGTGCCAGTTGTAACTTAGCCCAGGTTCTCGTGCAAGCTAAGTCAAACCACCCCCGAAAATGCGAATTGTCATTATGAGGATTGCTTGTCAGAGCTTGCTTTATATGGGACAAGATGTCCAAAAAGGCCAGCCTAACCTGGTATGGGACCGTATCAGGGACATGGACCTCTGGCTGCTTGTGATTAAGACCTCGAGGAAGAGACTTCACTTTGTCTACCTTATCCCATCCTATGGAGAAGTCATTTCTCTTTGCTAGGGCAGGTTTAAATCCCATCCTGGATTGAGGCTTACTCGCCTCCTCCAACAGCAGCCTACAGGACAGTTATACATGATTACTGAAACCCAGAAAAGTAACCTCGAAATCATCTATTAAAGCGGACAGTGCCTCAGAACTAGAACGTAATCAATTGTGCTGGAACGCGCTGCTCCCCTAAAAGTGCGGGTGAACCGGCCTGGGCAATTAGTCCCCTCATTTACCAGGACAAGATCAAGTTTCATCAAGAGACTATTAACCACATTGCCATACTAGTTATGCTCAAAGTATTGAAAATTGTCCCCCTCATTGTCTATTGGACTGCAAACTGACTTATTAGCCAATGGACAGTGATGGACAATGAAATCACCCTCTCAAAGCAGCTTCAGAGCCTTATGATGATCGTTTCCAATGGTATGTATGGCGGACTCAAGATCAACCACAACCTGTGAGACACAACTATCAAAACGATTATCATAGTAGTTAACAATTAACAAATACCATTCCCTGGGCACGTCACGGACTAGGCAATGAAAATAAGGGGAGTCATTAATAAACTTTACCACTACCACAGAAAAAGTGTTTTTGATCAGCATGAGAAGATCTCCTTTCTTTCTGCTGGACGGTGAAGGAAGGGTTGGGGAGTGGAATGTACTAAACCCATCTAGGTAACTAGCGTCAATCTCCCATGTTTCTTGTAAGCAAATTACCTGGTACCTGACCACTGACGAAATCCAGTCTGAGTCCCCACATTGTTTCTCAATCCTGCAATATTCCAATATAAGATCTTAGCAGGCTTAAAACTGTTGACACGCTCCTCAGTATCGGTCAGCCCAAGGCTCTGTATAGCCTCCTTACTGAAAGATCCCACTATAGGCCTTCAAATGTAACATATTTTTTATGAAGTGCCACCCCAGAAGGAACCTGCAGTCTGATCTGAACATTATGAACCCCCTCCCGGGAAAGCTCCACCTCCATACAAATTATGGGGCAGTGGATTATAAAGTTTATGAAAGTATCCCAAGGGTAGAACAGATGTCTGAGAGCCACTTAAAGAAGAGGAGGGGAGAGAAAGACATTAAAAGGTCCACGACCAGTCTAGGGTTATTGAAATTTACCACTATGGAGTCGCCTAGGAGTGTTTTGGGGAAAGGACCAACCCACTCCACCCTCCTCGCCATCAAGATGTGTTCAGATAGGAGATGCTCATGCCCGCTAACTTTCCTTAGCTAGTGAAGAGCTTTCAAAATCAACTGGGCTGTGGACTCGGTCTGTACCAGCTGGGGCAATCAATAAAATTACCACGTATGGACATGCTGCCAGGGGAGGTGTATCAGTTCAGCATCACTTACTAGGGTCTCCTTGTGCTTCGCTCTAGATTCCATCCCCGTACTAGAGGCAAACCAACATGGACCCTTTCTGCTGCATCACTCAGGGGAATCGCTGGCACGTTTCTGGGTGGAGCTAGAAGAGCAATTGTGAGTTCCTGAGATGACAGAGTACAGTTAGTCTGAGACACACCTGGCATAATTTCCCCACCCCACAAGTCACAACTTGTAGTGGGTGTTGGTGGTGTTGGTTCAAAGTACTTAGCCTATGGTGCTTGGGGCTGGCGTGGGTAGAAACCAGGAAAACCTCTGGGGTAGAACTAGGATTAGATATCCTAAGTAATTTTAACTACTTTTCCTCAACAGACTCCATGCGTTCATGTAGCGGACTAATTTATGCTTTTACCATACATTCTAACCTGCTGCAATATCATCAACATTGGAAGGAGTCAATAGTGCCAAAGAGCCACCCTGCTTCGATTTGTCTCCGTTACATGCTCGTGCCAACTTCTTGCGCAAGGGGCCACCCTTCTTCTTTTTTACTGGGGGCTCATTACAAGGCGAAGTATCAAAATGGGATATGCAACTTTAAAGGGGAGATGAGTGGACAGGGAACAGCTATAGAACCGTTAGGGCCCGGAGGGTCAGTCAAACTGTCTGAAGCAAGTTAATGCCCCCTTATCTCCTCCAAGGAGAGGCGTCTTTCAATGAGTTCAATGCCAATGGTAAGAACGCCTCCTGCTGGCAACAAGAAGGAGTCAATGGTGGTTATCGTATCCCCTCCTGCGGCCCCAGTGTGGTCTTCTTTTACCACATATTTCAACTAGCAGAGGAGAACATCCTGCGGTGGTTAAAATACAAAACCCGAGGGCACAAAACTCTGGGCCAAGAGAGGGGGCCCGGTCTGGTCTCCTTCGGCCACTGATACCCGGGCACGCACCTCTTTGTGCTCCTCGTTTTGGTGCCCCGCGGGATTCTGGGGGAAGTAATCCCACCCCAGAATAGCTCTCTGTATCACAGCAGGCAGAGAAACTAGACAGGAAAACCAGTTTGCGCGTACCTCTTGTTGATATCTGACACAGGAAGAAACCAAATAAATTAGTTCAAATTCACATAACTCGCAAATGAGAACTGATTATATTTTCTTGGCCAAGATGCTACTCAACTTCACAACAGGAGCAGATATTGGGCAGATACTCTCCTCCAATCATGCTCCCACCTTTCTGATGTTCAAGATCTGAATACTCAACAGCAGTACTCACAGACAGTACCTCACTGTCAATCTCCTCAACAAGAGACTGGCCATCACCTCAATGGATTTAATACTGAGTTCTTTAAAACCAATGAGTCCCCAGATATCTCGAAAATAGTAGTGTTCTAGGCCTGTAGGGCAAGACTGTGAGGCAAATTTATCATTCTAGTAACCCAGAAGAATTAACAGGCACTAAATGAGTCAAAGTGGTTACTGAAAGCCATTAAGAAGCTGGAAAAACAGGGGAGGAGCCAAGCTCGACATCGTGATGGCCGCACGGTAGCTCGGCTCCGCCGGCCTCCCTGCCCAAACTCACCTATCCTGCCCAAAAACGATAACATTTTATAGATGAAGGTTTGCTGATACTTACCACCCAGCCTGGTGACTCCGGCGTTCAGTGGGTCCGCAGCGGCGTCCTCCCAGGAAGTGCGGCCTCCGTGGTGTGGAGACCGGGGCCTTGCCTTCAGCGAGTAGCCGGCGAGACGGTGTCGGCCTCGGGTGGAGGATGGAGACCGGCCGGAGGAGGCCGTTGTGCGAAAAAGCCGGAGGCAACTGAACGCGCCTGGGACTACCGTCCGGTGGTCCAGAGGTGAGGTGCGGCAAGTGGTGTGTGGGGGACGCCGTGTTGGTGGCTCCCCCCCTTGTTGCCCTGCCCGGCCATTCCGAATTTCATCGCTCGGTGGTGGAGAGTGGCTCCAGCGTAGCGGTGGCGCCGGCGGGTCCCCCTCTTTTTGTGGCCTTCATTTTTGCATCGAGGTTGCTGTTTGGATGCTTGAGGGGTATCCCGTTGGGGCCCTGCTTGTGAGCCCGCCCCAGGAGTTGGTTCCAAAAAGACAGCGCGGTAATCGCAAAATGGCGACTGATGCCGTGTGCTGTGGAACGCCCCGGGATGTCGATGCTGCACCTCTGTACTGTGATGGGGCCTGCACTAGGGAGCGTGAACCCACGATTGGCGACGTCCTACGGGCGCTGAAGATTTGGCAAGTGACCTTGGCCCGGGATTCTTGTGTGCAAGACAATGTGGTAACTGCCATTGCTCCCGGACCGTCCCTCAGAGATGCTGATGGGCCCGAGGTGGTGGCTGTTTGTTTCCCGCTTTTTAGTGGGGGTAGCGATGTCTTGGTTCGCCTGCGGGAAGATTTGCTGGGGATCATTGACACTGATGTACATGACTGCCGTAAACAGCTTTTGCATTACCGTCGGCGGAGGAGATCTTATGGGTTGCTTCCATTGGCCGTTCAGCGGCTGCTCCACGGCCTTTTCTCTCCGCTTTGTTTTATGCCCGCTACTTCGACATACATCGTGGCGTTAGCTAAGAAAGGACTGGGGTGAGCCTGGGTTTTTAATCCGGAGGACTGCTGTTCGGTGCACGGAGTTATGGACTGCCCCAAATTGAGATAATTTGTCGAATCCTTACTATGTATGGCTACCTGGAAGACATGCCAGTTTCGTTTTGGGCTGCACTAATTGTTTGTATGGGCGGGGGATGGGGGCCGTGCGCCTGGTTACATGGTATCCTCGCCCCTGGCTTTCCTTTTTCCCTTTTTATCTGTTTTCTTCCCTTTCCCTATATTATCTCATTCTATATTTCGGGTTCATGTTTAGGGCGACAGGCACGCTGCTGGGAGGGGTAGGCCATAGCCTTCTGCAGGGGTGCAGGGTGGGGCGGGTGGATTGGGGTCTATTAGATAGTTACTTGTTTCTATGGCTCTTTTGTGTCCTTTTCTTGGGTCTCCATGACTGTGCGTGATTCCCGCGGGGTGAGTGCCTGGGGGGGAGGTTTGGGTATTCCTATATAATATGGTACTTTCAGGTTCTGCTTATCCTGACTTAGCCGCCCGCCCCTAAGAATGTTTGCTGTCTGGATTGTTGATCGCCATTATCGCCGTGGGGCGGGTACAGTAACGTGGAGTCCCCTTTCCCTTTTTACTAGTATTTTCGTTTTCTTTTACTCTCCGGGTTGGGCTGTATAATGATTGCAACTTTATCCGTCTCACTGCTAATTTGATTTTCATGAGAGTGATGTTCTGCTTGTCTTTGGGCACATGAGGTTGCGGGTGGACACTGACTGAAGAAGAATTGCAAGGGCATCTATGGCTTGAACGCTTTGGACTATTCTGATGATAGATCTATGGATTCCCTATTATAATGTTGTTGGTTCTGTTCCCCGCCATGCGCACCAGGACGCTTATTATACAACCGATCCTTTATTCGTTAATATAAAATTAACCTTCTGTGATCCTGTGCCGGGGGGTTGCACTTAGTTAGCATTATGGACTCGCAGCATTGTGTAGTATTGCGTAACCACTCCGTACTTTTTATTGACATTGGTGCTTTCCAGTTTGTTCTGTGGCCGGCCTCTGGGTTGTAGGCCCGTATTTGTATGCAACCATCTACACAAATAAAGGTTTTCAAAAATTAAAAAAAAAAAAAAAGCTGGAAAAACACTTCAAATCAACTTCCCTGGGCTCCTGAAACATAGAAATGTAATATAACAAGAGATGTATTTATGCAGTAGATCATTTCCTTATTTGTATTAAATCAAAATACCACACTGATGTAACAGAGGAGTAAGACTCTTTGGCAATTAGTTAAAAGCTAGGAAGAAGACATCAAAAATCATTGCAATAACAAAAGCAAGGGATGTTATCAGTCATTTGCACCAAAACACAGTTCTCTCACATCTCAAATCCGACATTACAGAATCAGACATCATCAACAGAATTGAGAATCTCAAATAAGAAGCTCCTGGAGCAGATGGTCATCCTCCAAAATGTAACCCCACCCTAAGATGTGTTAACACTGAGACGTCTCTCTGTTTGTAGTCATGTTATTGGTAAATGTAACCCTCACAGCACGCATCCGTAAATAAGGTCAATATCCCCAGGATAAAACACCTGATTGCAAAATTGTAGCAAAAATCTTGCCCATTCGCCTGAATTCCATAATACCATTTCTGGTCCATCTTTACCAATCCAGATTCCGAAAAGGCAAAAGCTCAACATGTATTAAAGGATTTCTAGCCAATATTATCTCCTAAACAGAGATAGATTAATAAAATGTATAGAGTAGCATTTGGCACAGTACAATGGCCTCACCTCTTCAGTGCACTGAAATGGCATCATCTAATCAAGACATGCATAACCTACACCTAACTTCTTTATTCAATCCCTACAGCATCAGTTATTACCAAGGGGATTCTCTCCTACAGATTAAACCTTCATAGAGGAACAAGACAAGTTTGTTTTTTGTCCCCTTCTCTTCTTGTTGGCACTCAAACTGCTTCGACAAAGAATTAGAAACAAGCAAACCCTCAAATGTCTTTGAATTCGAGCCCAGAGGTTTGTTTTTACTTCAGATGGTTGTTGCTTTTTCTGCTCCCCGTTTTGCTGTATCTAGGTGTGCATGGAATGGGGCCAGAAGCAGACTGCAGTTCCTCATTAGACTCCAGGTTTGTTTTTTTCTGGACCTGAAATTATTGCGTCCATAATTTGCGGACCAATAACACCCAGCCCGATGAAACCAGAAAACTAGTAAAAAGTGCCCTAGTATTGCCACCTTATTTAATTAAAAATATCTACCAACACCTCTGGCAAATTGGATTTTCTAAAACTGAATGGCCAAACCAAACAATATCTTACAACAGTGACCTTCGGACTAATACATCCGGTCCATTCTGGATCAGTTGTATGAAGACAACACTATTTCATCTTCTTTAAGAATGGCATGTTCTAGATAATCCTAAAATATAATACAAGAAGATTACACAAAACTCCTACCTAAACCTACTACCATCTACAAATAGATCGGGAGTAGCTGGAATGTTCTACCTTCCGTTTAAAAGCTAGAGTTCTGGATAAGCTTGCTTACGATCTCCCTAATGGAAGTTAGTTTAGAAAAGAGATCGCAGCCGCTCTAAATCTGGCTCAATTACACAATCAATTTATCTCATTAAAAGGGACACAGTGCGCTTCCATCAAACTCCTCAAAGCAAAGCTTTTAAACAATGCATCTTGTTGAGATTGCAATCAGAGAAATGCCAACTTTGAACATATGCTGTGTCAATCATGTTGAAACTACTGGAACAAGATCCACAGTGATTCCTTGGACCTTATAATTCTCGCCTCGGTGCCTATTCTAATCATGGGTCCCACTCTGCAACTCTGGGCAATAGCTTGCTTAATCTCCACAACGGCCCCAACAGCACTGGAATGCCCGGCTTCACCTTGGGGGTGCCCAGGGGTGGGCATTTCACAGGGAAAAGCCAGGAAGGGGTCCACAGCGGTATGCGTACAGCGCCAAGACGCCTCAGGGTATAAGTGCGCTATACAAGTACAAATTCATTTCATTTCATTTCATTGTTCCGTCATCCTGACAAACAGAAATTTAAGACCCTGAAGTCTCTGTCTCCAAATCCTCTACACTGGCACACCTCTGACTAAGAACACATTTTTTTTAATGATTGTTTGACCACTGTATCAGAAAATCATTGCATACTGGAGAAATAGAGACCAACCATCCTTCTCGCAATGGTGAAACTCAATTTATCAACTCTATAGAACTGAAAACAAACTTGCTGAAAATGACCCGTTGGATGCACCATTGAAGTCCAATCCGATCGCAAAATGTTCATATTTTTCCGGCTCCTCAAAGAAGGTGGTAAGCCATTTGCAAAAGGGAATAGTCCAACTGACCACTGCCTACTCTTAAAAAAATAAAAATTACACTTTTCATTTTTTTTGTTCAAATGCATCCTGTTCTGTTTTAAGAAACCGGGAGGAATTTAAAAAAAAATGCTCTATTTAAAAGCGGTCACAAACATGGTGGTCTGCTGACCTCAGCAGGCCACCATTGCTGTTATGGCTGTGACTCAAAAATGGTTCACAATTTGCGACCTACCTCATTAAAAATTCCTGCGATAGGTCAAATCGCTAATTTACAAATTGACCTATTAGTACATAGGTCACTTCACAAATTACCACACTGCTCCCAAAAATACTGGTCGCTAATTTTATCCAGTATTTTCTGACCAGTTGTATGTACATCTGTCCTCCTGGATCACCAATACATTCATTGCTCGTTCTCTGTCTATATCTATGGCATCGGCCAAAAATGGCCATTATTAAGACTATTTTCGGCATTGATATAAAGTTTGTTGCAAACCATTGTACGTCGTGACTTCACAACAGGTAAATGTAAAAAAATACTTGATATCTCAAATATATTATTTCTTTAAAGAAGGATCTTCTGACTTTATGAAGGTTATTCATTCAAAATGCATGTCTCATGTCATGCATACTTCTCTGTGGTTTATGTGTCTCTGCAGCACATTAATATATATTTCAGCAGTTGGAAATGCAAGGCATGGGGAGCAGGAGTCAGGCAACAATGTATCCTGGCAATGGACTAACTTCAAGTACCAGCATGAACCACCACCAAGCTCAGCATGTAGAAAGAGTGCACAGATGTCAACATCCCTATGGAATTCACCATCAAAATCTTTCAATGACACACAGCAAGGACTTTGTTGGTTTTCTTATGACCGACAAGGGGTATGCCCTGGCAAATTGCAATTAATTCTGCATTCTGTGAATTTGTTTTACATCGCCAGAGTTTAAATGTGCAGGACTTCCTAAGAAGGGAAACCACGATTGTCAAAATGAGAACCCTATGCCACAAGGTTTATGGTCATTTGAGCCACTGTAAAGCCGGGAACCTGTCATGGACGCACATGAGAGCTAATTAGCTTGCCAGCATTGTCTCATACAGAAAGTTGAGTCCTCAAGGACTCAACTATTCATGTAGCAAAATACTAGAGGTGGCTTCTGAACAGGACAATGGCGCATGAGACGGTGAGACTCATCTACAACACAGAGCAGTGCCAGTAGCGAAGCAGCTGCACCACTGGTGACACTGCATACCCAACACAGAAGGAATTAGTAGTCTGTTCAACCATCTTCAGTGACCACAAGTTTAAGGCAATCTCTGTTGTCAAAGACAGTAAAGGCTTCTGAGTCTCTATGCAGTTTAATGCCAGTTTCAACAGCATTAGGTAATCAACAACCTTGTAATGCAAAAATAGTTGAGATAGGAATATTGATTCCTTCTACTCCTCCCCAATAAGATCTAATAAAGTATGTCACTGAGATACTCAATAAAAGTACACTACACACGTAGTTACAAAAAATACGCTACAATGAGCAACTGTGGCCCTTTGTATGAGTTCATGGTAATAGCCAAGATATTGGGCTTCTAATCAAAGAAATAATTGGGTGTCTTGTTCCTAATGTCTAAATTCACAAAGGGATTTTGGCCTCCAATGACTAAATCCATGAATGACTTTTTGGCCAATGCAACAGGTCTGCCCTGTCAACTTGTCTGCCAGTCTAAAAGGATATTTCAAAATATAAAAGTTAGATCTATGATAGAATGGAGGTGCATGGGTTTACTTTTCAGTAAAGGGGGAACCAGGAACAGCGCGCTCATTTTCTTCCTCCACACAGAGCACACCACTCCATCGTTCAAGCTTATTTCAAACTTGGTTTTGGAAAGAGCTGAAGCCCCCTTATAAATCCAGAGGATCTTCAAAAGAACACAATCAATTTTTAGCAAAGTTGTTGTAAATGAAAAATATTACAATTTCGAAAGAAGAGGCTACCGTAATGCTTCAATGAACATGTATAAATCACTCTGATGCAATAGCCACTCCTATAAGCATGTTATATTAGAGCAGTGGCGAGAAAAAATCAGATATTCTTGGCCACTAAATCACATTTTACTGTGTGGTATCTAGGATTGTAAGACCAGTCGGAGCAAATGACAATTGCAGAGCAAAGAAAGGATCAGACAGCAACAATATACTTGTAGCGTCCTGTTGCTAGTGTGTTATCCAAATGTATTTTCAGGATCACTGACATAATATCGAGGGACAGAATATCGACTAGCAACAATATCGAGGAAAAAATATCGACAGACATAATATCGAGTTTGTATCTACAAACAGGTAAGTACAAACATATCGAGTACAAAATATCGTTTACAAAAATATAGTTTATAAAAATATCGACTTTATTAAAAACAGTGTTAAATTAAATTATTATTAAAAATTAATTACTAAAATATACTTAAAAATAATTAAATTAACTTATAATAATTAAATTAATTAATGAAAATTATTTTAAAAAAAATTACAATCATATTTGTTAAAACATATATATATAGTAACATTATATAATTAAATAATATCCAATATTATTACCGTATTGTTAGACGGACCGGGAGGGTCGGCCGAGGATAAGGGGAGAGGTCTCCGGGGAGAGCCGTCTCCAGCGATCGTACAGACACGTAACTCCCCCCCCCCACAGACGGACACCACACAAGGTTAAAGTTCAACGAGACTTTATAGGCAATTCTTTAAGTTACGATGGAATGGTACAAGGAGGTCTGGACTCAGGGGTCCCCTCGGTTCTGGTCTCTGGCTTGGGAAAAGGGGTAGCGGGACAGTCTTGTTACCAAAAGATGAAACTAGCTCTCAATCCTCGAGCTCAGCGTTCTAGATGATCGGGCCGCGGCGGAGCCAGCAGGTCCCGAGATGGACGAAGGAAACGACGGTCCGCGGCGGAGCCAGCAGGTCCCGATGAAGATGATGGTTACAAACGGTCCGCGGCCACGCCAGCAGGTCCCGACGACGATGAAGGATATGAAGGTTACGAAGGTTGCGGCAGCGCCAGCAGGCAAGACGATGGTGCACGAGACAGAGCTATGGCAGCGCCAGTAGTCCGTCAAGGATGAGTTCTTCTCTGCGTCTCTCGACTCCAAGATACAACTGCCTTCCTGCTCTGGAGCTGCCCCAGTTATAGGGCTGGTGTTCTTTGATGTCCGGACCCTCGCACTTGGAGGTCGGGAGGTCCGGGATGAGGGAGTTCAGACACCCAGCAGGGGGGTGGAGCCAGCGCCCGGGGAGGCGATGGGCGAGCGGCACCTGGCGGGGGAGAGCCATCGACACCTCTTTCCCCCCAGTGACTTGCCAAGTAGCCCGCTCACCTCCTGGGTGGATGGTGGTGCCGGGATGTCTGAGACCTGGCCAGGCCCAGGGTTGAGGTCGATCGGGGGCCAGGCGGCCTCGTGGTGGAGTGTCCAAGATGGCGCCCAGGATGGGCGCGCAGGCCGGCAGTGGATCAGGCCCACGAGGTCGACATGTTCGAGGGTAGGGGTCCCGGAGGGGACGGAGGACGTGTAATGGTGGTGTGTGGTACCTGCGTGACCGGGCTCGGGCCTGGTCGGGCCGGGGGAGAGTGGCCCTTCATGTGGCCTGTCCAACATGCGTCCCCCCCAGCTGAAGGCGGGGAGAGTTACCCATCCTCTTGGGGACTCTCCTCGTCGAGGCGGAAGAACCGGGACAGGCCATCCGCGTTGGCGTGATCTGGCCCAGGCCGATGTTCAACTGTGAAGTCCATCCCTTGGAGGGAGATGGACCAACGTAGTAACTTCGGGTTTTCTCCCCGCATCTGCATCAGCCACTGCAGGGGTCGGTGGTCGGTCTGCACCCGAAAGTGTGTGCCAAAGAGGTAGGGCCGGAGTTTCTTGAGGGCCCATACCACGGCGAAGGCCTCCCTCTCAATGGTGCTCCAGCGTTGTTCTCGTGGTAGGAGTCGCCTGCTGATGAAGGCCACTGGCTGATCAAGGCCTTCGGTGTTCACTTGAGACAGGACTCCCCGATGCCATGGTCGGAGGCATCCGTCTGGACGACGAACTCCCGGCTGTAGTCGGGGGCCTGGAGCACAGGGGCGGAACACATGGCGGCTTTCAATTGTTCGAATGCTGTTTGACACTCTGGGGTCCAGTTGACTTCCTTGGGTTGATTTTTTGACGTGAGTTCCGTGAGGGGACCCACTATAGTACCATAGTCTTTCACGAACCTTCGGTAGTAGCCCGTGAGGCCCAGGAAGGCTCGTACCTCGGTCTGGGTGATGGGGGGCTGCCAGGACTGGATGGCGGCAATTTTGAGCTGCAGAGGGGCCACCAGGCCGCTTCCCACCTGGTGTCCGAGGTAGGTTACAGACCCTTGACCAATTTGACATTTGCTGGCCTTGATCGTGAGGCCAGCTCGCTGAAGGGCTTGTAGCACTGCTCGGAGGTGGTGGAGGTGCTCGGTCCAATGGTGGCTGTATACAGCGATGTCATCTAGGTAGGCGGCGCTGAACCCTTCGAGCCCCGCCAGGACCTGATTGACGAGCCGCTGAAAGGTTGCTGGGGCATTCTTTATGCCAAAGGGCATGACCTTGAAATGGTAATGGCCATCGGGGGTGGAAAAGGCAGAACGTTCTTGGGCCCGGGGTGTGAGGCCGATTTGCCAGTAGCCCGCCGTCAGGTCGAAAATACTGAGGTAGCGGGCAGCTCCCATGCGGTCGATTAGTTCATCTGCCCGGGGGATGGGATGTGCGTCTGTTCTGGTGACCGCATTTAAGCCCCGGTAGTCGACGCAGAACCGGAGTTCCGGCGTGGTGCCAGGGGCGGCTGCTTTGGGGACCAGTACTACAGGACTGGCCCAGGGGCTATCTGAGGGCTCGATGACCCCGAGCGTGAGCATTCTTGCTACCTCTTCCTGGATGCAGGCCCGTACCCGATCTGGCACGCGGTAGGCCCGGTGGCGGATAGGGGGGCTGTCCCCTGTGTCCACATCGTGCACACACCAGGAAGTGACACCTGGGGCGAGGGAGAACAGGCTGGCGAACTGTGACAGGAGGACTCGACACTCCTGGCGTTGCTCTCGGGTGAGGGCCTCCGAGAGTCAGACCCCATCCACGGAGCCGTCTTTCTCCTGAGTCCGTAGGAGGTCAGGGAGGGGCTCGGAGTCCTCTTCAGCCCCATTGTCTGTGGCCATCAGGAGGCTGAGTTCTGAACGCACAAAGTGGGGTTTCAGTCTGTTGGTGTGGAGGACCCGGAGGGGGTTCCGGGAAGATTCCATGTCGATGAGATAGGTGGCAGGACCCTTGCGCTCGACTACTTTGAAGGGCCCCGTCCACTTGTCTTGCAGGGCGCAGGGTTTGGTGGGGGACATCACCCATACCTGTTGCCCAGGTTCAAATTCGATGGAGGAGGCATTCCGGTCATACCACTTTTTCATGTCCTCTTGACTGGCCTCTAGGTTGGCTTTTGCCAGCTCTCTGAACCGCCGGGTCTGGTTGCGGAGGGTTAGGAGGTATCGGAAGACATCTGGTGGGTTCTTTAGAGGGGGCATCTCCCAGCCTTCCTTGACTAGGCTGAGCGGCCCCCGCACTGGGTGTCCATATAGTAGTTCAAACGGGCTGAAGCCCAGGGACTTCTGGGGAACCTCTCGATAGGCGAAGAGGAGGCACGGCAGCAGCACGTCCCACTGGCGACGGAGGGGCTCTTCCAACCCCCCGATCATCCCTTTGAGCGTGCGGTTGAACCGCTCAACGAGTCCGTTTCCTTGAGGGTGATAGGGGGTCGTGAATCGGTAGGTAACCCCGCACTGTTGCCAGAGGGACTTCATATATTTAGAAATAAAGTTCGTGCCTCTGTCGCTGACGACTTCTCGGGGGAAGCCCACACGGGAGAAGACCCCCATCAGAGCCCGGCCGACTACCGGGGCTGTCACAGTTCGCAGGGGAACAGCCTCGGGGTAGCGGGTGGCGTGGTCCACTAGCACCAGGATGAATCGATGGCCTTGTTTGGTGCGCGGGTCCAGGGGCCCCACGATGTCTATCCCGACCCTCTCGAACGGGGTGGTGACCACGGGAAAAGGTTGCAGGGGGGCTTTTAGTTTGCGGCCGCTCTTTCCACTGGCTTGGCACGTGGGGCAAGATCGGCAATGCTGGTGTACATCGTTCCTCATTTTGGGCCAGAAGAAGTGGGTCACCAGACGACTATAGGTTTTATCTTGACCCAGGTGTCCCGCCAGGGGGACATCGTGGGCCAGGTTTAGCAGAAAGTCTCTAAAACGGAGGGGCACCACCAGTACTCGGCTAGCCCCCAGCTCCGCGATCCTTTGCTCACTGTACAGCAGATCATTGTCCCAGTAGACCCAGTGCGTTCCGGAGGTATCCCCTGCGCTTTGGGCGAGCGCTTGTTGGCGGAGTCCCTCGAGGGAGGGACAGGTCTTCTGTTCTTGGCGAAATTGTTCTTGCGTGGGCCCCCCCTCTTGAGGCCACTGGTCGAGGTTAGCGAGGTCTGGAGGTTGAGCTGGTTCTGGGGGGACGTCACGGTCGGTGGTTTCGGCTGGGGCGACCGGAGGCGGTGGCGCCGGCCATTCGGGTTCCTCTGGGCGGGGGTTGGCACGGGCGGCCATGGACCGGGTGGTGACGCACGCCCAGTCCGGGACGCCTAACATCCCCAGGTGTTCTCTTCGTTCTACGGCTGCCCACGGAGAGCTTTCAAGGTCATTCCCCAGGAGGCAGTCTACGGGGGCATCGTCTCGGACCGTTACCTTCAACATGCCGGAGACCCCTCCCCATTCGAAGGGGACGCAGGCCATCCGACACAGACTTTCCGAGTTATCGGCTGAACGTACAGGGCAGAGAATGTTCGGTAGATATTGTTCTGGGGTCACCAGGTGACAGCGGACGGCTGTTACACTGGCCCCAGTGTCACGAAGGGCTTCGGCCCGGCGTCCATTGATGCTCACCCATTGACTGTACTTCTGGGTGTTAGCGGGTAGGGGGACCCGCGGGACCATGTCTCTCCCCCCTAAGCAGGCTAGAGCCATGGCGGCTGGCTCCCATTCTTGGTGTTCCTGTTCATATTCCTCCTGTTCCTCTGAGATCTGTTCCTCCCCTAGAGCCGCAGCGGCTACTTGGCGGGGTCTTGGGCTCTGGTACTGGGGGCAGTTTGGGTCGTTTGCATAGTGTCCGATTCGTTGGCATCGATGGCACGTAACATTGGCTCGATATCCCGGTCGCGCCGGGGTGCTGCCCCGGTTGGCCGGGGGGGTGGTGCTTGTAGCGGGGGCGACCGGAGCGTTGTCTCTTCCGCGTCCTTGGCCTCCTCCTCCTCCTCGGGGACGGTGTTGACCATTGTTGTTCCGGTTTTGTTCGTAGGACCCATTTCGGCCTACTCTGGTGATTTCCCACCGGTCAGCTTCGGCTGCGAGCTGCCGGGGATCCGTTAACTTGCTGTCGAGGAGGTGCTGGCGGAGTTCAATGAAGCAATTGTTCGACAGATGCTCCCAGACCATAAGATTGAACAGTTGTTCGTAGGTTGTGACCTTGCTCCCTTTGATCCAGCCTTCGAAGGCTCGGCTAAAGTAGTTTACATAGTCCACCCAAGTTGTACCCGGGATGCGGGTGCAGTCTCGGAACCTCTGACGGTACATCTCGGGTGTGAGGCCATAGCGGGTGAGGAGTGCAGCTTTCATATGGTCATAGGAGGTCATCTGGTGGTCCGGGAGTTGCAGCAGGGCGTCGCGGCCCTCATTGAGGAATCTCCCCCATAGACCGGCTCCCCAATCGCTTCTATCGATCCGGTGTGCAGTCATAGCGATTTCATAGGCCTTAAACCATTGCTGGATGTCGTCCTCTCGGAAGTACTCTCGAACGACATCCTTGGGGATGTGTACCTTTTTCTCTGTTGCCCCTGGGGTGTGTGGTTGCTCGGACACCCCTACTTCTTTATTCTTGCGTAGGTCGATCTCAGCTAGTTTCCGCTCATGCTCATATGCCAGTTTCTTTTCCTCGAGCTCCCTTTGTCTCTGTTTCTCCTCTCTTTCTTCTCGGAGACGCAGGTGCTCTAAGTTGATTTTTTGTTCGGCCAATTTAAGTTCAATGTCCATTTTGAGCCGGGCCATTTCCAGCTCGTGTAGTCGGGTTTTCTCTCGTTCCTGGATCTCGTCTTGCGAGAGACCCGTTCTTCGCTCTTCCGGGGCCGTGGTGGTTTTTGCTGCGATGCTTTGATCGGGGGTTCCGGCCGCCCCGGTTTCTGCCCAAGATTCTAGGGCCTGCTTAAAATCGTCTTTGGTACTGAGACCGGTGGTAGCGATACCTAGTTCGATGCAGAACTGCTTTAGTTCACGATGGCTGTACTCGTCCAATTTCTCCATCTGGAATTTCTCCGTTGATCCGCTTTCTTTAGTTGACATCGTGATTCGCCGTGGGGTGAGCTACTCTCTGTACGGTTATGCGGTGATTCGGATCGCGCCGCTGGCCACCAATGTTAGACGGACCGGGAGGGTCGGCCGAGGATAAGGGGAGAGGTCTCCGGGGAGAGCCGTCTCCAGCGATCGTACAGACACGTAACTCCCCCCCCCACAGACGGACACCACACAAGGTTAAAGTTCAACGAGACTTTATAGGCAATTCTTTAAGTTACGATGGAATGGTACAAGGAGGTCTGGACTCAGGGGTCCCCTCGGTTCTGGTCTCTGGCTTGGGAAAAGGGGTAGCGGGACAGTCTTGTTACCAAAAGATGAAACTAGCTCTCAATCCTCGAGCTCAGCGTTCTAGATGATCGGGCCGCGGCGGAGCCAGCAGGTCCCGAGATGGACGAAGGAAACGACGGTCCGCGGCGGAGCCAGCAGGTCCCGATGAAGATGATGGTTACAAACGGTCCACGGCCACGCCAGCAGGTCCCGACGACGATGAAGGATATGAAGGTTACGAAGGTTGCGGCAGCGCCAGCAGGCAAGACGATGGTGCACGAGACAGAGCTATGGCAGCGCCAGTAGTCCGTCAAGGATGAGTTCTTCTCTGCGTCTCTCGACTCCAAGATACAACTGCCTTCCTGCTCTGGAGCTGCCCCAGTTATAGGGCTGGTGTTCTTTGATGTCCGGACCCTCGCACTTGGAGGTCGGGAGGTCCGGGATGAGGGAGTTCAGACACCCAGCAGGGGGGTGGAGCCAGCGCCCGGGGAGGCGATGGGCGAGCGGCACCTGGCGGGGGAGAGCCATCGACACCTCTTTCCCCCCAGTGACTTGCCAAGTAGCCCGCTCACCTCCTGGGTGGATGGTGGTGCCGGGATGTCTGAGACCTGGCCAGGCCCAGGGTTGAGGTCGATCGGAGGCCAGGCGGCCTCGTGGTGGAGTGTCCAAGATGGCGCCCAGGATGGGCGCGCAGGCCGGCAGTGGATCAGGCCCACGAGGTCGACATGTTCGAGGGTAGGGGTCCCGGAGGGGACGGAGGACGTGTAATGGTGGTGTGTGGTACCTGCGTGACCGGGCTCGGGCCTGGTCGGGCCGGGGGAGAGTGGCCCTTCATGTGGCCTGTCCAACACGTATGATAGCAGAATTGTAAAAAATACTATTCCCACTCCAGTAGGTGCAACAGTAGACAAAGCGTTGGATAGCGTAGGAGTAAAAATTACTATTACCACTCCAGTGGGTGCAACAGTAGGGAAAGCGTTGGATAGTGTAGGGATAAAAATTACTATTCCCACTCCAGTGGGTACAACAGTAGGGAAAGCGTTGGATAGCGTAGGGGTAAAAATTACTATTCCCACTCCAGTGGGTACAACAATAAAGAAAGCGTTGGATAGCGTAGGGGTAAAAATTACTATTCCAACTCCAAAGAGTGCAACAGTAGGGAAAGCGTTGGATAGCGTAGGGGTTAAAATTACTATTCCCACTCCAGTGGGTGCAACAGTAGGGAAAGCGTTGGATAGCGTAGGGGTAAAATGTACTATTCCCACTCCAGTGGGTACAACAGTAGGGAAAGCGTTGGATAGCGTAGGGGTAAAAATTACTATTCCCACTCCAGTGGGTACAACAGTAGGGAATGCGTTGGATAGCGTAGGGGTAAAAATTACTATTCCAACTCCAAAGAGTGCAACAGTAGGGAAAGTGTTGGATAGCGTAGGGGTTAAAATTACTATTCCCACTCCAGTGGGTGCAACAGTAGGGAAAGCGTTGGATAGCGTAGGGGTAAAAATTACTATTCCCACTCCAGTGGGTGCAACAGTAGAGAAAGCGTTGGATAGCGTAGGGGTACAAATTACTATTCCCACTCCAGTGGGTGCAACAGTAGGGAAAGCGTTGGATAGCGTAGGGGTAAAAATTACTATTCCCACTCCAGTGGGTGCAACAGTAGGGAAAGTGTTGGATAGCGTAGGGGTAAAAATTACTATTCCAACTCCAAAGAGTGCAACAGTAGGGAAAGCGTTGGATAGCGTAGGGGTTAAAATTACTATTCCCATTCCAAAGAGTGCAACAGTAGGGAAAGCGTTGGATAGAGTAGGGGTAAAAATTACTATTCCCACTCCAGTGAGTGCAACAGTAGGGAAAGCGTTGGATAGCATAGGGGTAAAAATGACTATTCCCACTCCAAAAAGTGCAACAGTAGGGAAAGCGGTGGATAGCGTAGGGGTAAAAAGTACTATTCCCACTCCAAAGAGTGGAACAGTAGGGAAAGCGTTGGATAGCGTAGGGGTAAAAATTACTATTCCCACTCCAAAGAGTGCAACAGTAAGGAAAGCATTGGATAGCGTAGGGGTTAAAATTACTATTCCCACTCCCGAGAGTGCAACAGTAGGGAAAGTAAATACTTCATATATTATTTATAAAAATATAAATTAATATCTATAAAAAATTATTTAAAAGTTATTACCAATTTAAAATAATTTATTAGTAATTAACATTAATTATTACAAATAATTACCTATTAATACAAATTAATTACAAAATAACAAATAATTATTTAAAAATTAAAAATTAATTAACAATTAATTCTAATTAAATCCAATAAAATAAATTGTATTATTTAATTAATTATAAAAAATTACTTCCCACCCTATTCCCCTATAAACCCACAACCCGCTACAGAAAATACATTATTAAAATTAACATAATTAGCAATTATTCAATTAAATTAAATTAATTGGCAATTAAAATTGTTATCATTTACACATAAAAACTTAACTATCAATTAATTCTAAATAAATACAAATGATTAATTTTACATATTTAATTAATTATAATTAAATTACTTTTCACCCTATTCCCCTACAAAACCCACAACCCGCTATAGAAAATAAATTAGTAAAATTACCATAATTAGCAATTAATCAATTATTTAAAATTAATTGCCAATTAAAATGTAAATAATTACCAAAGATAAATTAAATAACAATTGATTAAAAATTAATACAAATAAAAAAATTACATATTTAATTAATTATAATTAAATTACTTCCCACCCTATTCCCCTATAAACCCACAACCCGCTACAGAATTAAATGACGCAAAAATTTAAAAACACAAAATTCATTATTTTTAAATTATTTATAACATAAATACACACTTTTCACACATATAATAACATAAAAAACACTATAAAAAATTCGATATTATTAAAAATTCGATAATTTTAATAATCTATATTATATACTTCGATATTCTAACTTTCTATATTTTTTACTTTCGATATTTCATGACTTACCTTAAATTAAATATTTTTGCTGTCTATATTCTGTCCATTCGATATTTTGTCCAATCTATATTTAAAACTCGATATTATGTCCAATCGATATTTTGTACTCGATATTTTGTCTGTTTACCGTATTTTCAGTATAACTGTGGAGACCATCAGTTACATAAAGTTCAGTCTTACAGTTAAAAAATAATAATACTCAATAAGAATTAGTTATACTTGATATAAGGTTACAGAATACACCACGGTAATCTTAGAGGAACCGAAAAAAATCACAGCTACTGAATAGTCTCCAGCTCCTGACCTAGATGAAGATGCGGAGGAAGGGCCTATGGTTCACCAAAACATTTGCCCATTTGTGATTTCCTATACATCAGAAGTACTTAATTGAAAGGTTGTGCTTAATTATTGTGTTTAATTCCTAAAAACTTAGTTAATTATTCTGTGCTAATGCTACACTTGGAATCTGTTGAACTTACATTTTTGCCAATCCCAAATGAACAAGTATTGGCAAAGCCAGTACGGCTCGCCTATGCAAGAGCTATTGGCTTTGCCAATATGTTTTAGCCATGTTGTACACCAGAGTGGCTACTGTTCAGCATGGCTAAAAGGGAGTGGGGTAAAGGAGAGTGGAATGCTGTAAAGTGGATTAGAGTGGAGTGTTATAGAGAGGAGTAGAGAGTTGTGGAGTGGCGTGAAGTGCCTAAAGTGGCTTAGAGTGGTGCAGAGTTGCATGGAGTGAAGTGGAGTGTCATGGAGTGGCACAGTGTTGTGGAGGTAGTAGAGTGTGGTAGACTGGAAGGGCATAGAGTGGGGTACAGGGAGGTGACATAGAGTGCAGTAGTGTGTCAGAGTGGAGTAGATTGTTGTAGGGTGGAGTGGCATATAGTGTCGTGGAGAGGTGTAGAGCAGAGTGGAGTGGCATAGAGTGTGTTACGTACAATAGAATAGAGTGGAGTGGAATATAGTGGAATAGTGTTGAAGAGTGGAATGCAATAGAGTGGAGTAGATTGTTGTAGAGTCAAGTGGGGTGGCACAAAATGGAGTGGAGTGGCTTAGAGTGGAGTAGAGTAGAGTGGAGTAGGGTGTTGTGGAACAAAGTGGATTAAAGGGGCATGGAGTGGCACAGAAGGAGTTGGGAAGACCATTGTAGAGTGGAGTAGTGTTGAAGAGTGGCACAGAGGGGAGTAGAAGTAGAGTGTTGTAGAGTGGAGTGCCATAGATTGGAGTAGAGAGTAATCAAGTTAAGTACGTGTGGAGTGGTGAGTCGTAGAGTGGAGTAGAGCGGACTAGATTGAAGTGGCTCAAATTACAAAGGAAAGGACCATTACAGTTGCACAGATGTAAAGTTTTACTAAAAAAACATTCAGTGGAGGTAAATTATTTAGCATTTGGAGAATGGGGATCCTAGAAACATTGGATAAAGTAATTCCCCCCACCAATCTGAAATCTCGTCGTAGATCATCTGTGCCCTGGTATATTGAATCATCAAAAACACTTAAATTAGCATGTAAGAAAATTGAAAGTAAATGGCGTAGTTGCTACACCGAAGCAGATAAATGTTTAAAGATTGTGTTATGTGATTATAAAAAAGTAGTCGGCAAAGCTAAGGCTTATTATTATGCCAATACCATCCTCTCAGCTACTAATGGTGCTAAAACGGTTTTTGATATCCTTTAGGAAATATCAAAACCAAACTGCATAAAGCCGCAAGTTACACCATTGCAGGAGCTCTGATATGATCTTGCTGACCTCTTTGCTAAGAAGCTCAGCAAGATATTGGAAGATATTGGTGTTCCTGCTCAGATATTGCCATCTGGACTACATAACTCAGATAATTTGGAAAACACAGCTAGAGTGAGTGATGTCCGTAGCTGTGCTAAAGTACCAGTGTTAGGTCCCACCATGAATCAAAATGGATGAGACCCCTTGGAGAGCCAGGTCTGTAAGTTTAATATACTTGTATTCATCTCGGAGGAATGTTTTCAAATCATTTCCAAATCTACCACATCAGGATCTCCACTTGATCCCCTACCTCCTAGGATGTGGAAAGAGTATGGAGATGAATTCATAATCCCTACATTGCAGGTATGCAATCAATCCTTAGAGATGGGTGATGTACCATATATGTCGAAGAAGGCAATAGAAAGCCCCCTCTTAAAGAAATCTTCAGTGGATTCTCTGGTTCTGAGTAATTACACGCCCATATTGTTCCTTCCTTTTCCAGTGAAAAGATTGGAGCACTATGTAAGCAGGAGGCTATCCCTGGACACCCACTCTCTCCTTGAGGACAAACAATTTGGTTTTCAACATGGATATGACACTGAGTCAGCTTTACTAGTTGCCATGGACGAATTGCAGATGAGGGTAGACAGGGGCCAGTCAACAGTTTTGATTATGCTTGACTTGTTGGCGGCTTTTGACACAGTCAGCCACAAAATCCTCTTGGCCAGACAATTCTCAATTGGAGTGGGGGTATAGTGCTGAAGTGGAAGGGATCCTACCTGTGGGATTGGTATCAGGCTGTTGCCTTACCCTCCTCCCGCTCCGAATTCAAAAGCCTGTGACAGGGAGTTCTGCAGAGCTCAGCAATCAGCCCTCTCCTGTTAAACACCTATATGAGGCCAATCATTACTTTCGTAAAGGAGCTTGACATCAGGCTGGTTAATTTTGCGGATGACACCCATTTGTCCCTTAATAACAACCAGGAGAAGGTAGTGGCTTTTTTTCAGAAAGCCCTGTCAGACATTGTTAACTGGATTAATGTAGATTCACTACAGTTAAACTGGGATAAAACTGACTTTTTATGGTGCTCAGCAAGCAGAATCCCCACAATACTTCCACATAACTTTTATCCCTTTCATCTTGAGAGGAGTTGCAGACATTGGGCATAGTCCGCAACCTTGGGGTTGCATTTGATGACAAGCTATTCCTGGAGAACTCTGTTTCAAAAGTAGCAGGCACTTGTTTCGCACATCTTCGCAGTCTTAGGAAGGTGCTACCACCACTGTCCACCCAATCTAAATCTCTCATTATGCTTAGTGCCATACTCAGTAGATTACACTACTGCAATGCCCTGCTACTGTTTGATTAAGAGACTATACAGAGTTCAAGTAGCAGCAGCTAAACTTGCTTAAAACAGACCATATAGATCCCAGACAGCCAAAGGAGTTGCACTGGCTTCCTTTGAAGCAGAGGATAATTTTTAAAGCCAGGTGCATTGTGTTTATGACACTACAGGGCAAGGTCCCTGTGTCTCTACAACACAGACTGAAAGGATATACTTCTGGGAGATATCATCGCTCTGCAAATTTTGTTACATAAACAAATTTCGAGGTCAAGACAAGGTGGTTGGGCTTTCACAATGAAAGCGGCCCAGCTATAGAATGAGCTACCATTTTAGCTCTTCAACTGAACTGTTGCAATTTAGTAAAATTTGAAGACTTGGCTTTTCTCTAAGTAGGCAAATCCTGCTCATGTGCATGTTTTCCCGTTTAGCCATACGGGCCTCCATATTTAGGCTCAACGCTTGGTGACAGTTGCACTCTACAAATGCTATAAATAAATTAAATAAGTAGAGCGCACAAACGATATGTGTGGAAATGTCATCACCTAGTGTTTTGATTTGTTTTGATCATATTAAAATATGTGTTTCCACCACACTTCAGACTTTGCAAAAGATTTGCTTAGTGTGTGCTTCTCATATTCTAAAATATCGACACAGTTCATTTACAGACATTTAAATCTAATTTTGTTTATGCTAAAAAAAATAACATTGTACACCACACCCTGAGTAGTCAGCATGATTGTCACATAAATCCTCTCTCTTTGAAGTCAGAGAAAGAAAAGTAAACGCCAAGCTCCCTGAAAGACAGACCCTGGCATCTGACCTCAATCTTTGAATGCACAGCAAATTTAACAAGATAAGAACTAGATTTAAAGGCCTGCTAACAGAAATTTAGCACTGCTGGAAGAATACAGGTTTGGTCAAGAGAAGGGACGAACTCAAGCTGAGCATCCTAAATCAAATAAAGCAAGCAAATGTGAGTTACAAATCACAAAGCCAATGGGGAGCCATGGGTGAAATGCATTCCCAGGAAAACTTTCCGAATGTACCCAAGATGTTGTCAGCAAACCAGACAGATGTGCTGCCTGGTAGTTTGGAAAGTTTGGGAAACGAAATCATCACCCAAAGAAAAAGGTTTGAATCTAAAGGATATCCGAATGAAGTTATATCGGAAGCAGAAAAGAAAATTGCTAAAATTCAACGAGCACAACTGCTACAACCCAAATCCAAATCAAAAACAGATCGCCAAGTATTTGTAACTAAATATTCAACCCAATCAAACTCAATCAAAAGAGTCATCAACACAAGATGGGAACTACTACAAAAAGAAGAAGATTTTCGCGGGATATTTGCGAATAAACCTTTGTTTGCTCACACTAGACACCACAACATACATGACATAGTGACCCATACTAAGAAGGATACAAGCACTACTAGTACCATCAAAGGAATGAAAAAATGCTACAATTGCACCCACTGCAATAATGTGATGGAAGGTCCGCATATACAACATCCTCAAACTGGTAAAAAAAATCACTCTCAGACAACGAACTGATTGTAACTCAATGTATGTGATATACTGCATAAAATGTCCTTGTGGTAAACTATACATAGGGAAAACAGAGAGAAAAATAAAAATCAGAATCACAGAGCACAAAAGTAGAATCCGCAACAAAAGCTTGACCTCGAGCTTGGTCACCCATTGGACAGAAATGAAACACACCATTCCTCAATTGAAATTTCAAGTTCTAGAACAAATAGACATTAAACCAGATCGAAATAATGAAACTTGGCTCTCACAAAGAGAAATATGGTGGATAGACTTTTTGCAAACCCAGACACCGAAAGGTTTAAATGATAAAATAGATATGTCATGTTACCTGTAAAAAAACTTATTGGTTTTTATTGCCATTAACAATATAGTTTGTCTACTGTTTGTAACATAATTATCATCAAGATGTTTCACATCAGAACATTAATTCAATATATTTCTCATTCATTTAGAATGACCTTAAAATACACACAGTTTATTTATCTATCTTCACCCCATCCTACTCTGTACTCATCGAGACTTCCTTTCTAACCGAGTAGTATTTTTTCCCTTTTTTTATTTCTACTTTCTCAGTTTCTTACTGCTTAACTCAATTTCAATTAGGAGTATCAACTTAAAATACAAATCCCTAACTCTTAGCATCACCTTTTCTTCATTTTTCAGCATTATCCCCTTTTTCCAAATAAATCTCTACTATCGTACCCTACAGTAACTTTTTTATGTTTATCTCTGCTACACGCTAAGGCACTTCCTAAGTCCGTTCTCTACTTCGACCTCTGCTTCAGAGAATACGCTGCGTATCCAGATCCATGGCCACTCGTCCCTAACGGTCAAGAAACAGTTGGTGTTTCTTCAGGTAAACTGGTACCGCGCCGCATTTTTGTCTTCCTGCTAGGTTCCATTCTCTAGCCTGACCGTCATTATTTTTCATTTGCAGATGCTAAACGCTCCTCGGCTTCTGAACCCGAGTACGCCAAAGCACGCGGCAACTTTTTGTGTAAAGTAGGCTATTTTGAATATAACAGCAGTATGTTATTTTGGACTTAAACAATGTTTTAGTCTAATTGAAGCCGTTTGATTCATTCCTACAGACTTTACAAGTGCAACCACTACGGGAACCCGCATTTCAAAATAACGAGAACCTGCTCAGAGTTCAGTACTCGATATCTTTTTACATCGGTAAATATAAACCAGCGAAACTTATTTTAGTTATCGGCTAGTGCCGGTTCTCTCTTTGAATGTTAAATTTTAGGAGTAACAATTCCGCAGCGTCTTACTGTTTGACACCTGCCCGTTTGCATTAGTCCATGTATTTTTCCTAATTTATCTTTCTAGGAACAACTACAATGTATCTTGTTCGCTCACAAACTAAGAATGTCAATAGGACACACATTGTCACAGTTTCTTTTTCATTATTATATACTTTGTATCCATTCCCTTAGTCACTTATCCCGAGGACCGTCTGGACCCACACAGAAGATCATCACGCGATTTTTTTAGACAGAAATACTCGCGAAGGTAAAAACCAAGTGAAGTGACTAACTAGAATGAACTACCCTTAGTGATTATAGATCACACATATTTAACCCCATTGTTTGTTCACATGAGCGTCATTCTGTACTAAGAAAGCTCTCCACTCTTTAATGCTCTACATTTGGAAAATAAAGCGCGATTTTCTAATAAGGTATTCAGATCTTTCATCATCCTACTCTCTAAGAGACATCCAGTTCAATAAATATATTGCTAACCCTGTTCTTATCCTTTTCCCTTTTCTTCACTTTAAGGTTCCCTTGAAACATTAACTGCATGACAGAACCAATATTATTTAAGTTACACAGCAGCATATCTAATGGTGAGTTCTAAAGTGAGTAGTAACTCACAACATGTTTTATTTCAGCGTATCATTTGTACATAGGGTTTGTCTATCCAAGGAAATCAAGTGTATGCTTTAAATTGGTTCTTTGATATAAGGAAAACATAATGATTAAACTATAAAATAATTGTTGACACTATCGTGTGCTGATAAAGAAAATAATATTTATGTGAATGTTTTATTATTTTCGCAGTTGCCCTGACGAAGGGACTTTTCCCGAAATGCATTGGGACAAAAAAAGATAGCATTTTGCTGCACAATGTATGATGTTCTTCTAAACAGAGAATGAATAATCTGTAAAAAGGAAATCATCATGTAAATTTCTTTATTGAAACAAGCAAAAACAAAAAAACTTTTGAAAACAAGAAAGGAACAATAAAAAGAAAAGTATCTACTGAAACTGGAAAGTCTGATAATTTTTATCTTTATTCTGGTTTACAAACAGGCGGACGGATCTCCGCCAAAGGTAGTGCGGATAGGGGCTAGTGACGGTGTCACTAGCATACTAGTGATTGAATCAACAAGGAGACTGGCCGCTCCTTCCCTCCCAGCACACCACAACCCAAACAAAGTAAAAACCTTTTTCTACGGATAATAAGAGTTAAGAAATAAACGGAGTGCACTTCACAACCACCCTACATCGCCTGGTAGACTTCAACATAAAAATAACCCCATATCCAGCTGAAAATTGCCATTTTGGGATTAACCTTTTTTTTAAAAAAAAACACTAGGCTAGTTTGAACTTTGGGAGCATTGATAATGTTGTTTACCATTTAACTGAGTTGAGAATCAGTCAGCCTGCATCCAGTGCTGCTCCTTACAAAAGCTGTGAAACTCTTCGAAAAGTCCCATAAAACAATCTGTTTTCTCAGAATCTTAAATATGGATATGTTCTTTGAAACATACACTGCCCTGCAAGGGAATTGAAGTGATTTTTGTGTCCCTGCCCTGTCTTTGTCCCCTAGTCAGCTAGAACAAATCAACAAAATGGAGTAGATAAATATTAGATCTGGTTGAAGGTTATCTTAGTGCTACTAGTACAAAGGGAACTTCAACTTGAGAAAATGGAAATATTAACTTAAACCAAGTTTGACAATAATTCTAGTTAACTCCTCTTGGGACAGAAAAGTGCTCTGATTCATTAGAACCTTCAGACTAACTCACTTTTTTTTAAGTTCCGCCGTTGTGTGCTTATTTCACCAGTTGCCTACATCAGGTAGCTGTGGCGTGCTGCACAGGCAGGAGCAGTGACTCTGAGAAGGGTAGAGTACAGAGATAGAGCTGTTTTCTGTAGTACTTGTGTGTATGTATGCCAGCAAGGTATACATGACATAAAAGATGTAGTGCTGTGCAGTGTGTGCACAATGAAAGCATGTGCTGGGTGAATGTATGCCTGCGTGAAGTACAATACATCAAGGGTGAAGTGCTGTGCAGAGTGCACATGGTAAGTGTGTGTTGGTGGAGTCAGTGTTTGTAAATAGCACACTCTTGAACAATACGTAAAGGTTACAGTACTAAGCAGTGCATGCAGACGGGGACCAGCCATTACAACGCGGGTTTTACCACACATTGCTATTACATTGCATGTGTTACAACGCATACGATGTTACAGCGCGTGGTAAAACCACGCATACCACACATCGCATGCGCTTTTACAACGCTTGCGATGTAATGTGAAATGGCGGGGGCGGCTATTCACGTCGTAGTGAGGAAACTTAGGCTGTTTCCTCACAACGACGTGAAGCAAGCAGGAAGGAGGAAGCAGGATCCGACGGCAACGTTGGATAGGAGAGAGGTAAGGGGGTTTGTGCATGGGGTGGGGGTTACTTTTGTAGGGTTTAGGGTAGTTTAAAAGTAGTGTGGTAATGTTTGTGTTGTGTGTGTGTTTTTTAAAAACGTTTTAGTGTGTGTTGTGGTGTTGTCATGTTTGTTTAGTGTAGTGTATTGGGGAGGGTAGTGTAGTGTTTATGTAGTGCAGTGATTTAGGTTTTAGGGTAGTGTAGTGTTGTAGTGTTTGTTTATTGTAGCGTATTAGGGTTTAGGGTAGTGTAAGGGTGGGAGTAGTGTGGGTAGTGTAGTAGTGTTATAGGGTTTAGGGTAGTGTAGTGGTGGGAGTAGTGTGGGTAGTGTAGTAGTGTTCTAGGGTTTAGGGTAGTGTAGGGGTGGGTGTAGTGTGGGTAGCATAGTAGTGTTTTTAGAGTTTAGGGTAGTGTAGGGGTGGGAGTAGTGTAGGTAGCGTAGTAGTGTTTTAGGGTTTAGGGTAGTGTAGGGGTGGGAGTAGTGTGGGTAGCGTAGTAGTGTTTTAGGGTTTAGGGTAGTGTGGGGGTGGGAGTAGTGTAGGGGTGGGAGTAGTGTGGGTAGTGTTGTAGTGTGGTAGTGTTTTAGGGTTTAGGGTAGTGTAAGGGTAGGAGTAGTGTGAGTAGCGTAGTAGTGTTTTAGGGTTTAGGGTAGTGTAGGGGTGGGAGTAGTGTGGGTAGCGGAATAGTGTTTTAGGGTTTAGGGTAGTGTAGGGGTGAAGGTAGTGTGGGTAGCGTAGTAGTGTTTTAGGGTTTAGGGTAGTGTAGGGGTGGGAGTAGTGTAGGTGTGGGAGTAGTGTGGGTAGTGTTGTAGTGTAGTAGTGTTTTAGGGTTTAGGGTAGTGTAAGGGTAGGAGTAGTGTGAGTAGCGTAGTAGTGTTTTAGGGTTTAGGGTAGTGTAGGGGTGGGAGTAGTGTGGGTAGCGGAATAGTGTTTTAGGGTGTAGGGTAGTGTAGGGGTGAAGGTAGTGTGGGTAGCGTAGTAGTGTTTTAGGGTTTAGGGTAGTGTAGGGGTGGGAGTAGTGTAGGTGTGGGAGTAGTGTGGGTAGTGTTGTAGTGTAGTAATGTTTTAGGGTTTAGGGTAGTGTAAGGGTAGGAGTAGTGTGGGTAGCATAGTAATGTTTTAGGGTTTAGGGTAGTTTAAGAGTGGGAGTAGTGTGGGTAGCGTAGTAGTGTTTTAGGGTTTAGGGTAGTGTAGGGGTGGGAGTAGTGTGGGTAGCTGAGTAGTGTTTTAGGGTTTAGGGTAGTGTATGGGGTGGGAGTAGTGTAGGGGTGGGAGTAGTGTGGGTAGTGTTGTAGTGTAGTAGTGTTTTAGGGTTTAGGGTAGTGTAAGGGTAGGAGTAGTGTGGGTAGCGTAGTAGTGTTTTAGGGTTTAGGGTAGTGTAAGGGTGGGAGTAGTGTGGGTAGCGTAGTAGTGTTTTAGGGTTTAGGGTAGTGTATGGGGTGGGAGTAGTGTAGGGGTGGGAGTAGTGTGGGTAGTGTTGTAGTGTAGTAGTGTTTTAGGGTTTAGGGTAGTGTAAGGGTAGGAGTAGTGTGGGTAGCGTAGTAGTGTTTTAGGGTTTAGGGTAGTGTAAGGGTGGGAGTAGTGTGGGTAGCGTAGTAGTGTTTTAGGGTTTAGGGTAGTGTATGGGTGGGAGTAGTGTGGGTAGCGTAGGAGTGTTTTAGGGTTTAGGGTAGTGTAGGAGTGGGAGTAGTGTGGATAGCGTAGTAGTGTTTTAGGGTTTAGGGTAGTTTAGGGGTGGGAGTAGTGTGGGTAGCGTAGTAGTGTTTTAGGGTTTAGGGTAGTTTAGGGGTGGGAGTAGTGTGGGTAGCGTAGTAGTGTTTTAGGGTTTAGGGTAGAGTAAGGGTGGGAGTAGTGTGGGTAGCGTAGTAGTGTTTTAGGGTTTAGGGTAGAGTAAGGGTGGGAGTAGTGTGGGTAGCGTAGTAGTGTTTTAGGGTTTAGGGTAGAGTAAGGGTGGGAGTAGTGTGGGTAGCGTAGTAGTGTTTTAGGGTTTAGGGTAGAGTAAGGGTGGGAGTAGTGTGGGTAGCGTAGTAGTGGTTAAGGGTTTAGGGTAGTGTAGGGGTGGGAGTAGTGTGGGTAGCGTAGTAGTGTTTTAGGGATTAAGGGTAGTGTAAGGGTGGGAGTAGTGTGGGTAGCGTAGTAGTCTTTTAGGATTTAGGGTAGTGTAAGGGTGGGAGTAGTGTGGGTAGTGTAGTAGTGGCTTAGGGTAGTGTAAGGGTGGGAGTAGTGTGGATAGTGTAGTAGTGTGGCAGTGTTTTTCGGTTGTGGCAGTATAGGGGTGGGAGTAGTCTGTTGTGTAGGTGTAGGGATAGGGATGTTACTTACCTTGCATACTTTTACCACAAGTATAGCTTTACCACGCATGCCTTTGCGTTGTAATGGCATGCGTGGTAAAAGTATCCGATGTTGTGGCATGCGATGTCATTGACATTGCGTACCAATACCCGCGTTGTAATGGCATGCGTGGTATTAGTATGCGATGTAATGACATACATTCCATGCAGACTGAATGTGTCTGCTGAATGCATGTGTGGCTGCAGTGGCACAGTGCATGGAGGCAACAATACTGGAGAGCAAGTGTGCTGGGAAAGTACACTGAGTGCAAGTGTGCCTACAATAGTACATTACATGGAGGACCCTGGGTTCCATTTTGGGAATCCCAGACCAGCCTGGTAAAGACATGAGGAGAAGAGGAATCTCCCCAGACAGATTTCTGTATTGCCGCATTCCTGTGAGGTGGGTGGGCACACACTGGAAGAAGGGAGGAAGGGACCCTTCCTTTACACTTCAAAAGGTTGCTCTTTGATTCATGTATAGATCAAAGGGAAGGGGGCCTGGATACATCGCAGAGATGAGATGGAGCTGATAAGGCAATCATAAAGAGCCCGGGCTTAACTTTTTCATGCAATATCACTGTGGCTGACATTCAGGTGTGAACTCTGGTCACTTCCATTAATTGTGTTGTGGCCCTCTAAAAAGGGTTTTAAAAGCTCACGATACCAGATTTTTTCATAAAATAGCACAGAGAAACACATTTTAAAACATACATCAAGATACCTACAATATCTTCGCATGAGGCACTCCAATATTTGTGTTTTAAGTATTACTGCTGGGATATATAAAAATATATATATTGTCCCTATTGCTATGGTTTAGCATAGCTAAAAGGAGTTGGATGTATTATACTGCAATTGCATTTATGTGGTGCTTTCTATTCCTGTTGAGGCGGGGAAGCCCTTTATAGCAAGTAGAATGCTACCTCGGATCCCAAGGTTAGTGGTTAGTCCAGTGGTTGTTGGTTATTGTTGGGTAAATGGATTAGCCATGTGCCTTCAAGGAAAAATGCTCTACCTATTTACTCCAATGTCTTTGTGGTAGATTAAATGAAAAGGAGTTACATGCTCTCATTAGTGAGGGCTAGGTGAGTTCATGCACATGTTTGGTGAGATGACTTGATAGGATGGCAGAGATTACGTTTTCTTAGATTGCAGGGGTAGTGTTTTAAATAAGGAAAGGTTGTGATTGGTGAAGTGAGATGTGAGCCATTTGCAGAAATACAATAACAGAATTTAAGGCAGAGAGGCATGTTACCAAGAGAATGATATACTCAGAAAGAGGAGGCATGCAGAGGATGGAAGGTAAGAGGAGAGTCACTCTGAGGAAAGAAGGAGAGGATCCGGGGTTGAAATCAAAGGTAAATGTTTCATGCAGGATTATAGGAATACTGCATGAAGAGGCTTTATGGCATCGAATGCAACCTGAGGGTGTAAAGCTGTAGAACGGAACAACATTATGAGGTGTTCTACATACAGAAAAGATTGTTTATAGATACGAGTCCAAGTGTTCAGATCAGTTAAACATTTCAAGCCGAAGCCGGCTATGTGCCAAGTAGAGGGCAGCCTTTTAAACAGTCTGGAGTATAGCAAGGTTGGTACAGGGTCTGTATACTGCACAAGGGGAAGGTCTCCTTCATTAGGAAAGGCCATATTTAAGGATCTTCCCTCACTATTCTAACATTATTGCATTGAAAAGTTGTTTCACTCACTAAAAATTATTTAGCACTGGCTGAGAGCATCTCAACAACAGGCAGTCAGATTTTCAGCTCATGGTACCTAATCATCTTCTAGGTTATTTTTACAGCACATCAGAGTAACCACAGATATAAAAAGTACCAAGCCCGAATTTCCCAATGTATGTTGTGCATGTTGTGTATGGGGTCTGTATGGTAGATGCAATGTGTGTGTAGGAATGAGCCAGAAAAATGTAGGCATGTGGCATCCATGTTGGATGCCTCTAGCCTTTGTGCACAAGATGAAGGTGAGGTTGTTTCCCAGACAGTAGAAGTGTAATTCTGACATTGCTGAAGCTGAACAGAGGAGATGTGGGGATAACATCCCCCTGGATGGTCCACAAGCATTGTGTTAAGCTTCAAATGACTGAAGTACAGAGTCATGCTAAGAGAGGGCAATAGACCATGACTCTGGAGGTTCAAAAACCAGGTTTACTCACCTTGTGAACTGAAGACTGGGGACGGTGGAATGAGACAGAGAGCTTAGTGCACTGGTACTAATAAGTTTGAAGACATAGAGGCTCTGTCTCATCTTGAATCATAATGATACCCCCCACCCCCGGGTGTGACGAAAGACACTTTTAGTAAGTTGTGCCTTATCATGGCTGGAACCCTGCTTTGCAAGCATTTTGCAGTAGTGCGGTCCTCTCTGTCCCTGACTGTTGTGTCCCAGATGTTAAACTCTAGCAAGAGCTCAGTGACAACGTTGCCTCCTTCTTTAGAGAGATTAGGTTGTTCTAGGGATATAATAAGTTCCAGTGTTACCTTTCCTACATTTAATAATTACTCCCACAGATAAGATCACCAATTTCCCTCTGATGACCCTTCATGAAGTAAGTGCTGCCCAAGTCACGGTCACCTAATAATTTCTCGAAAACAACTGTGGTACAAACTTTGGCTCTAGCCATCATTCCACCACTGCACGATATTATCAACACTTCCTAGGCTGGTGATTTGATGCCAGATCGCTCTAAAAATGTATAGTCATCCCATTTTGAAGGAAGCTGATCTACGCCAGGGGGATCTGAACAATTACAAACAAAGCACCCGACTTCGAGCCATTCCCATAATTATGGAACAATATCTAGCCAAATATCTTTTACACAAAAACTCGACCTTAAAAAAGACTCTCCATGCCACTGGAGTCAAGCTAGTCTGGCTGATATGGGGTGATACCACCAAAACCGGTCCCCGCAAGCTTGTTTCCGGTCCAGGGAGGACCTGGCCTGGCAGTTCGGGCTGGACTGTTCCCATGGGGAGCAGGGTCAAGACGGAGTTGCATATGGCTGGGTTTAAACTGGAATGGCATGGTGAGCAAAAAAAAACGGTGGATCAATTGTTCTTTGTACATTAAAATAGACAAAAGCAGGTTTTTAGTGTATGGCACACAGGAAGTGGTTCTGGTATCTCTCGGTGAACTGTGATTCACCAGCGACCACAGTCTCCGCACTGACCTGCTGCTGGACCTCTCTGCAGATTTTAACAAAGCCAACCATCCCATCTCGCTTGACCGCCTAGCAGAGGTGGACGGATTGGCTCAGCTTTAGAATGGTTGAAGTCCTTTCTTAATGGTGAAGGCACCCCTTTACTGATAGAGACAGTCTGGTGACTGGCCGCTAGCAGTTGACGCTATCTAGCTGCCTAGAAGCCCTTACCAAAGCACCGGTTCCTCTGTTCACACAGATTTAATGATATAAACTCAACCACTATTGTGGAGCCTATTTGCTGGATTCGGGGGCCATTTTCGGTCTGATGACCAGTTCCAAGAAACCCAGTCCATTTAAGCACCAGACATGTTGTACGACTATTTCCAGGAAAGTTTGAAATTGATGTTTCTCTGCTTCAGGAGACTTCATCTTACATTACCTGGAACTGCCATTCTTTAAGTACTTTTGCGTATGCGTTGTGGAGGAATTATTCGTCTTAATTCGGCTTTCAAAATAGAAACATTATGAAGTAAGAACACTTAGGAGAAAAAGAGACGCTCAGTGAAGCAGCGTTCACAAGAATGTGTATTTGATGGTGTGCGCACATGACTCAATATGCCGGAAATGTGCATTGTGGGAAGTAAAAATTGACACAATTAAATCCCAACGTCATTGCAATTACTTTTGTCTACTCAGGGACTCGTTTACTGTTGCAGTCTCATTGATTTCCCGAAGATCTTTATGCTGAAAATACATAAAGGCTTGAAAGTTTCATTCCTGTATGTGACATGGAAGGTATGTGCTTTCCATGCTCACAACCTGGCGGTGCCCAGATTCAAAATGCAGAAAGGGGCGGACGCAGTTTCATTACTACCTCTTCTAATCTTTGGAACTCTCTTCCTCTTGACCTGAAAAAATCCACTGATCTGCTGCAATTCAGAAAGGCCCGAAAGACCTAGTCCTTTCAGCACTAGTCTTCCCATTTCTTAGTTTCTCCTCTTTTCTCTCTTCAGGGCATAGCGCCTAGACACCTCAGGGTATTAAAGTGCTTTACAAGTGTCACTTCCTTCATTCCTTTGTGGCAGATTTAGGGTGAATCTCCACATTTACTCTATCACACGCCTATGGGTCTCACTATAAGTGCCTCTGTTTTTCCTGTTTACTACATCTTGGAGTTACAATAACTGGGATAACTCTGGGGAAGGGAGCAGAGGGGTGGCCCTGGGTATTACGAGGCGTACCCTGAGGATACCCTCAGAAATGATGAATTACTGGGGTAAATAATTCTGCACCTCATTCTCCAAGAAATTCCTTAGTTTACTACAGAGCATTACCCACCACTTTCGCCTTCCTAGAGTAAGTGAAATCCCTGGATGAAACAAAGAGGACCTGTGGTTGATTTACAAATGTCAACTCCTACCAGGCGTGTATATCCTCAGGAAAAGGGGGACGTTTGCTATAATGGAGGGTATAAAAAGTGTAGCCCAAATTGGGATCTTCCTCTGCTAACACACATGGATCTGAAATCCTCTGCCTTTAGCGAGGCACACTTTCTCCTCATACTCCTCAAGATCTACAATGCTGTAAAATCAGGGAAGCCCGCCTCCGCTTCAATAGAAAACACCTTGCTTGGCTGGAGGTGGCAAGCTAAGTGCAAGCATAGACCCCAAAATGACCCTTATGATGGTGCTTCATTTCAACCACTGCCATCACTAGCCTGCCGTCTACCTTTGGTTTAACGTGGAAAACTGAGAACTCACTGGAATGTCAAGATCCACAAATTGCTTATTTTCTAATGGTCATCGAATTTAATGCAACTGACTACTGACGGATTTGGGTGGGTGTGATGGCTGTCCCAAGCGTTTCTTTTGTCCCTCATGTTGCTTGTCCCAACTTTGTATACTGCTCAGCTATCGTACATTGCTTAGTGGTGAAGTTGTTATAATCGACCAATCAAAACTGTTATTGAAGAGATTTGTGCAAACTATGCCGGTCTATGTCATGCAAACTACCGGGCATATTACCAAGGAATAGCGATATTTAAGGCAAAATGCGCTTAGCGCATTTTTTTTATCGCTGGATATGTTAGCGGAGAAAACATGCTATTGGCAACGTTTTTCTCCATTGTGCTAAAATATCCAGCGATAGCAGCGAAATGCGTGAATATCACTGAGTATACAGCGATATTCACGCATTAGCGACAAAAGGCTCTTAACAATGTTATCCACCTCCCATTGGATAACATGGCTAAGAACTGGTCTGGGCAGGTGTTAACATTTGGAGATATTCGCGCTGAGCGCAAATATTTCCATCGCTTCGCCAGCCTTGCTAATAGGCGATAGCGACGTTAGCGACTGCTTTCAGTCTCTAACTGTTTGGGTACGCCCACTTTGCATGTCATTAGCGATAAACATCGCTGACATGCAAAGCGGACCCCAAACTGCTCGCTATCGCCTAAAAGCTGTCGCTAACATCAGTTAGCAACAGCTTGCTAATAGGGCAATAGAATTATCGCCGCTTAGCGGCCGAAAATGGCAGCGAAAGCGGCGATAATTGCCTATCGCCCGGCTTGATAATATGCCCCTACGTTTTTTTCTGTTCTGCTTAGTTGTGAGTGCATGCAACTGCCCTGAAGATTTTAGGCTGTGATGCTGTGTCTTTGGCGACAAAGGCAAAATATGTGCTCATTTTTATTTTCTATGTTAAAAAAAAATATGCATCGAGTGACATTTCTTAATTTGGTCACGTTCTGGAAAATTGCTCTAGACCTGTTATTCCCTTCCTCACTGACTTGGGACTGGGGTATATATGAGAGTCTCCTGAAGGCAGCGCAGGCACTTGACAGTTACCCACACCCAGGTGGTGAGCAAACAGGGTATGGATTTTCACTTCTCAGATAAAATTAATACATGGGTGTATTAAAACAAGGTTGTGGCCTGAGCCCTTTACATTTAGCACCTATATATCAGACCTGGGGCGGGCCTTAACTGAATCCCAATAATTTCTGCCCAAGTTGGGACTTTCACTCATCCCACTGTTATAATATGCAAATAATATGATCGTCTTACACGTAAATAGTGTGTGGAAATTATGTGAAAAAGAAAATAAATTTGTTTGGAATACAAATCCAGTGGTCACACGGTACATATTGGCTGTGTGATTGGGGAATGGTTTTGTGAATAATCCTGTCCAGCCACCTTGTTCTGTTTTTTCCTCCTAAGAACTGGTCTGGGCAGGTGTTAACATTTGGAGATATTCGCGCTGAGCGCAAATATTTCCATCGCTTCGCCAGCCTTGCTAATAGGCGATAGCGACGTTAGCGACTGCTTTCAGTCTCTAACTGTTTGGGTACGCCCACTTTGCATATCATTAGCGATAAACATCGCTGACATGCAAAGCGGACCCCAAACTGCTCGCTATCGCCTAAAAGCTGTCGCTAACATCAGTTAGCAACAGCTTGCTAATAGGGCAATAGAATTATCGCCGCTTAGCGGCCGAAAATGGCAGCGAAAGCGGCGATAATTGCCTATCGCCCGGCTTGATAATATGCCCCTACGTTTTTTTCTGTTCTGCTTAGTTGTGAGTGCATGCAACTGCCCTGAAGATTTTAGGCTGTGATGCTGTGTCTTTGGCGACAAAGGCAAAATATGTGCTCATTTTTGTTTTCTATGTTAAAAAAAAAAATATGCATCGAGTGACATTTCTTAATTTGGTCACGTTCTGGAAAATTGCTCTAGACCTGTTATTCCCTTCCTCACTGACTTGGGACTGGGGTATATATGAGAGTCTCCTGAAGGCAGCGCAGGCACTTGACAGTTACCCACACCCAGGTGGTGAGCAAACAGGGTATGGATTTTCACTTCTCAGATAAAATTAATACATGGGTGTATTAAAACAAGGTTGTGGCCTGAGCCCTTTACATTTAGCACCTATATATCAGACCTGGGGCGGGCCTTAACTGAATCCCAATAATTTCTGCCCAAGTTGGGACTTTCACTCATCCCACTGTTATAATATGCAAATAATATGATCGTCTTACATGTAACCATAATATGTTCACAGGGAACACTCGGTGCATTATCAAAATATAATCAAATTAACAAATTAGTCATCAATTTAAAGAAAACTAAGATCGTATATTTTTCTGGAAAGGGTGAGAAGCAAGGGCCCAGGTGTTTAACGGATACAAAGGGCTCGATTCCGAGCCGGTAAAAAAATCCACCGTACGATTCGTATTCGTAGCCCTTTCCGTACGAATCGTACCCGTCCGTCCGAGTCGCGTAGTACGATCCGCATTCCGTGAATCCGTCCGAATCGTCGCGATCCGTACGTATTGCAAGGCTGAGACTGTGAACCGTACGACTCGTACACATGCCGTATGACCCGACGAGTACGATCCGGACCGGGGAATCAGGACGGGATTCGTACGGTCCACGTCAGGTAAGGGTGATTCGTACGGAAAAGTGCACGATTACATACACCCCGTACAGCGCGTACCCCCCCATGATTGCAGGGGTATGGCACGTACCCCTGCGATCATGGGGTGTACGAGCCGTACCCCCATTGTACGATCGGTGTACCATCGGTGTACGAGCCGTACCCCCATTGTACGATCAGTGTACGAGCGGTACCCCATGTACGATCGGTGTACGAGCCGTACCCCCATTGTACGATCGGTGTACGAGCCATACCCCATGTACGATCGGTGTACGTACATGGGGTACGGCTCGTACACTATCGTACATGGGGTACGGCTCGTACACCGATCGTACAATGGGGTTACGGCTCGTACACCGATCGTACATGGGGTACGGCTCGTACACCGATCGTACAATGGGGGTACGGCTCGTACACCGATCGTACATGGGGTACGGCTCGTACACCATCGTACATGGGGTACGGCTCGTACACCGATCGTACAATGGGGGTACGGCTCGTACACCGATCGTACATGGGGTACGGCTCGTACACCGATCGTACAATGGGGGTACGGCTCGTACACCCCATGATCGCAGGGGTACGGTGCGTACCCCTGCGAACATGGGGGATACGCACCGTACCGGGGGGCGTTCCGCACCTGTTTCGGCACAAACTCTGCTTTTACGGCTGTTTTCAGCTCCCGTAGAAAAAGGGTCGTACGGTGCGTACCCGACACGTATCGTACTTGCTGGGTCATAAAAACCAGCCGGGAACCGTACAGATATCGCGTACAGCAGGTTCCGAGGGAGAATCGTACGGAGATTAGAGTCGTACGGTGTCTTGTACGACTCGTACAGAGTACGGCTCCTGGTACGAATCGTACTTCGTCGTACGTACGGGGGACGTTGCAGGGTACGATTCGTACGGGAAAAACGCTCCGAACGGCTATTCGGAGCGGTTTTTCCCGAATCGGAATCGACCCCAAAGAGGGAATTTTCAATCCAGTTGAATTCTTCGGGTATGGTTTGACACCTCCGGTACCAGTAAAACTCATCTGACAGGTCTTTCCTCCAAAACTCTGCCTTTAAATTTTAGCCTGAAACGTCTGTATCAAAACATTGCTTCATATTAGCTTGAATCTGATTATTGGGGTGGCCAGGCCCGGTTATTACAGGTGAGCCAGGCCATCCTATAGCCCATTTAGAAGCAGAATAACATCTTATGTTCTTTTTCTTTAATTTTTCGTCTGGGCCCGCGTTTGTGAAAAATGATGGCTGTTACTATAATACCTATAATACTCTCATTGTATCAAAGGAGGCCCACAAGCACCCATTACACAGAATTTTAGAGGTGACACATTGCCAGACAATATTAACGTGTAAAAATGACAAAATAATGAATATTATCCCAAAAATGTGCTACGTCACGCTGCATAATTTGCCTTTTCTTGTGGCAATATTTAGTGAAACCAGCCACAAAATTTGTTCCTCCTCTGCCATATAATTCTAGTAGCCCAGAATGTGGCAGAAACAATCTGATGGGATTTTGCCATCCCAGGAAAAGTAATTGAAAATGTACATACAATCATTTTACATCTTTGTACTGGTTTGTTTTATTTTCTTCCTGCTGTGATACTATTCTTAATTTGTGTCACTATACGGGGAAACAAAAACTGTCAATGCCAACATTTAGATTTTTTCAGAAATTAAAAGACTTTTTCTCAAGCTCGCTAACAATACATATACAGCATGGTAGGAACAGTGCAAGTTCCCAATATACAAAAAACAATAGTTGCAGCTCTTCTGTTGCAAAACTGGCAACAAACGCTGCTACTGTCTTGTCTACTCTCAATATTCAGAGGTGCTAACAAAGACTCCTAAAATAATTAGAAGGAAGTTAAGGCTCAGACACCAAACTTTGTGGCAAGGGTGACAGTGGATTTATTCTCGCCCAACACATTTTCTATTTTTGTTTCATGAGTAGATAGAAATAGATTATAGCGCAACAGAGACAGTACATTTATTCTCTCCCAAAGAATTCTCTTCTACGTCACATGATTAGATAGAAATGGATTGTAGCGCTGGTGTAACCCCTCGGGTCCTATATAAGATACAATTGTGGGCTAATGCACTTGCTGCCAAGCTGCATGTACATACAATATGTGGCTTCCTAAATTCTGATATAGCTACTCAGCCTTTCATCTTTGTCTCAAGAATAGAACAAGAGGCGCTGTAAAAAATCAACTTGCATGTCCTGCCTTCAAAATAAAAATTCTGAGCTGCTAAGTGTCCTTAATCTGGATGAAGACACTTATTTGAGCTTCAAACAATTGTGCTGTTTTTGGTGCATTTTCAAAGGTAGAGCACATAACTCCCATAAACCACCAATGCTATTAGCTATCAATGAACTTAGGGCTGTAAATGGGGTGATGTTCTTTCATCACAAGTCCTAAAAAACCTGTCTCCACTGTTTTCTCAACTGACTCGAAAGGGTAGCAAACACAATCAAAATTCTAGAATCATGGCACAAGGAAATTGTAATGGGGTGCGAAGATGAGAAATGGAGGATGATTAAAGGCGAACGTGGGAATAAAAAAGATGAGAGTAAGAAAAGGGAAGGATAAGAAAAGATTGGTAAGGAAACATGTGGATGAAATAAGAGAAAATGAGTGCATTGAAGGATAGAGAAGAAATATGACTAAAAGGGCTGATTAGAGAAGAGGAGGAGAGTAAAGTGTCCTAAAGTAGAGAAGGCAATGAAGATGGTGTTAGAGGAAGATGAAGGAGATGATGGAACAAAATGATGAGCAAAGTGGGTGATCATAACCTTCGCACTCTGCCCCACTCTACGTGCATGCATCATCTTTACCCCTTCGGTTGTTTCCCCTCCCGCCAAGAAAAGCCACTACACTTCTTGTCTTGTGGTGGTCATTTGTTGGCCGCAGTTCATTAGGGTTACAAGGAAACAATTATATTTGTTCTTTGCATGTTATATCATTCTACATTTCCTTGTGATCATCTCTTGGCCCCTTTGGGCCGGTTCTTTGGTAGGTTGGATTTTTCTTTGCGCCTCGTTTGCGCGGGGAAGGGGGTAGCCTTTGTCCCCAGAGTTAGGCCGCCTCTCTACCTTGTCCGACTTTGTTGTACCCTGCCATCCGGCGGGGGCTGGGCTGCGAGCGCCGTCTCTGCTTGCTACCCCTTCCCGTTTGTAGCAACGAATCTCAGCCGTGAGGCATCCCAAGGTCACTTTCCTTAGTCCACCTCACTCAGCCGTGCGGCATCTGAAGGTGAGTAGACCTATTCTGGCGCACCGCCCTCCGGTGTGCCTCCGTACCAACCGTTCTCAGATTAGCCCTTCGCCACGTAGTTTGCCCTTTACAGCCCTGCGACATCGCTGTTCCTTTGGTGTGGGTGGGTGGGACAAGCTCTTCGGACTTCCGTCGCGCTGCTCCCCGCTCCTGGATGCTAGGAGCTTACCTGGGGGAGCCGCGCTTTTAAGCCCCCCCAACTGTACTTCGGGATCCGCGCCACCTTGAGGATTGGGGGGTTTGAACCCCGTCCGCCCTCCCGATTGGTCATTGCCCCGCCAGGGGGGGGGGCTGAGAGGGGACACCTTGCCTGGCGCCGGCCTTTTCGCTCCAATCCGTGTCCTCCTCCCCTTTTCTTCCCGGGGGCGCCGCCGGGTTATGGCGCCGGCTTCTGAGCCGCTTCAGGGGTTCGCCTCTGCGAGATTAGGGTGAGTGTTAGGCCTGTACTGAGAAAAGGCCAAGCGGTAAGTAGAGTGAGAGTAGTAGGAAGGGTGGAGGTGGAGAATGAGGTTGATAAAGGATTATAATTAAGGATATCAGAGAGGAGGGTAATAGGCAAGTGATACATTTTGGGGAGGCAGAGAAGGAGTGTTAAGAGGAGAGTGGTAAAACAGAAAGAAGAAGAGAGTGAAGGTTAGTGGGTGATGGAGTCAGAGGGGGTCATGAAAAAAGGAAAGAGAAGTGGGGTAAAGGAAGAGAACAGGAAAGAGGGATCATGCCAGCATTAATATAGAAGAGGCAGTTCCATTTTAAAGGCACTCACATTAGCTGTACAGGTTCACTTTGTTCCTTTTAAAATACATTCTGGTAAAATAACTCTTCGCCAAAAAGTGGTTGAAAAAACTAGTCCCTCAAATAAATAAGGGGGGCCATATCAACACCAGAGGGGTATGACACCAAATAGACCTTAGTCAAGAAAGTAAATCTCCTTTAGGAAACTCAATCATACACCTCAACACATATATTCAACCCGTTGGATTATCACCAAGACATAAAATCCCACCAATCCCTTACCATCAAGGGGCCATGTGTAAATAAAATCGAGATTTTTATTATAGTGTTTACCAAACAAATGATCATACATAAAAAATATTTCCCATTTAATATTTAGAAAAAAGACTATGATAAAAAGCATATTAAAAAACATTAAAAAACTGTTGCAAATTACATATAGTGTAAAAGGTAATATAAAAACCACAATTATACATCCACAAACAAATAAGTACACATTGGGAGAATCTGACTTCTTGACTAATGAAAAAAACTAGTCACCAAATTAGAAGTTCAGTCGTCAGTTTCAGAAGTTGCATTCTTGGCACAGTAAGCAACTAAGTGTAGAAAAAGGCTCACATTTCATGTCTGGCTATTTGCCAACTTTATTCGCCTTTCCAAATGTTATTCTACTTATTTGAAGAAAATGAACAGCGAACGTTACTACCTACAACTACAGAAAGTTGCACAGTTCTTTACTATTTCTTTAACATAATGAGCCCACAAATCTTTGTAGATTTTCTGTGTGTTGATGAGCACACACTATATAATCCAGGCCTTAGTGCAGTCGCTATTCAAAATGCTGCGAACTGCCAGTGAAGAACAGGTACACTATAGAAGGACTGCACAGTCCTATAACGTGCACCCCGAAAGCACAAACACTTGTTCAGGAGCATTTCAAACTTCATTTGCATACACAAAATATTTACCCTATAGGCAGCAGCAATGAAGGTAAGGCTGACAGAAGAGGGTGATGTGGAGAGGGTTAAGCTTAGGTGGAAAGAGGGGATGGTGAAGCAGAGAGGGGGACGGAGAAAAGGGAGGAATGGGAGAAGGAGGTGGGTGAGACAGAAGGACTAGGTAGAGGTAGAGCGAAAGACACACAGATGATGGACAGAATGCAGAGCAAATCAAACATTCACCCCCAGTCAAGAGATCTGGGTTAAATCAATCGTTACACATGCTACCCCAGTTTAGACCCACCCATATGCAAATCAGTCTTGACCCTGATGGGATACACCCAGCCTGAACTGCCAAGCCAGGTCCTCTCTGGACCGTAAACAAGCATCCTGGGACCGGTTTCGGGGTTTCATCCCTCATCAGCCAGGCTAGCTTGAATCCAGTGACACAGTGAGCCTGTAGAAGTGCAGGCAGAGTAAGATGATGGTGTGGTGAAGAGAGAGGAGGCCACAGCAGGGCGAGAGGAAGATGTGATGGAGAAAGAGGAGGGCGAGGCACAAAAAGAGGTGGGTGAGGTGAAGAGCAAAGACACAAAAAGAAACGAGGCAGATAAAGCAAAATAAATAAAGCACTTCGGTGTAAAGCCCTGAAAACTGAGTTAAGCACAACCCCACATTAAGTGGAGCATGCAGCTCATCACCCTACAAGACCATCCAGCATACCCAGACCCGGCTTCACCCGGGAAATGCAAGGCAGCTCCAATCATCTTCCGAGCCCACCAATGCGCATTCATGGCTGTCCCAGACCCCCGACTCGTGAGCCAGGCCTGGAAGTACCTCGGGTAAAAGTTATGTACACTTTAACATATGGGCTTGACACCTTTGCCAGGATTGCAAGTAAAAGACTAGATATAGTCTAAGTGATGTCTATGACAGTTACTTATCGGTAATATTCATTACTCTGCGTCATAGACCTCTCCATAGTTTTTTCTGTGGGGAGGAGCTATTGCTGTGATGGGGAGGTCTGACGAGGAGGTAATGGAGCTTTATTTAATTTGCCGAAAAACGCTTAGCAAACAGGTTATCTGATCGTTTAATACTGGTCAACACGAGGCTGCCTGGGGTATCAGATTTAAATTAAATTAAAGTCTGGCAAAGCTAGAAGCCCTAAAAATAAATAATGCTACACTTTTGGAAATAAAGAATATCAAAATTCAAATTAAGGCAGAGTAATATTTCTAAGACTTCTATGACAAAAAGGAAAACCCATTCTGAGTTGATTTTAGACTCTTGCAGTGTGGGGGCACTGGTATTTGTAGGAATAATATGAGCAGCTTTACATGTCGAATATTTATTTGAACGTTTAAGATGCCTGCACATTGCAATCATGTAGCTCAGAGTGAGCAGGAAGTCTATTACTACTTACAAGAGCACCTGTCTCTCTCGTAGATAAAGGACCGAGTCCTAAGCCAGTGTTATGTGCTCATACAGGATGTGTTTCCTGAGGCCAAAACACTTAAAAGCTGAGTTTAATAAAGTTGACATTAGAAGGTGTAAAGAAGCTGTACAATCTACACTGTGGTTCAGTGGGCTCTGAGTGCATCTTGATAGACAGAATTGTCAAGTTTATGGATACGGTGCTAAAAGACTCAAACACTGTAACTAGAAGAATTTTAATTCAATTTAGAAGAGATTTACACCATAATGTAGAGCTGAACCCTACTGTTTTGCTGTATTGTTTTATAAGTAGTATATCATTTTAAAGAATCAAACAATGGCCCAGTGGGTCACCTACTGCTGAGACTGTGAGCTATACTCCCCACTGTGGTACCAATGGGCTTTGTAGCACTGAGCTCGGGCCACCCATGCCTTTGTATCAATCCTCAGCCTGTGTGTCACCCACTACTGAGCTTGTGAGAAATTCCGTTCCCTGCTGTGGTCCCCCCCCCCTCATCCCTCAGTCTGTCACTTAACCTTCTCTTGAGCCTGTGCGCTCTCAGCCCTATCCTCAGGAGCCGCCTTCCTCTACACCAGCATTCTACACTCTTGTGAGTCACTTCAGAGCATCTCAGAAATTGAATACAAAGACAGTCAGCACTTATTCATGATTCTCTGAATTATTCTCTTCTTAGTCTGGAAACGATACAACCCTGAGCTAGCCCGCCTTTGAGTGCTACTTAAACTATTTTCTACCCATTCAAGAGCTCTAACTATTTTAGAGGTTGTTAGCCTCATCTGCTTTGCAAATTTCCCATTCTGGAGCATGCGGGTGGTTTTCACATAAAACCCTACAAGTCTCAAAGTCTTGAGCATGGGTATGTCTCAACATAAAAACCTTTTACTAGCTTTAGGGTGTTGGTGAAATTCATCACCACCTTGATACCACAAGTCAATGTACCTCAGCTCAGCTCTGTCCCCACACACTATAAAATCGTTTAGTCTATTTCTTATGAAATTGTTATTGACTGTGTGCTTTTTATCCACTTGATTTCCAAAAGTTTTGTAGTTGAGAGCAATAAATATAGCGCTCTCACCATAGGTTTAGAGGTGGATGCAGGGCCGGACTGGGAACCACAACCGGCCCTGGCAAAGTGCTCGGCCGGCCCCCCCTCCCCACTCAGGGGGGTTGGAGGTGCTGCCGAGCTCTTTGCCGGGGCCGGTTTTGGCCGATTTTGGTACAGGGCCAATTTTGCAGCTATGCTGAAAAAACGCCCCATAACAAAAATGGCCCCCAGGGTCCCAAAACCGTCCCCCACCCGTGCGGCGCACCGGGGGATTGCCCAGGGCCCGCTATGGCCAGTACGGCCCTGGGTGGATGAGGAACATGGCTGAAGGCTGAGCTGGCCTGTTGGGAGGCCATGGAACCACTATTTCCCATAGACCCCGGGCAGGACTTACTGTGAGCATGAGGGAGAGATGACAGAGGGAAACTGCACCATGAAGTTGGTGGATTCTACGCTGCACCGGAGCCCTGTTTTGGGGCTAAGAAGGGTGCAGAGTGGGAGGAGCGGCTGGCTTGTTGTTGTAGGGCAGGTCAGCATCTGCAGCACGGCAGGGCAGCTGCACGGAAGGTTTTGCTAGGGGGAAGCCTGGATGGTTTGGGCACGTTGGGCTGTCTGAGCAGAGGCAGCACAAGTGCAGACACAGCTACAGCCAGCGAAAAGAGCTGTCGTAAGAAGCTATAGGAGAGCACTGAGAAGGGGTACGGGAAGGAAGAACTTGCACCCCATTGCGTGACTTTATCCTTAAGGATGTTGGAAGGCTTAGACCCGGCTAGCAAGGGACAGAAGTTGACACCCTCTGCATACTTGATATGAGTGGACTCATTAATGGGGGGGGGCGGAGGGTGGAGGGATTTTGCCAAGCGCATTCCACAAGGAGGTGGGATACCTTACCTTGACAGCAAAAACATTTATAGCCTTAGATCCTCAAGGATTCCCTTGTTAAGGCAACCAAAGGTCAGTGAAGGCTCAACTGAGGGGCGTAACACAGGCCCCCGCAGCCCCCGCAGCCCCCTCAGCCCCCGCAGTGGGGGAGGCCCCCAAGCTCCAGAGGGCCCCCTCAGCACAGAACTGTGGCTGCAGAGCTCCTGATTGAGCCCAGAGGGGGCCTCGCCACGTGCCTTGCAGGGAGGCCCCCTTGAGTCTGGTTACGCCAGTGGCCTCTCAGAACATAAGCATTATAGCCTCAAAGAAATATTAAGTCTCAGAGTGGGAGTGGGGGTCAACGTTTGAGAAAGGGAGAGGTGACGGCAGAACAGACAGAGCTTCCAGACCGAAATCTAAAGCTACCTCCACCCTGTGTTCGTACTTTAAAATCGTGTCAAAGCAATATGAACAATGTAAGAACTCAAATCCACATTCCCTTCACAGTCCCATCCCAGGCTCAAAGGGGACAGTGGGAAAGGAGTGCAAGTCTAGGTCAGAAGAGGGTATGCCTAGGTGGTCCCCATTAAAGCATCTTGAAGCAGGTCATAAGTCTACAGTGTAAGGGTCTCCATCAGGGCCTGATTAAGGAATGGAGAAGCAGTGGGGCATCGGAGTAGCTGGCGTGGTCCACGTGGTAAAATCACCTCTAGCAGACTTTGGTACCTCTAACAGATTTTCTATCTTGAGATGCAGGTCCCTAATTTCGAGAATCGGTTGATTGAAAGGCTTTATTTCGATCTCTAGGATCATAAAAGCAACATACATTGTACAAAACAAATATCATATAAATACAAATGCACAGACTTACATAACAAGTTTAAATATCATTTTCTCTCCAAGACAGGTAGTTTATGGGACTAGCCCCACCAACAGCTCTTATACTATCTGCTTATTTTTTACCAATAATCTGAAAGTGCAAATACATATAAAACACTGCTTCCAATTAGAAAGAAGTCAATTAGAAACATATAAAAGCAGGTTGTCACTATTTTTCAAAAATATACAGGGTTTTTAACAAGCCACTATAGTAAAATAAAAAATGCTAGGCCTAGCAATTTCAATTAAGATATTGCAATCAAAAATGGCTTCTAAAAAAAGAATTACAGCACCTCTAGACGATGGGCCCGATTCACAGAACTAACTTAAGACAAAATCCTAAACTTACTACCATTTTGGTATTCACAGAAGGCACTTACTCATTTTTGTATTCACAGAAGGCACTTACTCATTTCGGTATTCACAGAAGTTAGGACTCCTAACTTTAGGACTCCTAAATGCCTTCTATGAATACCGAAAGTCTTAAAGTTAGGATTTTTCTCAGTTTAGGAGTCCTAAAGTTAGGACTCCTAACTTTACTACTCCTAAACTGAGAACAATCCTAACTTTAAGACTTTCGGTATTCACAGATACAGAAGAGCAGCACAGACAACCCTTCTAGGAATTATTAGATTGTTAAATCAAATAAGGAAAATGGAAGATGAAGTTATAAAAGTGAAAGTAAAAGTTCAAAGAAAAGATTAACAAACGGAACAAGCCAAGATGAATTTTAAGATAAGCATAGAGGCAAAAAAAAGAGCTAGATGGGAGGCAAGTAGTCTTAAGCATTGTGAGAATGGTGAGAAAGGTGGGAAACTGCTTGCTTGCAAATCAAGATATGATTGTGCAAGAAACAATATAAATCTTATCAAATCTATACTTTATTTTGAATGGGGGGCCTCCGTACAGAAATCGTGAAGACCTTCCTCACCTGTTTTCAGAACTTGTACACAGAAGAGGCGAGGATTACTAGAGAGTTGGTTAAGGAGTGGTTGGCAGCAAGGACACTGCTGGTTCTGCACAGAACCCAACAGGAAAAATTGGAAGAGGAAATCAGTGAAATGGAGATCAGGAAGGCTATAGAAAATCCAAAGAATGGTAAAGCTGCCGGCACCAACGGCATACCGTCTGAGCTTTATAAGATCAAAACAGAATTACTGGCTCCAGGGTAAAAAAAAGCTATTTAATTCAATATTAAGGGGAGAGGAAAAGATTCCAACATCTTGGTTTAAGGCAACCATTTTGCTAATACTCATGCCCAATAAAAATCTGAAGGCTTGTGGCTCATACAGACCAATGTCATTGCTAGAATATTGACCTCAATTTTGGCATTTCATTTTGAACACAAAGGGTCTGTGAATTGAACTCCAGACTTTGGAGACTTATCTGCTGCCTGTTTTGTCTCCCACCGACCTGCGCTGATCCCTGCAGAGTGCCTGCCTGCCTACCCTCCCCCGCCGAGTCCTCCTGCCGCCGCATCGCAAAAACATCAGCGGCCGCTGTTGGGAGGAACTCGCTCTCCCAGGGGGCATTGCAACGGCGCTTTGGAGCGCGTCATCATCTCGCGCCTGGCGGCGCTACAAAGTGGGTGCACGCCCGCGACGCGGGACGCGAGCGGGACGCCCGGACGAAGCACGGACCAAGGGCGGGCCCGTCTAAGCCCGTCCAAGACCATCCAGGACCGGACCGGGCTACCCCCTGACAGCTGCTCTACAAACAGTAAGGGCTTGTACCTATGCGTATTTATTGACTGCTCCATTCACATCCAAGCCATATCGTCAACACCTTGGTCCCATGATAACTATTATTGGCCGGATGCTTCATACTGAACATTGAACTATTTACTTATTGTTGTAGAAATAAAAGGCTTCAGTACCGCCCATAGATCTTTAATATGGCTACGCCATGCAAGGGTGCTCTCAACCCGTTAACCCCGTTGGGGAGGGCTAACACGAAAGGACCCCTTGATGCCTACCTAATAAAGAGGGTTGCAGCTATAGATCAAGAGATTGCTCTCGTGGAAAGACGTTTGTCTTTCGATTCGCAGAGAAGCAAACTTTCCCCAACAGACACCAGCACTCAACTCATACCCTCACCTACACAGATAGGCACATCGACATATCTAGATGTCCCGCTCATATTTCAAGAAAATTCACCTCCACAAATAACAGTTAATAGCCCTTCTCCTAGTGATGTACCTGTGGAACTCTCTTCGGATCTCTCATCAATAGAACCCTCACTGTTACAACTACCTGTACCAACACCCAAGAGAGTTCCTGATAAGCCACTATCTGATAAACCGTTAACAAGGGCACATTTAAAGAGGAAAAGGGGCTCGCCTCTGAAGGGGAGAATCTCGAAAGTACCTAGAATTTCGAGAAAATCTATTTCAAGAAAACCCCCTCCAAATAACATCAGAAAAATTCCTGAACGCCCCGAGTCTCTTAATAATCTACACACCCCTGTGCAGGTAGATGGGTCCTTCTCTTGTACCCTTGAAAACATAGAGCATCTTATGAAAACATTAGTTATGCCACTCGTAGAAAGAGTAAAAAGACTGGGTAATGATATGGCCAACCTGTCAGCTGTAACAAATGAAAACACCAAATTGTTGAGTGAAAACAATAAACTTCTGACAGAATTGTCACTCAAAACGAAAGTATTTAGTTCAAAGTTACCCCCGCCTACCGAAGGCCAGCAGCCCGATATAACGACTCCCGTATAAAGTGCAGTTATGGCACATTCCACATTACAACTTAATCCGAAGGATACTCCAACTAACAGGAGGGTCAAGGAACCTGTTCCACCTAAGAGTGCTAGGCAGGACTTACTTAAAACAACACTGGACACCACAGCGGGTAATCCCTCAGAGACAGCGGGATCTAAACCCACCGCAAAAAAGGCTGAGGGAACAGCCGCCTTACACAAAAATACTCCTCCTAATAGGCCCAACTTATCCAGGGAACAAAATAATGATCGACCCCGCCAGAGAAAGAACCCTAACATCTCCAAGCATATTGATCTGTCCCCTGATTCTGCCCCTTTTGTCATCATACTCACAGGTGTACCCGAGCTTGTAGAGGGCAGACGGGAAGGTTATTACGATTTACAAAATAAGGTCACACATTGGCTCAGAAACAACAGACCATTACCTCCGCACTTGGATGGGGAAATAGTGAATGTAAGGCGCCTATGGTGGGTGGGGAAGAGAGACCAAAAGATATTCCGGGAGATGTGGTTGTGAATAACTTTAGAGATCACAGGGTGGTGACACACATCACGGACTGATATGATACCCGGGGGGTAAATGGCATTTCTTCTAGGGATCTAAGCTATTTCTATCCCCAACCAATAGTTGCTCCCCGGTATAACGGAAATTCTTTTGACAACCTTTCACACCGCCCTTTTGTTCCCTCATTATTGGATATGAACATTGGACCCAGGAGGCCTCTGTGGAATATCCTGAGGTCCAGATTGCCCAGACGAAACCACAGCGACTAGGGGAGGCCAGATGACTTTATCCCGCGCCCCTCATACTTGCCATTTGGCAAATCCCTCTGGATAACAGATAGGATGCTCTGTCAGGACTTGAAGATCTAGACTGACAGGCAAGGTTCTTTGTAAAGGAGGAGACATCATCCTCAATTAAAACACCACAATCAATATCCCCATGTAAATTATCATTGGAAGAGCCAAGCTTGACAGCGAAGGATAGTCTAGGGCCATCTATAATGGCCTTAAACACGGTGGGAGGGTCAGTGCCGCTATTAACTGGGGAAAACATAAAGAGAACACATTTAGACCCTCATCCAGACTTACATCAATTCCAGTTATCCCCAAATGAACATAATTTCGCTTCCCCCACGATAACAGCGGACTTATCACACGTACCCCCCTCGCATACTCCTAAACTAAATGGGAGACCCGGACACAATCGCGAGGAACTCTATAATAATTTTCATACACTGCTCTCATGGAATGTGGCGGGTCTTGGAAGTAAAATTACTTATAAGCCCTGGTTGGATATTATCCAAAAACATGGTATACTGTGTTTCCAAGAGACTTGGCTTCTGGAGGAAGTACATCTGTTAGGATACCAGACTTTCCATTCACCGGCTATTCCATCCACCCAGGGCCGCAACAAGGGGGGTCTTTGTACCTATGTATCAACTACCGGGGATGTCAAAGTGCGCAAATTCCATTCCAGCCAGTATTTCCAAATACTATCACTTAAGTGGGGCCTTACTCATAATGTTATATTAGTGAACTTCTATAATAACATGTTAAGTAATGAGATGGAGCCCACTATGGCAAAAATCTTGAGTTGTATTAATCGACTGGCAGAAGAACTTGTAGGGGAAAAAATGATTGTATGGGTGGGGGATTTTAATTGTACCATCTGCCCGTCTTATGAAACAGATTTGTGCGGTCTGTCAGATTGGTAAAATACCATCACTCCGCATTTTTTACTCCTCATACTTTCACTCCTCATACCATTAGTCCGCAGGTACCTTTACTCCGCATTTTTTCATTCCGCATGCCTTCATATATTATATGCTTTTATCTCGCATGCTTTTATGACGAAAATCATTTTAAAAGCATGATTGGTAAAAGTATATGTTTTAAGGTAAGTTGTAAGGTAAGTATATGGGTTTAAGTTATGGGGTGCAGGGGTATTTAAGGGTTAAGGGGTACAGGGGTATTTTTAGGGTTCAGGGGTAGGTTTGCGTTTTGGGGTACAGGGGTATTTTTAGGGTTCAGGGGTAGGTTTGCGTTTTGGGGTACAGGGGTATTTTTAGGGTTCAGGGGTAGGTTTCCGTTTTGGGGTACAGGGGTATTTTTAGGGTTCAGGGGTTGTTTTGGGTTTTGGGGTACAGGGGTATTTTTAGTGTTCAGGGGTAGGTTTGCGTTTTGGGGTACAGGGGTATTTTTAGGGTTCAGGGGTTGTTTTGGGTTTTGGGGTACAGGGGTATTTTTAGTGTTCAGGGGTTGTTTTGGGTTTTGGGGTACAGGGGTATTTTTAGGGTTCAGGGGTTGTTTTGGGTTTTGGGGTACAGGTGTATTTTTAGGGTTCAGGGGTTGTTTTGGGTTTTGGAGTACAGGGGTATTTTTAGGGTTCAGAGGTTGTTTTGGGTTTTGGGGTACAGGGGTATTTTAGGGTAAAGGGGTTGTTTTGGGGTACAGGGGTATTTTTAGGGTTCAGGGGTTGTTTTGGGTTTTGGGGTACAGTGGTATTTTTAGAGTTCAGGGGTTGTTTTGGGTTTTGGGGTACAGGGGTATTTTTAGGGTTCAGAGGTTGTTTTGGGTTTTGGGGTACAGGGGTAGTTTTAGGGTTCAGGGATTGTTTTGGGTTTTGGGGTACAGGGGTATTTTTAGGGTTCAGGGGTAGGTTTGGGTTTTGGGGTACAGGGGTAATTTTAGAGTTCAGGAGTTGTTTTGGGTTTTGGGGTACAGGGGTATTTTTAGGGTTCAGGGGTTGATTTGGGTTTTGGGGTACAAGGGTATTTTTAGGGTTCAGGGGTAGGTTTGGGTTTTGGGGTACAGGGGTATTTTTAGGGTTCAGGGATTGTTTTGGGTTTTGGGGTACAGGGGTATTTTTGGGGTTAAGGGGTTGTTTAGGGTTTTGGGGTACAGGGGTACTTTTAGGGTTCAGGTGTTGTTTTGGGGTACAGAGGTATTTTTAGGGTTCAGGGGTATGTTTGGATTTTGGGGTACAGGGGTATTTTTAGGGTCAGGATGGGTTAGTGTTTAAGGGTGCTGGGGTATTTTAAGGGACTAGGGTAGAATTAGTTTTTAGGGTTTTAATATATATATATATATATATATATATATATATATATATATATATATATATATATATATATATATATATATATATATATATATATATATATATATATATATATATATATATATGTGTGTGTGTGTGTGTGTGTGTATTATTAATATAGTTCTAAATATAATGTAAATTTAAAGACTAAATTCTTTTTATTTAAAATTATATATATATATGTGTGTGTATATATATATATATATATATATATATATATATATATATATATATATATATTTAAAGATAAAGTACTTTTACAAAGTATATGACTTCACCACACATGCATTTGCGTTATAATTGCATGCGGAGTGAAGTCATATGCTATGTGAAAATTTGCGGAATCATGGCATGAGGAGTAATGTTTTTTGCGGAGTTAAAAATGCGGAGTGATGGTATGCGGGATTTTTTTTTGCGGAGTGGAAAGACATATTCGTCAGATTACGGGGAGGATGGTCCCATACACTTCTCCCACACTAAGATGGGGTCTTTGCTTAATGACATTGTTTTTCATTTTGATTTTTCCTTTATTAATCGGATCTGCTCACCACCTGTCCCATTTGAGCCAACCTTTAACGGTCGGGGCTGTAACTCGACGATAGGCTTTGCCCTAATTACCCCTATCATCCCGGGATTCATAAGCTTCTGGGAAATTGGGAAAGACCTATTGAGTGACCACTATTCACTGACCATCGGTGTAAATGTTACAGGGCACCATAGTAGGAAAGCGACTGCACGTACCTATCCACATAAGATCAATCTAACTAAAACCAACGGATATGTTGTTAAATGGGAAAAGATCCAGCCCCTAGTGTTCCTCCAAAATGTGCTTACATCGTGTGCTGCTGATGTTTCAGTATGCCTGGAAGAACATAATGACCCAAAGAATGTAATGGTTGCCTTTTCAAATATACAGCACCACATTAAAAATTTGTTGGTCCGAGTACCTAAAGGGAATATTAAAAAGCCCCAAGGTTGGTTCAATAGCAAGTGCACTACTGCACTGAAAGACCTAAAAAGAGCTCTGTGTTTAATTCCAAAAAACCCAGACCTAATACGTGAGACCAGGAGTTCATATAAACTATCCATTAAAGAAAGAAAGTTGACCCTGAAAAAGGAGGCATGCGAGTCACTACTGGAGGCATCGAGGCAGAAGAATAGCTCTGCCTTCTGGAGGGTGGTAAAATCTTTATATCAGTCAAAGGATAATGATAATACCATGGACTTAGCCATAACGGGTGAAATGTGGGTAAGTCACTTTAGACAACTGTACAACCATTTCACCCCCGGAGAAAGTACATCATCAGTCGGCGAATGTTCACCGACAGAAAGAGGACCACAAAACAGTGCTACAGAGCATTCCCCAGCTCACCCATTTCCCATTGACCTATTATTCACCGTTCAAGAAGTTTACGATGCCATTAGGGAAAGTGCATCAGGTAAAGCTCCAGGACCAGACTGCATGCCCGTGGATGTTTATAAAGCAGAACCGGACTTTTGGGCTCCCTTACTCACAAACGTATTAAATATGGGAAATCAGAGTGGGTTTATTGATACCTGGACCGACGCTATTGTGGTGCCTATATTTAAAAAAGGTAATAGGGACGACCCAACTTGTTATAGGCCAATATCCCTTTTGGATGGTCTTATGAAGGTGGCTGGAAGAATAATCCTAAAAAGAATTCAACTCTGGGAGGAAGACCATAATGTGGTTTCCCACCTACAGTGTGGGTTCAGAAAAGGAATAGGGACAACAGAACAGTGTTTAAATCTGTCCCTTCTTGTTTCCAAGTACACACATGCCAAACACGGAGCACTTTTTATAACTTTTATTGATCTTAGCTCCGCGTTTGACTGTGTCGATCACGCCTTTCTGTGGGCAACACTGGGAGAAATGGGTATCGACAACCGCATCATTACCTTTATTAAAGAGCTCTATAAAGATGCAGGGGCAAGAGTTAGGTATGGGAAACATGGGGAATGCTCGGACAAATTCCCCATTACTAGAGGGGTGAGACAAGGATGCATACTGGCTCCATTGCTTTTTACATACTACATTAATTCCATCGGCCAGCACCTTTCAACCTTACCTAATGACTATCCAACTGTTAAGGGTTCCCCGGACCCAATTTTATTATATGCCGACGATGCGGCTATAATGTCCCAGACTAAAGTTGGCCTTCAGCGGGCGGTAAATAAGTTCACGTGTTACATGAGGGATAGAGGTCTCAGAGTAAACATCTCAAAAATCTTCACGATGCCCTGTACCCAGAAGATCAATAGAACTCCCTGTACTATATTCCTAGACAATCAAAAAATAGCCACAACAGATAAATTCTGTTATCTGGGAATCTTGTTCGACAGACGGGGTCGTTGGCATGCAGCCATAGCTGCCAGGAAGCTGGCTTATAGCCGAACCATAGGTGCGCTGCGCGCTTTCTCTGACAAAATTGGTGGTAAGCCTGTTAAAGAGCTGACCCAGATTTATCGAGCTAAGTGCGTATCCATGGCTACCTACGGTGCTGGCATATGGGGTATTGAGAAAGACCACTCCCTACAAAGTTGTGAAAACCAATTTATTTGTCATCTTTTGGGAGTGGCTAAAAGCACCTCTACGTATATGTCACACATTGAGGTAGGAGTTACATACCTTAATGACATCATCAAGATGTCCCCCATTTTGCTCTGGCACAAGGTTTGGGTTACACAGGAAGCCAGATTCAACAGAGACCTTATTGAAGATTGTTTAGCTCCAGAGGGGGCACCTAATGTTAAATGGTTATCTTATGTGAGATCTATATTCATTGAACTAGGCCATTTGGAGTTTTTTGATAACCCTACAACTCTAGATGGGTTATCAAGATCAGCCTTGAAAAAAATGATAACCACCCACCTAGAAACTGCCAGATGGAATAGTGAAAAATCAAGACGCACAGTGTTAAATTACCAGGCAATTACACCAACTGAGGGTCTCCAAACTTACCTCGTCCTGGTACAGAGTCCATACCCTCGAATGCTGCTGACTCGCTTACGTCTGGGTTCCTTCTTATGCATGGTTACTCTACCTAACCTTAACGACTGGTCTTCTACTAAACTAATATGCCCCTGTGATAGCACATCGGTGCAGTCCAACATTCATATTATGTTTTTTGTAAGTTATACACGAACCCCAAAAAACAATTTTTGACGCCTTTGTTAAAGCGATGGGGGATTCCAAAATGTAGACCAGCATATCTGAAAATGTTACAGCTAGAAGGAGACCATGTTGTTTACGCCGTCTCATGTTTCCTAAAAATGGTAATAACATATAGAAAATCATTGTATTAAATTATCTTCCTGTCGTGTATTGCTATCTGTCACCAATGAAATGCTTGACTTTTATGTTTTTTATGAATTTTATGAGATTTTTTAATGATCAAGTAAGCGTTTACCTCGTATTGATTATGCACGTCACTTTAAATGTTGTATGTATACATGTTTTTGCAGTGCTTTTATGATTTTAACAGAAAAATCGAATAAAGCTTACTTTGACTTTGACCTCAATTGGGGCTACCAGTTTAGCTGCAGTAATCGAGTGACTCATACAAGAGGACCAAAATGGTTTTATGGGAGGTAGACATCTGAATGACCCAAAACCTGCTCTGATAAGTGACACAGACCTGGAAGAGACGTTTGACACCATTGTCAGTTATAACCTTGGATGCAGCTATGACGTTTGACAAAGTTAACTGATCAATTTTTTTGGAGTGGCTGTATAGCTTTGGTTTTTCAGATAGTGAAGTAATGCTGATTCAAGCCTGTTACTGGGCACCAAGAGCAAGACTTTTAGTTAATGAATCCTGTCTGACAATGTTTTGATTCAGAGAGGCACGGGTCAGGGTGCCCACTTCCCACCCTTCTTATTTAACTTATATATCAAACCCTTTTTGCAACTGATCCTGGAAGATGCTGGCATTCCTTTGTTCAAATTTTTAAAGTATGAACGGAAAAAAGCCTCTTATGCTGACAATATAGTTATTTATACACCAGCCTCACAGGGAGTTAAACAGCAGGTGGAGGAACTGGTGAGAGATTTTGACGCCCTTTCAGGCTATCAATTTAATGAGGAAAAAACAGAGGTTATGGAATGGAGTATCTTTTTAGAACATTGTCTTACCAAGAAAAAGAGAAGGATTCTATAGTAGGTGGGACAGATAATACAGGACGCGAGAGAATCTGACCCAGGTTACCAGGAAAACTGATGCCATTTTAAGGAAATGAAACAATTTACCGCTTAACATATATGGCAGAGTAAACCTGGGCAAGATGGCAATCTTCCCCAAGATCACATTCCTTTTTGACACCATTCCCTTGGAATTTGAGTTGTCTCTCACATTTTTTATGGGAATCTAAGGGCATTAGGTTGTCTTTGAAACAATGAGAAGGTTGGAGAATTGGGGATTACAGTTAAAGAATTGCCAGATGTTAGCAGATTCTACGCATGGAACAACCACAGGGCAGGTATGGAGGTGTATGTTAAAGGCAGAAAACCAGAACAGGGCTTTCCTGTATAAATTTGACATCCCGAGTACTTTAAGATGTTTTGGATTAAGATTCTGAGATCCAGTGCAAAAATTTGGCATAACATGAGGATGAAATGGGGTATCCAGTATTATAGTGAGAGATCACCAATGTGGGAATCCCCTGAAACTCCCAAATTTATAGAAGGGTAAATCTGCAGGGTATTCACACAAACTAGAGTTCAGATATGGGGAGATCTTATGAGGGGTGAAGCCTAATCTCTTGAGGAAATCTGAGCAGGCTGATCGATGGTAGATTGGGAAATACAATCCTCTCATGGTTGAAAACATATAAATTAACATAGAAAGATCTCTTGAAACTGACTGAGTACATACATAAGAAGGTAACTCTGCAATAAAGAGGTGGCAATTTAGTACAAAGTGATATGTGGCGTGGAAGAAACAACAATGGTTGCTCCACATCCAATCTGGGAAAGTTGCTTGCTGGATCAAGATCTTGGAAAAATATGTCAAGTATCTTTGAACATCATGTACTCTTCAGTAAAGCCTTTTTTCCTCAAAAGGAACCATTTCTTTACACTAAGCAGGTTGTACTGGATTCTCAAGAAGCTGAGCAAGATCAGAGGTGTGTAATGAGCCTGTTGTAAGAAATGCAGCGGCTCATTGGCTGACGGCATGCTCGTATTGTAATTGCATTTAGATTTAGATGGTTTCTTCCACTGGATTTAGCACCGGGACGCCCCTTCGCTGGGGCAGCTGCGCGCTTTACAAAAATCTATAACATAACATAACATAGCGCTTACGACCCCTGACGCGGCGGCAAATCGGCGAGTAGCACGCTACTCCGGATCCCAAAAAGGATTAGTGGTAAATTAGTATAGTGAAATATGAAATTAATTTGAGCTGTGGATGTTAGTCTGTTCTTTGGATTGAGAAGGATAGTGGAGGGGTAGAAGAGGAAAAGGTTTGCATTTATATAACGCTTGCTACTCCTATGTCTGTTTTCAGGAAACATGTGCTGCTTTTCTGTTACTATAATATGACACAGCACGGAAAATTGTCAAAATCATCCATTTCTGTTTTTTTTTTTACATTTACGCGATAACCCCAACATTACTAGCCTATCATAAAAATTATTCGTGATATCTTCAAAAGCTTTTTTTCTTTATTATGGGATAGTGAGCTGCTTTTGTTAAAATGTTCCTTTTTTAATCTCTTTATTTTCTAAAGAGTCTACAATATAATTCAAAATCCAAGGGAACTCAAGGACTGAAAACAGGGCATATTAGATGTAACTAATACATCTGGGCTATTTATTATAAGCAAACAACCATAACCCACAAGTTTCTACTAAAAGGATTCCTCCTTTACGGGAAAATAATCAGCTCAGTTAGGAACTATAAACGGGAGCTTTCTTTCTTGAAATTGTAGGAATGTTAACATTGTTTTTCTGAAGCTTTAGTGTGATATTTTCACAGTTTTTAAAGAGAAGGCTTTTTTATATGCAGTCAGCACTGCTGCAGATAGACAGCAAGCATGCAACTCCACATGAATCAACACAATGCCACAATTTCACGACATACAATTCAGCGTCACACAATTCCACATCACACAACATAATTACAATCTACATAATGCCACATAACATCACATAATTCAACTCCACCTCATTGCACGCTACTCAATACCACATAAATACATCATTCATAAATCCACACTATGTTACATAACAATCCACATAAATACACTCCACACCATGCCACATAATTCCCTTCAACATATTTTCTCTCAACACCTCACTGTTCCATGCCACACTATTCAACGCTACACAAATCCATTCCACACCACACAATTCATCACCAAACCACATAATTCCACTCCACAACACAATTCCACTACACACTACATATATTAAATTTAGAACACATAATTCAACATCATACTACAACATTCAACAGCACATCGCATAATTAAACTCCACTACATAACAATGTGCAACACAGAATGCCAGTGCACAGAATTCAGCTCACATAATTCCAATAAAGTCAAAAACACTAAATGGCTATACACATAATACAACTAACTGCAAACCATGCCACCTAGTTCTACTACACAAATCCACGCTACACAATCCCACAACTAACAATTCCAATCCAACCCGCCTAATTCCACTACACACTACATACATCCGCGCCAGTCCATAACACATAGGTAAGATATTTTCATTTACAACACCAATGACTCTAACTCTCTTTCTGTTTTTTTAACACCCAAAAACACAGATCTGGAGCTTAGCTCCTACCTATTTGTTATTTTTTGTCACCAAAAACGCAACGCACAGTTCCATGCCACACAATTCAACTCCACACATTTCCAATCACATAATACAACTGTACAACACAATTGCACAACACAACACAACACATAAATATAATGCAATCCACATCACACAATTCCACATCATGCCACAAAATTCAACAGTGCGCCACATAATTAAAGTCCACTACATACCACTCCACAACACACAAAAACATTCCACATAATTACACTCAAATACACAAAATCACACTCCACAGGATTCCATTACACTAAATACCACATAATTGCGTTCCACATAATGCCACAGTACACCATGCCACATAATTCTACTACACAAATCCATTCCACACCACACAATTACACAATTAACTAATCCAATACAATCCACATAATTCCACTAAACACCATTACACAACACACAGATATAGTGGGGAAAAGTAGGTAGAATTTTAGCCGATACATTTCAAGATATTAAGGTAAGCCCGAGCTAATATTGTTTGGTGTCCTTCCAGTAGAAGATGTGGAAATAGCACCGGGTAGATTACGCAGAAAACTATTATTTATCTTGATTCTACTTGTTAGATACTTGAGTTCTAGATACTGGAATAAGGAAGTCGAGCCTTTGGTGTCAGATATTTTGTTAGTGAGTAAGGCTGGACCAAATGACTGAGATAATGATGAGCAGACTCAATGGCATGGCTGACCAACTGGGTGCTTTCAAGCACTTGCTAGATGTGAAGAATAGTCAACCTCCTTTTCTTCATAGGTATAAAGATAATTCAGGTTAAATTAAGTATACAAGTTTCCTTTAGACGTAATCAAGACCTTCAGGGAAAGTCTTGAGTTATTGGTAAGGTGTTTGGAAAGATAACCCGAACCTCATAATCCAGTTTAATATTGACATTAACATTAACCCTGCAGAAAACCACAGGTGCTGCAAGTCATGCTCATATTCCATTTCAATCTAGCTAGGCAGCCAAAGCAAGTAATATACAGAGAACAGAAACTGTACAGATAATCAAACATCAATCTTGGAAAAATAAAACAAAAATACATAAGACCAGCCACTGCAATTTCCGGTTAAAACCTTTTGGACATAAATGTATTTTAACCACCATTTAAATTATAAAGTGGTGGACACAGCTAAAATGAAAACAAGATTAGCCCTTCCCACACTGGAGATGATGACTGCAAGAAAGAAGAAACAGGCCGTGTGTAACTACATTTCAGGGTACTGAAACAACATCCAATCTTCCACCATTAATGCCTCAACCCTTCTTTAATTCAAGAGAAGGCTACATAATCTCTCACAGTATATTTTAGAAAATGTCTTTCCATCCACTGAACCCTACAACCCTCTAACCTATGTAAGCTATTTTGGATTGTATTCTTGGCAGCCACCCCCATACCGTGCTTCTCTGCTTTAGCTAGGAGTGATGGTCACACATAATGCATTTAATCTGATGAGCCATGGTACACTGACTGCTGCACTACAGATAGCGTGAGCCATGGCCTAAATGTTGTTTTTTTCTGTCTGTATTGATTTCCATAGCACAAGGTAATTCCACTGGCTGGCCTTTCTCTATATACCTGGTAAGAGATACAGTCAGTTTGAGCCTTAATATTCAACTCTCAAGGCTGACAAAGGTCACCAAACAGGAAGTATGGGACGACTTCCAGTGTGCGTTTAATGGGTTGTCCCACGTGGAGGGGTGAGGATTAGACAAGCAATGAAAAATCACAACTCTGAACATTGGCTTTAAGGCAATAACAGGTACAAGCATTGTATGATGCATTGACTGAGGTACTGGAAAGAAAAACCCCTAATCAACTTAATGGACCCGCCCTCAATCATGGTGAATGAAATATTGTTGGTGACAGGTTGGGGAAAGGTAAATCCCAATTCTGATTTGATAACTAAACAATATCACAATACTGAAACCAACAAAAGATCAACCATGGCCACATCTTGAAGTTTAAAAAGTGGCTAATTTTGAAATATTGAAACTAAACATCAAGCTACTGAAAGCAAGGTTTTGAACAGTTTTAATGTCTTTCTTAGTTTCAGGCAGGGGCGTAACACAGGCCCCCGTAGCCCCCACATTGGGGCGGAGTCCCTGCACTCCAGGGGCCCCCTCCGCGGCAGTGCTGCCAGGAGCCAGCAAGCATTACACATCAGTCTGGGATGTGATAGCTGTAAAGTACCAGGTGTCTGGCAATGATGACAGGGCACCGTAGGTTATGCTGGTAAGGTGTTTATTTACTTGTATGCTAATCACAAGAGAGCGCCAAGAGTGCTGCCTCTCTTTCCCCACTCCGGCTCGAATCGCGTGTCTTTCCAGCGCGATCCAAAATGGCCACCGCTCACGCTACGTGGTGACGTAGCGCTGGAACACGTGAGCGCGACTCTACATATCTCCCCTTTTTTATACAAACAATGAAAACTGCAGTCTCTTCATAAGTGTGATAACTTTTCTTCTCCCAGCTCAAAACCTCGATATCTGGTGGGCTTCACAATCACTCTGCCCCCACCTTGTCCATCTTACCGAGGTGGAAGCCACTTCTCTGGGACTGTTTGCTGTTGGACCCATCACTCTACCTTCTTGCGTACTCGATCCTTCTCTGCAGGAAGTCTCTCTCTCTTCTCTGGTGCATACCTCCGCTCTTGGACTTCCACTGCCCCCTTGCTCTTCTTCCTGTCCTTCCATTACCGTGCTCCCTTCTCCTTCCTGGCTCGCAATATCATTCTCCTGTGACCTCCGGTCCATTGTTGTTTGCTCTCTGTCTTCAGGGTACCATTGTAGGATCTTATTACACCGGGACATGCGATCTTGGGACCACATGTTCCCATCACTTAGCAATGCCGCCCGGTCGTACACCTCCTTTACTTGTAAGGGGCGACTGTATTTGCTGTTGCCTTTTTTCTGTAGTACCGCCAATTTGACCCTGACCCATTCTCCTTTCTCCAAGGAAGTTTCCTTTACATTCTTCCTCCTGTTGTAGTGTTCGTATATATTGTTTGTGCTTTTTCTAGATTGTGCTGTATCACTGCAGGGGACCATTTGCTGGTTATGGTTTTCTCCTTCCACGCCAAGTTATCTTTCGTGAAGGGATCCCTACCCCTTAGAATTTGGGAGGGACTGTACCCTGTGCTCGTCGGGATGATGCGGTAGGCCCATATCATATTTAGGACCTTTTTTTCCCAGTCCTTGCCCATCATGATGGCTGCCTGGATGGACCCCATTAATACTCTGTTGAAGCGCTCCACTTGTCCATTTCCTCAATACTGATTTGGGTATGCCTTCCCTGAGAAAGGTCGCAGTGAGGACCTTGAGTATCGTTTCTGTGTCCATTTCTTCTTGTGTGTGCACCTCAGGCCATTTCGAGTATCTGTCCACTATGACGCAGAGGTATTTTGGGATACCTTGGTCATCTAGTATTGGTCCCAGTATGTCTATGGATAACTCCTCCCGGGGACTCTTCGGGTTGATGATTTTCCCTAAGGCTGGCCTCAAGGGCATCATCGTCTTATCAGCTCGCTGACATTGGTCACACTCTCTCACGTGTCTCTCGGTTTGTATATCCATCCCTGGCCACCAATATCACTGCTTGGTCCTCATCTTGGTTTTCTCAATCCCTAGATGACATTCATGTAAGATCGCCAACAATCGTGGTATCAACAATGTCGGGGGTAGGACTTTGTCTCCTCTGTACAGGAAGATGCCTTTTTTTTTTGTTTTTTATTATTTTTATTTGCAAAGTACAGTGAACAAAGATGGTCAGTAAATTTTGCACATTAGAGTCATTATAACACCAGTAACATACATTGACAGTGTGGAACATAGTTTCAATTAAATTAGCTTTCGGAGTATAACATGTTCAGTCTATAGTCTCTATGCCGGAACGGTGGGCTTGTGGAGGCTCACAGATGTTACCTCTGTAGTCGTTCCAACTTGACCATACCTCCCCCCACTTTCGAGGGCACCCTCGCGCCGTATACACAGTCTTCTCCTGCAGCATACACCAATCCATGTCTTTTTGCCATTCGGCTAGTTTCTGCGGGGCGGACGCATCCCAAAGGCGGGCGATGTTTCTTTTTGCCACCATTTGCCCAAGAGTGACCCAGATTTTCCCTTTCGTAGGCAAGTCTGTGGGTACCCAGATGTTCAAGAGGCATCTCTTAGCCTCTGGACCTATGTCTACCCCCCCATACTTCCTGCATGCAATGCACCACAAGCCTCCAGTACCACCGCACAAATGGGCAGTCCCACAGTATATGGAAGAATAAGCCCGTCTCACCGCAGCCCCGCCTGCAGAGCCCCACCCCCTTCCCATCGCCTGTAGTCTAGTGCAGGAGATGTATACTCTATGCAGTATTTTAAGTTGTATGAGCCTAAGTCTAGCCGAAATCGCCACCTCCTTAAGGGATGCCAGCGCACTCACCCATTCTTCATCATCGATCTCAAGCCCATTGGCCACCCACTTATCTTTAAGGAACATGAGTGGATCAGGAGGATTATTTATCAGGTTTTTATATATGAGGGAGATGGCATGTTCTGGCATGTGCCCGTCGAGCAGCCTGTCTTCAAGTGGGGAGGCCTGTGGGGGTGTGGTCCCCGGCGGTAAGTTTGATTGGAGGGAGTGTCTAATCTGCATATATCTGAAATAATCAATGTGTGCTAGGTCGTATATTTCTTGTAAGTAAGTGAAGGATCTGACCCCTTTGGGGCTCCACAGGTCTTTGACTTGTTAGATACCAATAAGGTCCCAGCTATGGAACCCCTTTGTGTGTCCCAAGTTGCCCAGTTTCTCAGACGCCCATAATGGAGTGGCCATGGTCAGAGTATCAAGAAGGTGCCTTTGTCGTCCAGGGACAGTTCTTCTCGCACTTCGTGAAATTTCTTGAGGGTTGTCCGTAGGTGCCTTTTTTCTGGCCACCCTCTGACTATGTATTCCTTCACTTCTTGGATGTCCTGGTCTTCTCTATACGCTTCTGTCCACTCTTGGTTGGTAATCACCTTCTCCGGGTCTTCCATCAAGGCCACCATCTCATCGCTCACTTCCGTTCCTTCTATTGCTCTTTTCATCGCGGCAGCTCTACTAAGGTAGGCTGCTACCTTGTTCTTACTTCCCGGATGTACTCCACATCGTATCAGTACTCAAGTAATTTCAGAGTCATCTTGGCTATCCTGGGGGTGGCGCTTGCGTGTCCACTGGACGTAAGCACTTTTACAAGGGGTTTGTGGTCAGTCTTCAGTTGGAACCTCGTGCCCCATAGGAACTGACGGAATTTGCCCATGGCCCATACCACTGCTAGCTTCTCTTTCTCTATGACACTGAATTTCTTTTCTGTGTCTGATAGGGCCCTGGAGGCAAAACTGAGGGTTTCCATTGCCCCATTTCTCCTTTCTTGCATAAGGACTGCTCTCAGTCCTTTGTCACTGGCATCTGTCGTCAGCACTGTTTGTCCTTGAGGGTCATATCCTTGCAAGGGTTTGGCTTGGCGGATGTCATTCTTGATGCCCTCGAATTCCCCCTGCGTTTCTTCTGTCCATATAAACACTGTTTTGTCCCTTATGAGTTGCCTCAGATGATGTGTCTTGGTGGCAAAGTGTTGTACAAATTTGCTGTAGTATTCAGCCATCCCTAAGAAGGATCTTACTTCTTCCTTGCTGGATGGAGGCGGGGCATCACAAATGGCTTTTACATTTTTCCTTTTTGGTGTAATGCCTTGCTCTCCTATTTCGTGTCCTAGGTAGGTGTCTGAGGCCATCCGAAGACGGCACTTCTCCCACTCCGCTGTCAGGCCCTTCTCTTCTAGAACACTTAGCACCTTGTCTAATTTCGTGTCATGATCCCTCCAGTCTTTCTCCATCACCAATATGTCGTCCTGGAAGTACTGCACCCCTTCCATGTCCTTGAAGAGACGGTGCATGAGTTTCTGGAAGACGGCCGCTGCCGAGGCAAGTCCAAATGGCAGTCTGCGGAATTGGTAACACCCAAAGGGTGTTATGAACAATGTTAGCTTCCTGCTTTCAGGGTGTAGGGCTATTTGGTGATATGCAGACGTGAGTTCGATGGTGGAGTACCATTTTATTTCTTTAGTCCTTGCCAACATTTCCTCAATACGGGGTAAGGGAAACTTTTCCTCCACAATGCACTTGTTCAATTTTCTCAGGTCCACACACAGCCGGACCTTGCCATTGGGTTTCATTACTACCACTTGGTGCGCCAGCCACTCTGCACAGTTTATGGGCTTGATCATTCCATTCCCCTCTAATCCTCGTAGTTCCTGTTGTACCGCCTCTCTCACTGCAATAGGGACATTTCGTACCTTGTGAGATACTGGTTTGGAGTTGTCCTTGAGTTCTATCAGGTGCGTGAACTTCTCCAACTTCCCGACTTTCCCTCCGAACACCTTGGGGAAGTTCCTCTTCATTTTCTCTAAGTCCGGCCATTGTTCGGGTGCTGTCATCAGCACTTGTACGTCGTCTCCTGGGTCTAGTTTTATGCCAAGGTCTCCTTGATCCATCCAGCCTAGGACCGACGGGCCGTTCTTTGATACATACAGTTTGCACTCCGCACTCCGTCAGTTGAATTCGAACTTTAGCGCTTTGTATCCTACCATGGGGATTCGTTCTCCCGTGTATGAGACAGGTATTATTTCCGGAGGTTCCAACCGAGGTCCTAGGTGGGGCTTAAACTTCTCATTCCACACTGCTTTTTGAACAATGGTATACGGTGATCCCAAATTCACCACAATGCTGATCTGTACTCCTCCTATCAGCATGTCACATTGCGGTTTGCGCGATCTTCGGACATCCACAACCAGCACTTGATCTTCTATGCACAGTACTGTGTCCTCTTCTTCATGTCCTCTCTCCTCTACTTCTTCCGGATCTTGTTCCACATATTTCACCGTGTTGCGGCCTACTTTCCGGCGACACACCTTTTCATAGTGTCCAGTTATGCCGCAGAACATGCACTTCACCCGGAACGCCGGGCATCTCTTGTCGTTGGCCTCATGGGCTTGGCTGCCACAGTGATAACACGTGTTTCTGGCTCCTCTATTTTGCTTTCCTTGTTGCACCGGTTTCCCTGGCCATCTGTTGGGTCCTCTGCTGTTCGTCGCTGCGCCCTTGTTTCTGCCCGTGGGTTCTTCATCATATACCTTGTTCACCATGGGCCTCGCGACTAGTTCTCTGTTTGCTGCCTCCGCGCATCTTTTTGGCAACTCAGCCTTCTTTACAATGGCAATCACTTCCTTTAGCGTGGCTTCGCCACTCGCCCACAATTTGTCTTGCACTGTTTTGTTAGTAGTGTGCATAACTATCTGGTCCTTTATGAACTCATTGTGCAGCACACCAAATTTGCACGTCGTGGCTAACTTCTTCAGCGCTGCCACATACTCGTCAATCGACTCTCCCATCTCCTGCTTTCTCTGCTAGAAATTGTACCGGTCTATAGACGTGCATACTGCTGACCTGTAGTGCTCATTCAGTTCCTGTATCGCGTGCGCGAACATGTCATCATCTGCGGCTGCCGGGGCTTGGGTACCAGGTTTTGGAATACCCTAATCCCTTCTGGGCCTAAGTTGTGTAATAGTATTCTTTTTTTTCTTTTGCTCGTGAACGCTTCTTTGTTCTTGTCTTCCAGGGCTTCTATGTAGTTTAGGATGTACTCTGTCCAGTCTTCCCATTTCATCAGGGGCTCTCCCGATTTTGGTAGGAACGGGATCGGTGTCGTCATTGATGACGCTTGCGCACACATTTCTTCGCGCTTTATGGAGCTGTTTCCTGGCTTTTTGGACTACCTGGCGCACTTGTCTCCTCACCCTGCTCTGGTCGGAATTGGGGACTCTCTGCGCCCCTTGCTCCACTTTTCACCGACTCCGCCAGGGCCCCTGTCTGGTTCCTGACTTCCCTCTCAGGCTACTTCCTCAGTTTTTTTTCAGTGTTCCTCCTTCTCTTCTCTACTGGGTTTGCTGCAGGCGCCTGTCCTTTTCTGCTTCTCCTGCGGCGATTTTTTTTTTCCTTCGTGGAGGTCCTAGGGGGCCTGTTCAGTCTCCTGTTCCTTGGGTCTGGGTGCCCTTGTACCTGGTTGTGCAAGCATGCACCCTGCTCTGGTGTGTCTTCCTGCGCCTCTGCCACACTCTCTTGCTGTACTTTAGCTTCGCACCTCCATGTTTCTGCCTGTCCTGCCACCTGGTGCTGGATCTTCCTTTCCTTTATTTTAAATAATTTTTTTTTTCCAGGATTCCCAGCTTGGTTGCCACTGTAAAGTACCAGGTCTCTGGCAATGATGACATGATGACAGGGCACCGTAGGTTATGCTGGTACGGTGTTTATTTCTTGTATGCTAATCACAAGAGAGCCCCGAGCGTGCTGCCTCTCTTTCCCCAATCCGACTCGAATCGCGCGTTTCCAGCGCGATCCAAAATGGCCGCCGCTCGCGCTACGTGGTGATGTAGCGCTGGAGCACTAGAGCGTGACTCTACAATAGCTTACGTAACTTGCGTTGGGCTCCCCGTCGTTGCACCTCACTGTGGCCTCTTTTGTAAATTAAATACTGTGTGGCGCGCAGACGTCTCTGCGTCTGCGTGGTCTTCACTCTCTTAGGGTAGGGCTGGTAACCATTGTGAAGCGCATCGCAGAAGTATTAAAAGTGGAGCGAGGAGGTGGGGCATCTCGGAGAGGATTCAGAGGGACTGTTAGGCCACCGGCAATAATTTAATTTTGTCTTGCCCTGTCTCCCATTCGCGTCTGCCCCTGAAGCTGCAGGCCAGGCATCAGCAAGAAGTCTCAGAGTGTGGGGTGAGATGCATCATGGGGTCAGAATTAAAACGTAATTTAGACCCCGCAGCAGCCCCTGTGTTCCAGCCTCCAGTGGCCCCATCAGCTCTGTAGCACACACACACAGAGGAGGCACTGCTTGACTGCGTGTACTTAAAAGTTTCATTGGGGAACTGACATTCAATTTCGAAGTAAATGAGGCGAGTTTCGATGCTTTATTTATGTCGGTGGTTGCAGCTGCAGGTGGTGGGCATTTGGACTCTGTTTTGGGGACCGGCATTTTCCTCACATCACAGAGAGGCCCGAGTCGTCCTGATGGTATTCTCCAGATTGATTTTGCTGTCAGGCAGCCACACGTTTGCTGGCAATATGCGTTTTGTTTTTCTGTCAGCCAGCTCAGCAACACTAGACATCAATGTGTTATTGCAGTTGGGGGCCTCACATACCCTTTTGGGGCCGGGTTCCCGACTCCGGAGAGAGGCCAGGCCCGGAGTGATGCTAAGCTGGCCCATTTATATGTCCCTACATTTTAGTGCGAGTTCCTTGAGCCTTTCTACCCTGTTTCTGCAATAAGTTGCAGTAGCAGTCTGCCCATGTCTTTATGTCCCTGTGTCTATCTAAATCCCAGTGTCTGTAAATACATGCCTATTACTGCGTATGTGTCCCAGAGTCCGTCAATGCATGCCTTTATGTCGTCCTGTCTCTCAATTGGAGTGTGCTCAACTGCATCAGTGTCCCAGTGTCAGCCAATACCTGCCTTGCTGCCTCCTGTCTCTCAGCTCGAGTGTGCACAGAAACGCGGCCTACGTGCCTTTCACAGCCTTCAGAAGCCCCCATTGAAACTACCCTGATGTCCACCTCTAGTCGCAGTGCACTAATGCCTGCCAGACATTTCACTCCCTGCAACAGAGGGAAACAGGGGTGCACTGAGGAGCAAGTGTAGAGTGTCTTGTTGGCCAAATGGTTGTAATTTGCAATATTTAAATATTTCCCTCGGCTTCATTGTTTTATTTTGCTTGTGAGAAAGTGTCACTCATATTAGCACTAACATTATGAAAATGTCTCACATGGAAATCTGAAACCTTGACAGCTATGCATTTATTTGTCATGATCAGTGGGAGCAAGAGAGAGTCCGTCAGAAAAGGGAGAAAGAAGGAAGAGAATGATATAAAACAGTGATAAAAGGAAGATCGCATGAATCAAAACGTCAAAAGTAAGAAAGAGAGGAAGGTTTGGGTAGTGGAAGAAAGGCAACCTTCTGTCGAGTGCAGGGGCGCAGCTACCATCTGTGCAGGAGGTTCAGTGACACCAGAACTTAGAACTCTGAGGGGCCCATTGAACTATGATAATTGCTGTTTTTGACTACCCAACAGCAGTAAAAGGTGGCATTTTCCTAGCTTGCACCAGGGCCCATGACTTCCTTGCTAGGCTGCTGGCTGCGTCAGAGGCTGGCTACTGAAAAAAATACTTTGTGCACTCCACTTTGTTATTATTATTATTATTATTATTCAAATATAAATTAAGCAGTGGAGAGACAGTAGTTGACTAGATTTAAGGTGAATCAAGACGCATCCCCCTCACCCCGGCCAATGAAAACTGGGCTGTAAGCCTGTTGACAAATGTGAAGGGTCTCCGAAAAGTGGAGGTCAAAGAAGCAGAACTAAGGAAGCTGTATGATTTAAACTCAGCTTTTGAAAATGTTTGAGAGGAGCAGGGTAAAACAAAATAATGGAAATTAATACTTTCAACACTTTTCTTGTTCATATTGTAGGCATGGAAGACAAAGGCACATATTTAACGCAACAAACCAAAAATAAATCTATTTAACAATGTAACAAAGAGGGAATGTATTTTTTACGTTTTATTTGCGTCAATCGATTCTACCAAGTAGGCCATTTCACATGTTACACCCTCAGCCAGTTTTTTTAGCCAGCAACAAATTACTGCATTCTGGGGCTTAGGTTTTCTTTTACGAATATAAGCGAAGGGTTTAAAGTGCCATTATGTTAAACAGTGTTGTACAAAAACCAGGACTATCTGAAGATGACCTACAAAACATAGGGCCCTTTGCGCCTATGCAGGTGTGTAAACATTCTTGTTTGTGAATTGTGCATGTTTCAAAGTGTGCCCATGAATGTTTCATGTGTATATCTGTGCCTATATAAAACACTCCATATTAAACACAATCTTCTGCCATGATTAGATTACTAACCCTAAAAATAAATCCCTGAAATGCATTAGAAAGCAAGACTGTCATTTTTTATCTTCCAAAGTACCGCTTGTCATGTCAGTAGATTATCCAGCCCTAATATATATTTTTCTTTGTATTGGCGTACTTGCATTCCCTCATTTATAACTGAATAGGAAAACATGGAACGGATGACTTGTTCATGCTTGACACAATACACCTTCAGGCCTCTTTGAAGTTACACTTTAACCAACAACTGTTACTGAACATTAGCTTTTGCCCCCACTTGGCACATCATCTGCTCTGTAATACACACAGCCATGTGCATGCACCTTGTCTGTACAACACAGAGTGCCCTTCTAATGCACAGTCCCAAAGTGCACACCACAACCTCAAAACCCAGTCCTCCAGTGAGAAACATCACACAGTGTTCCCTTCAGGCATGACAACCAGCGCTTCAGTGAAGCGCATTACTCTGTGCTTCTCCAATACACTTTACCCACAATGCCTCCCGCAAATAACATTGTGCCTCTACCTCATAATTTCCTACATTTGCCCCCAGCTCGTTCTCGATGTTAAAGATAACCTCACAAATAAAATAATTGATGATATCGCAGGTGACATCACATATCACATCACTGTTAAGAATGCATTTCATGAAAAGGAATATAAAGTAGTGTTGCCAAAAGAAGAATGCAAGTAATGTGGTGTTTAAAGAGCCTGGAAAGACCTTGTGTTTACACTAAATAGGGTTATAAATAAAAGTGTATGTATTCATTTGTAATGTGACTTTTCTGTCTTTGTTTCCTTTAATTATCAGTCATGGATCATTCGGGCAGCCCTAGAACACAATTAAAAGTGCTTTCTATTTATATTTACTGTTCAAAGTAAGCACAGATAAGAGCTGAAAATATGGCTTTAGGTGACTGCTTATTTTTGGCCCGTCTGGGACATCAAAATAATGAGCTGGCAACCCCTATCACAAGACTGGAAGTTTGTTGCAGGATCAGCACATTATTTATTTCCTACACCCTCAATCCCTATTAATGCCATAACAGCAATCAATAGTTGAACTTAGATCTGAAACCCTACACCACCGTCAATAACATGCTAAATTACTTCAAGGTTGGAACACCACCAAAACTGCAAATAAACTCACCGCAGCGCCATGAGGGAAACGGCAGGACCGACGGGCACAGGGGAAGCGCCGAGAGACTTTCCCACTCGGCACCAGGCACTACAGGCCCCAGAAGCACCAGGGACGGCGCGCCCGTGACGCGCTCGGAGCGCCAGGAGGCGGCTCCTCAAAAGGCTGACCCCCCGGGAGCCCAGTGGGGGAACACCACCAAAACTGCAAATAAACTCACCGCAGCGCCGTGAGGGAAACGGCAGGACCGACGGGCACATGGGAAGCGCCGAGAGACTTCCCCACTCGGCACCAGGCACTACAGGCCCCAGAAGCACCAGGGGCGGCGCGCCCGTGACGCGCTCGGAGTGCCAGGAGGCGGCTCCTCAAAAAGCTAACCCCCCTCTCGCCCCGCGAGTCGCGCGCGGGAGTGCCCGGGGCTAAGCCCGGGCAAAGGGCGGGCCCTCTGTGGCCCTCAGTGGACAGCAGTGGTCGGGCGAGCCACCCCCCTTGACTTTGGTTTCCTTTATTTCGTGAGTACTTTCTCAATTTAATTAGTTCTTTACTTGTTTTCCGGCTCTCACAAACCCCACTACCACTGGTATAATGCCTCCAAAGGAAAGTAAAGGGAAGAGCGACACTGTTGCTTTTACGGGAGCTATGGATCAATTTATCAAAAGAATGAACTGCGTGGTGGATGAAAGTATAAATATTATGGAAAGGAGGGTTTCGCAGGAATTGGCCATTGCAAGAAGATCTTCTCTCGGGCCAATGGCACATGCTCAAACACCTACTCCCAAAGACAGAATTGAAATAGTAGGAGAGACTAATGGTTCCCTAAGTAATGAAATTATTGTGGATACAAATACTAATAATGATATATTGAATGTCTCAGAGGGTAGTTCTCTAAATGTCTCAGAATCTATATTGCAATCACCTAATAATTTACCTAATGCTCGTACTGCACCGGTACCCGTTGAGCCAGCTAAAGTATATAACACTAGGCAGCAGGGGCAATTCCAAAGAATAAGCAAGGGCCTACCACTAATATTGGTGGTAAGAGAAAGAAGGGTCCTAAGCAGCCTGCGTCACCCAATACTAGTTTGGACATAGCGGCTGTTGGTAAAAACAAGGATATAGCAGGGATTGGCACAGAAGGGGGGGATTCTGCTTCTACTGTCATACTTGAAGCACTACGGCACATACTCCGCCCACTAGAGGAGAGATTGAGTAAAATAGAGATATTTTTAAAACGCATAGAAAGGGACATAAAGGGGATAATAGATAACCCACAGAGGAAGTCTAGTATTAATCCGCAACCAACATTGTCAAAAGCTATGTCTGCAAAAACCCCAGATGTAATACTAGTGCCAAATGAAAAAGTAGCACCTAAACCAAATGTGGGGGACCCTATGACACCTAGAGAGGTATCCAACAACAAACCACAAAAGCAAAGTACACCAAGCACAACAACAGGTAGTAAGGGGGTGGTAAATGGAAATAGACTAAGTAAAGATCAGGCAAAGGATGTATTCAATCTTCCCCCGGAGGTCTGTCCATGTGTGGCAATCCTGACTGGAGTTCCAGAGTTAGGCAAACAGGAGTTGGAAAGCTCAACTTTCCTCTGGAAAAGGGTGACTCAATGGCTAAACACTAATAGGCCGTTACCCCCTGGCCTGAGGGGTAACATTCTAAGCATCAGGTGAGTACCCTGGGTGGGCTACTTGGCGAAAGACATAGAAGGGGATAGCATAGTTATTAATTTTGACAATCCAAGAATAGTTAACTACATCTGTAATTGGAAGTATCCCAACCCAGACCCAGCCACCACCATACAACCATTCAAACTAACATACTTTTACCCACCCGGTCACTTTCATTCTAGGACTGATGGGTGGACCATTGTAAGACACCGTGGCAGGAGGCACCAAGGAGGAGGTTGGTTAGGACAAATCCATCATCCCCATAACTTCTTCTCCCATAACCAATTTCATTGTCTTGAGTCAGTCGATTGACTACAGGTAATTCCATCGACCATTACACCTGAGGTATCTTTATTAAATTATGTAATCCCCAAACTTAGTGTAGCATCTTCTAAGGAGAGTGGGGGGGGTCAATATACCACTTAATCACCAGGAGATTGGCTGCGAAAAAGTCTGCAATAGCAATAACATGGTAGGGAATGGGCACGAAGTAACCATGAGGCCTTGTGACTCGAAGAAAGGAGATAGTGAAAATAGCGAGTTATTAGTGGATAGGTACGTGAACATCTGTACTATTGTTGATGGAAATCTACTCCCCATTATTAAATCTAGTACCCATCGTTTAAAAGAGGGACCCCCATTGATAACATTAGTCTCGTGGAATATCGCTGGAGTTGGTACAAAAATGTGTGACCCTGATTGGAACAGCTACATGAACACATTTGATATCTGTGTGCTACAGGAAACCTGGGCCACGGATCAGGTCCATAGAATAGGATATAGAACCTACCAAGTGGCGGCCATCCCTTCAGTAAGAGGGCGAGCCTCAGGAGGGTTGGTAATATGGATCAGTACAACCATTGATGTGGGGGTAAAAATGTTAAATACTGATTCCTTAGATATACTTGGACTGAAACTAACAACAAGAGATAAGAGGGTGATAAACATTATAAATGTGTACAACAGACCATGTCCCGCCAATAGGGAATCACCATGTATTGAGAAATTGGAAATATTTATGGACACCCTAGACCAAGATGGAAGTATCATTTTATGTGGTGATCTGAATTGCAATTTTGAGCCGATTGTGGGGATGGTTAAATTGTACGAGGATGAGGATGTTGCTAATGGGATACCAGTACTGAATAATGGAACTGTTCCTGGGACCACATTAGCCCTCCAGATCACAAGGCTGCTCACAGGCCATGGTTTAAGGGCTTGTAATGGGCGCATGCCAACAGACTCCCCGAAAGCATTTACCTTTAGTAGGGGGAATTGTAGGAGCAAGATAGATTATGTTTCTGTTTCTTTTAACATGTGGCCATGTACAAATGATTTAAAGGTTAGAGAACGCTTTGAGAGCGATCACTTTCCGTTGGAAATGAGTTTTTTGTCTAGTATGCTGAATGAACCAGGTGTTACTGAGGGTATTCATAGCCCAGTAGCTCCGTTAACTTGCGACAATGTCGTATTAAGCAATAATCGAAGGGCCGTCAAATGGGCATACATTCTTGAAAGAGAAGATCTGTTGGCTAACATTTATTCCACACTTGTGAATACATTTGAATTTTATAATGTGGATGAATGCAAACCTGGTGAATTCATTGGATTACACAAATCCTTTTGTAAAAAACTGTTAGATCTTATCACTAAAAAACCTAGGAAAGGGATCGGGTTGGTGAATGCAAAACCTGTAGGCAAACCCTGGTTTAACAGGGAATGCCGAGCTGCCAAAACCGACCTGATTAATGCAGTAAAAAGTAAAGGCTCTGTAGAACTTAAAGTAAAAAGGAAAATCTATAATAGGACAATAGCTGCAGCCAAATCATCCTGGGATGAGGATCTATGGTCCAGTATGTTATTAGCTGCAAAAACAAAAGATCACAGGCAGTTCTGGGAGTTAGTAGCTAAAGGGAATAAACCAGATAAAGGTTCGAGGGAGGTTTTCTTAAACAAAGCCATATGGGTTGATCACTTTACATCATTATATGCAGCCCAAATTATAGAGGAAAAGCTTCCGGAAAACCCAAAACAAATACCAACCCAGGTAGAGAATGATGAATACCCATTGGTAATCTTTGATATACAAGAGACTGAAACTGCAATTGCTTCTGTCAAGCAAGGAAAGGCCCCTGGTCTGGATAAGATCCCTGGTGATCTTTATAAGCATAATACTGAGATCTGGGCACCTTACTTAAACCATTTGTTTAATGTCATCGCAGCTGGTGACCAAATCCCTGATACATGGGACGGGGCAGAAATTATCACTATTTTTAAAAAAGGGGATAGAGGTGAGCCAGCGAACTATCGCCCCATTAGTCTTTTAGATATAACACAGAAAATTTATGCCAGGCACATTCTAAACCGCGTAAATACATGGCTGGAGGAAAACTCGGTTTTATCTAAGTATCAGGCAGGGTTCAGGGAAAAGACAGGGACCATTGATCAGGTATTAAGGCTATGCTGCCTGTATTGGAAATATGTCATCATCCGCAGAGGTAATTTATATGTTACCTTTGTAGATCTACGAGCAGCATTTGACCTTATTCCTCGTGACTTATTGTGGAAATCACTGAAAAAGCAGGGGTTCCCAGGTGAATTATTGAAACTAGTGATTGGGTTACACCAGAATAACTATGCTAAGGTAAGATGGGGCCCAAATGGTGAACTCACAGATGCAATCCCTATCAAGAGAGGAGTGCGCCAAGGGTGCGTGCTGGCGCCTACACTTTTCTCCCTTTTTGTCAACGACATTGCTGTTTATATGGAGAATTGTGACAATGACTCACCTCGCCTGGGGGGGGAACGAGTTCCGTCCCTCCTCTTCACGGATGACACGATTCTCATTTCACAAACCCCACGGGGCCTACAGATCCTATTAGATAGGTTCCAGCAGTATTGTATTACAAAAGGGTTAGAAATTAATGTAAAAAAGACTAAATATATGGCTCTCAATCCTCATAAAAGTTTCAAGAAAAACCTAACGCTGAATGGAGAAAAGCTTGATTATGAACAAAGTTTTACTTATTTGGGGGTACTATTAGATTCATCTTTAAAATGGAGACCCCAATTAGAGAAATCAAAAATTGTGTTCAAACAAAATTGTCTTCCGATACTGAAAAGACATAATAAATGTGCAAATAAGGCAGTTACCCCAGCATTAGAGCTCTTTAGATGCAAGGTCCAGTCAGCAGTTTTGTACGGGGCAGAACTCTGGGGACCAGTGTGTAGAAAGACCTTTGAAATCTTGGAGAATAAGTTCATAAGGGGATTATTAAAGGTTCCTAATAACACTCCATTACTACCCCTACTCCTTGATATGAACATACGACGCACCGATCTACATGCAATATTAAGACCGCTATTGTTATGGGTCAGGTTGTGGATTACCCCTGAGTTAACTGAATATAAAAATGGACTGGTTGAAGTTTTGAAACTAGATACTGGCAGTAAGATTTCTTGGTTTAAACATGTCAAAACTTGGTTAACAAAATTGGGTTTATCCCATTTTTGGAGCCAGCCAGAATCTTTAACCGTGTCCTCAAAGAAAATAGTCAAACTTTGTTTTTGGGCCCTTGTGAGTCATGACGCAGTATACGTTGGAGCGCATGGCCCCATAACTGAAAAAATTTTAATGGTAAAAAATGTGGCCCAATTTGAAATGTTTCTTGATGAGATTCAGCCACCTTTGGCGAAAACCTTGTATCTAAAATATAGGTATGGCATACTAAGAACCCGGGAAACCGAGACAAAATGGGGGAAAATTAGCAACGATAAATGCACTTTATGCACAAATAATGTAAGAGAAGACATCTTTCACATTCTATTTTTCTGTTCAAGTTATGCAGAAACAAGAAGGAAATGGATAGTGCCATTGTGCCGTAATATCGGATCAACTTCGCATAAGGAAGCTGGTAGAATATTAATTACGGACACTAGTCAAGTAATTGTGTTTGGCATCAGTAGATTTCTCTTGGCTGTAAAATTCATTAGACAAAAATTGTCTCTGCCATTTTAAGCGTATGTAGCGAGAATTGTTAACTGGCAGTTATAATCCAATTTAATGCTTTTTTTCCACAACCAAGTTTATTGAGCAAAAGAATGACAAGCATGAGGCACCTTCCCACACCAAGGTCACCACATCAAGATCAATGTATGGATCACATACACAAGAAATACTAAGCAAGTATCAATGAAGCTCAGCTTTAAAGTCCCAACTACCCATCCCAACCCCAACTACACCCCCACCCGTACCCACTATCCCCCCCCCCCCTTTCCACACATGTACAGAGGCAACACAGAGATGGTTCATATAAGAGAAGCAGGCATGAAGCAACCTGGGATGTGCCTTTAGGGCCAGAGACAGCGCTGCGATCAAATGTCCTCCTCCGGTTCCGCTGGGGGTTCCAAGGATAGGCCACGATAGTCAGCCCACCGCTTCCAGATCTTGAAGTGCTTGCGCGGGCAGCCCCGCGCCTCAAAAATTGGTTTCTCAAGACCCATAAAATAGTCCAGTCCCGCCTTCCATGCCGACAGGGGGGGGGCCCTCACAGATTTCCAGGCCCGAGCCAAGTCGCGCTTAGCCACCACCAGGCCCAGAAGCAATAGGTGACGTTTATAGATGTTGCCCCCAACCCCGTCCATGACGTGCAGCAGGCCCAGCCGGTGGGTACGGGGAAGATCCCAGCCCAGGACCTCAGCCAGGCAATTCCATACACCCCTCCAGAAGCCAGCCAGGCGACCACATGACCATACTGTGTGCAACAAGGTGCCAGGCACTTCCCCACATCGCAGGCACTCCGATGACTCAATCAAACCAGCCCTCCACAGTCGTTCACGTGTGTAATAGGCGGTATTTAATGCTTTTTTTAACCTTGTAAATATTTTAACAATCTTTTAACTATATTTATTTATGTGTGTTTCAAGCCCCAACTCATGATTTAGCTGCGAAGGGTTATGGTAATCATTTGGTCATGCACCAGCACTTTTCTTGATTGTATATTTTTGTACATTTGTCGATAATAATGTGGTCATGTATATTATGTATTTTGTATATCTTTTATGGTGCAATTGCAACGAAATAAAGATTATTGAAATGAAATACTTCAAGTGTCTGGGAATGCACCCTGTATTCAGACAACTCAATCCACATTCTTGCCCTTCACTTTTACGCACACCCTGGACTCACAGCGATCAAAATGCACTCACACTGATCACCATTCACCCGACGACCCTGCACTCACAGTGAACCCTCTGCACTCACAGTGCACTTGCGCTGTTCACCCTATATCTCACCCTGCAGACACACAAGCACACTACTTACCCTTCACTCACCTGTCCCCCTCACTGCTCAATCTGCAATCTCACTCAAGCCCATCACTAACCATGCATTCGTTCGTTCCACTCGGCACTTACATCCGCACCCAAATTCATATGGTCATCTCACTCACCCTGCAGTTACTCCTCTTACCCTACTTTCACACTGTCGCTTCTGCCACATTCCCTCACATGGGCACTCCTGCCACCCACAAAGCGCAGAGGGTTAATTTGCCTGCTACACAGAACGTGTACCATGCAGATCACAGAACTGAGTGTGAGTAAACTATGAGTAGCGCTATAAAAAAAAATTTTAATTACATTTTGTCAGAAAGGTGCTATAGAGAGATGAGGTGCATGGTTGGTGAGTGGTAGTGAGTGAGGGAATTCATGGAGAAGGAGGAAATGGGGGAGGGGGCACCAGAAAAGACTGTTGCATCGGGTGCGACTAGTGCTAGGGCCAGCCCTGGCTGGGAGTGGTAGCCTCCCCCCTGAAGTTCGGGTCTAGTTGTGCCCCTGGTTTCAATGCCCCAGCCAAACTCAAGCGTTCATTCTCGCTTCTCTGATTTGTTATCTGAGGCTTAGGTCAGTGAGGGCTACTGGGGAAGCAAGGGGCAAAGACAATCCGTGAAGGGGCCATCCCCATTGCCACACCCAGTTGATCTCCATAGTATAGATTTGTGTCCATCTCTGGCCATTACATGGTACTTCCCGCGTTTTGAACCATAAGTGATAGCTCACAGAGTTGAATATGGACTTTGATTTAATTAAGCATACTGCTATGCTAATACAGCATTGTCAACCATGTTGAAAATAACGAGTTGCTCGAGAATGTATATTTTTTGTAGACAACAGTGTGTATGATGTGAGGGCACATACGTCTCTTACCAGTGGCGGACGGTGACATTTGCAAGTGGTGAGGCGTAAAATGATTGTCATACTTCACCGTAGTGAGCGAGCGTAGCGAGAGACCCCGAAGAACCTAAGGGGGGGCTTCTCCCCCCGAGAAAATGTTGATAAAATAGTGGAAAAATTGTGCATTTTCAAGCACAATTGAGAAAGCAGGAAGGTTAATAAAGCAATTGTGAAAGTGCAGTTATTACATTATTAAAGAGATGTCATATAACTTAGGTAGCTGCTTATTCAGTATAACCACAGAGCTTCATAACAGACTTTGATATATAATGCATTTCTGAGTACCTCACAGATGTTTTTTATTAAACAAAGAACTAAACAGGTCGCAAACTAGCACCATTCAACATGTTTACTTTATGTATCTAAATTCAGCACGTCTGTCTTTAAGCGCAGAAAATGTTTCAATTACTTGAATGTTAAAGTCAGCAATATTTTGAACAAGCTTGCTCTCTATAGAGAGCATTGCCAACCCATTGAGTCTTTCCTGAAGCATGGTGTTCCTCAGGAATGTCTTAATCCTCTTTAAGGCGGAAAAAGGTCGTTCTGCCTCTGAGGTTGTCATAGGAGTGGTAATGGTGGTTGGTGACACCTAGCGTAGGTGTCAACTCCCTGAGCACAACCTCTAGGAAACACGTGGTGTTTCTATAAATTGTAATCCAAACAGTTGTCAATAAAGTTGAACCAAAATTGTTGTTGCTTGTCTCATGTTTAATTCACAATGAATTTCATCAATTTCCACGAAGCACCAACATATGTATATATCCAGAAACTGCGTTTGGTGATAGTATCCCAATGCATTTCGGACACATGGTCCTTCGTCAGGGGAATCCTAAATAAAATAAAATAAAGCAATCTAAGTATAATTCACTCGATAGCAAGTCTCTTATCAGTTGAATAAAGTTCTAACGGTTATGCATATAAGTTAACCAAGGTAATGTGTAATGCATGCGGCACGTTTCAAAAATCTGTGTTAAAATATACTAACTAACAAAATGTCACTGTTCGTGTAACGTGAATGAGAACAAACTCCATATACAAAATGAACGTGAGTAAAACGTATCACCGTGAGTATTCAATGTAGAGTGACAAAAAAGAAGCCTATGTGCCCAAAGAGTCCTCTCAGACAAAAAAATCCACGTTGTAACCCGAATGGAAATATAAGTGGTCACAAAAGTATCTGACAATGAAAGTAGCGTTTCTATTAGTCTCCGTTAGTATGAGGTAGCCCCAATACACCAAGGGTGAGCGTTTTAGCATCGAAATGACCGAGCATGAACAGCGTGAAAAAAGGACACTTACTCTGAATTCAAAGTTGGGTCTCGCATTGAGACAAAACGCCCTTCGCCATTAGTGAAGCAACAAGCTCTCAGAGTATGCGGAAGTGTATAAAGGCATGCAACGTACATAGAAAGAGGACTGTGTGTAAGCAGCCATCTTGGAGTGGTGAACCAGACGCCCGGAAGTGCGGGTGATCGGGGAATAGAAAAAAATGGAGTGGTAATGACAATTTTTAGTGAAGCCACTGTCTCTGTAAATGTCTTTTCCATATTAAGTTCATGAATTAAAGACAGAAAAGACCCGGCATCTTTGGCCTTCCGGTACACAGGCATTGAGTACATTACAGTCAACTCAGTTTTCAGGTCCTCTTGGTTGAGCATCGGATAAGCTTCCATAGCCTCATGCAGAGCATGCTCAGCGAAGAATTTATCATATTGTGGAAAGTATTTACTTTCCAATAATGTGGCACTTCCCCAAAATGTTTTGTGAAAGCAAAACGCTCTTGTGCATGCACAATTACAATGTCACATATCTCTTTTGCACTTCGCAACAGAGTGGTGATGTTTTTCCTGTGGTTTGAAAAAGTTGAAGCCGCTGGCAGTTGGCTGTCTTCATTGTCAACCTCATCTCCCACTTTGTTTATGCTTCCGACAAAGTCAGCGGTATATCTTTTCACAGAGACAGTATCTATGTCTCGTCCTCATAACTGATTGTATAGTCTCGACAGCTGACATTATCTTTTTAAATAAAAACAGAAAGAACTGAAACTCTCTATCTTTTAGTGTTCTAGCAAAGCCACAGGCTTCACTGTAACTTTAGAAATCAAAGGTTTCATTGGCTTCTATGGCTTCAAAACATTTCACAATGTCCTCCCTATATTGAAATATTAGTTGGACTGTACGTATGCTATAGTTCCAACGAGTTTGAGGCTCCCCTTGGAACCCTTTTGTCCACAATCTCCTGAAGGGCTCCCATTCTTTTTGGGGAAAATGAGAAGAATGCTGCCATGCCTCCTACATCCTGAAAGAAAATTCGGGTCTCGGAGATCTTTGATACTGCCTATTGCATAATAAGATTAAGTTGGTGGGCATAACAGTGCACATAATGAGCATACGGGTCCACATCTCTAATTCTTTTCTGTACTCCACCATGGCTTCCACTCATTACGGACGCAACATCATAGCTTTGTGCAATAAGTTTTTTTTGATGCACCTCTGGAAAAATGAAGTTCAGTTGACGCAGCATAGCTGCAGTAATGGTTTCTGCAGTGGAGTCTCTTAAATGAGTGAAACCATAGAACCTCTCCACAACATTATAACCATTGTCCAGGTACCGAAAGACTAATACGGACTGTGTTTGTGTGGACACATCAGTGGTGTCATCAGCCTGAATAGCCACAAAGTCTGTGTTTTGCAACTCTTGGACAATATGGCTTCTCATAATTTCTAGCATACACTCAAGTAGTTCATTTTGTATCATTTTAGAGGTGTCCTTAAAGACTGTAGCACTTGCTAAATGTGCTTCCAATTCCTTGTCTATGCTTGCTACTAAATCTACAAGGCTTAAGAATATTCCAGGATTTGTGGAACCTTCTTATTCATCATGGCCTCGCAATGCCAGTTCGAAAGCACCACAGAAACAAATGCAATCAATTATTTTTGATAGTATGTGTCTATTCCTATCAATTGTTTCATTGTGTTTCTGTATTGTTTGGCGATATGCATCGCTTATGTGCTGCTCAATCGGTGCGTCTCCCAACATTCCCAGTCTCGTCACGTTTTCCATATGCTTTCTTGTGTGTGCATACTTCTTGATTTTTTCAGACACATGCTTCAAGTCTTTCACTCCTTCTCTTGTCCAAGGAAAGTCACCATCAAACAGCAAGCAGGGGAAGCAGATCCGTCTGTTTTTTGAAGGGCACCCTCTAAGCCAATCAGTTTTTGTGTACCAGGTGTTTGAGATGTACAATTGTAAGATTTTTCTCTGTCCTGGGTAGCTTGTTGCAGTTGTAGGTCAGGCCGATCAGGTCCTAATCTCTTTATCTGTAGTTTATCTTCTAGTGGCCGTGCATGGAATGACCGTGTAATTAATTGTTGTACCATATTCATCATGGCGATGCTGTCCTTACCAATATGAAAGAAGCCTGTCAATAGTCAAAGTACAACGTATAGGTTTTGGTGCAATAATATCAAATTTCATTACAAATACATACATCTTGTGCATTACCGCAATAAATCTCCAGCAGCTCCCTTTTGGACAACAGGGTTGCTAAAAATACAGCCTTTCTGCCTGCTTCCTCTGTGTGCCATAGTGGTTGCTGAAGGCCCTGAAACAGACACTGTTTGAGGGCCTTGAACAAGGCAAGGAATAGATAGTGCCTTTAACAACCGTTATTGCAACGTGCAGTCCCCTCGATGGAAGACCCGGCCTGAAATGTAAAGCACAAAAAACACATGAACAAGTAACGGCCGCATTCTTTCTCTGCTATTATGTACAGTGCCTGGCACGAGAGAGACCGAATGTCAGAAGCCCTGCTCAGCAACAACAACCACAATAAGCAACTGGGATGTGGTAAATAAAGATATTCAATGAGCCACTTTATATCTTTCATATTTCAATTGCTTTTCCTTGGTAGAAAAATGCCAGGGTACCAAAATTACTGTTGAAAGTTGAACACAGCCACAAATCAACCAATAGATTGCTTCCGGGACATCTGAGGGAGATTCTACGAATTTCAGGAAAACGACTAGATTTCAGGGCTGGAGTGAGTCTTGTGTAGTTTATGCTATGTAACTTATTTTTACTTCGCCTGCATAGAGTCAGTCATGCAGTGCTCCTTTGTGACTATTCAGCTGCAGCACTAGGTTAGAGAATACCCTCTATCGTAACAGGATACAGGACTGGTCTGGATATGATAAAAGTCAAAACCGGTTGAGGAACTTGATTCAAGGAGTCCACATTGATGGATGCTGCCTGGCTGCCAGAGTTGAAGATTAGGTACTACTCCTACACTACATTTGGACACACTGGGTGTACATAGCCTCACAAGAAACCTATTTATTTATCCCACTGGTAGACCAATCCGCACCGCTCACGCTGCCTGACAGGCTGCTAAAACAGGAAGCTCACATTATTTGGGGAATCACAACATGAGGGCAGTGAGCGCTGCACTGGGATCCCCTCGTGGGTTCAAACAGCCCTGTACCAAGGCACACGGAGGACAACTTACACCCACCTTAAAGGGCAGTAAACTCATTGGTTGGGGGGTAATGGACGACTTGCTCAAATGCTGGGCGAGCCGGGCGCGCAGAGTAGAATGGAATCTATCAGTTCAGAGCTAAGCAAAACCAATTAAATGCAGCACTTAGAGAGAGAACATGAGTGAGTGCGTGTCTGTGAGAGAGAGAGAGGCCAGTCCCAATAATCGCAACGCTGCACGCTTCCCACAGTTGTTTCGATCACAGCTACCAGTTTCGCTTTCTCCCTCTCATGAAGAGGTTATGTTTAGAGAAGAGCCATTTAGAGAATTGCCATCAGCTTTGGAGCTCGGAAACGTGCGGTCTTTTCTAATTTCACCAGGCTTGACAGAGGTGCGAGCAAGTGCCAGCGCCGTGACAGGACCATGCCAATTATATGCAGCACATAGGCTGTGCATAAGAGCGAGAGCATGAGTGAGTGCGTGTCTGCGAGAGAGAGAGGCCAGTCCAAATAATCGCAACGCTGCACGCTTCCCACAGTTGTTTTGATCACAGCTACCAGTTTCGCTTTCTCCCTCTCACGGAGAGGTTATGTTTAGAGAAGAGCCATTTAGGGAGTTGCCATCGGCTTTGGAGCTCGGAATAGTGCGCTCTTTTCTCATTCCACCAGGCCTGCCAGAGCTGCGAGCAAGTGCCAGCGCCTTGACAGGACCATGCGGGCACTTGCTTTTATGCGTGCGTGGGAGAGAAGAGGGGCGCATTCTCTGCAACAGAGCCAGTCATCGAGGGCCTTCTCAGGGCAAGATCCGGGCCCGGGGACTGCTGTCCATGGGGCCATATGGACATCGGCATTTGATGCATGTTGCGGGCACCTGTTCTGCAGTAACTTTTCTGGACTTGTACTTTCACCTAGCTGTGTGCCTCCAACATGTTATTTTTATGAGTATGGACTAAGTGTTGTGATTTGTCTCTAGGCGCTTAACCAGTCGGAGTCCTGCCGCCGCGCTGCCTCGACTCCCCATCGCCTTTCAATGCCGCCCGGCGCCTCCCCTCCGAGCCGAGGCCTAGTAAGTGGCTTGCTTCGCTTCACACAGTGCGCGTAAAATTAGTATGAGGAAGAGAATTGTTTGTTGTGTCACACTCTCACTCTGTCACTCGATAGACAAGATAGATCATGATGAAGACACTGACTGCAGCAGGCATGAGTCACGAGTCACGAGGTCTAAGTCACGAGGTCTACGCTCACTCTCCTCGTGACTCTGACTCGTAGTTGTTGTGTTCTTGTAGCACGCCAGGCGTGGTGACGTGCACACAGCGGCCAATCACCACTGCAATTGCTTGCCATGGCAACATGTGATTGGCCATACAGTGCGGCAGCACTGAGCACAGCCACCACCCACGCGCAGTACCATCCTGAAGTCTGCGCGGTAACTCAGCCAATCCTGGCGCAGCATTAACAGCGCCACTGCGCCAGGATTGGCTAAGCGGTACAAAAGGGGGTGGTGATGGACGGAGCATCTGAATCAATCAAACACTCACACCCAGTCAAAAGATCTGGGTTTAATCCATCACCGTTCTTTAGCCCACTCTGCCACCCCAGTTCAGACATGGCCATATGCAAATCAGTCTGACCCTGTGCCTCATGGGAACAGTCCAGCATGAACTGCCAAGCCATGTCTTCCCTGGACTGGAAACAAGCTTCCGAGGAGCGGTTTCTGGCATTCCAGCCGTCTTCAGCCCGGCTTGCTTGAATCCAGTGGCAAAGTGAGCAAGGGACTCACGTCTGAGCATACCCTGCCACACTTATGGCGGCCAAAAGCGGTACAAAAGGGGGTGGTGATGGACGGAGCATCTGAATCAATCAAACACTCACACCCAGTCAAAAGATCTGGGTTTAATCCATTACCGTTCTTTAGCCCACTCTGCCACCTCAGTTCAGACATGGCCATATGCAAATCAGTCTGACCCTGTGCCTCATGGGAACAGTCCAGCCCGAACTACCAAGCCATGTCTTCCCTGGACAGGAAACAAGCTTCCGAGGACCGGTTTCTGGCATTCCAGCCGTCTTCTGCCCGGCTTGCTTGAATCCAGTGGCAAAGTGAGCAAGGGACTCACGTCTGAGCATACCCTGCCACACTTATGGCGGACAAAAGCAGTACAAAAGGGGGTGGTGATGGACGGAGCATCTGAATCAATCAAACACTCACACCCAGTCAAAAGATCTGGGTTTAATCCATCACCGTTCTTTAGCCCAATCCGCCACCCCAGTTCAGACATGGCTATATGCAAATCAGTCTGACCCTGTGCCTCATGGGAACAGTCCAGCCCGAACTGCCAAGCCATGTCTTCCCTGGACCGGAAACAAGCTTCCGAGGACCAGTTTCTGGCATTCCAGCCGTCTTCAGCCCGGCTTGCTTGAATCCAGTGGCAAAGTGAGCAAGGGACTCACGTCTGAACATACCCTGCCACACTTATGGCGGACAAAAGCGGTACAAAAGGGGTCAGAGCTGATTTGCATATAGGCAGTGTCTAACCCAGGGTGGTGTGGAGTGCAAAAAAACGATGGATTTAGGTCCAGATCCTTATACTGGGGTGAATGTATGACATTGTTCTACATTCTGTCCATCAACTCTGTTTTTTGCAATTTTCACCCCGAGTGTGGTGGGTATACTCAGACGTGAGTCCCAGGCTCTCCACACCACTGGAGTCAAGCTATCCAGGCTGATGAAGGCTGATAGCCAGAAACCTTTCCTTGGATGCTTGATTCCGGTCTGGGAAAGACATGGCTTGGTAGTTGGGACTGGACTGTTCCCATGAGGCACAGGGTCAGAGCTGATTTGCATATAGCCAGTGTCCAACCCAGGGTGGTGTGGATTACAAAAAAACAATGGATTTAGACCCAGATCCTTGTACTGGGGTGAATGTATGACATTGTTCTACATTCTGTCCATCAACTGTGTTTTTTGCGATTTTCACCCAGAGTGTGCTGGGTATAATCAGACGTGAGTCCCAGGCTCTCCACACCACTGGAGTCAAGCTATCCAGGCTGATGAAGGCTGATAGCCAGAAACCGGTCCTTGGATGCTTGATTCCAGTCTGGGAAAGACATGGCTTGGTAGTTCGGACTGGACTGTTCCCATGAGGCACAGGGTCAGAGCTGATTTGCATATAGCCAGTGTCTAACCCAGAGTGGTGTGGAGTGCAAACAAACGATGGATTTAGGCCCAGATCCTTGTAACGGGGTGAATGTATGACATTGTTCTACATTCTGTCCATCAACTGTGTTTTTTGCAATTTTCACCCCGAGTGTGCTGGGTATACTCAGACGTGAGTCCCAGGCTCTCCACACCACTGGAGTCAAGCTATCCAGGCTGATGAAGGCTGATAGCCAGAAACCGGTCCTTGGATGCTTGATTCCGGTCTGGGAAAGACATGGCTTGGTAGTTCGGACTGGACTGTTCCCATGAGGCACAGGGTCAGAGCTGATTTGCATATAGCCATTGTCTAACCCAGGGTGGTGTGGAGTGCAAAAAAACGATGGATTTAGGCCCAGATCCTTGTACTGGGGTGAATGTATGACATTGTTCTACATTCTGTCCATCAACTGTGTTTTTTGCAATTTTCACCCCGAGTGTGCTGGGTATACTCAGACGTGAGTCCCAGGCTCTCCACACCACTGGAGTCAAGCTATCCAGGCTGATGAAGGCTGATAGGCAGAAACCGGTCCTTGGATGCTTGATTCCGGTCTGGGAAAGACATGGCTTGGCAGTTCAGACTGGACTGTTCCCATGAGGCACAGGGTCAGAGCTGATTTGCATATAGCCAGTGTCTAACCCAGGGTGGTGTGGAGTGCAAATAAACGATGGATTTAGGCCCAGATCCTTGTACTGGGGTGAATGTATGACATTGTTCTACATTCTGTCCATCAACTGTGTTTTTTTCAATTTTCACCCGAGTGTGCTGGGTATACTCAGACGTGAGTCCCAGACTCTCCACACCACTGGAGTCAAGCTATCCAGGCTGATGAAGGCTGATAGCCAGAAACCGGTCCTTGGATGCTTGATTCCGGTCTGGGAAAGACATGGCTTGGTAGTTGGGACTGGACTGTTCCCATGAGGCACAGGGTCAGAGCTGATTTGTATATAGCCAGTGTCTAACCCAGGGTGGTGTGGAGTGCAAAAAAACGATGGATTTAGGCCCAGATCCTTGTACTGGGGTGAATGTATGACATTGTTCTACATTCTGTCCATCAACTGTGTTTTTTGCAATTTTCACCAGGATTGGCTAAGAGCAGGGCTAATACTGCCCATAATGAGACCCGGGGGACCCGGGTCCTTGCTTGTCTGATGCTAGGGGAGGAGGAGGAGGGAAGGTACTACTGCGTGTGTGCGCATGCGTGGGCAAGTCATAAAAATGACTAGTCCAAAATGCACACACTGCTGCTGCCCTGCCTGCCGCACTGCTATTTCTTCTGCTCAACTGGCTGTGCGCTGTCACAGTGCTCACGCTCTCATTCACTGCTGCAGGCCCGACCCCACACCCTTCTGCGATGACGTCCGATCATGATTCTGTCCGGCTTGTCCAGCTCTCTCTGAGGTATAGTACACAGACTGTGTGAGTGCGCTCATAATTTTATTTTTGACTGGTTAATCGCACATGGCTAGTGGGGCAATGCCCCCAATGGACGCACTGCCACTGTCTCTTACTCCTCCCAGTTTGATGTTAATTGTTCACCGAATGTGCAATATTCATCTACACTTTTGAAGATCAGAGATTCATCTTCACAATACCCTCTCTGTGGAAAAAAAGGATGTGTCCATCACTCTGCATAACCAACCCCTTAATATAGTTTGCTTTACTCCCTTCTAAAATTCTATTACATTCATTGGCAAAAGAGAAAAGGAACGTGGTCGGAATCTTACTTTTCCCTTTAACAACTAACCACGTTATCATCTCCAACTTTACTCTGAACATCCTAAAAGACTTCAATTTAGACTTGCTCAGACGGAGAGCTATTATATGGGAATGGTGAATATTGGAAAAAACGTGTGCACATATTTGAAAAGCAAGCTTACAACTAGCTACTATTTGTTTGAAATAATATGCCGCTTGAGCAGATTTGGATGCTTCTTACTAAAATGTACATGCCTTTGCTTTTCAAGTTGGGAACCAACGTGAGGGGCTGCAAGACATCTTTTCAAATTATTTAGGTTTGTGGGTTCTGGTGCCCCTTTGCCTGCAGGGCTGTCTCTGGCCACCCTGTTGCTTCCATTTACATGCTCACCATTTTGTGATGGGCTGCTATCTTCCCTCACACGTCCTTTCACGCACAGTAAATTCTCAGCTCCTGTTCCATGCCAGGGCCCAGGCCTGATTGTAAGTGCTCTGCCACGTATTGTTTTTGTTGAGCCATATCTTTGGGATCGCCTCTTGCCAGGGTCTCCTTTACTTTCCCCAGGTCACAATTGCTGCCTCTTAAGCTGCCATTATTGGATAGGAGATTGTTGCATCCATTAAAGGCATCAAGAGCCTTTTTAAGGCATGGGCAAAGTGGGCTCCGGCACCTTTATGCACAAATAAAAAGGGTATTGTTTAACTGGATGTGTTTGATGTTTATGCTGCTAAATTGTTATTGCTTTACCTGGCACTTTGAAATATGTATGCCTTCATGCACAAACAGAAGGGTAATTAGTTTGACTAAATAGGTTTGATTAATGTATGCTGCTTGCTGATCTTGTTATTATTTTACCAGACACTTTGAAATATTTGCACCTTCGTGCACAAGCCAAAAGGGCATTGGTTGACTAAAGTGGTTTGATTTTTGTATGCTGCTGCCTGCTGTACTTGTTACTGTTTTGCCAGTCACTTTGAAATATTTGAGCCTTCAAAAAGGGAATTGTTAGTCTAAACTGGTTTAATTATTGTATGGTGCTGTAGTTGTTATTGTTTACCAGTTGCTTTGAAATACATGTGCCTTTATGCACACACCAAACAGGGAATTGTTTGACTGACCTGGCTTCATTTTTGCATACTGCTCAACTAGTTTTCAACCTGCTCTTTGAAAGTATTTTCACCTTGATTTAAGAAAGATGGATTGTATTACAAAATATGCTTGATTTTTGTATATTGCTGGACTGGTGATTGCTTTATTATGCACTTGGAAGTATTTGCACATTTGTTTTGCTTTACTAACTACAGTTTGTATAGATTCTGTCATTAGGTACTTGCTGATATGGTTTGTTTTTATTCTACATGTGGTGTTATTTATGGTGTCGCTTGCACTTGGATGTAATATGTGTGCCTTCAATCTTGTATTAACTCCTTGCGTGCTCATGACGAGCTGAGCTCGTCATGAGGCATGGTGGCTGTGTGCTAATGACGAGCTGAGCTCGTCATGACACGCGCGGCGCTCACACGCGGGGCTAATTCCCCCGCGGTGCTGAGCATTCTAAAAAATGGGCGTGGTCATGATGAGCTGAGCTCGTCATCAGCACAGCGCCACCGTGCAGCGTGACGAGCTGAGCTCGTCATGAGCAACGTGGTGCTGCGCGCACCCCCCTCGCCCCCAGCGCCGCGGGGGAATTAGCCCCGCGGCGAAGGGGTTAAGCATTTTTTACACTACATAAATGATAAATTCAGACAAAAATCTGCATCCGTGTTCTGAAGCATCCAAACAGTTTTCATCCTCAGCCTTGTTTTGTAATGCTTACTAATAAAGACATAATGGTAGAAATTGAAACTGCTTCCTCAGGTCATGTTATCATGCACAACCTTTGACAGTCTCTAGTGTTTGGCATGTAGACAATTCACCAGTCTATTTCTCTTGAATTTCACAGCATACTAAGTTAAATCTTGTGTACTTCTCATGTATATTGTCAGTCGAGTTTTTATGGAACTGCAGATTTGGGTTTGACTTTCAAGTTTCAAGTTAGTGTCCTTAATGTAAATTCTAATTCAGACCCTTCATTGTTGTTCTTTGTTCTTGAGCCATAGGCAGTTCCTGAGACAATAGGATCACTCCTTGGCATTGTTCTGATTGCTGCCTCAGTTAAATAATCTGCTTTTGACAGTGTATATGTTAAGCGTGTTTCCCACTTTCTCATTAGTACTTTGAGCAAGAAAATATAAAGGCATTTCATTAAATGTTGGAGGTATTAGATCAAAATTTATCAGATTTTTGGGTAGTGGGGCAAAGTGGCAGGTGGTGGGTGGTGGGCCTGGCCGCTGGGTTGGGGGCCCCCTCCATGTGCTTTGCAGGGGGGCCCCCTCAAGTTTCTTTACGCCACTGGTTTCAGGATAGATGCTTGCAACAGACCTTCATGGAATACAAAGGCTGATGACTCGATTCCCTAAAGACGCACACACGGATTAGAAGCCCTGGTCTTGAAATCATTTATGCTACAGTATGGAGTAGCATGAGAAATGTACAGGGGTGGTATAGTGCTAAAGAGAAAAAAGTTTGCTAGATGTCCGAGGATTGTATGGCGGCTTTCATGACATTTCAAAGGGGCAACATTGCTTTATGAGCAACAATAAAGCTAGGAGTTATCATTTTCGTGGCTAAGAGCAGAAGCAAAGGGAAGGAAGGACCCTATGGATTTTCTTCGGAACAGAATGATGCTTGTCTGAGGCCGGTATAAAAGTGATCTCTGTTTAATTGGAGGAAATATCAACACAGATGTTAGAAAGTGTGGTACATAATATTCACAGGGGTGTTCATCTTTACTGGTACTAAAGTTGTTTCCATGCATGTGTTTACTTCGTTGTTGAAATAGTTTCGAGGGTTAGCAGGGATACAAGAGAAATAGGAATTATACACTTACCCAGGTCATGGTTTTGAAGGGCGCAATGGTCAACTATCCATGCTATGTTCTTATATGCAGGAATGATGCTAATCATATTTTATACAGCACTATGAATGCAAATAAGTACAGAAAGCTAATTTTCTTTTCTTTTTTTTAATACATAGCAAACGGAAGGCAATTCATGCTAAGGTTTCTGAGGTGATATATAAAAATGTGGAGTTTAAATCATACTCTAATGTTGTTACGTTTTTCACCCGGTTATTTATCAAAGGTGTATGATTCTCTAATACTGAGCACTGCTGAAAGAGTCTGACAGAAACTGTCATTGTGTGGACCCCGCACTCAAACTCATCTGCATGTCATTGTTCGAGCTCTTTCAGGGGTACTGTGTGGATGGCCTTGGTGTAGAGCCACTGAGGGCACTGAAAGCAAAGAACTACAGGTATGGATGCAGAATGATTATCATGTTCCAGCCACAAAATGGAGCCACACATGGAGACTGTGCGGGGGCCACTGCAAATTATCAATTTGAAAGAGAGTAAATTGATATTGATAGTGTTTATAAAGCGTGCGATTTCCCGAAGGAGTCTTGGCGCTGTTGTCTGCTAGTCGTCATCATATGTTCAACTAGTTTAGCGGCAGTGATGTAAAAAACATGTTTTGAGTTGTTTTCTAAAAGGGCATTTTGTTCAAGAGTTTACCGGCGTTGAAGGTGAAACTTTAACCACCCAAAGATGCTTTATTAGTATGAGGGTCACAACTATTCTTGATGTAGCAGAAGGATGGACTCAAATCGGGGTGTACCATTTAAATTTTGCTTTAAGGTACTCAGGGACTGTAATATTGAGCGATTTGTGGGCAGTGCATAATGCTTTGAAGGCAAATTGATTCCTAATAGGAAGTCAATGCAGCTCCAACAGGGCGTCTGAGGCAAATTTAAACTTTGGGATTCTCGTAAAAAATGGGCAGCGGCATTCTGGACAGCCTGCATTTTATTCAAAATTCATAGATGAGCGCCTATACGATTTGCGTATCATCCGCATACACAATCATGGAGAATCCAAAGGAGCAGCTCAGTCTGGCCAGGGAGGCAACATAAACATTGAAAAGTATGGGTCTCAAAGACGACCCTTGCGGGACGCCGTATGGTAGGCAGAAGGGTTGCGATGCAAACTCTCTGATGGGTATGGACTGTTCAATCAATCAATCAATCAATCACTAGCATTTGTAGAGCACGCTACTCACCCAGAAGGGTCTCAAGGCGCTGTTCTCTGTTGAAAAGACAGGAACATAGCAATTCAAGTGCTGGTCCTCCCATGCCTAAGCTGGCTAGGCAGTCGATTAGCACTGAGTTACGTACAGTGTCAAAGGCTGTGGATAAATCCAACAGGATAATTGCAGCCTTTCCTCCGTTGTCAACTATAAATCTGATTTCTTTGGTGGCAGATATTAGGGCAGACTCCATACACTGATTTTTTCCGAAATCAAAATTGTGCCATGCGTAGACGTTTATTGTCCTCTAGGAAGGTGGACAGTTCAGAATAAAGTGTCTTTCAAGTATTTTGGCAGACAAGGGTAGGCATGAGATAGGGCAGTAACTTCTAGTCTCATGGGGTTGAGGGAGGGTTTCTATAGAAATGGATGGATAGTTGTCTTTTTCCAGACCTTGGGAAACCGACCCTTGAGAAGAATACTATTCAAAGGTTTAGTATGAGGACCTGCTACAGTAACTGCTTTTTCCTGGACAGTTTTTTTTTTGGGGGGGGGGGGGGGGGGTAGGGGTCAGAGGGAGCTCCCGACTTAGTGATTTCTATTAGTATGATCACTACTTCTTCTTTCAACAGAGAGAACTTGTTAAGCTGAGTTTTATTGGTTCCTATGGGTTCAGTTTTATAAAGTGGCGGAAACACAGCAAAAAAAAACATTAGCCCTTCCCACACTGGAGATAACGACTGTAAGAAAGAACAAACTAAGAAATAGGCCTTCTGTAACTACACTCCAGGATTCAGAAACAACATCCACGTTTCTATCATAACTGCCTCAACCCTCCTTTAGTTCAAGGTAAGGCTAAAGAATCTCTTTCACAATATTTTCAAAAAATGCCTTTCCCTCCTCTGAACCCTATGGCCCTCTACCCTGTGCAAACTATTTTGGATGTTATTCGTGGTAGCCACCACCATACAGTGCTCGTCTGCTTTGGATAGGAGTGATGGCTACATACAATAAATTAACTGTGATGAGCCGGATGGCAATGAATGCTGTACTTCTGATATTGTTGGAAATAGCCTCAATTCGTTTTGTCTGTATTGGATTATATAGTACAATCACACAACAACCCAGGATAAACCCTCCCTCAGCATTTCAATGCATGTATAGTCCTCTCACTAGAAAGGATTGTGTTATGAGTGCCTCAGACCTGCACCTACTAAAGCCATCCCTCACACACACACCAGGGTTATTACTGAGAGCTCTTGTAAGCCCCGTTTGTGAACAGTGAGTAAGTATACTGAATGGACAGAAATCCGGTGAACCTTCACCGTATGTGCATTCGAGCCGAGGGTGATTGTTGAAGATGTGGATATGCCCCAGCTACGTTCCTCCATATGGCGTGACATTGCCCCAAGTAGCCGATTTCTGGATGCAGATCTTAGAATCAGTGTACAACATATTAGGTGTGTCGCTGCACATGTCCCCCACACTAGGCCCATTGGGGTATGTAAAGGACACTCCGCCCAAATTCCGTAAGCTGCATGCCGGTCTCCCTCTGTTTGCAAAGAGACAGGTCGTTGTCCACTGCGTCAGACGGCGAGTGCCCTCCGTTAAAGACTGGACTAGAGACATCACATACGGTCATGCACAATGAAGTGCATTTTGGGAATTGATGCCACCCTCCTCTAGACCCCGTAATATATGGGATACGTTCTTAACCTGGAACGCTGGTTCACAAACAACAGCTGCAGTGGTGGAGTTGGTCTCGCAGACTACATCCCACACGTGATACATGCACACCTCACACCTACTCCCAATTTTAGAGTACGGGAGACGTTATCTCTGGCAAGTGAAGTAGTGTGGCTCACTGGTTAGAGGCGGCAGACCCGAGAGCAGAGGACGGCCCGGGACCAGGGTTCGATTCCCAGCGCTGCAGGTTTCTGGACCAGGGTCAGCGGACTCGATAATTCTCTCGCCTCGGTGCCCACTCTGATCAGCGATCACACTCGGCAACTCTGGGCATTAGCTTGCCTCATCTTCACTAACGGCCCCACCAGACCGCTGGGGATGCCTGGTCTCACCCTGGAGATACCCATTAAGGGACCATCTCTCAGGGAAGCCAGGAAGGGTTTCGCAGCGGTCGAAGCGCCTTGGGACCCTACGGGTAAGTAGTACGCTATATAAATGCCAATACAATACAATACAATACAAGTGGTTAGATGTGCAAATGTAGTAAGGGCCCTCTCATGGAAAGCTATATGTAGCATAGCTACCTTTGTGTTAATACTGATAAACTGTGCGCCACTGTTTAATTAATATTATGCCTGTGGTTTGTGGAAGATGGGTACGGTGTAATCTGTCATCTATAATATGTACTGAAGTGAATCTATATATATGCGCTCCGTTATTGATCCATATAAGACTGGCTTGATGGATGTCGTTGTTTGTTTGAAAAGTCAATAAATACATTTTTAATAAATTAAAGTATTCTGAATGGAACACTCTGGTTTTACAGTGAAATAGGGAATTACTAAGTGAATTGTAATTCCGGATCCATGTCAGCTGGTAATTCCCAGTTCACCCAGCAAATACACCCAGCATTTTCAGTGGTTCTGAACAGCCAGCCAAAAGCTCGGGCAAAACAGCACAAGTTTGGGGCGTTTCCAAATACCTCCTAATTTTGATGATCCCACTAAATAGTTACCAGGGCCTTCAGCATTAGTTGGTCTCTCATAATGAAGCCTAGGTTCCAGACTGCACCCACGTAAAGTTCTGTATAAACAATAACACATCATTGGGGTTGCACAAGGTAACAGCATTCTACATGTTCCCCTTATCCAATATTTACAAGTTGAACCTGGTTTCTCCTTTCACAGAGTTCATCATCCGAGGGACATTCCAATGTATGTAATACTACAATCTCATATGGGCAGACCAGGATCTGCTCCAGAAGACTTTTGTTAGTGGCCCCTTACTTCACATGTAGCTGTTCCCATCTCACCATAGTCAATCCCAATAATATAGGTTTTGTTCTGTTTCCCTTACCTTGCCTGGGATCACCCCAACTAAATACAACTTCATTCACGTAATTCAGACAACCGCAGCACTACCTCTTGCAAAAATGTATGACCCGATACAGGTGCATTTTATCGCACAAGATACATTTTTGATGCCCTAGGGTACGATTTTTATCGGGTGAGTAAACAGCACCTATAATGAATTTCTGGGAAATAACATTCAGATTTGGGTGCTTACTGCAGCAATTTCAGCATGGTACAGTAAATCTCGTACAGTTTTCCTCTGTTAAATTCGAGCAGGTTTGACCTAAGGAAATCTAAAGAAGGGTTAGACATTTAGCAAACCTGGTAAACTGGTAATTAGTGCTGTAAGTACCACCCAACTCGCAATTCTGACCCTGTGCATATAGGAGGTTTTCGCAGGGCCAGAAAACACCGACCAACTCGTAATCAGGGTCTATATACTTCATCAAGTCCACCAAGCATGAATTGAGGTAGACAATTCCTTCTTTCATTTAGAAAATAAAACACCTTTCTCTGAATTGATCCTATGTATAAGGGGTTATATACAACTTGCAAACATTTAAAATTACTTAAATCAGTCAGAAAAAGCTTTATTCAGTTAATAAAAACCATAAAAGCAAACATATACACTCAGACATCCATAAAAATACATATTCCAAAAATAAAAAAAATTTAAATACAGTAAAATACAAGTGCAAATTCCAAAGTAGGTCTGGCTTGCTCGAAGCATTTCTCTTTCAATAATTGCAGTATAGATCATTGCCATAAGGAGCGACATTGGTCGCAGAACAGAATAAAATGTGTAGCATCTTGTAGCAAGAAATTATCGCATGAGCAAGGACCCATCTCATCTATCTTATTTATTTATTTATAAAGTTTTATACAGCGAAAACAAGATCCCGAAGGGTATCAGAGCGCTTTACAGTACGTTGGCGTAGAGGACAGAAGGAAATAAACACAGCAATTGACTCCTCTGCAGTGCAGCTATTGACCAGTGTAGAAGATGTTATCTAAATCTTGTCAACAGGAAACGGTGATGAGGTATTGGGACAGTAACAAAATAGGGCAAGCATGTTTTTAACACAATATAGGACCGCTGAGTGGTCTTGGTGAGTTCCAAAGCCTCTCTTTCCGATCCCATATTGCAAAGAAGGTACTCCTTTACCCAACTCAGGTCCCTCTTTACAATGCCTTGCAGATTCTCAAATAATTCAGGACATCCCAATTTAAACCTTAATATATTTGAGCCCTGTAATGTATAACGCCTTGTCTATGATAGATCAACAAGCAAGAGAATAACAAGAGAGCAATAAACCTAGGTGAATATACTTCACCATATTAGAGGCCAGGTGAGTAGAGTTTGTGAGTTCTGGGTCAGCAATTTGAGTGCCTCGATTAGCTTCGCCCCAATTCTTTTAGTAAAATACAAAAACTGCTGCAACTATCGAAAATGCATTCCATTTTGTCTTCCTCTGAGGGACCCATGAGCCTTGTTCATCAAAAAGTACGCCCAAGTCTGAAAAATAAGTACCCTGGATAATTCATTGCCCCCTCCGACAACTATTATATGATTTCGGTAGTTGGTACTTCGTTCCAGGAGCTATTAAAGTCCACAAAGAATTAATCAGCTGTTGCAGTCCTACTGGAGTCCTACATATTAGGAGTGCGTCATTTGCATAAAGGAGCGCTAGTAAAAGCTGCAGACCTGCACTTGGAATAGCCTTACAAGCTGCACACAAAGTTGGGCTCCAAATATTTCTGTATAATGTAAATACAACTGGAGCCAAGATTAAGCGTTGTCTTACCCTCCCTAACTAGGTTGACATGTCCAGATAGGCTCCCAGCTCGATTATACCGAACTGGTGTGACAAGGTCCAGATACAGTTCGTGCATGAAATAAATATATTGCCATCCATGCTAAGGTCAATCAACACACTCCACAATTTAGTTATATTTACTCATTCAAATGCGGATGTTAACTCCATAAATGCCATAAATAGCACGCCTTTCTTGGCAATCGTATACTTTCCAGTAATCAATTGTAGGTTCAGGCATTGGTCCAATCTACCTTTGCCCGCCTAACCCCATATTATAAACCAGAAAAGTTGTCATTCTGCTCTGCCCAGTCCATTAGCCTTGAAAGGATTGCTTTCTGTAAGACCTTAACACTCGGATCTATAAGAGTGACTGGGCAGTAACATCTTGGATCTAATCTAAGGCTCTTTTAAAAGACAGGAACTACTATGTCCTTTGACCAAGAGAATGGAATACTTTTCCTAAACACAGCATTACCTACCCGTGTTAGGATTTTAGCTCATTTATGCGGATCAACTTTATATAAATCTAGAGGCACCCTATTGGGCCCGGACTTTCCCCTTGGGCATAGTTACAATAGCATCCAAGCTATCCCCCTCCATTAAATCCGGAGTATAATCACCACTCCATTCCACCTGGTCTACGGTCAGGGACTCTTCCAACATGTTATCATAAATTCTCTGGAAATGTGTCACCCAAATATCTGGGGCAATGATACAATCTGTCACACCATTACCAGACTCTTTAAAAAATGGTCAATTAATCACTTCCCAGAACTTAGCACTGTTGTTCAAAACACTTTCCTGCTGTAAGTCATTCCAGGCCTTGTATTAGATTTATTTTTTTCCGAGCGGCCAGGGCGTTTTTATATGCTCTCCTCCTGATGGCTCTCTCCTTCCTAACCCTGGGAATATGATTCAGTGCCCTCATCAAATTCTGATGAGCCTTTGAACAGGTAGGGTCAAACCACCTCTCCCCATCTGCGTTCACTTTACCCAGAGACCGTTTGAGGTCTTTTGCAATCTGTCCACAAATCCAGTAAAAGGCAGTCAAAACCTCCTTATAACCCATATCCTTTTCTAAGCAAATACTAAAATCAAGTTCACATACCCTAGATAGGTTCATGACAAAAGGTCTCAGAAGGATTAGTGTTCTATTTAGTGCTCCATTTAATGTAATGTAATGTAATGTATAATGTAATGTATAGGCATTTATATAGCGCACTACTTACCCGGAGGGTCCCAAGGCGCTTCGACCGCTGCGAAACCCTTCCTGGCTTCCCTGAGAGATGGTCCCTTAATGGGTATCTCCAGGGTGAGACCAGGCATCCCCGGCGGTCTGGTGGGGCCGTTAGTGAAGATGAGGCAAGCTAATGCCCAGAGTTGCCGAGTGTGATCGCTGATCAGAGTGGGCACCGAGGCGAGAGAATTATCGAGTCCGCTGACCCTGGTCCAGAAACCTGCCGGGCCGGGAATCGAACCCTGGTCCCGGGCCGTCCTCTGCTCTCGGGTCTGCCGCCTCTAACCAGTGAGCCACACTACTTCACTTTAAGGTAACGATCCTGATCTTTGGTTATTACCTCACTGTTCCCTGGCCCCACATCGGACCTAATAATGCCCCCAATTGCCCTGTCGAGTTTAAAAACGAGGGGATTGTGGTCACTAAAGTGACTCCATTTAACCTCAAAATGTTTAACATATAGATCCATGGCAATTGATATTAAAAACATAACCAACTATCGAATTACACCCTCTCCCACCAAAAAGTGGGATAGATGCTACTGCCAGTTCATTATTAATATGCTGCAAATTCCCATCGGCAAGGAAATTCTCGAAGCAACTCCCATTGTGGAGTATGCTCGAAGTGGGTCATTTCTAGGCTCTCAAAGAAAGAATATTCTTTCTTTAAACAGACTAACAGGCGTAAATGCACATAAAAATTGCCTGACATAGGCATTGAATATGTAAATTCTGACTTTACTCATGAGAGTCAAGAAAGCTTTTGAGAAATAGCAAATGCTCGTTAGCATTAGCTCGCACAAAAGAATTATAAAAATTAATCTCTACTCGGATTGGGGCTTTCAAAAATCTAACTGAACTACTAGCAAATTGTCTGAACTTGTCTCAATTAAACGTGAGGTACAAGGAATGTCCAAAGATACGAAAGTGAGCAAGACCACCTTTAGCTTTTCCGTGTATCAAAGGTATAGCAGCCTTAAAGAAGGACGAAAACCCATACAAAACAAGCATTTACAATGCAATGGTCTCGGCATTATTAAAGGTAGAGCTATTGGCATTGCTTATGACTTTTTTTATCATAAATAAATAGCATTGTCATTTACAATGCCAATAGCTTAATCGCTCGCATATACATGACCTATTGCATTTATACACACAGAGCCACCCACACAAAAAGCTATCTACACAGGAGGAAAAAGTGAGATGGGCAGAAAGAAAGACAAGAATAGATGGGGAAAGGAAGAGTGAAAGAAGGAAGGAAACTTCGAAACAAAGAAGGAAGAAATGGTGAAGGGTGGAAGGATCGATGGACTTTAGAATGAACCAATTGGAGTAATGGATGGAGCAATGAGTAGCAGAGTGAATTGAGGATTGGTGGAAGGATAGGTGATGGGTTAGTGAATGGATCAATGGCTAAAAAGATAAATGGATGCATGCATATACCGACGAGTGGATGGACAATGAAGGAAGCATGCAAATGTGGATGAATAAAGTGTGAAAGTGAGAACCGATGTGTGGATGGATAAGTGAAAGGAAGGACGACGAAAGGGTATAGGAAACTGTTCTAGGGAGTATGGGCAGTGTCCCTTGGTGCTATTTAAGATATGGTTCAAGGTGGGAGCTATTTTACTGTTATTACTACTCAGTTGTTTCAAAGTCTATGAAATGCTGCAATTCAAGGAGCGCTGTGCTGCACTCCCGAATTTTCATCTGTTGACAAAGTTTGATTTGTTTCCCCTAAATGTTTTGTCAATCTTTGTATTGCTAAATTAAAATCAACTAAAATTATGTGCACAGATTATCAAATCTGGCAACATATGTTTTGCTACCTCGGAAATCACAGCATTTCTAATTATATATTCTAGTATTATGAACCCAGATCTGGAGGGAATGTCCTGTTATCAGGACATTTCTGTATAGATTTTTTTCTGGTCACCCTGATAACAAAGTTGGTTACGAAGTGCAAACAACCCAACGTGAGAATACTTCTGATTACCTCTGAGGGCCATTGCTGGTTCCCAAATCTCTTTTCATCCTTCAGGGCAACAACATTGGAGCTTGCTGTGTAGACTGAATCGCCTGTCACAGGGCAGGCTACATCACTATATCTTCCAGCCGTTGAAGTTAGCATCTTAGCTCCTACATTCCTTAAAAATATGGAGATATGCCTTTATTACCTAAACTACTGAAGGCAGCTAAGAGCCATTGTATCAGATCCGTCTTGTTCCCCTAAGCGGGAGAGGTTCTGCACAATGTGAACATCGACCCAATGTACGGCAGGGGGACAATATTATCTTCTCTTCTACTTAGCTCAGTCTGACTTGTCAGGAATCCCCGAGCACACTTTCCGCAGATGTTACTGCTCGTAATTGGAAGGCCTTGTCACATGTCTGAATTCCACGGTAAGCATAGGCTTATTGTAGGCCGGCCTTAGGCAGCTATAGAGGCAAAGGAGGGCAGGGCACAGTGGACTGCACACAAGATTTTTGGGGCATGATAGGGAGAGTGAGAACAGACTGGCGACTACCAGGGCATTTGGCTCAGGGGAAGATTTAATCACCAGTTGCAGCCACAACCTTTGCCTGGCAACTACAGTTTGTTGGTTCTCTGCTTCATTAGATATGATTATTATTTCATCCCATGTGTGCTCCCTGCACCTTTTCTGTGTATTACCATTACGGCCCCCTTTTCCTCACATAGGTCTCTATTCCATTCATGCAGTGCCACTCCTCTGTCATGTCTTGCACTATTAACCTCCTTCCGAATTTCCAAATTACCTCCCAACCTCTGATATAAAGACAGCAGGTACAGACTTTTACCCTAGGCTTGTTGGCATATTACTCAATTACACCGGCTAGTTACATGGAGAGTTTGTGTTTCCTTCTCCCCTCTTTCCTTTCTCTTACCTCTCCTTTCTGCCCTCTACACACTTTAGTGTCAATTATTAGTGCCCTGCAATAACCCAGTTTCTTTTCTTGTTCCCATAATTACATTTATCAGGGCTCAAAGTAGTTCCAAGGGTGAGGAGAGAAAAGACATTGTGGGTTTTATTGGAATAAGACGTGTGAATCATTCCATCAGTTTCCCCAAGTGTTTCAGACTGAGACAGTGCTTAATTGGAGCGATGCTTGCAGGTAAGGCCCACTGGCACAAATTGTCAGAACCAGCACTTCCTTTTCCTTATCAAACATTGGCCCAGTACAAGAGGGGGTGAACACAGCTAGATGAAACGATGAAAGACAAATAACAAAGACAAAGGGAGAACGCAGTAATGAAAAACAACATCCGAGAGTGATATAAAGAGACCAATAGTATATAAGGCGAACATAAACTTGAGGTGGCATCAAGACAACACACAACCTTGGTATTCTTCAAAACCCACATTTATCAGCACCGGTTGCAGGTTTCTGAGAAAATCTTTGGGAACCGATATTTATATTTAGCGGAGAGGAGACACGGACAGCGGGAGAGGAGACACGGACAGCAGGAGGGGGGGGTGGTAGAGGAGACACGGACAGCGGGAGTGGGGGGGCGGGAGGGAAGAAACACGGACAGCGGGAGAGGAGACACGGACAGCGGGAGGGGGGGGAGAGGAGACACGGACAGCGAGAGAGGAGATACGGACAGCGGGAGGGGGGGCGGGAGAGGAGACACGGACAGCGGGAAAGGAGACACGGACAGCGGGAGAGGGGGGCGGGAGAGCAGACAGACAGAGGGAGAGGAGACACAGACAGCGGGAGAGGAGACACGGACAGCGGGAGGGGGAGGCGGGAGAGGAGACACGGACAGCGGGAGAGGAGACGCGGGCAGCGGGAGGAGGGCGGGAACGGGAACCATCAGAAGGCAACAAGCACTCACCTGGACTTCTTCCGGCGGCGGTTGTCCTGAAATGGCTCCCACTCTTCACAGCGCCTACATTTGGCTGCAGATACCGAAAGCACATCCTGCTGCCCCTGGCAGAGGCAGATGGAGCGGACTTCAAACAGGGGTGCAGGAGCACTAAAAACGGCACAAACGGGGGCAGAGGCAGAGGCTCGATGCTCACCGTCACTGCGGTGAAACAAAATGGCGGCCGCAAGCTTCTGATTTTTTCGTAATTGGGGGCGTGGTTTTGCTGTTTTGAGTGACAGACAACGTCACTGTCTAAAGAACAGCAAAACTTACGCCCCCAAATCCGAAAAAGACGGAGCCTATTCGGAGGGACGGCTCTCTCCTCCAATGGCTGGCCTCCGTTTAGGAAGCCAGCCAATGGAGGGAGAGCCAAAAAGAGGGAGGGATAAAGCAGCCCTCTTACTGACAATAAATCTCGGACTTCCGGATATTACCTCGACCTAAAAACTGTACGTTGAAGGATACAAGTTGCTGTAGACTAAAACTCAGGCGTCCAATGACATTAGAGCTCACCAGCCATATCCGTATCTGCCAATGATGCTGCAGCTCACATACGGTCTAGTTTTAGGTATTAAGCATGATGCACGAACTGGTCATGTCATATTTTTGAGGAGGCCGATTCTGCTGTTGCGGTTATTTTTACCATTACCTGCATAAACCCAAATGTTGCTATTTAAGTAAAAACACCTATAATAGCCGTTATGAATATCACAAGTTTCGTTACTTCCTTTTCATGTTGTGTGATTTTGCCTTATTTTGTCTCTGACGTGCACGTTTAGCAAGAGCTGAACATTTATTATCACAGAGCACTGATTCCACCTATATGCAGGGAGCACGGGCCTGTCACATTTAGCTAACAGAGGGGTTCTTTGAACTTACGTCCAGCCACTGGTATAGGAAAATCAATGGATGCTGCATAAAGTGACATTTGTGGGAGGGCCTGGTTTGTACGAACCATGGATTGAAAACATTACTGGTATCTTGAATGCAACTCGCTGTAACTCAGGCTAGCACTACATCCCACTCTCGTGGGTCCATGCCTTTTCACTGTACACATTCAGAGTCTGTTTTAATTGACACTCAACAAAAAGACAGGCCTGTGGATTGCGTGACTTATTACATGTGCATAAGCGTTTTGTGGTGGAAGATGCTATGCACATGGTGTTCCATTGTATTAGTTATTGGTGGAGCCTGGATTGAAAAGCATTCTTCTGTGAAATATCAGGCAATGTTTTCTTTGTGTTAGGGGTGAGAGTTATATTTCTAACCAGCTGGTGGTGTAAAATAATTATTTTGTACCTTTTTGCCTACAGTTGATGGCAAATATTAACTTATTTTTCGGTGGCTGGTTGTTTGGTGTAGTTGTAACTTAAACCATTGCGTGCTCGTGACGGAACCTTTCCGTCACGAGCCTCGGGTGGGCTGTGCTGGTGACGGAACGGTTCCGTCACGGCCCGCTCGCCGCGCGAATTCCGCGCCTGCGCTGAGCGTTCTATTTAGCGGGTGGGTCCCTGACGGAATCGCTCCGTCACAAGCACAGCCCACCCGAGGCTCGTGACGGAGCGGTTCCGTCACGAGTACGGGAGCGCCGCGCGGCCCCCCCTCCCCCTTAGCACTGCAGCGGAATAGCAGCTGCAGCTAAGGGGTTAAGCCTCACATTTTTAATCTTTCCAAGTTCAGGATGAGGATGCACATGTATTAAATATTTTGCTAAACCAGGCTGAGGTAATACGCTCAGTAGCTCAAAGATGTTAACGTTTGATGGTGCTTAAAACATTGATTCTCTGAATGTGTAGCTAGTTTACTCTGTAACTTGCAGTGTTTTAGATTGGAGCACCAGTGAAAAGAAGAACGGCCTCCCTCAACCACAGGGAATAGGCCAAACTGTCTAAGAACTCCCAATAGTCATGCCTGTATACCTAAGGATCATTACTGGGTTTTAAAGCCATTTATTGTGAACAAAGAGCTTTTTCTGAAATTGATTGCATTACATATTCATAACTGCTGTGTTTTACTTGTGCCAATGTGCCCCTCAAAGTGTCACAGAAAGTTGCTGAAATGTCACACATATCTACATTAAGAAATTGGAAATGTCACACCTAGGCAAACCAAAACCTTGGCACCTATGAACAGGAGTTCGAGACGCTGAAGAAGCATGTGTGACACGGGCACATACTTCTGGGTAAAAGACTAATGATTCAATATTGCTCATTAGCTACAGCAGGTTGTCTATCCTACGTGGTGGTTTCATGTAGAAGGTAATCACTGGCCTTCAGTCTGCACTTCCTCTAGATCAATTACTTACCAAAGACAGAGCGCATTGATCACTCCACCACTAGGTCTATCGCAACCCTACCCATCAACCCCGCCATCTTCACAGTAGCAGCAGAACCCCAACTTCCAGTTTGAATGTGAAAAATCACCACCATACATCTGGGGATGCCTACAACATGTGAAGTCAACAATCTTCAGCTTCTGCCCAAGCAATATTCCAAGTCACGGCTGTCACATAATTGCCAGGGGGACAGATTCACCCTTTAAAGTCTCGGAAAGCAGCATCAGGCATCTTGGAATGGGGAGCTTTAGTCGTTCTGGTTCTGGAGCAGAAGGTTTTTGACTAAATTGAGCATAAATCTGGCAATCGTTTTTTCATCATATTTGTTTAGTATGATACATCTTTGGCCTGTGTTCTAAGGAGCTCAAGCTTTTTTTTGTCAGCTATGCCAATGTTAACAAACACAGATAAAGGACTATCCGGAGCTCCGAACTGTTACAGAAGGAGAGCACCCTGCAGACACGCGGCCAACCACGCAGGTTGAAAGAGCCAGGGAAAGATTTGGTTCCAAGGAAAAGGCTGAAACCGATTAGTGCACAACACAGCAGAAATTATTCAACAAATCATTCCCGTTTTACTGCAGCTAGATAGCCATTAACTTCTTCAGCGCTCATGACAAGCCCAGCTCGTCATGAATCACAGTGGAGCTGTGCTCATGATGAGCTGGGCTCGTCCTAACAGCCTCGCTCCGCCCACGCGCGATTGACTCCCCGCCTGTGCGGGCGAATTAATCAGTGGGCGGAGTTGTGACGAGCCCAGCTCGTCATGAGCACAGCTCCACTGTGACTCATGATGAGCTGGGCTCGTCACAAGCACTGCGGCGCTGCGCCTCCCCCCGCCCCGCATGGTGGGGGAATTACCCCCGCAGCAAAGGGGTTAAAGTATAATGCAATACGCTGCATTCTTAGCGTAACATACACAGAGGTGGGGGCTGGCCTAGTGCACATGATGTGGGGCTGTAGCACACTGCACACCTACTGGCTGGCTATTAGTGAAGCATTGTGCGCGTGCACGAGCCACAATATACCCTTTGAGTGGCCCACCTATTTATTGCACCAATTTTGGAGGACCCCAGCCACTAAAGTCACCTCGCGCTTCCTCGACCTGGGGCTAGTTGTTGCCAAGCATCTCTTAACAAAGAGATGGAAGGCGCAATCTCCACCGCACGTGAGGGCATGGAGGTATTCCCTGATAGCATGGGCTAAAGCAGAAGGCATTGCCATCGTGCGAGAGGAAACGCTGGATCTACGTAAGACGCCGATAGCAATGCAAGGGGAGGGTCTTCTTCAGGGTCTTATGCGCATGGAGGGGGACAACCTAGAACAGGGGCCGGATGTTGAGAGAGATACTCTTGCAACCTGAGAAGGGCGATATGTCAGGTGCACCCTCACCCCTATACGCAGGCACATTTATACTGACCGTCGATGAAAAGGAGATGTAATCATGTGTGCTGGTTGGCGTATCTGTTTTGTGGAGAATTGGGGGAGCGGGGGACAAGGGGGGGGACTGGGAGATAGATGTGGATGCAATGGGGGGGAGGGTGTGGGAGACTCAGAGAAGACTGTGTAATCAGATGTCGGACCCAGCTGCTGTGGTTAAGTTTCCTCTTATTTTCTCAGTTAATGTTATGTTAATGTTAATTTCCCTTATAACATCTGTGCGTCTACATGAGATGTATGATTTGCAACACTCGTCATACCATGTCTTTAAAATCACATTATGGCTGCACTGTGGACTTTATATCTGTTGACGCAACACATATGTTGTAGTCCCACCTGGCCCTGTGACTATAAGGCCACCAGGATACACAGTGAACATCCCAAGCTTATCTGTGTGTGCTGAGCGTCACTGCCAGACAACTCTAATTGTGGTTGTGTTGAAATGGAGGATATTGTCTTGCATAGAAATGTAAAATAATAAAACAGATTTAAACAATAAAAAAGGAAGCAATAGTATACAAAGGCATCACTAATCCCTACAATGGATTGATGAGCTCACCAACACCCTTTAAGCATAGATATATGGCAAAATAGGAAGCAGAAATGGGCGAAATAATCCTCCTCTAAGAATAGGATATTATCTGCGAAGAAGCATCCGAACCATCCATTCTACAAACACCACTAGAGGTAGACCCATTGGCTATGATGATGGGCTGTTGGAGTTCAAGAGAAAAGCCATATTACATTCCCTCGGTGGAAGCTGCTGACACCTATGCTACAAGAACCAAGGTGTCTCTAGCGCAGCTTTGGAATCTTTCAGAGTGTCCTCCCGCAGGCATGTTGTCCAAATGTTGGTCGAGGCATGCTATGGAAATACTAACAACCACAGTACACAACCGCCTGACAAAATGGGAAACTATCTGGGGATCGTATGTATCCTATATCGATGAGATTGGTAGGTATAATGTGAACTGCATTTATGTGCTCTATGTCACCAATAAATCACACTTACGGGACCCCACAGACACCAGAAAACTAGCATTAAGGAAATCACATCATTCAGATAAGGTATATCATAAACATTCCCCCCTGGATAGACCCCACAGTAATTACAGGAGGTAAAATGCCCTGAACTAACAGAGAAATAATAACCGGTATGCAGTTATGTGCAAGATTGTAAGTGATGTGCAGAAAATGCTCTTTTCTTTGTTGCATTCCCCAAATAAAATGTGATAAAGAGGTGTTTGGAAGAAAAGAGTGGTCTTTGGTGCAGCTATAAAAAAAAACAGGCTAACAGCTCCGCTGTGCACCAGCACATATGAGCTTTCGTAAAGTGATGACGAGCTGCAACAGCGCCAGAGGCGCGGCTGCCCTGGTGCAGATAGAGGTGCAGCGCCAATGTTTGCGCACGGGCACAGTGTCCATTATATGGCCCTCAGCCATGGAGCAAGCCCCAGGTCACCGAGAGCCTTCTAGGCGCATCTGTGTGCAATAGGCTATGTTGTTTAGTGCCGCTAAGGGGCCTGATTCACTAGTGATAGCTGGAGCCGCAGAAACGATCTACAATATTGCTTATCCAGACCCAGCTTCTTGCGGTGGGATCCAGGGCTCATACGGTATCCGTTGCTCCCTTTGGCAAAGTGATCGAATCGGGCGATCTGCGAGCCGGGAGCAGGGCTGTCTGAAGCTGTTTGTACTGGACTGTCATGATAACACGCGAGGGGACCTTTGCACAGTAATAATACATGTGTGCGTCTGGTTTACTAACATACTCTGTCCACATACGAGGTCTTCTAAGGTCAATGGGTACGGAAGGGTAGAGGGAGGAGGGAGACTGGATGGAGGCGAGCTGGGAGTGAGAATGCAGGGAGGTGGGAGGTTACAGGGCAGAGGAGCGCGCAGGACGAGAAGCGCCAAGAGGGAGCCTGCCGGAGCAGGGAGCTACGGACTGGGAGGACGGGTGAGAGCGAAAGCGAGTAGGGAGGTGGGAGTCTGCAGGGGCTGAGAGGGAGGCTGCAAGGTGACTGAAGAGGCGACCTCACAGGGGACGGGTTGGTGCAGGCTAGACGGCGGGAAAAATGGCGGACTCAAGCTTCCGGTATTTTTCGGATTTGGGGGCGTGGTTTTGCTGTCCTGAGTGACGGACTACGTCACGAGCTAAAGAACAGCAAAAATGACGGCCCCAAATCCGAAAAAGACGGAGCCTATTCGGCGGGACGGCTCTCTCCTCCAATGGCTGGCCTCTGTTTAGGAAGCCAGCCAATGGGAGAGAGCCAAAATTAGAGGCGGGATAAAGAGCCCCTCTAAGAAACATAAGATCTCTCTACTTTCCGGTTCTGGCAGAACCGGATAGTACCTCGACCTAAAAACTAATTATTACCCATGTCCCAGGTTTTCTGTAACCCTATAATATGATAGCCTCCTAGGTGATTAAGCCGCCTCGCATCATCTTTTTTGTTATTAATGCCAGAAATATTCTAGCTGACCACTTTTATGGTGACTTCAGTCAGCCTTCAATTGGGAACAGACCTTCACACACCCTCTGCTATCTGCTACCTGGTTCTTCCCTACAGAAATGGGGTTCAATTAGTCATTGCAGTCCAGACCACTATTTGTAAGGCAAATCGGCCTGATCTGAACCTTTCTCCTACCCTAGAGGCCTCCACGTTGTCTGGAAAACCTTCCTTCTAAACGAGAAGACCTACTTGGGGGGGTGGGGGGTTGTAGAAGAAAACAAAGGAAAGGATTCAAAGTCTGTGGAATACTTATGATTACTCACTCTCAAAATCCTGGTGCCTAAAATGTAAAACTATATAATCCCCCTCAAAATCTTTTTCCCCATTACCCAGACATCCCACTTTTCTAGCTATTATTAGATGTGCAGATATTTGCTACCATTCTCCCATATAGGTGTCACACCAATGCCTCACCTTATGCAGTAGGTTGGACGCAGGTTCCTCCACCCCAACTTTCAACGGGGTAACACTCCCTAATATAACATCTAGCGGCATAGACTCTGGTGGGAGCTGCCGCCTGATGGTACTACCCACTACGGCTACCATTTTGTCAGGAGGTGGTCTCCTAGGCTCCTGATGGTCCCTAAGGGCCTGACAGATCACACCACCTGAGCACTAGGAGCTTTGAGGGGCAGGCCCTTCTACCCTCACCTGCCTCCCAGTTAGCAATTGTGAATTGCAACATTCCCTAGTACCATTATCAGACTCCCTGACATTTTCCCCACAATATATTGGAGAGTCGCCAGGGTAAGCAAATTGCAACAGTCCACTACGAGGTTCTTCAAAAGCCCCCAAACACTCTGCTTGAGGAGAGATGACTGAGCACTCCCAAACCCAATTATCAAAGCTTTCTAATTATCCACGGTTATCAATGGCCCCCAGCTTCAACTGCAAACCCTCCAAAGAACTAAATAAGATTTTAACAATTTCGTAATGTAGGGCCTTAAGCACTGAATACAGAATAGCTAATAGCTGCAACTCAAAAACATTTATGGCTATAGAAGTGGCACTAAAAGAAGGGGTCACTGGATCATAGGGTGAGTGTTGGACTTGGCCCTTTTGACAGGTTCACCCTGAAACTTTTTGTGTTCTCTTAGCCTTTTTCTGTAACCTGGTGTTGGTAATTTTTGGCCTCTGAGCACCTTAGTACTGGGGTCCAGTGTAAAGTGTGTGCACTCTCTCTGTATGTGTGGTGAGATGGGCCTGCCCTCCCTTAGTGATATGTGTGTCCCTGATAGTTCCTGGTATGAGAGGAGTGCAGGGGGGAGTTTAGTATCTATGAACTCGTGAGGATAAATGCTGCACAATGGTGTGCGCAGATTTATGGTGACTGGTGGAGAAATGCCACTTTTAGAAGTTGACATTTCTGTGTACTGTGTGTCTGCCTGCCTGATGTGAATTTCATGTCTGGCTTGTGATTGACAGGTGCTGGACGATGTGGGTGGCTCCAGGAGCCAGGATGAGTCTGCCCAGTGGCGAATAGGGAGATCTGCATGTAGATGGGAGGGAGTTGCACCTGGGACCTGAATAGGACTGTGCCTTCCCTCCACAATGCCGGCTCCGCCCCCTGTGGTGCGTCTAATCACTGAGCCCCCACCTGACAAAGGAGAGAGGAGCTGAGCAAAACAAAGTACTCCAAAGCTACCCTATACCAGTACTGACTGGTACCCCATCATCTCTGTTCTGTGACACAAAGGGTTTTACTAATATAAATATAGGGGCGGTGTTCCCATAAAATAGTTCACTCTTAGTTGCTGTTCCTGCAAGGGTGTGCTGCTGCTGGGGCCCAGGGGAGTTCTACCATGAGGGCTTGCCTCCCTGGGCCCTGCATTGCCCTTTTTACCTGTAAGGACTTCTTGGAACCCTTTTGCCCTTTTCTTCCCAGCTTCCAGGACCCACGACCTTTGCAACATATTTTTCACCCTGGGAGCACTTTATTGTACTTTGAAAATGCCCAGCTGATGGAAAGCGCTTTATTTATTCTGGGAACACTTTAGTTACTTTTGCAGAGCCCCTGGCCCTTGTCTGTCAGGAGCGTGGGCTTTGCTGCACTGGGCTGCGATCCCCGCCGAGAGAATCCCGACGTAGGGATTCCCCCATTCTGTCCATGTATAGCAGGTGCCCACCCCGCTTTTATGCCACTTATTTTTAAAATTATAGCGGCAGGTGCCCATCCCGCTTATTTCTTCATTTACGAGTGGGTGCCCACCCTGCATTCTTGGTGAGCTTTGCAGGTGCCCACCCCGAGTTCTTATGCAAATTGAAATCCCCTCCGCGACCCGCAGCTGCCTGGCTGTGGGCGGGGCCGTCGGACGGAAGCAGAAGAAGCCGGCGTGACTTGCTGACGCGAGGCTCCCATTCTGGAGGGAGAGCCCCATGATGGAGGTAGAAGTGGAGAAGCCCCGGGTACTAGGAGGGGGCCCGGGTGAAGAGTACAGGTGGCCGAGGCCACCCACGGCAGCACAGGGCTCCCAGGAAAGCCCCGCAAGAGAAGTGCTGCCACCGCAGAGAGGAGTCCCCGCCAGGAAGAGCCAGTGAGTAAAGCCGGCTGGGGGGAGTAAAGTGGAGGCACCACGCCGGTGCCTCTCTCCAGAGCAGCCCTGCTTGACAGAGGGCTGCTCCAATGGTTGGCCTGTTTATTTTCAGAGCCTACGTGGCTCCAACGCTTGGGGGTCATAGTTCTTTTAGGAGCCAGCGTGCTCCAACAAGGGCCCAATAGTTTAGGGGCCCCTGAGGGCCACAGTGCTTGGGGGCACGATTTATTTACAGAGCCCTGTGTGGCTGCAACAGTTGGCCCAATTGTTTTCAGAGTCCCGTGTGGCTCCAAAGAAGGGGGCACATTTCTTTTAAGGGCCATTGAGAGCCCATGCCACATTTGAATATTTCCAGCTGCCCAGTAAGTAGTGGACATCTGCATCATTTAGGTCTTTCTTTGCTTTAGGAGACATGTTGAAGTTAGGAGTGAGATGCACTCCTCCGCCCCTATCCCATTTCCAGCTGCGAAGCACTTAGTGCCAGCTTCTACGTTTAGGCCTTCGCAAAGTGCGCACCCTTGACTTTAGCTGCATAGGCAGCGCGCCCTGACTTTTGGGACTTAGGGCATTTGAGCCCCTTAGGGATGGCCAATTGGCCAGGGGGACTGTTAGGATTGTAGGTCGCCAGGCCCTAGTGTGATTTATGTAGGTGCTAGGAAATGTCATGTATGTAGTATGTTTTATGCACCCGGTTTGATACCTCTAAATGGGTTGTTATGATTATGAGGTTGTTTTGCATATTCTGGTTTATGGTAGTGAGATTATGTTCTCTGTGATTTATGCCCCTAATGTGCGTTACGCTTAGGAGGTGAGGGTCTTATGCGTTTAGACTTATGAGAGGATTGCATAATGTGTTAATGCTGGTGAGGTTGGCGGAGAATGTAGTTCGCGCCTGATATGATACCGTGCATAATGTAGTTTATATTACAGGCTGATGATAAGTACAGTGATTACTAGAGTTACTGGTTGTACGTGTATGATCTGTTTTACTTTTACTAAGTTCACTTTGTGATGGTTCTGACAGTGGTCCACGTGGCCCTGTCATGTGTATATAATCCCTTGTAGATATAACCCAGTGCCAGGTGGCACCATGTATATTATGTGTTTACTATTCTAATGTGTTATGAGAATACAAAGACTAATTTTGGTATAACCTTGTGTGGAGTTCCTTTTGTAGTGTGCCTGGGATGTTGTTGCTGTGTGCGTGTGCAAATGCTGTACATATGGCCTCCGGGATAAGCCTGACTGCTCGTGCCAAGCTACCAAGGGGGTGAGCAGTGGTTATCTTTGGCATGTAACTCCCTTGCCCTGACTAGAATGGGGGTCTCTGTCTGGCTTTGGTGCAAGCCTTAGCTAACCAGAGATCCCATTTCTAACTTTGGTTGTCAGTGGTGAGGATAGGACTTGCGTTTGCGCAGTACCACAGGGACAACTGGCTGCACTACAAAGCTCTGCATTTTAGATAGTCACATGTTGGGGGATTATTGTTTTCTGATTTTGTTTTCTCCTCAGGAGTATCATTTTTAAATGGTATTTTCTGTGCTTTTATGATTAGTGGCAGAAGAGAGAAAATGACAGGGCGGGACGCCAGTAGGTGGGGAGGTTCCCATAGATAGGGAGTCCCTTGTTGGGTCCAATGCCCAATCCCTGTTCCTGTCCCCAGAGGTGTGGGTAGATAGGAGAGAGGGAGTGTGGAGGAGAAAAAGCTAGCTCGGGAGGGTGGTTATCCCCTGAGAGTGGTGGGAGTGTCTGGATTCACCAGTAGGGTGGGATCCAGTGGTGGCAGCAGAAGTGTGTCCAGTGCATGAAGTCCCAGTCCAGTTCCCAGAGTATGGTACCTGGTGCTCAGTAAGAGGGGTGCAGGTTGAGATTCAGGAGCAGTGAGGAACTGTCTCACCAGTCCGACGGGGGCGTGTGTGCGGTTGAGTGGTGTGGTGCACTGGACAAGTGGGTGCAAGTTATTTTGGTGGATAAGGAGCTTGCACAGGAGGTGGACCTCTGGCTGTGTGCTAGAGGTCCTGCAGAGGCATTGGGGAGTGATTCCAAAAGTAGTGGCTTGGGTATCTTTCGGTCCTGTGTGGTGGAATAGGTTCAGTGTAGCCCAGCTAGGTACCAGTGGAATAGGAGGGATGTAGGGGCTCACGTCTGGTCTCAGTAGAGATGGGGTGAGTGTGGGACGGTGTGTCACATGGTGTCCCGAAACCCCGTCTCAGGGCCTGGAAGGTTCCCTAAGGGAGAGCCAGGTCGGGGGCCTAGGCAGTACCTCTGAGCCACCAATGAGTGACCATGGTGATACCACTTCTGTCCTGGGGGATCTCTGCGCTCTGTCAGGTGGACAGGAGGTCGCGAGATTAGAGCCAGGCAGACTGTCACACAACACATTAGTTATGTGTCACCGTCAAGGGGGCATGCGTGCTCCCCGTGAAGTCCTGGTTCGTGGGGCATCTGACCGCCCAGAGTGTTTGATCCATTTGTGGGGCCTCTGGAGGTTGTTCCCCGAGGAGGGGAAGGCTAGGTTCAGGTTCAGCCTGACCAGGAGGGCAGGGCATCTGCAACCAGTGTCCTGGCTGGGTTGCCTTCGAGGAGTACCCATGTGCACAGGTTGGGCCCATCTTAAAGGAGAGGGACCCTGTGTTTCCCAGATGGGGTGGTGCAGGCCTAGCCGGGATCTTTAGGGTCCCTGGCTGAGTGTGGTAGTACTTCCCTGGGAGCAGGTGGGGCCTATTGTAGTGAAGGGACCCTGCTCTACAGTGGGAGAGTGAAGAACTCTGGAAGGGGGTGCAGAGGGAGGGAGGCCTCGCCTCTGACCTCGGTGCATCCGGTAAATGTAGATCCCAGGTGGTAGACCAGTCGATGGAGAGAGGTCCTGAACTGGTGGGAGAGTTGTGTTCTGGAGGATGCTTCCCTGGGAGGGTGCGGAACCCCAGAAGTAGAGGTAGGGTGAGGCACTCTTGCCCGTGTCCTCTGGTCAGCCTGAGGGTGCGGACCCTAGGTTGAAGGATCAGTGGTAGTTTGCACCTACACTCAGGGAGAGTGGAGAATGGCTATTGTGTGCCAGGGGTTACTGCCCCCCACTCTGTGGATTGGCAAGGACCTGTGACACCTGGATGGCCTAGGGCCTGGTCCTGGCGGTGGACAATTAGGGAGTACCAGTGGGGTAGTCTAGTTGGGCCGGAGAGTTCTTTTCTCGAGGAAACAACATTCAGAGTGGTGTAAAACTGGAAGGTGTCCCTGCCGTTGCGGGCCTGCGTCCATGTTCTATCGCCCAAAGCATGGAAGCTCATCAAGGAAGTGATTGGTCTGCCCTGCTTATTTGACTGGAAGGGGGTTGTGTTGGTCTTGGCCCTTTTGGCAGGTCCACCCCGAAACTTTTTGCGTTCTCCTAGCCTTTTTCTGTAACCTGGTGTTGGTGATTTTAGTCCTCTGAGCACTTTAGCACTTGGGTCCAGTGTACAGTGTGTGCGCTCTCTGTGTACGTGTTGTGAGATGAGCCTGCCCTCCCATAGGAATGCATGGGGGATAAGTGTGTCGCTGGTAGTTCCTGGTATGAGAGGAGTGCAGGGGCGAGTTTAGCTTGTATGAACTTGTAAGGATAAATGCTACACAATGGTGTGCGCAGATTTATGGTGACTGGTGGAGAAATGCCACTTTTAGAAGTTGGCATTTCTGTGTACTGTGTGTCTGCCTGCCTGATGTGAATTGCGTGTCTGGCTTGTGATTGACAGGTGCTGGATGACGTGGGTGGCTCCAGGAGCCAGGATGAGTCTGCCCAGTGGTGAATAGGGAGATCTGCATGTAGATGGGAGGGAGTTGCACCTGGGACCTGAATAGGACTGTGCCTTCCCTCCACAATGCCTGTGGTGGGTCTAATCACTGAGCCCCCACCTGACAGGAGAGAGGAGCCGAGCAAAACAAAGTGCTCCAAAGCTCCACTATATCAGTTCTGACTGGTACCCCCCCCCCCCCCAGCCCTGTGCTGTGACATAAAGAGTTTTACTAATATAAATATAGGGGCAGTGTCCCCATAAAATAGTACACTCTTGGTTGCTGTTCCTGCGAGGGTGTGCTGCTGCTGGGGCCTAGGGGGGATGCTACCATGAAGGCTTGCCTCCCTGGCAAGTTTGAGAAATAGAGAGTGTGTATTCCATCAAAGATCAAAATTGTACTTATTTGGATAAATATCCGTTCTTTCAAATTGTCATATAGGAGACAGAACTACTTCAAGTTGCAGTGTGACATCTTTATTCTTTTGTTGTGAGACATGGACAGCCGACACGTGTTTCCCCCCCTATTGGCGAGTTGCGCCGGGGCTTTCTCAAGGCTGTAGGGAAAGATAGATGAATTATTTTAGGTACAGCAAGATAGCAATTGACCCCAAGAACCAAAAGAAAAGCCACCTAGAGTGAGAAGTGATTGATACATTTTCGATGCAAGAGTGCAATGGAAGCCCAATGTTTTTCTTGTCTTTGCATCAGAGCTCTCTTGTAGATATACATTGTATGGATCGTGAGGAGAAGGTGTGTCATACCACAAGAAACGTGGTTATAGTTACAGATTCACAAATACTTATAATAAGTCCAAAATGGCAAGTATGTGCAAAGGGTTAAAATTAAATGGGACCTGAAAAGAAGTGATTTAAGGAGAGTCCAGAAAGGTGTGCTTTCACGAGTGCCTCAGATCGACCGAGCACTTAATGTCCTCTAGCGGCACAGAAAATGTGCAAGGGTCCCAAACAGAAGTAATAGAGTAGAGCGAGACAATAAATAAGGACATAATAAACAATATACAACGGTCATACCTATTTACACATATACAGCGTATATTGTAACTGTTTCCAAATTGTCAAAATCCAAAAGACAAGAGTTTCAATCCTCGTAGAACAAAATTCTTCTGTAAGTTCTGATAAAAAAATACAGATTGTTTATGGCCTGATGTTACACCATAACAGTTTAAGCAATACGTGCAATTTATCACATCAAACATGTTTAAAAGGCATGCATATAATGAGAGAATATATAAGGTGCAAGCTAAAAAAAATATTCATGTGTTTAGACTTGTGTCTTTTAGTAGAGAATAAGCCAATAAGTTCTTACTGTTTTTTATATTTAATTGACATGATTAATTTATGTCTTTTTTTATGTATTTTATACAACTCAGAATAGGTAAAAAAATATTTTTATATGTTTATTTTTATATTTGGGCGCAAGTGCCCTATCGATTATCTGGTAATGAGTTGCCCAACATGTCCTCATTTCTAATTGGTAGAGGTGGGTGTTTATGCTTATCGAACACATCAGAAAGTGCATTTGCTTTAGCATGTTACAGAAGAGCATGGCGTTTAATAGCTGTTAAATAGAAAGGTTATTCGTAAAATTCACGTGCATGGAGTTGACTCCAGATGCGATATGACCCGTCATATATAGGGTGTACAAGTACTTCAAAATATCTTACATTGAATATAATGTGTCAGATTTGCGCTAATAGTATAAAAATGTATTATTAAAAGCCGATAAGATTGCATAGGGCTTCTTGTTTGAGACTGATTATATAAAAGCCTCAGTGTAGGCAGAAAGAAAAAGTTTGTCAGGGACTCGGTAATGAAATTAGAAAACGTGTTGGCGGTTCGCATATATTTCTGAGTACGCGCCCGTCTTGTTATGCCAACAGTTATTAGAGAGTCACGGGGCACCCACATTGTTTTAGGCGGTTATGTGCCGAAGGAATATTTATTAGTTGGGGAGAGCTAGAGTCCTTGCAGGGTCACGTGAGAAACTCGAAACTGTTTTATGAACCTCAAGAGGTCCAGAGCTTCAAATGTGTCTCCATCTACTCATAAAAGCAGCTCATTAAGCGTTGTTTAGCCTTGGAATCCTTGGACCTTCCCTGTCTTGTTGGTAGCTTGCCTCCCTGGTCCCTGCATGCCATTTTTACCTGTAAGGACTTTTTGGAACCCTTTTGCCTTTTTCTTCCCAGCTTCCAGGACCCACAACATTTGCAGCATATTTTTTAGCCTGGGAGCTCTTTATTTAAATTTGAAAAAATTTCTGATGGAGAGCGCTTTATTTATTCTGGGAGCGCTTTAGTTACTTTTGCAGAGCCCGGGGCCCTTGTCTGCCAGGAGCGTGGGCTTTGCAGCGCTGGGCTGCGATCCCCGCCGAGGGAATCCTGACGTAGGGATTTTCCCATTCTGTCCATATATAGCGGGTGCCCACCCCGCTTTTATGCCACTTCTTTTTAGAATTATAGCGGCAGGTGCCCACCCCGCTTATTTCTTTATTTACGAGTGGGTGCCCACCCCCACTTTCTTATTCGCATTGAAATCCCCGCCGCCACCCGCGGCTGCCTGGTTGTGGGAGGGGCCGGCGGACAGAAGCGGAAGAAGCCGGCGTGACGTGTTGACGCGGGGCTCCCATGCTGGAGGCAGAGCCCCGCGGTGGCGGCCAAAGTGGAGAAGCCCCGGGTCCCAGGAGGGGGCCCGGGTGAAGAGTACAGTCGACTGAGGCTGCCCACGGCAGTGCAGGGCTCCCAGGAGTCGAGGGAAGCCCCACGAGAGAAGTGCTGCTGCCGAGGAGAGGAGTCCCGGCCAGGAAGAACCAGTGAGTGAAGCCGGAAGGGGGGGGGAGTAAAGTCGAGGCACCACGCCGGTGCCTCTCTGCACAGTAGCCCCGCTTGACAGAGGGCTGCTCCAACAGTTGGCCTGTTTATTTTCAGAGCCTAGGTGGCTCCAACGCTTGGGGGTCATAGTTGTTTTAGGAGCCAGCGTACGCCTACGAGGGCCCAATAGTTCAGGGGCCCCAGAGGGCCACAGTGCTTGGGGGCATGATTTGTTTGCAGAGCCCCGTGTGGCTGCAACGTTTTGCATAACTATTTACAGAGCCCTGTTTGGCTCCAACAGTTGGTCCAATTGTTTTCAGAGCCCCGTGTGGCTCCAACGAAGGGGGCACATTTGTTTTAAGGGCCATTGAGAGCCCATGCCGCATTTTAATATTTCCAGCTGCCCAGCAAGTAGTGGGCAGCTGCCTAGTTTAGGTCTTTCTTTGCTTTAGGGGACATGTTGAAGTTAGGAGTGAGACGCACTCCTCCGCCCCATCCCATTCCCAGCTGCAAAGCACTTAGTGCCAGCTGCTACGTTTAGGCCTGTGCTAAGTGTGCACCCTTGACTTTTGCTGCATAGGCAGCGCACCCTGACTTTTGGGGCTTAGGGCATTTGAGCCCCTTAGTGGTGGCCAGTTGGCCAGGGGGACTGTTAGGATTGTAGGGCGCCAGGCCCTAGTGTGATTTATGTAGGTGCTAGGAAATATAATGTATGTAGTATGTTTTATGCACCCGGTTTGATACCTCTAAATGGGTTGTTATGATTATGAGGTTATTTTGCATATTCTGGTTCCTGCTAGTGAGAATATGTTCTCTGTGATTTATGCCCCTAATGTGCGTTACGCTTAGGAGGTTAGGGTCTAATGCGTTTGGACTTATGAGAGGATTTCATAATGTGTTTATGCTGGTGAGGTTGGATCAGAATGTAATTCGAGCCTGATACGATACTGTGCATAATGTAGTTTATGTTACAGGCTGATGCCAAGTACAGTGATTACCAGTGGTTACTGGTTGTACGTTTATGATCTGTTTTACTTTTACTAAGTTCACTTTGTGATGGTTCTTCTGACAGTGGTCCATGTGGCCCTGTCATGTGTATATAATCCCTTGTAGATTTGGCCTAGTGCCAGGTGGCACCATGTATATTATGTGTTTACTATTCTAATGTGTTATGAGAATACAAAGGCTATTTTTGATATAACCTTGTGTGGAGTTCGTTTTGTAGTGTGCCTGGGATGTTGTTACTGTGTGCATGCACAAATGCTTTACATATGGCCTCCGGGATAAGCCTGACTGCTCGTGGCAACTACCAAGGGGGTGAGCAGGGGTTATCTTTGGCATATAACTCCCTTGCCCTGACTAGAGAGGTGGACTCTGCCTGGCTTTGGTGCAAGCCTTAGCCAACCAGAGATCCCATTTCTAACACTGAGCTTTCTGGAATTTGGCAACAAAGGAGTTAACACCGGGACACCTCTTGTCTCAGTGTTTATTATGCTCTTCTTTTGTCCTACTGGAATCTGATTACCAGTATGGTTTCCACCATTGAGATGAATCTCCACAGTAGTGGACATCTCTGCTGGGGTGTCAGCAGTTGTCACAATGCTATGCACCTCATTTGAGGGTTACGATGGGACCCACCTCCTCTTGCCTCGCACAAATAGTAGTGCCCGGTGGGCAATGAGAAGATGAACAATTATTTGTGCCACATCAAAGTCTTAATTCTGTGTTTTGTATTTCTTCCATCAATGCCACCACCGCTGAAGTAAGATAAGATATTATAGACGCACGCTTACATGGATTTCTTGATGAATCCAAGTTCGAATCTGGAATGCTTGATGACTTTCTCTTGCCCTCAGCAAGACCCAAAGTGCAGGATTAAGGGGGATGGCCTGGCCCAGCCCAGCCTCTTCCAATCACTGATGGGCATGGATGGGCCAACCCTTGGCTTGTAATTTGCCCACGCAATTTAGGACTTGACAACCGCTTTATATTGCTAATGGCACACGCTTAATGAACAGGGCGACCTCCAGGGGCCCTAAGGATGATGGTAAACTGAGTCCGCACTCCCTCCCCTAACTCAACAGCAAGCACTGTGGACTCCTGCATGGAAGGCTTGCCAACGTGCTTTATAGAGCTAACAGCAGGTAGGTGAGGGTGATGAACAGGGTAGCCTCCAGAGATCCTAAAGATGATGGTAAACGGAGTCCCTACATGCCACTGGAGTCAAGCTATCCTGGCTGATGAGGGCTGAAAGCCCGAAACCGGTCCTAGGATGCTTGTTTCAAGCCCAAGGAGGACCTGGCCTGGCAGTTCGGGCTGGACTATTCCCATCGGGCGCAGGGTCAAGACTGATTTGCATACGGCTGGGTCCAAACTGCAATGGCATGGTGAGCAAAAAAACGATGGATTTAGGCCTAGATCTCTGCACTGGGGTTAATGTATGACTTGCATGTCACCCCGAGTGGGACGAGTATGCCCAGACGTGGGTCCCGTGCTCTCCATGCCACTGGAGTCAACCTATCCTGGCTGATGAGGGCTGAAAGCCCAAAACCGGTCCCAGGATGCTTGTTTCCAGTCCAGGGAGGAACTGGCCTGGCAGTTCGGGCTGGACTGTTCCCACTGGGCGCAGGGTCAAGACTGATTTGCATATGGCTGGGTCCAAACTGGAATGGCATGGTGAGCAAAAGAACAATGTATTTAGGCCCAGATCTCTGTACTGGGGTGAATGTATGACATTGTTCTGCCTTCTTTCCATCAATTGTTCTTTTTGCATTTGTCACCCCGAGTGGGACGGGTATGCCCAGACGTGGGTCCCGTGCTCTCCATGCCGCTGGAGTCAAGCTATCCTGGCTGATGAGGGGTGAAAGACCAAAACCGGTCCTAGGATGCTTGTTTCCAGTCCAGGGAGGACCTGGCCTGGCAGTTCGGGCTGGACTGTTCCCATTGGGCGCAGGGTCAAGACTGATTTGCATATGGCTCGGTCCAAACTGGAATGGCATGGTGAGCAAAAAAACAATGGATATAGGCCCAGATATCTGTACTGGGGTGAATGTATGACATTGTTCTGCATTCTGTCCATCAATTGTTCTTTTTGCGTAACACAACAGCAAGCACTGTTGACAAATTTGGCATTTCATGTAAGAACTATTAAAAGGGTTATATTCTGTAACTTCAAAGGACCATCCACAATAATTTCCCAAATTTTCTTCTAGTAAACCTAGACTTGTGTAATCTACACTTCCACTTGCTTTTAACAATACGGAAACTTGTTTGCCAACTTCTCCCAGCAATAAATGGGTCTGATTAACTGCTTGTGTTTTCAGCACCTTGGTAAAATTAGGTTGTATCTTGTGTATCCCTGTAACTTTCTGTGCACGTGCAAGAAAATTAATATTACTTAGTTACCATTTGGCACAAAAATTTGCAAAGCCTAGGGATTTGCCATCATTATTTGTATTTTTCACCAATTTTGGCGACACCCAGCCGAGTAATTAACTTGGGTGTGTCATAAAGCTCGAGTTACAGTAGAACCCAACGCCTTCCTTGTATAAGCCTCACATACTTTTCATGTAACATATTGGCCACAAAAAGGGCTGGAATCTTCTGAAACAATTTTACTTTTAACTTTCTTTTTACTTACCTTTTGAATCTATATATATATATTTATGTTACAGTACTGGCTGCAAATTAGTTTATTGTGAGATACTTGCATATCCTAAATAAACTTAGAACCTATACAACTGCTTATTTATTCATAATGTTTTATATAGCGCAGACTTGATCCTAGAAGCGTTTCAGCGCTGACACTGACCGTTGCTCCTCAAACGGCGAATGCAAGCCTGGTTGGAGAACTGCATCATATCAGTATCCAGAGAATGAGTCAGTGGGTTCAGGGTAGGGATTTGTTCTAGAGTAACAGACACTTAAAATTTGCTATCCCTGTAAAGTTCACAAGAGGCAACCTGGATGCCTAAATGGAGTAAAATGGTATTGAAGGACTCGGGACACCGCTGGCAAAAGACAGGCCAGATACTATACATAATGTGTGACTGTTCCAGGATGCACTAGAAAAGGCCTCACCTTTTGCTTTGAAAGCATACCTGTGGGGAAACCACCACCACACTAAATATTAATAATATGGTCAAGAAGAAAATATACACATTGTGCACATTAGACCCTTATTCAGAAGGATAAGCATACAAAATATGAATTAAATAAGGAATAAGTAAATTGCCATCCCATGAAATCATAAGTGCAAAAGAGATAAGGCCAACTTTAACATCCAAGAGCCGTAAAAAGAAAAAGAAAAGAACTAAGCGAAGAATCTCTAAACGTAAAATTTGGTAATTAATGTTCCCGCAGCTAGTTTTCCATACACAAGTAGCATTACGTTACCACTCGAACTCTAGCCCACCCTTCTTCTTCTTCTTGAGATTCACCACCCCTAACTGTATGATTGCAAATCCCCTTCTTTCTTCCTTGCTTTCCCTTTAAAATTCATTTTCCTTTTTTATTGGTCTAATTACACCATGTGACGAGGGAGGCGCTCCTATAAGAAAGCACCAGAGTCATTGCCAAAGTGCTTGGCTTTAAAGAAATTTGAAAACTCGCTGATGGGAGAAGGTATTCCCGCCTCCTTTACCAGAAAACTCCTTCCTGGTGTATGGCAACCGCCATGAAACACCACTGTCGTTTTGCTAGAACCACGGGAGCGGTTTCTCGTTAAGGATTTCCCTTTCTGGTATACGGCAACCGCCGTGACCACCGCTGTCGTGTTGCGAGGACCACAGGAGCGGTTCCTCATAGTTTTCTTTTGGAGACATCCTGCCTTCCAGCCACATTTCCTCCTGGCACACTGTAGGGATTCCAACAGCAGTTGCGCTATTGTTTGTACTCTTCTGCACCATTACCGGCAGTCTTCTGATTCCCCTCTACGGTGCTGAAGAATTCATCCAATCGTATGGTATTTCCTTTTCATGTTTTATATATTGGGGTCAGTGCACAGTCCTAATGGACTTCTAGTTCTAATACCACTCCAGCAACACACCATTCTATTGGCAATTCTTTTTGTAGATATTTTTCTTTTGTGGCGAAGTTTTCCCTGGTGCTAACTGGATTCATTTTCTTTCAGGAACATTTTCCGCTTATTCTGTGGCGAGTGAACGCATTGTATGTTTTCAACATTAAGAGTAAGGTTTTTTCCACTTGTTGCATCATATCCCTTTTAATTACCTGTTTTTGTACTATTGTGTCTTACAGACAGTGGCTCTTCCGTGAGGCCCAAAGAACAGACGAGGCAGATGTGGCAGACCTCCTCTTCTCTCCCGGTCACACAATCGATATAGCAATTCGAGAAAACTGACCTATTTCCTGCGGGAAACAAATGACTGAATAGAGAAAAGATCTTAAATCTACTTCACAAGGTCTACTCTCTTCATGCTCTAACTTAATCAGAAATCAATTTGGGTGCATTCCCGAATAAATTTGATCCCACTATGGCATGAGTAGAATTTTAGTCTACCCTGATTCCATCTATAATCTTGAGAGAGTGACTCCCATACATAAATGGGTTAGTTGTAGTAGGAGTCAATCAAAAAACTTACACAGCCGATTGAACAAAGACATTAGAGCCGAGCGAGAGCAGGAAGCAACTACACAATCAAACTCTTGCAACAAGGGCTCATCGTGCGCTCTAGAAGAAAACGTAACCATCTGTATTAAAGACGGGGAGAGACGAATCTGGAATTAAACCTAGCCAAACCAGAGATATCACCTAAGGTCAACTCTTGGTCCTGGATCTCTGGTAACCTAAATAGCAACAGGCTAGGAAAGGTAAACAAATTCCCGTATTAGCCGACATCTAACTATTGCGTCATGGAACATCGCCAGTAAGGATCCTCAAAAGCTAGCACTAATCGGGAAAAAACTCCCCTGCAATAGTGTCTCTCCAAGAAACATGGTCTCTAAATAGCTTTGATAGTTTTTTTTCGTATTCGAAATTCCGGCAGTGAGGGTGAGAAGAGGCAATGCAAAAGGTAGTCTCGCAATTTTACTAAGGGAAGAAATACAGTTGGACTTCTAAGTAATCAACGGTCTTGTTATAATGCCCAATGCATCAAGATAAAGTATTGGAAAGAAAGATCTGCTTCTGCCTAAGTTTTGTTCATTTTTAATATCTATATCCCTCCAGACCCTGAAATTAACCCACAAATAGAAAGAAAATAGAAACCATAATAGAATCAAGTGAGAATTCACAAGCTCTGCTAACAGGTGACTTTAATGAGAAAATCTCGAATGCTCTCCTGAAAATATGTAGGAATAAAGAAAAAGACGAAGCGTGGTCTATACCAGCATCAGTGTTTCCAACCACCATTAAAAGTACATAAGCTTGGGAAAATACTACTTGAATTAGCGAATGGAATCAATGGAGTGATATTGAACGGAAAAGTAGAAAGATACGTTCAAACTGCATTTACGAGAAAGGGAACTTTCAGTTCATTTGTCCTAATTACATATTTTGCAGCCAGGACTTATTTGAAAAAGTTCTGTACTTAAATTTCCAATTCACACAGGAAAGCGATCACGCAATTCTGCACCTGAAGATTATAGTATCATTGCAGTACGCTTCTCCATGGGCCTTAACACAGTCGAATGATAACACTTTAATAGCGCAAAAAGAAGGGTGGATAATGAGTACTAACATCATCAATAAAATTAACGCTGCAATAATTTCTCCGCTGTTGGATCATGTAACTATTTTATCCACTCTATTACAGTTTTCGAAAACACTGTTCTCCATTGTGAGCACACTCCAGAAATTATCAAATCCCCACGAATTGGTTATCGAAAGATCAAATAGACAGTCATCTGATCAAGATACAATTAACCTAAATTAGACAATTTCTCAATTATTCAGGGGTCAGAAAGAAAGACATCTCAACGCTACAAAAAGCATGGAAACGAAAGAAAGAGCAAACTGGTCAGGAATTTTAAAAAAAATTGAGTATACCTCCAAATAGCAGCTATGCATAAAAATAGCATGGCATTCTGGAACATTTATTTATTTATAAAGTTTTATATAGCGCAGACTTGACCCTAGAAGGGCATCAGAGCACTTTACGATTAGTTAATCAAGAAGAAAATAGATAATCAAGAAACAAATGCAGACACTGTCTGTTGCAACTCAGATGGCGAATGCAAGCCGTGGTTGGAGAACTGTGTCATATCAGCATTCAGACAATGAGTCACTGGGTTCAGTGTAGAGATTTGTTTAGTAAAAGCTGTTTGACTACTTTTTTTAATTAAGTGATTTAAGTGATCATTCTGATTTCAGAGGGCATTGAGTTACAGATTCTAGGGGCCAATTCGGAGAAGGCTAGGTGGTAGGTTTTCTTTTTCCGAACTTTTAGAGATTTCAACAGTAAGGTGCTGGTGCTTCTAGAGGACATGCCACCGCTGGAGAGTTCAAGTTTGTCAGCTAGGTACTTCGGTGTGTTGAAGTTTTAATTGCTAAAGCAATGGAATCAAAATAATCTTTAAAAGTCTCTCCTGTATCTTTGCATGATTGGGAAAAATATCTTATTATTTTATTTTTGGCATATCATAAAAGGAAAGAACAAAATGGTTTACAATCAAGTTGGCAGTAACTTCGACAGAAACATCATAGTTAAGCAGTTATACATTGCAGATTTTGCATAGTATTCTCGACCATTATCGTTGCCCCACCCTTAACATACGTGAGAATTCCCCACAAATCAATTCTTCCTGTGGAATGCAATATATATATATTGTCAATACATATCTCTTCTGCCTTCCCGTTCCCAGCCCGTATCCCAGTCAGCTATCCCGAAATAAGTGAAGTCAGTCAGACACAGTACATCAGAATGTCCCGCTGTGGGGGTCACCAAATGCTGCCATCCCCCAGTCACTCTACATCTTCGGCTGCGTCAGTATGCTAGGTGTTTGTGTTGTGTTCCCCTCTCGCACATCCGCCCTCAAGTCAGGTCTTGTGTTGTCAGCGTCGTCTACCACAGGCCTCCTCTCCAGGTATAGCACCCAGTAGTACTTCGGACGATTACGAGGGGGTAGCAGTATGCTGTACAGTCCCGTTTGCGTGCAGCAATATACTATATCCCTGGTCCATCTGTTTAGCATAGGAAAGGGCCCTCTCATCCAGGTAAGTGCTACACAACGCCTTGCCACCAGGAAGGCTATATCGACAAGCCGACAAAATTCCGGTGCAATATCCTTGGAATATCCCAGTAGCGCGAGTAGCGGTTCAGGGGATAACGACAGTTCAGTGACCCTGTTTACCTCGGAGTAGACCTCATGCCAAAAGTCTGCCAACTTAGGGCATAGTCAGGCAAGATGTAAGAAATCAGCAGATTTTGTCCTGCAGCGTTCACAGATGGGATTGTCTCGTAATCCATATCTGTGCAGGCGCTCGGGGGAGTAGTATACCCTATTAAGGATTTTAAAATGTAGTAGCCGGTGTCAGCCATTGAGGGAGACCTTCCTAACGTTGGCGCAGCAATATTTCCATTTGTCCTCTGGAAGATCTATCTCCAAATGCGACTGCCACGCTAGCCTGGGTTAAGCGTAATGTGCCGTTCTCTCCTGCACATGTCACGATAGAGACGCGATATTAGCCGCGCTGGAGATTTAGCTGTGACAACATAGTCAAATGTCTGTACTGATGGTGGCTCCTCCATATCGTCTCCGAGCAGCCCCCTCAGGGCAAGCCGCACCCTGTAAAATTGGAACCTAGCAAGAGGATGGGCGCTTGGATCATCTCCCGTGGTTACCTCGTCCCACGTTCGAGCCTTGCCGTTAAGAAACAGATCCCCCATGGTGGTTAATTTTAATTTTGCCAGTGCTGATAGAACACCTTTGTCTCTGCATGGAACCAACCATGAGCACCATTCTAGCTTAGCCCCTGGTGCATATAGTAGCGAACAGGCTTGAGCGTCCATAAGGTGATATGATTGGGAAAAATATCTTCTTGACTTGTATAAAGTAAACAAGATCTCTGACAACTTTGGCAAATCTGGCTATATGAAGACCGAAAAGAACCAGGATATCTCAGCACCATCTGAATGACAAAAAAAACTCAATATATAAAGAATACTAGATCCTCAGCAGGTATGGGTCCAGACAAAAATCCTGGTCAAAGTCCTTCTGAGCAATCCAGAAGAATGGAGCAAATTCCCAGCCCCCCTCTTTCTTCTCCTACTGCTATGAAATAGGCAAACTCCCTAAATCATGGCCGGGGAGCATCGCAATACCACTCTTTAACCCTTTCGATGCTGATGACGAGCTCAGCTCGTCATGATGCACGGTTGAGCTGTGCTGATGACGAGCTGAGCTCGTCATGAAACAATGGAAATAAATGAGTGCCAGCACAGGAGGGGAAAACACCTAGCAGCCAAGGTGTTAAAAAAGGCTTTCGCCTACTGCCAATTAATTACCACCAAACTGCTTGGCTGAACGCAACTGTAAAGATCTTCGCAGCCAGTGTCCTGGATTAACTGAAAGACTGGGCTTATTCCAGAGTGGTCATTCCTATGATCCAAGCCATATTGCGACCAAAACATTCTATAATGGACAACATTACAACCCTGCAGATGATCACTGACAAACACTTAATGCTAAATTCACAGGTGATATACAGTGTGTTTGTAGATTTTACAACTGCTTTCTATAGAGTAGACACACCCACACTATGGAAGAAGTTAGAGATGATGGGAATACCAGAAAACCTCTTAAGGCTAGTCGTCTCACTACATTCTTCAACTTGGTGTAGAGTACAAATGGAGGGGATAAAGGTCTAACTCGAATTATAGCTACTCCAAATGGCCTAAAATAGGTTTGTCTTTTAGCACCTCTTTTTATTTTCCCTTTTTTATACGAGACCTCCTTGATTGCTTTTTCAAAATAAATAATTTTCCTCCAAAAATATCATCCAGTGATGTGTACATGTTAATGTATGCTGATGATGTGGTCATATTGGATCTTACCCCAATTGATTTACAACAAAACTTAAATGCATTATTTAGCTATACTGAGGAATTGTTTTTAAATGCAATCATTCTTAAAGCAAAGGTTGTACCGTTTAGAGGGGAAAAAACACAACACTCATTTTAACTTGTCCCTCAGTATGAGGCCAGGAGGTAGCTAAAGAATATATCTACCTAGGGAGAATCTTCTCTCAGACACTACAAGATTTCTCCCATCTTCAACATAAAGGCCTTAAGGGGGATGCTCACATTTGAGCGCTGAAGCAATTATATTTAATCCTCCTCTGGTCATAAGCATTTTCACACCCTCATAGAGGTTTATTGTATAAAAATACCTCCCATTTTATCTTATGCCCTGGAATATATCCCACTCCATAAATGGCAAGCTACAAATATGAGAGAATGGAACCTGCTTTAAAAAATTGTACAGGTTAATTAAGCAGTCCGTTTAAGAATTGTGTCTTAAGTTTTCCATAGCTATTTCCTTTGCTAGAGCTATAGCAAATTTTAAAAGAAGGGTGTATAATGTATTACACGCTGAAGTACGATCCTTAGGGGGCTTATTAAAACTTGAAACTCTCAAAAAAAAATCTGTACAATATTCTTTTCATAATCTTAATACAGCACTAGATCTTTCTCAATGCACGATAGCACTTTTAAAGTCTTGGGCTCCTGCACTTCTGAAGCCATTCTTGAAGAACCTGAACCCGAGAATGTAAGCACTGTACCCGGCTCTCACAATACAAATTCTATATAGAAACTATGGAATACAAGATTCAGCAAAGATGCTACCAATTCACATTAGTACACAGCATCCAACGCTGTAATATTCTGCTGCGCTTAGGGATTTTACCATTAAAAGCTTTCACAAAAAATGAAAAAATCCTGACATTACAGGCATATGTGATCTTTGCAATGGAGGAGTGAAAGATTTATCTCTCATGTACTATATGCCTGCCCAAACAAAATTGTGCTATTGGTCAGATGTCGCTTTTTAAAAACTATATATTTTAGATGTAATATATTCACTGTACAAGGCTTAATAGTGCCTTTAAGATCTCCACCTAATGAATGTGTCTGCTATAATCTGTTTACATTTCTTAAATGTTTTTTTTCAAATATTTTAAAAAGTTACATTAGGATTGGTTTTATAATGAAAATTTTAAAAGTAATGTTATCTTCTTTGTTGACCTCAGTAGAGGTGTATCAAATAAAACGTATTGATTGGTTTATAAGTAAATTACTGCACATTCGTGGAACTTTTCCAATTTACAGAAATGCGGAATTACAGCATTAGCCTTTGTAGTGAGTTATGCCACATCAAAGTGTATGACAAACCTGCACATTTGCACCAACTAAATCCTGGTTTTAACTTCACCCCTTTATTTTAACAGTAATATTATATTACCAGGTACCCTAAAGAAAACACCAAATTATGGTATTTATACAAACTTTCCAACTTTTATGAAAGGAGTGCTATGAAGTGGAACTTCTCAAGAGGCAGATGTGTCAAAACAAGGCACACATTTTTCCTTCAAAACACAAACAAAAAACATCCTCCATAGCATGTAAAGTACAACTTAAAGTTCAAGTAGGAACTGTGTATATATGCTTGAATTGCTCGAGTAGAAGTTCCATGAGCAATGTGGCCCCACATTGGTTGAACGGTAAGTTCCTCTCTACTCATTTCGTAATCTTGAGGTGAACTTTCATCTAAGAAAACTTCTTTAGGGTTGAAAATTTTAGGACAGGAAAAAAAGAAGCAATGTAGCTCCAGAGCTACTCTAGTGTCACCCCCTGCCTCGGGCGCGCCCTCGCTGCTCGGGGTGACCTCCTTCTGGCCTGTCCCCCTCTTCCCCAGCTTCCAAGATGGCCGCCACCGGCGACGCTGACAGAGGCCGTGACACCCCCGCAAAGGCCCGGAGGAGAGGCAGCACCTGAGCCGCAGCAGCACCTCCTCCCTGCACTCCCCAAGCTCCCCAGGAGGGGCTGCGCGAGGCCGGCCGCCGCCGCAGTGTGCCGCCCCCGCCTCCATGCTGCCGCCGCCACCACCAGCGGCGGGAGGCCAGCTGAAGCTGACCTGCTGAGTGCGGCAGTGCCATGGAGGAGGAGGAGGAGCCGCCGCGGGGCTGCAATGAGAGGTAAGCTGCAGAGCGGCCTGACATTCCCTTCTCAAGCACTTTTCACCACCCTCACTCTGCGCGTCCCCTCTGCTCGCAAATCTGCAGAGCAACCGCGGGCTGCCAGATAGTGAGCCACTTCATTCGACTTTAGGGAGGGCCTAGCGTGGTGAAACACGCATGCGCAACGCTACCCGACAGCCTTCCTGGCAAATAGTGAGCCTGAGGTGGCTGCAACACATCCCGGGCACGCAGAAAACAGAGCACAGCAATATTCAGAATAGCAACAACCGAAACTTCCACCCGTTGCACGGGACGGGGATTTCGGGGGGACGCATGCCCGGGAGCAATGCACCAAGGGACGCGACCACCCGAAGCGCACTGGGGAATTATCTGCCCTAGCATGCCCTGAAAGGTAGTAGAGCATTTATGTACTTTTTGTGCATGCATTTTTTTCTTTGTTTTTTCTCTATGCAAAGGTGGGCTCACCCGTATCTCACGCTCCATGTGCAATTAGTCCAAGAGCCCTTCTGCAACACGTCCCGCGGTTGCATGAGGAAAGAGACGCATTCATCTGCAGAGGACTGGCAAAATCTTTGCTAGCTGCAAGGGCGAATGCCGGGATGGGGGGCTGTGAACTGAATATTGGAGATCGCGGAAAATGCATGTCAGTTGCACGCAGTAGATCCCTCCTATATATGAAAAAAGCCGACAAATTGCAAACGCGTTTGTGGGTCTTGCAATCTCCGCAGAAAGAGAAGGGGCTCATGCTGCACAGATGGGCTAGTTCTACCGCAAATCTCCCTGTAATCAGATTTAGCTCCTCGTTGCATTGAGACTTTGTGCAAGCGCCCCCCACATTCAGTTGATTTCATCAGCTGCGAAAGGGCCAGGTCGCTCTGGGAAGTGTTGGGCAACAGAAACTCCGCAGCCGCCTGGCACTGGCTCTTTTTGTGGGATTTGCATTGTTTGTTTCCCTGTTGCTCGATAAACAGTGCAGCCTGGGCTGGGGTGCACGGGTGATCCGTTTGTGTGCGGGAGCTCAGGCTTCGTGAGGGGTTTGCATGATGGGTTCTGGAGAGGTCCCTTTGTATCTGAGGAAAAGAAACTACCTTATGACTTTTGCCCGGAGGGATCTTCACCCCCCCCCCCCTCCCTTGAGAGCATTCCTCCCCAATTGTTATTCCCGCAGCTGCCCACATGTGACCATTTTTCATTCACATTCTGAACTCTAACATAACCAGTTTTTGTGATGTTTATGGTACATTGGAACCAGCCCTCGTTCTGACTAAAAATGTTCAGTCTTTACTCTTCACTTTTAAAGTATGCGGTGCGTGCTGCACCGGAGTCACGTCGGTGACACAGCCTGGGGGCTGACGCTGCGATAGACCTAGTTGGTGATTGAATGTGACCCATGACGCCAGGGGACATTTCCTGGAAGCCCATGGAAGAGTGGAGGGGATTCGTCACCGCGGAGGGAGGGGAATGTTGAAGTGTGCTTCAAAACAGGTGGGAAAGACTTGCCACAGCACCGCTCTATAACTGTTCAGCTGGGTCGAGGGGGATATCAAAAATCATTCACCACAGCAAGGTCACCTGTCACGTTGTGTGGTAGCCGGTTGCTGGAGACGTAATCACGTATGAATGTGAAATTCAACGAGCATGTTATTTCACCTGATGCAAAAATAATCTAGATCACGATTTCCTTTAAATCTTAGTATAGAGAATATACCTCTCCTGATTTTCAAATCATGGCTATCTCTCCCTCAGGACTATACTCCACTATGTCAGATTACTTGTTCTCTTCTGAGACTCTTCCTTGTGTCAGGTTCACCACAGCCCATGGGCTTCTTTACATTTTTTGTCAGTTTTCATGTCATATTTAGCCTGAAATCCTTAGGCGTATATTGTATGGTATTGTAATTGCATGTATATAGCGCTTACTAAGCGTTTTTTTCAGCGAGAAGCACTTTACTCCGGAACCCATAAAGGATTAGTGGTGAATTTGTATAGTGGAAATATGAAAGTAATTTGAGTGATGATATGCTAGTCAGTTATTTAGATTGAGAAGAATAGTGGAGGGGCAGAAGAGGGAAAAAGGTTTGCATTTATATAGCGCTTGCTACCCTTGATGGGGTGTTGAAGCGTTTTTCGTGGAGTAGCACCCTACTTCGGAACCCAGAAAGGATTAGTGGTGAATTAGTATAGTGAAAATAGGAAAGTAATTTGTGTTGTGAATGGATTTGTGTAAGATACCTCTTCCTTTGTTTTTAGTATCTCTCAATTTTTTGTTTGCAGTCCAAATTTTATGATTAACAAGCATTCTTAAATATTGACAAGAAATTAAGGTGATTATTTTTAGGTTGTTACCAGGATGTTTTTCTTAACTTCGACCCCTTGAATTTCCACTTCTCATTGCAGTGGAATGTGGAGTGATCATCTGTATTTTCTGTGTTTCAAAATCTTATTCTTCCTAGGTTGTCCCTACATGCATTCTTTTTTTGTTTGAATCTTTTTATTATTTTTCAGTTTTGGTTACCTACATAACGAATGAGAGAGGATGCAAGTAATGCAGAATGAGCGTGTTACGCTTACATGTGTAGTGCGGGCTGCGTGCAGACTCAATTAAATTAGCACAAGATTTAAGATTTACATAAATCAGAAACAATAAACTGTGAAAACTTTAATATTAGTAATAACTAGTCAGTGTCCTGAAAATAGGGAGGAAAAAAATAAAGATGAACATTTAGAAAAATGGAAAAGAGAAAAAAAACCAAGGGGGAGGGAGGGTGAAAGGGGGTAATAATGTTGAGCAATGGCTTGCATAGTACCAGTGATGTGATGAGGTGGAGTATGTTGGGGACGTTCGCCTGGCGCTTCTGTTGGGAGGGAGGCGGCCATAGTGCTTGCTGTGGCCATGGCAGTCCTGTCATCTGCAGACGAGCCCAGGGGGAGAGGGCAGCAAGGAAATCGGCTAATGAAGTTTCCCAGCAGGACTCTAGGGGGTACTTATGAAGGAAGGTCTGTCTTGACCTCTCCGAGCTTGCATGGGGTGTACCCAGTTGTTGACCGCTGGGGGAAGAGGTGACTTATACCTGCGAATTATAAAGTGCTTTGCCAAGAGAAGCCCCAGGTCAATGAAGTGAGTGGTAGCTCTGTGTTTTTTATCCCTGCGCCTCCCTCCCAAGAGACACACCTCCTAGGTTTGTAGTGTGGCTTGCCATGTGCCCATTCAGGTTGATAACAGTGTGGTCACACCTAACCAGTAGTTGCAAAGTGACAGGCAGGCCCAAAGCATATGGAGAAGATTTGCATCAGGTAGGGCTCAGCAGGGGCAAATGGCATAGGTATGAGAGTACAACCTATTTATTTTGTCTGGGGTAAGTTAAGCCCTATGTGTTATGTAGAATTGGAGCAGGGAGAAGCGAGCATTTCATGGGATGAGTGATGGATACTCACGTATAGAAGCTTATTCCTCCCTACATGCTTTCTTGGCTTTAACAGAAACAAACTTTATCTTGAAAAAGACCATTGCAAGTCGGCCATTTCATAGAACGAGTATCCATCGACCCAGGGCTTTAAGTGGGGAAAAAAAACTGGGGGTGCTCTAAAAGGGGCGGGGCAAACCTATTAAGGGGGTGTGGCCTATCCCTGCATGGGCGTGGTCTAAATCAAGTTAACTAGCATGTGTGCCTATGAAAACCCCTCCAATTAGCCTACCTTTGGAAAACTTTTTCTTCAAAGGATTTCACTTCCTCCTACAAGGCATCTCACCTAGCATGACGTCTACACTCTGACCCATGATTTCGCTGCCCTCCATCTGGAGCACAGTGTAGGGCACTCTTTCCAGCCAGGCAGAAGGACACAGTAGGGAAACTGAGCCCACAAACCCTGTGTGAGACACTTAAGGGGATAGAAGCCTGGAAGGAAATTAAAGGCTGTGAATCTCCTTTTTTGTAGCACTAACGATTCCTGCATGGAGGTCGCGCACAAGCATTTCCGTGTACATTAATGAATATTTACACAAATTATATTTGAGCATAAAAGGTCCCGGAGCCGCACTCTGCGGGCAGCGTGGGTGCGGCGGTGCTTGTGTCATTAACAGGGATAAAAGCCCCGTCGTCGAGGTGTGGCACAGCCGTGATTGATTGTATTGGGGGGTGGGCGGCACTGCTAAATGATGTGCGAAATACCGGGCCTTTGTAGATCCAGAGCGTGAAGGAGGGGACAGGGTTTGCTGTGCTGTTGGAGTCGGAGACACTGTCATAGCAGACACATTCTCCTGATTGCCCCTCGAGAGCACTGACTGCTGCACTAACATTCCCTGCACGTTTCTAGGCGCTATTCGATTTTCAGTAGTATAAAATTGATTTATCATTATACATGCCATAACTATTCTATTTGCAGTCCTAAAATATATTTTTAAAAACGTATTCTGGCCCGAAAATAGAGCCCGATAGAGACCCGTTTCGAGGCTCTCTAAAAATAACTGCCGGTGCTCAGACCCGGACAGACCCGGCCCACTTAAAGCCCTGCATCGACCACATTTGTAGCATATTTTCAGAATTACTATTCAATAAGTGAATACGTTTCATTTATCTCATGTAACTTTATGTGAATGTCCTGAAAATCTGACTGTGATTTGGCCTTTCTCAACCTGTAATGGGCACTCCTGTTTTAGTTCAAGTTCAAGTTCGGGCATTTGTATAGCGCACTACTCACCCAGAGGGTCTCAAGGCGCTAGGGGAAGGGGTTCATTATTTGTCGAATAGCCAGGTTTTAAGTTCTTTTCTGAAGGAGATGTGGTTCTGAGTAAGGCGGAGGTGGGTGGGGAGTGAGTTCCAGGTCTTGGCAGCCAGGAAGGAGAAGGATCTGCCACCCATGGTGGATTTCCGGATGCGCGGGATTGCGGCGAGGGCTTGATTGGACGATCTTAGTTGGCGGGTGGGTTTGTAGAAGGACAGTCGAGTGTTGAGGCATTCGGGTCCTAGATTGTAGAAGGCCTTGTGTGCGTGGGTGAGAAGGCGGAAAGTAATTCTTTTGTTGACGGGAAGCCAGTGGAGGTCTTTTAGATGTCCGGTGATGTGATCTTGGCGAGGGATGTCTAATATGAGTCTCACTGACGCGTTTTGGATGCGCTGGAGTTTTTTCTGTAATTTTGCTGTGATTCCGGCGTATAGTGTGTTACCATAATCCAGTCGACTCGTGACCAATGCGTGGGTGACAGTCTTTCTTGTCTCGAGGGGGATCCAGCGGAAGATCTTTTTGAGAATGCGAAGTACGTTGAAGCAGGAGGACGAGACGGCGTTGACTTGTCTGGACATCGAGAGAGAGGAGTCTAGGATGAAGCCAAGGTTACGTGCATGGTCTGTGGGTGTGGGTGCTGTGCCCAGAGCGGAAGGCCACCAAGAGTCGTCCCAAGCTGAGGGGGAAGATCCTAGGATGAGCACCTCCATTTTGTCTGAGTTGAGTTTAAGGCGGCTCTGTTTCATCCATTCGGCTACTTCTTTCATGCCTTCGTGAAGGTTGGTTTTGGCGGTGTTGGGGTCTTTGGTGAGGGAAAGGATTAACTGGGTGTCGTCGGCGTAGGAGATGATGTTGAGGTTGTGTTGACGCGCGATGGAGGCGAGGGGGCTCATGTAGACGTTGAAGAGGGTGGGACTGAGTGATGATTCTTGTGGTACGCCGCAGATGACTTCGGTGGCCTCTGAGTAGAATGGGGGAAGTCAGACTCTTTGAGTTCTCCCAGCGAGGAATGAGATGATCCAGTCCAAGGCTTTTCCTTGTATGCCGATGTTGCTGAGGCGATGTATAAGGGTGCTGTGGCAGATTGTGTCGAAAGCGGCGGATAGGTCGAGTAGGATGAGGGCCACTGTTTCTCGGTTGTCCAGGAGTGTTCGGATGTCGTCGGTCTCTGCAATGAGGGCAGTTTCGGTGCTGTGTTTAGCTCGAAACCCGGATTGAGATGGATCAAGGGAGTTGTTGGATTCAAGGAAGGCGGCGAGCTGGCTGTTGACGGCTTTCTCGATGACTTTGGCCGGGAATGGGAGGAGGGATATGGGTCGGTAGTTTTTAAGTTCAGAGGGGTCTGCTGTGGGTTTCTTCAGAAGGGCGCTGAGTTCGGCGTGTTTCCAGCTTTCTGGAAAGGTGGCAGAGTTGAACGAGCAGTTGATGACCTCACGGAGATGGGGTGCGATGATGGAGTCAGCTTTGTTGAAGATGTGGTGGGGGCAGGGGTCGGTGGGCGAGCCAGAGTGGATTGAGTTCATGAGGCGAATGGTGTCTTCAGTGGTGATTGGGTTCCAGGCGCTGAGGTTGTTAGTTGGCGGAGTAGGATCTGAGGGGGTGGGGAGGGTTGATCGCTGGGAGTATTCTCGAAGCTGTTGTGGATGTCGGCAATTTTGTTGTAGAACAAGGAGGATAACGCGTCGCAGAGGTCTTGGGAGGGAGTGATGTCGTTGGATGCTGCAGTGGGGTTGGTGAATTCTTTAACGATGTTGAAGAGTTCCTTGCTGTTATGAGAGTTGTTGTCGAGACGCAGATGCTTACTGTCAACCGCACCTACACTCACTCATTTCTAAACTAGGTAGTGTCTTAATCCCCCACCCCTTTTTACACAAATGTGTGCTCAACTCTTTGCACAGTATTTAACATGTGATCCAGTGATGGCTATCTTTCCTACAGTCTTGTGTTTTGAAATTATATGTAGCCTTCATTTAACACTCACTACCACTGTCTCAAAATACTTCCACTGTGGTCTGAACTCATTAAAATCTGATTGAAGGATTATTCATTGAAGTTATGAAGGATTTGTGGCTTTCATGATTGAATCAGGGTATGTTTTGGGCCATGCAGGGTCTTTTTTTGTAGGGAGTTTGGATACATTAGTGGGATTTTAAAATTCATTGGTGCAGAATAATGAAATCAATTATAATTTGGATTATTTCGAATTTGTGGATTGGCACATTGACCGAATAGTCAGAACACTGTTGGGATCGAGAGAGCCAGGTCAAAGTGCCTCCTCTGAGGATTTAGCGGTACTCTATCCAGAGCTGATTGAAGGAATGTTATGGTTCTGAATCATTATTTCATTACCCTGTGTGCTATATAACTCTCATCAAGTCCTGAGGATGGTCACCTGTGATAAAATGATTGGGGCCGAAACATCGACAGTTGTGTAGAGCATTATAAACTGTTTACCAAAAGCGAAGTGGGTCCTTACATCGCAATTCACAGAGGGTGTCTTTCTTCCTGACCTGGATCCCCTCGAGTTTACATCCCTTGTTTGTTTTTGAAGTGTCTTTTTGAGTCACTGATGGGGTTATCTGTAGCATGTGTATATTTCGGAATTTCTGTGTACATAAATAAAGAATTTACTTTTGATTGTTTTGCTTATTTTTGGTTTTGATTATGATGCCTGATTCACTCTCTTTTTCCTCCAGAACATTTTCCAAGTATTTAACTCGTGTATGTAATGTTCAAGGAGCATTCTTTAATATTCTAATCAGATGTGTGACACTCACAACATCAGCGAATGTAGCACCTGGATATAGTTATTAGGGGTACAGTCCCTCCACACACAAAGCTACAGTATGCATTGAGCGTAATTATCCTGCAGACAACTAACATTACTTCTCAATAGCCTGTCTATTGAAGAGTCCGCTTATGGTTGATATAGTTGCTCTTATGCACATTTTCATTCTACTCCACCAGTCATAGTCTCTGACTGATGGTAAATAGAATAGAATAAATGTCCTGATTACTCCAGTGACTGGGTGGGGAAGAGGACATATTTTGCACATGTGTATTCTAGTATGCATTGATAAGTCTCTCAAAGAAGCAGGATTTCTCTAGGCCGCAAGTAGGACCTAGTTCACTTGCACTTAAGATGAGAGGACCAATAGCTCATCTGGAATGAAAACCTAACAAAAAGTTGGTGGCGGCACACTGCCTCACATCCCAGCTCTCAATTTGTCCTAATGCATCATGGTAAATGCAGTGCCTGATAGCACTTTCTTCAGTCACCGTCTGTAGTTTTTCACACTCGTTGATGCAGCCAGTGCAGTGTATCTCTAGACACGTGTTTCAAGATAGTGGTCCTTCTTCACTGGAGAGCAACACATTCTTTTGGGGATGCTAGAAATGCTTCCCAAAGTCTTCTCAGGTCTCTGTACCACTCACTGTGCTCAGGAGTATCAACCGGAGCTTATCCGCTCATTAGCTCAAGGGAGCCATTTCAAACAAAAAGAGGGTGGGAGTACACTGCCTCTCATCCCAGCACTCAGCTCACCCCAATGCATCATGGTAAATGCAATGCATAGGAGCATTTATTTCAGACACAGTCTTTAGTTTCCCCCCCTTGTTGGTGCTAAAGGACTGACGTGCTTTGCTTGTGTTGTTGCTCCTGCACTCACTGAGTGGTACAGAGATCTCAAAAGACTTTGGGTAGCATTTTCTGCACCCCCAAAATGACTTGTTGCTTTCTACTGATGAAGGAATTAATCCAGAAACACATGACCAGAGGTGTTACACAGCACAGGCTGCACCAACAAGGCTAAACAATTAAAGACTACTACTGAATTAAGTGTTATCATGGACTGCATTTACCAAGATACATTGATGCAAATTGAATGCTGGGATGTGAGGCAGTGTACTTTCACCCTCCTTTTGGAATGAAAACCTGTAGTATAAATTGGCGAAATTTAAAACAATAATATCAACAAGCTCACAGAGATTGTTAACAGTGTCCGCAATGTACTTGATAGATGTTTTAAAGACTTCTAAAACATACAGCTAATGATTATTAGAAACATCTCAATAGGTTGTGAAACACTAAATTTGCACCAATACTTCAACAGTTTACAGGGAAAACACAACCAAAATCATTTTACAGTAACATTTAAGCCTGTGCTAACGTGCAAATAGCATTTTCACACTTTTAGTACGTTTTCAATAATGGTCTGGAAGCGTATTGCAATGGCTCTGGTTTTGCCCAGACAGTTGGCAGTTGTCCCTGCAAAACTATGTGCAACGATTAATAGTCCCTTCCCTCATTCATTAATGATAGTATATGGCATTTGCACCCTGCACTTCTTCATAGATATCATAAATGTGTGTGGCTTTTTGTAGAAATATGTGTCATCAAATTCACGAGTGTCTTTTGTCATTGAAGGTGTTGTTCATTTAAAACTATTAGGTGCTTAGCGTGTCACTTGATGTTCAAATATAGCTGCACGTTTTGATGTGCTTTACAAGCCGGGCTTTGATCTTTTGTTGGTACTCATTTTATGAGTGCTGAAGTCCTCTTTTGTACATAATTAAATCTGTCTTTTGTTGCGTGCAATCTACAAGGAGTTCATGAAACAGAAAGCACAACTGGACATAACGTTCAACTGTTGCCTGGCAAAATAATGTGACTTATACAGCTAGCCTGTCATTTAAATTGGGCATAACTATAAGAAGCAGGGGAATGTTCACAGTTGAATTACTGGACACTTTCCTTATTCACACAGTCATGGATATCTCCATTTATGACTGGGTTTTGCAGCAGTAACACCCCATGGTGATTTAGTAATACACCGTAACACCTGGTAATTAATAAACTTGACTCTGACTCTTTTGCTACCAGAAGAGGCATATTGTACCTACCGGTGGAAACAATGATCCTGCCTCAACGTTTTGTTGGTAGGGTTAAATATGGTGGGAGTGGTTGTTGACAATGGTATTATCCCCCCAACCATTTCATATTTACAGTGCAGTTGCCCTGGTGTAGCCTTAATGTCTGCATTCGTTATTAATGTGGCCCTTTAGGCAGTTAATCAATTGAGGTTGAAAGAATAAATGTGTCACAAACTAACAAATCAGACGTGGCCTATAAAGTTATAAAAAACATGCTTATGTCCTGGAAGAGTCAATTTTGACAGCAAACCCCTCTACAAATGTACACAATTCTGTCTGGCTTTTTTAAACCTGATTTGCTACCCATTGCCATCTAAACGAACTAGCACAACTGAACCATTGCCATGATGTTTATGTGATAATAAATCACATTCGTCACATCACCGTGCTGCATGTTGCAATTGCCGCCCTAAGTGCGCTGGGGATGCCCAGACGTGGGTCCCAGGCACTCCACACCACTTGGAGTCAAGCTAGCCGGGCTGATGAGAGGTGTTACCTCGAAACCGGTCCGGTCCTCGGATGCTTGATTCCGTTCTGGGAAGGACATGGCTTTTGTAGTTCGGACTGGACTGTTCCCATGGGGCAACAGGGTCAGAGCTGATTTGCATATCGCCATTGTCTAACCCAGGGTGGTGTGGAGTGCAAAAAAACGATGGATTTGGGCCCAGATCTTTTGACTGGGGGAGTGTGTGACATTGATCCACATTCAGTCCATCACTTGTTGTTTTTGCAATTGCCGCCCTAAGTGCGCTGGGGATGCCCAGACGTGGGTCCCAGGCACTCCACACCACTTGGAGTCAAGCTAGCCGGGCTGATGAGAGGTGTTACCTCGAAACCGGTCCGGTCCTCGGATGCTTGATTCCGTTCTGGGAAGGACATGGCTTTTGTAGTTCGGACTGGACTGTTCCCATGGGGCAACAGGGTCAGAGCTGATTTGCATATCGCCATTGTCTAACCCAGGGTGGTGTGGAGTGCAAAAAAACGATGGATTTGGGCCCAGATCTTTTGACTGGGGGAGTGTGTGACATTGATCCACATTCAGTCCATCACTTGTTGTTTTTGCAATTGCCGCCCTAAGTGCGCTGGGGATGCCCAGACGTGGGTCCCAGGCACTCCACACCACTTGGAGTCAAGCTAGCCGGGCTGATGAGAGGTGTTACCTCGAAACCGGTCCGGTCCTCGGATGCTTGATTCCGTTCTGGGAAGGACATGGCTTTTGTAGTTCGGACTGGACTGTTCCCATGGGGCAACAGGGTCAGAGCTGATTTGCATATCGCCATTGTCTAACCCAGGGTGGTGTGGAGTGCAAAAAAACGATGGATTTGGGCCCAGATCTTTTGACTGGGGGAGTGTGTGACATTGATCCACATTCAGTCCATCACTTGTTGTTTTTGCAATTGCCGCCCTAAGTGTGCTGGGGATGCCCAGACGTGAGTCCCAGGCACTCCACACCACTTGGAGTCAAGCTAGCCGGGCTGATGAGAGGTGTTACCTCGAAACCGGTCCGGTCCTCGGATGCTTGATTCCGTTCTGGGAAGGACATGGCTTTTGTAGTTCGGACTGGACTGTTCCCATGGGGCAACAGGGTCAGAGCTGATTTGCATATCGCCATTGTCTAACCCAGGGTGGTGTGGAGTGCAAAAAAACGATGGATTTGGGCCCAGATCTTTTGACTGGGGGAGTGTGTGACATTGATCCACATTCAGTCCATCACTTGTTGTTTTTGCAATTGCCGCCCTAAGTGCGCTGGGGATGCCCAGACGTGGGTCCCAGGCACTCCACACCACTTGGAGTCAAGCTAGCCGGGCTGATGAGAGGTGTTACCTCGAAACCGGTCCGGTCCTCGGATGCTTGATTCCGTTCTGGGAAGGACATGGCTTTTGTAGTTCGGACTGGACTGTTCCCATGGGGCAACAGGGTCAGAGCTGATTTGCATATCGCCATTGTCTAACCCAGGTGGTGTGGAGTGCAAAAAAACGATGGATTTGGGCCCAGATCTTTTGACTGGGGGAGTGTGTGACATTGATCCACATTCAGTCCATCACTTGTTGTTTTTGCAATTGCCGCCCTAAGTGCGCTGGGGATGCCCAGACGTGGGTCCCAGGCACTCCACACCACTTGGAGTCAAGCTAGCCGGGCTGATGAGAGGTGTTACCTCGAAACCGGTCCGGTCCTCGGATGCTTGATTCCGTTCTGGGAAGGACATGGCTTTTGTAGTTCGGACTGGACTGTTCCCATGGGGCAACAGGGTCAGAGCTGATTTGCATATCGCCATTGTCTAACCCAGGTTGGTGTGGAGTGCAAAAAACGATGGATTTGGGCCCAGATCTTTTGACTGGGGGAGTGTGTGACATTGATCCACATTCAGTCCATCACTTGTTGTTTTTGCAATTGCCGCCCTAAGTGCGCTGGGGATGCCCAGACGTGGGTCCCAGGCACTCCACACCACTTGGAGTCAAGCTAGCCGGGCTGATGAGAGGTGTTACCTCGAAACCGGTCCGGTCCTCGGATGCTTGATTCCGTTCTGGGAAGGACATGGCTTTTGTAGTTCGGACTGGACTGTTCCCATGGGGCAACAGGGTCAGAGCTGATTTGCATATCGCCATTGTCTAACCCAGGGTGGTGTGGAGTGCAAAAAAACGATGGATTTGGGCCCAGATCTTTTGACTGGGGGAGTGTGTGACATTGATCCACATTCAGTCCATCACTTGTTGTTTTTGCAATTGCCGCCCTAAGTGCGCTGGGGATGCCCAGACGTGGGTCCCAGGCACTCCACACCACTTGGAGTCAAGCTAGCCGGGCTGATGAGAGGTGTTACCTCGAAACCGGTCCGGTCCTCGGATGCTTGATTCCGTTCTGGGAAGGACATGGCTTTTGTAGTTCGGACTGGACTGTTCCCATGGGGCAACAGGGTCAGAGCTGATTTGCATATCGCCATTGTCTAACCCAGGGTGGTGTGGAGTGCAAAAAAACGATGGATTTGGGCCCAGATCTTTTGACTGGGGGAGTGTGTGACATTGATCCACATTCAGTCCATCACTTGTTGTTTTTGCATGTATGGCAGCATGGCATGCACCTGCACCTCTCAGCTGCCTTGCAAAGAGGGCTGCGCGTTTGATGCCCTGCATAGAATCAGCTATTAGGCAGATAAAAATGAAACTGCACTGATTAAAACAGCAGAATGCAGGTTAAAATCCTGTCTGAATGCATTCATTTCCCTCTGCATGACTTTATGCTATTCCAACTCAACAGTGCAAGTGAAAAGTCTCCAAAATGTATTGCTTGATGAACAATCACGTTTTCTATCGTTCAGTATTTTTTTTTTTTAGCTTGCAGGAAAAAGTTGAAGAACAATATATATGTGAGGAGAAGTGGTGAGCCAGTAATACTAAGTTAATGAATCCTTTTGTTTGCTAGCTCAGCAACTGGTAGACCTGCTCGTCATTCCTGCCTCGACAAATATTCTCATTCAACTAGCTATGTTTTGCACCCTCATCTTGTTTCAAGTTTACTCCATGGTAACTGAGTGAGTCCACATGGACCATCTCACTTAGTATTGGGATCTTAGCATGTGTGAAAGTAGAGATGGGTGGATCTGGACTCCTTGTATTTATCAGCTCCAAGGTGACCCTCAAGACCAAGGAGTGGAGTCCCCTATTAGGGCGTCGTTTGGCAACCCTTGAGTGATGACCCGCTATATGTCTGGGGCTTTTGATAGTTCCTCACTACTTTTTGCAATGACTGAAGTGGTAGAGATGGATATATCTGGATATCTCCAGAAGATGTTTCTGGTAATATCTCTAGGTTGCCTAGAGCTGGCCTCGCCAGCCTTTGGTACCTCAGTTTAGGTCACACTGTGACCTCCATTAGGTTGATATCTTTCTTCTGTTTTCTCATATGGGGGTGGAGGTTCTGCACCTTGGGACAAGGCCACTGGGTTACTCCACACTTTCCCTTCACACCAAATCTAACTATTAGAATATTCTCCTTTCAAAATCACTAACCAGGCTGTCTTGAAAAGTTTCTCCACTAAGCTCAATCTGCTGACTCTCCTGTCTTTTCAGGCTTCTGTGCTCTTCTCTCATCATATTTGGCATCTATTGAAGGGGTCACTCCTACAGTGCGTTCACATCTGTGCATCTGCAGAGAGAATCAGGCACTGAGTTGTCCTCACATGCTCCCCTGTTGGGAAGACGTTTGTTACTTTAGCATTTAATATTACAATTGCTATCAACATTAGCCTGTCGAAGGAGCTGATTTGAGGCTGTAGAAGGTACAGAATCAGGTAGCCAGATTTTGATTTAGTATTGGTAAGATGCAACAAAGAACCCTAACCATCGACCTCTTCACTGACTCTTAGTGAAGCAAAGAATTGATTTAAACATTCCCTGGACCATTGACAAAGACACCTGCAGGTACGATTTCAATTACCCTCTACTGTTTCCTGCCAGGATCATAAATCCAGTATCGAACACGTGTAGGTGAAGTGGAAGAATGTCAAAGGAATAGCTTAAAAAACCAAAAGCAAAAATCCGGATCTTTCTTGCCGGTGGGCGAGAAGGGGAGATAAAGTGAGGGGGGATAGCCAATCAACAAAAACTAATGGAAAAGCTGAAAATAGTAGCTTTTCACGCACTTCCTTAACTAGACTGACTTTTCCTGTAAGCTCTCCAGCTCTCCTTTTGTACACCTTTCACAGTCCGCAATTGGCTACCTATATATTTGTCTATTCTTATAGAATGAACAATTCAGTTAGTCCCATAGCATCCAATACGTAACTACAGCCAATGCTTAACCAAGAAAATGGGGCAGACCTCAGCATGGAGTGAGTTACACAACCTCACCTCTTCACCGTGGGCAAATTTTAACATTTCTGATTCCTTATTTGGCTTGAGTGGCGCAAAACTGCTAATTTGGCGTAAAAGGCCAAAAGCCATTGGAAGTGAATGAAGCATGGATGTGGCACAAGAACCTTATATTCCTACAACAGGAGTAGGGGTATTTTTTTTTTAATTTGTGAAAAAAATTGTTTTGCATTTCGAAATGTTTGCCGACATGTCCCATTACTTTTTTTTTTCATGTAAAAGCTAACTTTGCACAAAAAAATCACATAAGATGCTGACAAACGACTATTTCAAGCACACAATGTATCAATGTGAGGTATCTGTGTAAACTAGTTTCCCACGAGTGTAAATTTGAGACGTGGCGTTAAGTGTAATTTTGCGTAATACGAAATTAGGGATTTTTGCAGCATTTGCTGTCCTAATTAAAATGTTGCCTCGCCTACATAGGTGTCTTCTGCAGTCATTACCTGCCAAGAAGCTGGTAAAAAGGAAATGCATACTGAAAAGGCCTAGACATTTGCCGAGTTAAATCCTGATTTAAAACATTTGGCTGGAAAATGATGCAACATTTTAGACGAAGCTGACAATTGCTTTGGTAATCTCTGGGAGACGCACATCTTGCGTGCCTTGTGCCTTTGCTTTGAAAAACGAATAAAAGAAAGATAGCATGGAAGATAACTCCCTGCCTCTGGTCGAACATTTCCACTAAGGAATCGTTTAGCAGAGGTGACCTACTTAAACCTGTATTTGACGCTGAGCTCAGAGGCTGTCTAGTTTCACATATCTAATTAGCGACGGCCTCGCCACGGAGCACACCCATATATTTCCTGTTTGGGGCCATTTCTGACCTTTGGATGTGGGCTGGATACTGCCAGGCTTGTTCAGACAGCTGACGGGAGCCGCGTGTAGGCGTGCACAGATAGCTGTGGAAACTGTTCCTTTCAAATGGAAGTCCATTGTATGAGTTGGTGTGTTTTCCAAAGCAGTGTGGCCCGCTCCAGTGGCACACAGGCTCCATTTGTCCTCCCAAACGCATGTCCAGTGCTCGGACTGAGTAACCATTTTGTATTGTCATCTCTTCGCCTATTCTAGTCCAGAGGATAGCTTTTCTGCCTCCATCAGGAAACATACGTTTGTGCAAAGAAGAAAAATAGTGCCGCTGAAACCCATTTGCTGTGCTAAAGAACAACTGTGGGTTAAATGTAAAGTGAACGTGAGGATTGCATTCAGTAATACATTTGGGAGGAAACGTGCATTAGAGATGTTTTGCAGTATGTGGTGCGTTGTGATGAAAAACCCCAAATGCATTCATTTTTACTTCATTTCTGTGAAATGAAGCTCTGCTGTCACCTTTATAAATGTAGATCAGATAGCTCTTGTTTCCTTGTACAGTACAATTCTGAAGTTATCAATTGAAAGATATCGGCATCTCAGGCTCATGGATATTCTGGTCACTGTCCAGGATCACACAGTGTACTAGTGGCTGAGCTAAAGCTCGAGCCCTCTCACCATCTACATCTTTACCCACACGCTATATAAACTTCAGATGGTGCTTTTTGTTATGTCTATGAACTTTCCACGGAAGACATACTAACTATGCAAAACATAACAGTTGTACAAAATACATGAAAAACATGACTTATACATATAGGGTTTGATGTGCACCCCAGATTCAGGAATTAGTAGCTTTAAGTGTGTTGGGATGAGCAGGGGTGGATTAGCGGAAAGATTTAGTTGTATTCAGACAGTTGGTATCTGTGATGCTGTTGTGAAGAATGGTTAGTCCGCTTTATTGCCAGAGGGCGATCTGACCAGCTTTAGAGATTGGCTAAAATACATTTTCTGAAAATGCATTTTTAGTTGGAAGTTTCTTTTTATAGAGACAGTCGCAACTTTCAAGCTCTTCAAAGCATAGTCATAAGAATTTTCCCTGAACATTATCGCCCTCACGCTTGTGTCAGAATACCTCTGAATATAATGTAGAAAACGCTTCAATGAAAAATACTGTGATCATTAGTGAATAGTCATAGTGAATGCTAATTAATTAATAAAAGCATTCCTATATATATATATATATATATATATATATATATATATATATATAGGAACATTGTTCTCACTGCTTTAAATGGAAATATTGAATGCTGATAGTCAGTCTTTAGAGGATCTCTTCGCTCCTGAGAAGTGCAGGTACTCGCCCATTTCATGTATTGCAGCAGTGCTAAGAAGTGCGGGTACTCAGTAAAGGAGAGTACCTGCACTTTGAACCATATGAGGATGTCGGCAAATTCACTCTCCTACATTTACAAAAGATAAATAAAAATGGCTGCAAAGCTTAAACTGCACTATTGGTAGTTGTCTCAGTTTGTGTGTGGGATTGAGGAGTACTGATTGGTCAACTACATTGGGTGACGACATGAGTTAGAATGATTAAATAAACACGCAATCACAAAAAAACAAATGTACCCAAACTCAGGCTCTCATATTATGAAAACCAGACATCTGTCACTCTACTCAATATTGGGCTGACTTTTTCCAATAACCGAAGGAAAGTTCCTACATGAGTTTTTTTTCTCCCAAAAAGTTGGGATGACCTCACACACACCCTGGGTGTCTTGGTTCATCAGCGGCATCCTGTGTTTGCCATAGAATACTATAGTGGCAGGTAGCCCTCGTTGTAATTAGAAAGACTGTTCAAGGATGTATGTGGGATCCTACAATTTGAGAATCCCACACACGTGTCTTTTCAAATTCAGTATTTATTAGTCGGTGTTGTAGGGGTGAAAAATAAAACAAACATGGGACACTGAAGTATGGTGAAATATGAAAGTAATTTGAGTGGGGATATTAGTCAGTTATTTGGAGTGAGAAGGATAGCGGAGGGATAGAAGGGGAAGAAAAGTTTGCATTCATATAGCTCCTGTTACCCCTGATGGGCGTTGAAGCGCTTTTGTGGCGAGTAGCACGCTACTCCGTAACCCATAAAGGATTAGTGTTGAAAATTAGTATAGTGAAATAGGAAGTAATTTGAGTGGTGGATATGTTATTCAGTTATTTGGATAGAGAAGGATAGGTGGCGGGATAGAAGAGGGAAAGAGGTTTGTATTTATATAGCGCTTGCTACCCCTGATGGGGTTTTGAAGCGCTTTTTTGGTGAGTAGCACGCTACTCTGAACCCCTTAAGGATTAGTGTTCAATTAGTATGGTGAAAAATGAAAGTAATTTGAGTGATGGATATGTTAGTCAGTTATTTGGATTGAGATGGGTTGGGGAGGGGTAGAAAAGGGAAAAAAGATTTGCATTTATATAGTGCTTGCTACCTCTGATGGGGTGTTGAAACACTTTATTGTCGAGTAGCATGCTACTCTGGAACCCATAAAGGATTAGTGGTGAGTTAGAATAGTGGAATATGGAATTTGAGAAGTGAACATGTTAAGTCTGTTATTTTGATTGAAAAAAGGATAGTGGAGGGACAGTAGACACAGGATTTTTTTTAATTTCTTTTTTTTAGGTCATAGTAGGAGGAGGCTTTTGGATGAGTAAAAAGGGTTTTTGGAGGGGAAGAGTCAGAGGGAAGAGTTTAGGGAGGTTTTTTTTGGGGGATCGGTATATTAAAACGGGTGTCAGATAATGCAAGGAGGGGTAGAGTAGCGAGAGTTTAGAAAGGGTTATTTTGGGGATCATACTAGTGGTATGGGGTTTGGGATAAATGAGAGAGTGGATGTAGAGGATATATTATTAGATAGATAGGGTAGTGCATTGGAAAGAGTAGTAGAAATTAGTTTGAGATGAGTCAGAAAGTTAAGCTAGAGGATATATTGAGAGAAGTACAGGCTGAGAAATAGGGTAGTGCATTGGAAATGCCAAATTAGAAGAAAGTGATAAATATATACATCCATAAGTACATTGAAAGTATATAGATGCATAAAGAAGGTAAGTATATGTAGATTAAAGATATTTATAGAGGTACCGAATGATAAATAGGGTAGTGCATTGGATATGCTTTTTCATGAGAAAAGTAACAGACACACAGATCCAAGTACATGGAGGTACATAAATACACAATGGACGCAAGTACATGTAGACCAGAGATTATTTTTTTTAACAGCATAATTATTCTACATGTTTATACAAATCAATACACAAAGATAGGTACATATCTATAGTGAAAATACATTGTGGGTGGGTATTGCTGAATGGGTACATGGGCTGCATTTCTGGCCCTGGTCCCGACCAGGCTCGAACAGGCCCAAACAGGCGACTGCCCTTGTCCTCTCCGCCCTTCGCCTCGACACCCGGGCTGAGACTCCCTAACCCTGGCCTTGTATAGCCTAGTAATCAGGTGACCCCTTCAGCCAATGGGAACCCTAGCCCTAACAATATCCAATAACAACACTACCCCTAAAATCTGGAACCAGTAGGAGACCAGGACCTTACAGCCAATCTTAGCCCTAGTCCAAGCAGCCAATCAGTTTGAAAAATTCCTGATCTCTAGGAAGCGATACAGTTTTTCAGTACATAGTTGGAGTACGATTTTGCCTCCATGACATACAAATTTCATCTAAGATCAAAGTCTCATTGTATTCTGTTTGTGTATGATCCATGGTTGCTTTGTACTAAATCAGCAGTCAGTAAGACTATATTATATTTTATTTATTAACCTATTTTGTGGGTGATATTTTCCAGCGTTCTGGCACAAACATAAGCTAAATCATGTTTTTTTTAGCCAAATTGCTAGTTCTTTCTTTGGTATAAATTGGCTGGCTATTGATTCTTTCAGAAAAATAATTCTCTAGTTAATGACCTGTTTGTATGTTAAAATTAGAGACTGCTCATCAAATCCGAAAGCTATCCCATTGTCCTTTAAGAATGAAAGTTGATGACCAATACAAAGAACACTGTCCGGCAGTGTGAGGGCCTGCTTAGACTATAGGTCCCATTAACGTTTGTAACATTTTGGCTTTCTGTTGACTAATACATTGCTATATACTATAGCAATAAAAATTCTGAATAGAAATGCAATTTCTATTTTGTTCAATGCAGTATTTCAGTCTTTTGCTCCATTCTTCAAATTAATCTACTCTTTTTATCGCTACATCCTCTGCTGGAATTTACTCTTTGCATTCACCACATATTTTGTGGGAAGAAAAATCAATTGTTATTCAGATATGAGCCTTTTATGTGCAGTTATCCTTTTGGCGCTATTCCACTTTATAATACTTCCCTTTTGGACTGTCCATCATTTAAGAGTTTTGGATGTCTCGTTCAGGCCCATGCCTCTTTGACATTTGTACAATATATGAATGGGACCTGCATTTTTTTAAATATATATATATAATCGCCCATCATCAAATTTTGCAGCAACAAAGCCTTTATACCTCTACCTGCAATAACTTTATGTGGTAGATTCATTATTCTACAGTCAGTGTTTGCAGTTTGGGTTCTAAAGCCATGCCAAGGGCTTGGCATCCAAGGGAATAGTCACACCTATCTACTGGTTTTGATGAGATGCCGTTATAAAGACTGTCTGGGAGGGGATGAATTCCTCTATTTAGAGTGAAACGAATCCCGGAAAATGGAGTTGTTGCTATATAGCTGGAGGGAAGATGAAATAGCAAGTCGAGTACAGAGTTTGCAGTTCACATTATACCTCGGAATTATAATAACTCTTTATGCGCACTCACATCATTCTATTCTGTATCAGTTGAAAGTCATGGTTACTATCCGAATGATCGATTTCAATTGAGGTGTCACAAATGTTGGTAATGCGAGCAATCGACCTGAACCTGTGTCATGGCTTCATGGATGTTATGAGTGGGTCCCACGTGTTTCTGAATCTACTCTGGCAGCCTTCTTTTTTTCCGTGAATTTATTTGATACTAACAAATACAATATTGTCTTTTACTGACTTGAAGAACTTTTATGACTAAATCATTTTGCACATTTTTTGAAAATACATGGCATCAGGCAGCCCAAATAAGGACTTTTTGTTTGGGACATTCTTTTGTTTTGACCGTTATTGAGCAGGATCTCTTACGTGTGTTTTAGGTCTTGCTGGCCACTCCTTTTTCTGTTCCTCACCATCTCCCCAGCCTTCACTTGCATATTACTGCCCACGTATTTTTACTTTATTATTTCTCTTCATAGCGTTATGGTTTCCAACAGCATTAGTGCCTCACTTACTTTTCCCCGTCAAGCCTGTATTTATATTTTTTCCTTACTTTTATTTTTCTTCTTGACTCCTAGCTTGCATCTCCTGTTTTGCACTAGTAGAGCTGAACCCAGAAAAAAAGAAAGTAATTACTATAGACGCCAGCTTTCCCATTTATTCTCTTCACTCTTTTCTTTTTTCATCTTTTTTAGTAACTTTGGGCATCCTCGGGGGGGAGGGAGGGGGGGGGGACACGCACGTTTAACTTCATTGATAAAATTGATGCAAAGAACATACTTAGGATGTCCACTGTTCATTTCTGGGGATTTTAACTGCGACCTAATTGGTAAAAAGGGGACAAAAGGAATCACGCTACTGTCCACTGGCGGTCCAAGGCTAGCAACCAACCTCCGAGAACTAGGTCTGACGATTTTGAACGGAAATATAATGGGAGACAGACCGGCGGGTATTTCATACCTGAGCAGAAGGGTCACCTCCACAATTGATCATGTGTAAATTGTAATAATTTTAATTAATTATGCAATAAATCTTTTTGACTAGTATTATGTAATGTTTCAGCCGTCTAGTTTTTTTAAAAAGTGCTTTTAACTTTGGAAGTGGTTTTCAAGTCCATGTCATTTTTTCCTCTTGATGTGTATTTTGTTATATGTGCTGTTTGCGAAGTTCCTTTTCCTCGACCTCATCAGAGTGATTTTGTGATCACATGTTTTTGTCATAATCACATAATGTAATTGGTTTTCTCTTAGAACTGTGTTCTTCCAGTCTGAATGGTTCAATGACTAACATATATCTATTGTCATTTATGTTCCTCTGTTGCTTTCGGTCAGACATGGATGAATCCTAGTGCTGTAGTGATTAGTACACATTACTGGTTAAATCTATATGTTGGTTGCTAGTAAGCAGTACTTTAGATATAATTGTTTTAGTTATTATAACTTTTATTAAGTATGTTCAAATCAAGGATGACACGGACTGTGATATAAACATTTCTTTTTCATGGCAAGAATTAAAAACCTCCTAGTTATCGTAACGGGAAGTTTCAATTCCATTAAGGACAGGAGTACCCTGTACTTTCTTCACTTTATTGAACAGCAGCTATTGTGGAGAAACACACAAAAAACGAAATCTCCCATAACTCTTAGGGAAATGTCAACAGATCAACAATATGTAATACTGTCCAATCAGATAAGGCCAGGAGCCCTTGATGGTCCCCTGTCAATGTTGCCTCTTCCTTCCTGCAAGTGCAGACTCATGTGGGCATCTTTAATCTTGCTTCAACCCATCATGCCCTAGGAGAGACATGAGCTGAGATGTATAAAGCTGAAACAAATTATTCTTACAGCAGATTCAACAGAAGCTAGTTCAGAGAATAGTACATGGGAAGTAATACATGTGTCAATGCAGCGAAACAAAGGATACACACCTTAATGTAACCTCATGATATTATGGGGTGGGAATGATCTCCGGTGGATTAATCCTCGCCTCTGTGTCCTTAATAGAATTGAAACTTTCTGTTACGTTAGCTAGGACATTTTTCATTCTGTGTAAGGACCGGAGGTGAGGATTATGCTTGTTCCGAGCTTATCCACAACCAGAAGAGCAATTTTCTATACTGGTTTAAAGCAAAACCCCTTAAAGGTTGAGTCTGACGATCAGCCTGCAGCATTGAGAATTTCCTCCAGGCCTTTGAGGCCATAGCTCCTATAGTCGAATGGGCCCAAAAAAATTTGATATCTGTGCGAGCTTCTTGCATGACCCATCAGACCCACCTGCCAATGGTAGGAGAAAAGACCGCCTTAAGTGGTTTTCGCAGGGCTATCAACAATTGTTGCTCAACGTGGGGGCTGAGGTCTGCTGTCATAGCTTCGTAAAACTTTTATACACCTCACTTCACATGGTTTGGGGGAATCTAAAAAGGATAAGACACTAGCCTAGAATTAGATTTTGTGTGTCTTGAAATATCGAAAGTAACCGCATCAAAGGTAAAAACTCCACCTATTAAATCCAGTGCCCTAACGTCGGAGACTCGTCAACACAAAACCAGGCACAAAAGAGTGGCTAGCTTGGCTGACAATTCCTTCCAGGAGAGATATGTATTGGCCTACCAAGACAGGAATAGGTTCAGAGCCTTGTTGACATCCCACCGAGCGGTGTACCCAGGTACCGAAAGAAAGAAGCGAATGGCTTGCAATAATTTTCTCACCACAGGGTACTCTCCCACTGGTTGGCCAGCAACTTGTGAGTGTCCCGCTGAAATTGCAGATCTAAAGGTATTAATGAACCTGTAGAGAAGCCCCTCTGATGCCAGGGAGGTAATAAAATTGAAGATGTGAACAACCTGTCTCCACGGGATCCCGGTGTCTCTGGCGACACCAGCCCAACTATTGAGCCCATGTTGACCTATAACGTTTGATTGTGCTGTTCGCCCATGCCTTAGAAAGGAGAGTTGCAGCCTGTCGTGAAAGGCCTGGGACTTTCCATTGTTCCCTGTAATCCTCTATGCCATAAGAGACAGAGACACCCCCAACACTATATAATGGGAGTTCCCCTGCTGGGTTTAGGAGGAGATCCAGAAAGTGGGGTAGAAGGTTTGGGAAATCCCAAGAAAGTTCCATAAGAACTGGATACAAGACTTGCAATAAAAGTTCCACCCACTGTGGGTTGCACCACCAGAGTCAATAAAGAAAATCCATGAATCGTTGTATCGTTTTGTGTTTCTTCTTTATTCAATTTTCATTAGGCAGCCAACGCGTTTTGTTCAAAAGAACTTCATCAGGGCGTGCTGGCTGTGTCCAATGTAGACATCACATCTTGTTTCTCTGTATTCTGCGTCCAAATCAAAGTAAGCGGCGGCTGTGCCGAGAGAAAAGTAGCGTGCTCTCCTGAGAAAAATCACCTTGGTGAAGCACCACGGGGTGGAAAACAGACTCAAGGGAAGAGTGTTGAATTCAAAGGTATCCCCCTTCCATTGAAATTGGAGGACGCTTTGTTGAGGAGGAAAGATGGTGATGGTTAAGTAAGCATCCTTGAGATCCAGGCGCACTATCCGGTCATTGGGGAGGAGGTCCCAAAACAAGTGTATTTCTTCGATCTTGAAGTGGCGGTAAGCCAGTCACTCGTTGAACTCCTCCAAGTTGACCGCTGGCCACCATTCCCATTGTCTACTGCAAATACATTGCTTAAAAACCTCTTGGATGAGAAGAGGTCCATACTATTGCCCCTTTGCGGAGCAGTTCAGCCACTTCCGCGTCCACAAGTGCTGCCTGAGAAAGGGAAAAGACCAATGGGATAGGGAACCTTCCCTGAATCTATAGAATCTATAGAATTCTATGTGGATTCCCCATATTACCTGAAGGACACAAGGGTCGGATGTAAGAGACTCCCAATTGTGGGTTAATTTCTGACGTCCGATCCCTAGGTGATGATGTGGAAAAATCATAATGCTCACCTTGATTGGCACCCTGGCACCCTGGTAGCCACTGCTTTGGTGTCCTCCTCTTGCCCACCTATGACGGGATAACGTCTGGTGGGGTGGGAGTTTCTGAACTCGTTAGTGTATTGATACTGTCCTCTCTTGGTGCTCTAGCTCCTTCCGGAGGCTAGATGCTGTGCGCGGCCAACTTAGCGCCCGCTGCTTTGGCCAACCCCGGTGAAAACCTGAGGCAAAAAGATGTGCATTATGGAGACCTGGGCTTTATCCAGAGAGTTAAAGGTCTGCACGAACTTCCTAAGCTCCCGAATGAACAGGTCAGTGAACAGCTCCACTTTCGTAATGGTACCTGCTGCTGAGGAGTTGAGATCCTCGTCTTGGGGTCAATCTTGATGAAGAGTGACTGGTGCCATTCTGTGGAACTGGCACAATTTGCTTTTGCCAGGATCATAATGGCACGTTGGGCCCAGGCTGCGTCCATTACCCCGCAAAAACGGTGGTCAATGAGAATGTGTGTGTTCCTGATAGGTCTTCTCAATGTCATTCATTATGACTTGGCACACAGGGGCACAGAGGTGAAGTAATATATAGCAGGGATCACTAGTGACTCAACAAGGGTTTGCTTGAAGGTGGGGGAATCCCAACTGAATTAATGTGGCTCAGAGGACCAGTAACAGGAGGGTGAACCCTGCAGGACACCGCACACACTTGATCACTTAGCAAGCACTGGACATGCCTGGGTGTTTGTTGGGTCTTGAATAGGAATAATTTGCGCTAATCACCGCAGTACAGATCCCTGCGGGTGCATCATGCTCCAGGCAAAGGAGCTGTAGTAGCCGAGGGCCCGGCCTGCCGCGCTGCATAGTCTGAGGAGAATGTGTGCTGGACTGGGTCTGCGAGACGCGCTAAGCTTGTCTCCCTTTAGCAGCCAGTGGGCTGCGCCGCATTGACCCCAGGCCGCAGTGACCCCATCACGTAGGAGCGACTAGCGTTCCTGCAGCCACGCAGGAAAGGAGTCAATACACAGGCAATAACCTAGGCAATTGGGCAATAGTCTGTACAATAATACCATAATCACATTGTGATAACATTAAATAAGTAGAAAAAAAAGGCCAGAAGGCCAGAGACACTTAACTCTGCTGCTGGAACAGCGAAATAAGAGACCACCTCAACAGGGGAATATCAAGGGGTCATGGCCTTATCTGATTGGACAGTGTACATATTGTTGATCTGTTGACTTTTCCCTAAGAGGAATGATAAATTAAGGGTTTTTTGTGTGTGTTTTTCCAAAATGGCTGTTGTTAAAGGCAAGAAAGTACAGCGTAATGATCGCCTCCAGTCCTGACATGGAATTCAACATAGCAGTCACAACAATTAAATAATCAATTGTGCGTGGAGTCAAGAGGAAAAATAATATTGTAAAATTTTGTTTCGTTCAATGTTTGCTCATCCTGTGGTGTAGTCTAACATGCGTGCCATTGTTATTGGTTAAATCATTTGCTCCCACTGTCTTAAAGTGTGCCTTTTGGTCTTTTGACTGAAAGTGTTTTTTAGGTCTTGCGACCTATCAATGCACATGCGCATTGAGCGGAGCGAGAATTCAAGTGCTCAAAATCATCGTCAAACCAAGGGCTTTTTGGTGGGTTTTCTTTGAGTTCACGTGAATCACGTGACCAAACAAGCACGCGCATCAGCCTCCCTCCCTCCCTCCTAATTGCATTTTTTTTAACGGTCGCCACCACATCAAAGGGCTTCTCTCTGCGGCTTCTCCTCCCCTAATTATTCATGGCTGGCCGGTGGCCGGCCGTACTTTCACTTTCCCGGCCGCTCTTGTTGTATATGTAGTTTTCTTTCAATCAATGCCATTTTTCCATTTTATCTCCCCTATTTTATATTTTTTACACGGTGCCTGTTACGACCTCTTCAGTTGCTGGGTATTGAGCCTTCTACTTTCCATATATGTCCAAAGTTGCCACGTTACTGTTGCTTGGAGATGTGCAGAGCTCAGTTTACAAATGCGCTTTCCGCCCCCAACGTTACGTATTTGCATTTTTAGCACTGCCGTTTTCAGCAACATCTCATTGTGTTTTCTAAAAGAGAGTTTTAGTGAATTTGCAAATAATTTTCCGCCTCTGCGATTGTTATTTTGCCACGATTGTCAATAAAAACGACCATGCTACGCGTTATTTGTGTGTGCTAAACAAATCATTTGCACTAAATAGATACATTTTCCTTGTCACTTGTGCGTTGCTTCCACTGTTGTTGTTTCCTTAATTGGGATTCGATTATCTTTCACGGATTGGAAGCTCAGAAGGCATATCTACAAATTAAATATTTTAAGTTTCGGCCACCAATAGATCCAATATGTTTTTTCATTTTTAAAGGCGCGTGGGTATGTTGGCAAAAGTGAGGCTACGCTTCACATTAGCTGATCGTGGCAAAATCAAATCGGCAGGTTCCCACCCACCCCCCAGCATGTGAATCCGGCTGAAAGTATGCAGTGGCTGAGCTAGCGGAATTGCTTACTAAATTTCACTCGCACAAAGAAAAGATCACTTGAACCATGTCTTGTGCTGAGAGGCAAGCAGTCAGAATGTAAAGGGTACTTTTGCCTTTGTGGGGGTTCCTGGTGTATTTTAAAGCATTTACTCTAATTTCATTAACTCGTTTCTGTGTTTGGATTATTTCATTTTATCGCGTTACAGGCGTGTTTTTTTTTATTTTTGATTCCAACTGCCAGAAAAGTCCTTCCCATTGTTTCGTTTGGTTTAGAGCGCCGCGAAGGCCGTCTGTAAGTGTCCCATTGCTTTAAGCGCAAGTAAAGTGAGCCATTGTTGTACGTACATTTTTTGTTTATAAAACAAAGATCACGCCTGTTAAGATCCATTAAAAAAAATATAAAGATCTGGGTAAAAAAGTGTGTTTTCCACCATTACATCCCATTTTGGGCAAATCTGACAGCCTATTTTTTCTCTCACTATGTTCCCCCTTTCCCTTGAATTAATTGTGATTTAGTCGTGGATTTTTTTTATCAAGAAACCGGAGGGGAAAACAACTTGATCAGTCGTACTGTTTTCTGTGTGCATATTCACTACGAAGATCTCAGTAGGCAGGCGACCTTTGATTCTATCTAACTGGTGTCATCATATAACTAGGGCAAGCGATTTCATGGCAATACTGATTAGTCTAAATGCACAACACTGATACTGAATGTTGAAATTGCGTTACGCACGACACTTTTAATACATTTAGTAAATTACGCCGTTGATTCATGGCAGAATTACAGTTGTAGTAGAATGGCGAAAGTGCACATTTGCATTTCTTCCACGTCTGGCCCGTTTTTTACCAGTCTTCTAAAGCCTTTGGGGGATGTTTGGTGAGGCCCAGATAAAGAGGACATGTGAATCCACGTGCAGTGTCCAGCCACTACCTGGGAACACCTATTTTACCATGCCAAATCCCACATTTAAGACTGACACGCTGGTACGGTATCTGGTTTTCTAGGATGGATATGGGTTATAATTTCTCACTAATAGATCTGGTGACCAGTTGTGCGTACAGTCTACGTTCGCCACTGCTTTTTTAAAATCTCTCCTCCCAAAGATACTGTCCATTCGAAAGAATGACAAAACATGAAAAACACAACGGGCAAGGGTTCATTGGCTGGTCATTTCAATATTGAATTGTCAGTCAGTAACGTGCGCCAAACTTCTGGATGGATACGAGTTTGTTGAGTCCACTTATTTGTTTTTGGTTTTCCTTCAGCAAGTATCTGATAAAAACTTAATTCGTGGCTTTTGTGAAAGCAATTCATTGACCTATTCTAGTTAATTGCAGAGTTTCTGAAAGACCTGTTGGTAAATGGTAATTTCCCTGGCGTTTGATATTTTGCAACTATGCCGCAGGTGTGCAGTCTGTCATGACTTTTGTGTTGGATGGCCTTTAATGGGGTTTATACGAGTTATAAACGAGTACCAATGCTTCCGTCACTAGTACTTTTAACTCTTAGCAATTAACTGCGGAATTCCATATCAGATACATTTAGGTGAACTGAGCGTATACATTATTCATAAATGTAATCTCGGTTGGTACATTTAAGATTTTCAGAGTCAATCAAATGTTTTCAATTTTTTTTAAATAAAGAGTCGAGGCTTTGGCTCAAGCTCTCAACAGCGACTGAGAAGACATTAATTGCAGCCATACATTGTGTCCCGATCATTGTTTAGTTTTCTATTTAATATATTTGCATTTCTTTCAGGAAGCAGGCCTCTTTAGGTGAGAAGAGGGGTGGAGGAAATGAAAGGTTTCCCCGTTTCTATTTGAGATGCCATCTTCTCCCCCAAAGCCCCAACTGTATTGTTTGCTCAATTTCTTTTTTCCCCATTTCAGCAATGTGCCTATTATTAAATGAACTAAAGATTTAAAGATTTAATGTTTTGTCCGGTTTGTTGCTCTGTTAAAGACACATCTTGTCATGTACATGGCCATAGTAATTGTAAAGCCAGCGATTGGTCCTTACCTGTCTGGCGCAGAGCGCGAACACTGACCCCCCCCTCACCCCCCCTCCCCGTACTCCACCCTCAGGCCCTCAAAGCTAACTATGTGTTGCAGCAGCAGTATCTGTGAGCGCGCCACCTGCAGTCTTTTTAATTTACAGGACAATTGGGTAAAGAAGGGCGAAGGGATGGAAGTTGAGGTGAAAAAGGAAAGGATTTGAGAAGGGCGAATGGCGCGGGAAATGCCAACACATATTAAAAAAATAATTGTCATTTACAATACCAATAGCTCACACTTTCCTAATGCGAGACCTATTGGCAACGCCAGTGCTTGTTGAGAAGTTGTTGCTTTTGAGTTGCTGGTAATGGGGGCTACTTCAGCCAACAGTCCTACGCTGATGAAGCAACTGTTTAAAACTGCAATTATCTTTTACACCAACTGACACTAGCTAGTTTTTTGGTGTTGTCTTACCACTTATTCCTAAATGCCAAGTAGTAATGTTAACACTATTTCATTGTTCTTGCTTTGGAAATTACATTTATTGTTAAGGCTGTACAGTAGATGTCAGCCAAAAGGAGAGGTTAGTCCAGGAGGCAGCACACATCCTCTTGTACACAGCATTAATATTTCTGCACATAGTTCCAGTTGACTGCTACCTGGAAAGTTTAGGGGGCGGTCAACCTCATTAAGGTTTGAAATGTACTTAACCCTCCTTCACTTGGATTTAACCTCTGCTGTGACGAGCGGTGTCTTCTCTGTCAGCCTTAGTGTCAAACGCTACTGTTGATTCTCTTCCCTTTTTCTGCTCATCTTTATGCGCTCAAGGGGCCTAATTTATGAAAAGTGACGCATCGCTGCGTGAATACAGCGATGCGTCACTTTTCATTACGCCCTCCTTGCGGCACCAATGATGCGTCATATTTACAGTTGACACATCATTGCGCAAGGAGTTACAGATACGTCAGTATTTCTGACGTATCTGTATGGCGCAAAAGTGACGCATTGCTGGAGTGTGTCACAAAAGTGACGCAACTCCAGCAATGTGTCCTTTCACATGGGAACCCCATGTGAAAGGGCCTGCATCAATCTTACGCCTGCTGTGAGGCAGGCGTAAAAAATTTACGCATGCGCGTCCTAGAAATGGCGCAGTGAAATCTTATAGATTTCACTGTGTCACTTCTATGACCCTTTCTTGCGTCAGAACGCCCCCCTGCATACATTATACCTGGCGCAGGTATAATGTATCGCAGGGGTTTACAAAGTGACGCATCTACCTAGATGCGTCCCTTTGTAAATATGGTGCAACAAGGCACATTTTTTACGCTGCTGGTGCGTCACAAAAAGAGACGCACCGGCGGCGTAAAAGTGACGCACAGCCTCATAAATGAGGCCTCAGGTGTTCTTAAATTCACACTTGTGTGGCTCTTTAGTTGCATAGAGAAGATTTTTAGAGGAATGATATTTAACTATAAATGATTTACATATCTTCAAATACAAGTACTCTAAGGTTAAAATGTTATCTGTGGCCCTGATTTTTGTTTTTGATTTTCAGCTCTTGTAGGCGTCCCATTTTATTCACTGTCCATCAGCTGTTGTTACAAAGCAAACTTCTTGATCATTATTTCAAAATGTACCTTTGAAAGGAGAGGAAAACCTGCTTTTTCCGCCGTATGTACCTCGTTTTGTGTTTAGTCGTTGTGTGATCCCATGGTCATTAAAATGTGCAACCTTCCGCAGAGCCTTCAGGTGGTTGGAACGTCTGATGCTTCTGATGCTAGGTGGATTTGAAAAAATTAGTTTGAAATCAAACCCTCTCTAAGTTTGTGTCACTCTTGAGTGTCACAAGCCCCCCTCCTGCCTCACCCCAAACAATGGGTGTGATGCACAGTTTCCTGCACTTGTAACTAATATTTTCGATCAACCGTTCACTTTGATAGGACAGGGCTCCAGCAATAGAGACATTAATAAACTGTTTACAGCACTGCAACGTTAGATAGCTGGAAATAAAACAGTGCATATGTTTTGTCCCTCGATTCAGTTTGATTACCTGAAATGTAATATTAGGAGCCAGTCCTTCCTCTCAACACCTTTTGTGACTTGGAAACAAATGTGGGATCACACTGCTTCACCTCCCAGCGGGTTCGGCCCTAAGCATTATGGTGGATGCAAGATCTTTCGAGTGTTTCACCAGGTTGTTGCAGATCAATGCTGTCCATCTCTAAACACATGTTTCTGGATTATTATCCGTCATCAGTGACTTCCATTTGCCTCACACTCAGTTTTTCTTTGCTGTCTGTTCTTCCATTCTCTCCATCCCTTTTATGGCCCTCACTTTCTCGTTCTTACACACTGTTCCAGAACTCAGTCTTCCTCATTTTCCTTTGTATGCAAACGAAACAAAAATATAAACTTTTTTGTTGACGAATTCGAAGCTTTATATGTAGTTTTCTTGTTTTAAGATTCCAATGGAGAATAATAATGCCGTTGTCCTTGTGAAAGGGCAGCCCCCTCATTTCCTAACCCTCTCAACCTGTCAGACGACTAAGCTCCGCTTATATAAAGATACTGTGAAAACTTTATGAAGTTAAGTTGTAGACTAAAAGCCTTCTTCCTTTGTTGTTAGTACAGCCATATAGTAGCCTCACGTCCCTAATACTAAGTCAGTGGATGGGGTAGGCCTCCATACCAAGGACCCAATGAAAAATTTGGTGGTGCGGGAGTGGACCGCCATGCCAAACTTCTGGCTGGGCCAACCATCAGATTATGAGTTTCCTTGTGTCTGGCAGGCTGTTTTTGACGTTCTCACACCGGTGCCTCTGAAAATCGGCACCCTAATGGGAACGCAAAAAACAGTTCCTACACGACATGGATTGTGAAGCCCATGCCATGCAGGATCTGTGGTGCATGCACATGTTGTGTCCCCTGCATGCACCCCAGGGCCCAGAGGCACATTGTTTCCTCTATGCCACAGTTTTCATGGAAAAGGAGCCACTATGAAAACTGTGGCAGAGCGGAAACTAATAATATGATTAGGAGGACTGCGGCGTTCCTGCTATGCATATTGCTGCATCTAAACCGCTGCTCATCAGACAGGGCATGGCGTTTCCGTGGCGGCATCCGTGCTGCTATGGCTGTCGGAGCACTGGTTTGGCGTGGCTGGACTGCCACCACTGCGCCTCTGTGAGTATGGCAGTCCTCGAACCGTCAGAAACGTAATCAGGACCCACATCAGGACAGAGACCTGAATAGTTGTAACTTGCTCAGTATATCACCCAATCGCCCCATACTTCCATGTAATGTTGTACTTTCCCCAGTCCTGCATGCACAAGGATAGTTATTTAATTAATAGGGGGGCCGCATTGTGTTGGGGAGGGCTTCAAGTGGGATGGTCCCTAAGGTCTTAGACCTGGTAGTAATTCAAAATAGACTTTGAAACATATCCCTTTCAGACTGTATATATTATTGCCCTTTAATTTCATGGCAAAAACATTGATCGATTTTTGAACAGTGAACTCAATGGATTACCTTAACAAAAGGTTAAGGTAATCCATGTTTCAGATTTAGTTACAGTTTATATTTAACATGTTCTACTTAATCTTACATTCCGTAAAAGCAGTGCTTTAAATGGGCCGGCACTCACCGGTACTGAGTACAGGCACTTTTCAGTTTTCTCCCCCTGAGTACCGGAACTTTTTTCGGGCAAGGAGAGTACCGTACTCCTAGAAGCAGCAGGGCTCATGCCCTGAAGTACAGGTATGTGCAATACAAAAACTACTGAAAATTACCCTTTCAAATGGAGCGTGCTTATGTGCCGCTCTGGCAGGCAACAGCCAGTGTATTCCTGCGCTGGGTTGCTCCTGCAGTGTTAGGTTCTAATTGGCATTGCAACGAGAATGAGGATGTGGTCAGAGCTGTCAACAGTGGAACTGGAGAACCAATATCAAATCCCGACGTCGGCTCATCATCCCGTGATTCTGGACAACTCCCTTAACCAGTGGTGCTTAAAAAATAGTAAGCTTTAATGCAAATGTTCAGATTCTCATGTAAAGCGCTTAAATGCCAAGCGCAAATTCGCGCAATATCACACTGCCAGAAATTAGGCCCTGCACCTATGACACAGAAGCTGATGCTTGCCATGGCTCCTATGTAAGGAGGCAGTTTGATTTTGTGATAATTTGACCCATGGGCATTTAAGCACTTTACATGACAATCAGAACGTTTGCACTAAAGCTTACTTATGGGGCTATTGTTAAATTCCTGGCTTACAACCACACCCCTAGACACGCCTCTTACTGCCCACCAAGTCTAATTAATGAGTATCGGCACTTCTGAATTTCCATTGAAAGCACTGCGTTAAAGTATTAGCTATTTTCAGGATGTTTCTGTGTTTTGTTTGACTGGCATAGTACTCTTATATAGTGCATATTTTGAACTGAGTTCCCTCTACGTGTTTGTAACGCACAAAATAGAGAGCCCAGGAGCTGAGGCTGAAGTTAGTGTGAGTTTCTCTCAGTGAGTCAAAAATGTGTCCAGAACACTTGGCCGTCTAATCCTTGGCCTTTTTGCAGAGTGCAGAGAACAATGGCCACAAAGTCCAGTTATATACTCAGTTGTATTGACATGGCGGAATAAAAAAAAACCTGTGCGGTTGTACATTGTATTTTACCACTGTGGTATAGCACACGCTATTTCTCCTCTAACGACCTTGGATTTATGAGAACCCCTCGTGATCACACCCTCAAGAAAGAAAGAAAATACTCTAACTTCAAATAGAAGATCATACTGGCAACCATTAGGATCAAAAAATAGACTGCATCATCTTTTAGATTGATGCCACAGTCTTGTTTACATGTGTCAGCTAATAGCAAAAGTTTGCCTCGCCTCTCGGCCACATGCAGAAACACGAATTGAATGCTGGTTAATCTGTTTGGGCGCCCATAGCAACACAGGTTAGGCCGCACGGCTGCTGCTTTACTTGTTTTCCTGGTTATTAATTAGTGCTTTCCGGATCTACTTCTCTTTTATTTATTTTTGCATAAGTTGGTAATGGTGACTTCTGCAGGACATGGCGCACAGCTAATACATATAACTTGAAGACTAGCTGGCCGTTGTGCACAATGAGAATACTTTAAATTTGATTCTGACGCACATTGTCAACGGTCAATATTTTTAATTTACTGTAAGGACAGTGCCTTTGCTGGGCATACGTTGTTTACATGGTGTCTTCTGAAATGTTGGGGAAATGGGGGTTATATCTATTGTGCACAGATGTTTTTTTTTTTATAGTACAGGCTGGAAACAGTTAACACTGAATTTCCTCTCGCATTGCTATATCCTGCTGTGTTGAGTTTAGCTTACTGCACGTCTGGCTTTCTTTAGCTAGCTCTCCACCTTCGGGTTTTCCTTAAGTGCAACTATGGTGTGGAATAAATCAGAAAAAAACCATTTAACTCAGTTGCCCAGTTAAGGTAAGCGTCACAAACCATAGCTTGCACATCCACTGTGCAAACTATTTATCCTTAGCCGTGTCTTTCATAAAGTTAATTGGTACGTCAAATGTTTTGTCAAAAGTAAAATAATTTCTGTAATTTCTGAAGTAATCTGTGACCTTGAAAGTTTTTGTTGGCATAACTGGTGTGCAAGCTATGGTTGGCAAAACTACCTGTAACTAAGGAATTTAGTAGACTATGAGTTTTACTCCGTAACCATAGCATAGGTTTTTAATGATACACTACGGCCAGCATTTATAAAAGGAACCCTCTCTGTGGTGGTGGGGGGGGCGCAACGTCATTGCACACGACCGAAGGCCATGCTCAGTAGGGGATGGCAGTAAAGCCTGACCTTTGACCTGGCTGTGAGACCAACCCTTTGCAGGTGGCCAATCACTCCACAACCTAAGGCTGTCTGCTCTGCGGTTGCCCGCAAGGCGAGACCTACATTGAAGCCCTACACTTAACCCTCCGCAAGGGGGCAACTTCATTGTGCATGGCCATTGACCTTGTGCAGCATGGGTTGGCCGCTGAGTCTGTTCTTTGACCAGGGCTTGCACCTGGCCAACTTTCCTGGAGCCTGTCAGTTGGTTCTGCACAGCTGAAATGCCTCAGATTTACTTCTTTCAAAAGTTTCTTCCGGTTTTGCTAATTAAGACCCTTGGCAATCTCCAAAAGGTTCAGGCTTCTTAAAACAAGCTGCTGATCTGCAAATCCTGCAACAAAATTCACTTTTTGTAAATTAATTTTAAGGTTGGCAGTCCATTTGTTTGCCCCACTTGGTGCTCAACCCACATACATCCTTTTTTTTATTTTTCCCAAGATAGTGCTTGATACGCTGTGTTGGTTAGTAGCAGCCAGCCAATCCAAACTGGTCGATTTGCGGATGCTTCTCTACAAATTTGCAGTGGATGACATGAATGAAAAAACTCCCTCTTCCAGTGATGTATCCTTATTTTTATATAGATTTGTGGATCTTCCACTGATTAATGGTCAAGATGTGTCTGTAATTTAACCCAGTGAATCTTGTCCACCATAGGTTTGTAATACAAATTCCTCAAAAACTACTGAACGGAAAACACACCTTTAACGTTATAGTTCCATAGTTTCTGTAGTTCCGTTGAGAGTTTTTACTGTAGCGGAAAACAAAATTTACTTTGGGAGTTAATTTGAAATGCCCATTTTTTAACCCACCTTTAGGATATGCACTAAACATGGTTTACCAAACCTTAGCCACTTTTGCCATTTGATTGGAATGTTTCTTGCAGATTTGTCAAACGGGACCAAAGTTCTAACCAAAGCAAAAATCGCTTTTTTTGAGAGGAAAGTCAGACCTAACCATCACTACAGAGATGCTGTTGCTGATATATACATACAGTGGCTTTCTTTTAAGCCGGCTTCAATCATTGACCGTCTTTATTGTTAGTAGCAACATTTTGCTTATGGGCACCTACCTAAAACATAGTCCACTTCAGTGTTAAAGCAGGATGGCCAATCTCTGTTTTCATATTATGTTTTTTCTTGTTTACATTTATTTTTTGTGATTTTTTTTTCAAGACTGTGGCATTTTTTAAAACATTTTATTACTTTTAAATTTCTAAAGACATTTGCATAAGTTGCCCAAAAAAAATAAAATGCAAATGTGTGATGGCCAGATACATTGGTTATTAAAAGTATTGATGCTCAGAACACACATAAATGAGAAAACCATATGTTCACGAAATTGACACTGCAATGTGTGTACAACTTGCTGTCTAATTTTGTGACCTACCACATCATTTACATTTAAAGCCGTCACAGAGGAGACCAGTGCAATTGCCTCTTTACAGAACCACCACACTGTTTCATTTTGACATCCATCCCATCCCAGCTCTCCTCATGAGCCACTGAATCTCTCTGCTCCTTTCCTGACTCCTGTTGATGTTCACAAAGTCTCCCTTTCAATCATTTTCTGACACTACTGCTTTCTGTCTCTCTGTTACTGCATGTCATTCTATGCGTCTCTCTGGCCCAATGTGTCTTTTTGCTTCTTAGCCTGATTTGTATTCATACGTGCTCTCCTGTATGTCCTTTTTGACCCTCTTTGTTTTGTTACTTACACAAGCCTTTTGTAATGTGGACACACTTGCGACCACGTAAATCATCCCCCATTATTTCTGTCCTCCAAATTGTCCTTTTTAGGTCGAGCCTGGGCAGCGTATGCGTTGTCTGCTAGGCATGCTGTATTGAGGTAGGGACTTGAACCTACGCCCACTAACTGCCCACATTTTGCATTGGCTTGTGTCATTGTCCCCTGTAAACTATGGCTGTTCATTGGTCAAAACGCTAAGTGGTCTCCCCCTTGTCTCCTTTTGTAACCTCCCATGGGGACACCCCCCCTGTTACGTGTGTTGTTGCTCGGTAGTCTTTAATTACAGTCTCTGAGCTCTATTTCTTCAAAATAGCTTTGTTGCAGGGCACACTTTCTCCTAAAGCTTTTTTGTATTTTTATAGAACGCATTTCCAGTGCATTAGGTCTCGCATTTGTGAGAGTTTAAGCTATTGGCATCGTAAATGATAATGCCTTCTATTTATCTGTTTTAAAAACAACACTTAAATAAAAGTCATTCTCATTTACAAAGTCAATAGCTCAAACTTTTATAAGTGTGAGACCTATTGCATTGAAAATGCTTGTTGTGACTAGCACATCTGAGTTAGTGCAGGTCGGTACACCTGAGCCTAACCTATTTTGTTGATCCGACCAGTACCACTCAAACAATCATTTAACCCACTTGTGCAAATTGTTTACTAGTATTTATTTTGATCTTTTCCCATTTCTAGTGTTGGTTAAATGTGTATGTAAGAGCAGTGTTAGGAATGTGCTTAAAAGTTAATTTGTACACATGCTGGTTAGTAATATGACTACTGCTGGATGTGAGATGCAAGAATATTCCAAAAGAAAGCTTCAAGTGTCTTGCATATTTATTGTGTACAGCTCTCATCAATTGGTGATTGCCACAAACTTAACTCAGTGAGCGGAAGGGTGTATATTTTTATTGGCTCCAAAGAAGAATTAATGTTGTCTAAGAACTCTTTCTTTAATTGGAAAATGCATATCAGACAGTGTGGGAGAAGATGGCAGTTAAGAAAGTTTAACGATTCTGAGTCCCAGTGGTATCCGACCCATTCCTCGGTCATTGATCCTAGCATTTTCAGATAGGCGTTGTGATAGTTTCATTGTTTTGGGGCCATGTATAGAAATTCCTGTTATTTCCTATCATGGGCGTGTAAGAGAAGGAGACTCTAGCAAAATCTTTGTGGCTTTTTTGAAAAACATTATGGTGGGGTTGAGCATTGTGAGAATTATTAGGTTGACCCTGTTCGGTGGGAACCTTTGTGAGGCTATGCCTTGATGTATAAGTTGGCCCTGCAGTGAGGAAACCTTGGGTAGGAACATGCCATTTCCAAGCTTATACCTATCTCGTTGCGTGAATAATATATGCAATAAAATGGTAAAACTGGTAAAAAAATCACATTGTGGGAAGAATCTTTTGTGAAATATTAGAATACATTGGTGGAGTGAGCATTGATTCGGACTTGCATCCTTTTACTTATGCTATTGTCTATGTTATTTATAGCTCTACACGTTTTTGAAATGGTAATAGCTAGTTCTCTATAAAGATACAGTTATTCAAACAAATTCAAATTTAAGTGCATCACCAAACTGCTATTAAGGTTCATATTGGCAACAGGAGCTTGGTGATATTGCACAAAATAAAGACAATACGTTTTTTGTCATTTTGTAAAGAAGCTCGGGTCTTGAAATTGTCTTAAATGCGAATGTCAGACCATTTCAGAATTTAGTGCACAGTAATTGGAGGTTTTTCCTCTGAAAGACGGTTTTGTATAAATGTTTTGAAAATTGCTAGCCTGAAGAAGCAGACCCCAAGGTTCGCTTGGGTGTACACTTAATTTTTGTCTTAACAGTATATTGGGTCATCAAGATTCAGTTACCTAGGCATGAACACAAACTTGCTGAATTTAGTTTGTGCATCATTCGAAAGCCTGGGAACCGTTTTTAGGATGGGGATGTATTGTAATGTCTAATCATTATTCATACTTCTGGTGCTGCGTGATTTTGAATCCTCTATGAATACAGTAATATTTTGGAGGCTCCACTGAAAACGCTGCTACAGTAAGCGATGTATATAGATGCAGTTGAATGTGGCACGGTCTTGATTTTGCCTATACAAGTGTAAATTAGCACAAACCTGATAGTAATGTATTTTTTTCACATTTGGAGAAAAGCTACACTTTCATTGTTACTGTAGTGATTATCTCCTCGATAGTATGTTTGCTTGTCAACAGCACTCGCTGACCTAAGCTACGTGTTCTGTTTTTTGTCTGCATTTAAGGCTAGCAAGTTCAATGTCATTGAATTATTAATGGCGTTCAACTGGTCAGTAAAGACCCCAGTGTCTTCATCAACAATTTCCATATATAGAGTAAGACAACTGAGGATTGGTAGAATTAGCATGAAACCGAACTCCACAACATTCCAACAGTTTATGGAGAGGTTTGATGTAAAAAAATACTGGTTGGAGAGCGAGGACACTTGCAAGACTCCTTATTTGGCTTTCACTTGAGCAAGGAAATCATTCCTGTCCTTCTGGAATGATATCAACTAGCAAATAGATTTGCTGGACATACTTGCCACTTGGTGCAGTCCATACAGGAGTATGTTGTGTTCAGGTGTATCAACAAAGTGAATAGGTTGAGCAGCAATGAAACTAAATCTTTGTCTTCTGTCGATGCAGAGTTTATCTCTTTGATTAAGGGAATCCAAAATGGTACCGCTGGCAGAACTAATACCTGATGGTTACTCCCACAGTACTCAACGGGTTTCAGCATTCAGAATTTAACTTTTAAGAACCATTTTCTTAACGGTCTTTTACTAAAAATGGGACTCCAGATCGTGGGTGATACCTAGCCGATCTTGTGGGGGTCTAGCAACGACTTCTTGATCAGTGCATGATTCATTCCTGCTTAGGCCCATCAGGGTAGATGTAGTCAGAAAACAAGATGTTGATTAGTATCATATTCATCCAAAATAATTCATGAGGTGATTGATCAAAGTTAAAGTCCATTAATACAATTTTCTTCTGAAGGAACTTTGAGTTTCTTGTTTTCTCTTCGATCTGGGCAGAAGCATTTGACCACTATGAGATTCTATGTATGTGTGTAGTAATGCAGAATATGTTTTATACCATGAACAAGGCTCTTGCTGCTTAGAGCTTGGTAGAATTTGTGTCCATGGGTATGTGGGTGAGTTTTTGAGACCTTCAAACACAACTTCCCAGATAATATGATAATTCCTATCCCTTTCTTACTCCATTCCTAAAGGTTAGTATGTTAAATAACTTTTCCCTTCCCAAGGGTAGTCTTTCTAATGTTTGCAGTATGATGTGAGCAATTAACTATACACATAACTAACGGGGGCTCTTTTTTAGGTCTCGTAGAACCAACGCGCATGTGTTGTTCTGCGAGAGTATAGTAGGGCTTTCAAAAATGCTCCCAAAGTCTGCAGATCGGTCACAGTGCATGTGCTCGGGCGTGCGCACCATTTGTCGTCTGCAGACTTTGGGAGCAATTGTGGTTTTAGGTTTGCTCTTCTGTTCACTTTCTAAAAACCATAACTTCAACAAAAGGCTCTTGCCCTCTTTTCTCAATTTTGCTCTGTGAAATGGATCCAAAAAAGAAAGAAACTCTTTTGCTGCAAATATCTCTTTGGACACACTCTCTCGAAACCACAAGCACGAACTAGAGCGGAAGGTATTGGAGCGCTTTATTGAGCAGTTCTCCAGTTCCAAAGTAGCAGCTCCCTATGATTTGCTCCTCGGCTCAGATTACCCGGAAAGGGTGCTCTTTCACCCCCAGCTTAACGTTGCTCTCGCTCATTTGCAATTTCTCCCCCTGCCCGCCACGTTGCTTTGATCGTTTGCTTCCCTATGCCATCTGTGCCCCTTCCCCCACCGTGCCATACTTTTGTCTCTCCACACCCTCAGTTTTGCTTCCCTCACCCTTCCTGTCTGTGTTCCTTCTGCTACCTGTTTGCAACCCCTCCCCCCACTAAACACACATTTTTAAACAAGCATTTAGAATGCAAAAAGCCTCGCATTTGCAAGAGTTTGAGCTATAGGCATTGCGTATGACAATGCCTTTTATTTGTTTTTAAAAACCAAAACATAAAAAAAAAACATTGTCATTTACAATGCCAATTGCTCAAACTCGAATAAATGCAAGACCTATTGCATTGCAGATGCTTGTTGTTATTGTATTGCTTTCTGCTAGTTGTAGCAGATAATTTGTTGAAAGAAGAGTTTGGTGGTGTCTGTTGGGTAAACTTTGTAAAAGTGTAGCATAAGACCTGGTATTTTCGCAAACCCAATAACTTTAAGGAAGTCAAACAATAAAAGTAAAATACCTGATTTTATTGGCAAACAGTTTTATAAACTGTAAACCGTTCACAGTCGGTCAATTGGCATGGCAGCTTTAAACCTCTTAGTTGTGAGACTACCTTCATGTTAGGTTTATGTACGTTTCCCAATTGCCTCATTTCTATCACATGGGCATCATTACTCATCTTATACCACAGAACTTTACACATACCATGTCATGTTAGGTAGGATATGTCTTTGTCACAGCAGAGTCCAAAGTATCTCATACTCCAGTGTAGACTCCACGTGAGAGTGGGACAAACTTAGCAGATGCAATGCTCTTGCATCAAAGTCACTGCCTTACTTTGAACTAAGTTGTAAATTTCCTTTCCTTGCGTCCCTCCCTTCATTTCACGCTTTCATGTCATTGCTATTTGTGTTACTTTTCTTCATTTCTCTATTCAAATCATGCATCCTCTCCTATCTTCACGGTACTAATGACCCTGCTAAATCTAGCTATATCTTCTGTAGGGGCTACTCATTTCAACTTTGTGTGACCATGAAGACTAAAAAGGAAAACCGCTAGAAAAACAAAAATACAAGTAACAAAGTGATTATGACAAATTTGTATTTCGAGTCATACAAAATCTATTAATAAACATTCACCCATTTTTTAAATTTTAATAATGATTTAATCATATGTAGGTTTAGGGATAGGTTTAGACGTAGGCTACCATTACAAGTTGTATAGAATTTCCAGTTCCATCAGAAAAATGAATCCTATTTCTGCTGTGGAACCGCTGAAAAATGGGGGATTACAACGAAATAAAGTGCTGTAACTCCAATTCATGTAACAACTCCATATTTGTGTTGGGTCTCGTAGTCCGACTCAGAATATTGTGGTATTCATGCACCTAGAATTACTTGAACATGCTTGTATTCCTTGCACCAATTTAACAGAGGCCTTATGTTAGATGTTTAAGAGTTAGGCTTAAGCTAACAGTAGTAGTTAAGCTTTATGGTATGTCTGGGGTAGTGCTGGGGTTATGGTTTCAGTTCAAGCTGTGGTTAGTTTATGCTTAGAGATGTTAGGGACTTTGATCAATGTGGTATTCTTTGTAATGATTTCCTCAGAAATTGTAGTCATATACAATGCAGTTTTCATCTGCATGGGTATCTCATTCACTTTTGTATTCTTCACCCCGACATAGCTACCCGTCTCTCAACTGCTTGACCCGCCTTCTGGTGTATTATTATTCAAATGAAAATCAAGGTGACACTTGCTTCATACTCCTTGGAAGCGTGTTTTATTCATTATGATTTATGCACGTTTCACTCTTGAAAAACAGGCACTCCATTTTTCTTTCATTATTGTTGAATATTTTACTAAAACTCAATCATTCTGAAGTAGATGTTGTTGTTCTAATTCATGTAAAATGGGATGCAATTGTACTCAACCTTCAAGAGTTGTACATAATAGACCATTGATAAAAGCACACATTTGAAATATGTGAGTTTTATAAGACCTATATAGACCTACTAGCACCATGCCTGCCAAAGCATATAATAACCCAGTGCAGTTAGGTTCTATCACTCCAACTATGAGGGGATCCCTATTAGTTTCCCTGCTGACCCCCTCGAAGTAGGCTCCCGTAGACCTTTGGTAATACTTAATAATGACTATAAGAACCTAAGCAAAATACGGGCGATGGAACCAACGCCACTGTTATTGGTGCTAGTTCACCTTGACCCAAATTATTTTATCTAGGGGAGATCTAAACCCCTAAAAAGTTGACGTTTATGTAAAGTACTTGACAGAGGAGTACTAAAATGGCCATATACTACAAATCTTAATTTGATCCTCGAATAGGCTTTTGACATGCTGGACTGGACCTACATGTTTGCAGTACTCTGCTGCATTGTCCTAGGGGTCACAATGAGGCCATTGAATGAACTGTCATATACACCTAACTGCCTGAGTCAGAACTGACCAGCTCATATCCAGTGCTTTACCTGTATCACAGGGTAACGGGCATAGATGTCCCCTATTACCCCTACTGTTTGTTCTTGTCATGGAACCCTTAGCGATGCAGCTCCGTCTTCAGGGCCGGGACTGAGGTATTCCTCTTGACTACGTAATACATGTAACACCTTTGTATGCAGACGGTATACTAATAATAAAAAGAGATTTTCGTACGGGGGTATCTACAATAGCACATGAATTCAACTCTTGCAGAAGAGTGTCCGGTCTGGGCGCAAACTAGTCCAAAACATTTACTTTCCTTCTAAACTTCAATTGCCCTAGACAAGACATGGTAAAAGAGGGCGGTCTGATGGACCCGAAAGCTACAACCTTAAGTATGTGGGCATTCACATATATCATTTTAGGATGTATGACGTTACATCGCAAACTTTTACAACGCACACCGTTACAATGCAATTTTTACAACGCAGATTCATTTACAACGAATGCCTTTACAACGCATGACATTACATAGCAGATGCTATTACAACGCATGCCATTACAACGTAAGTATAGGTAAGTATATTATTTTATTAAAAAATTTAATTAATTAAAATTTAACTAATTTAATATATTAAATAATTTCAAAATAATTAATTTGTACATATAATTAATTTGTACATATATATATATATATATATGTACCTAATCTGTACTTTTACAATCAATTGATTTGAAAATTGTGTTGTATGTATTATAACTAATTGGACCCGTTTTTAACCTTTGTGCTGTTTTCCCGGTTCCCCTGTGCCCCGTTCCACCGCGGCTGCTCTGTGCCGATTGCTGTGGAGGGCCAGGTCGGGCGGCGCCATCTTGAGTGAGGTCCGGTCCCTGGCTGGTCGGGAAGTAGCGGTCCAGCTCGGGGAGGGGCTTGGGGGTAAATAGATCCTATGCTTCCCTGACCCTCGTGGCTGATCATAGTGGTGGCAGCACTGTGAAATTCCGCTGGGGAAAGAAAGGCAGACTGCGAGTTTACTCTTCTGCCCACTCGCTCTCCTGTACTCTAGTTTTAGCGCATTTTAAAAACCTAATCTGTACTTTTACAATCAATTGATTTGAAAATTGTGTTGTATGTATTATAACTAATTGGACCCGTTTTTAACCTTTGTGCTGTTTTCCCGGTTCCCCTGTGCCCCGTTCCACCGCGGCTGCTCTGTGCCGATTGCTGTGGAGGGCCAGGTCGGGCGGCGCCATCTTGAGTGAGGTCCGGTCCCTGGCTGGTCGGGAAGTAGCGGTCCAGCTCGGGGAGGGGTTAAATAATGGTACCTCATAGGGCGCGCAGCGGGCGCGCCGTCTTCGCGCCGAAGGAGCGCCAAAGGAGGGCCCGTCTGTGCCCGTCCGTGCCCCGGACGGGCCCAGGGCCAGCCATTCTGCCCGACTCCCTGCAGGGTTGGCCAGCTCAGAGAAACGTAAGTACTCTCGCCACGATCTTGTGAAGCTTGCCCCCCCCCCTGTGTAGGATTGCCATGTCCACGTGTAGATCCTGGTGGAACTTGGGCTGAGTGCCCCAGCTGTGGCTTCCTCCCCCAACCTGTCCTACCCCCACGCCTGGTCAGGAACGCCGGTGTTGCCACCATTAGGGCGGGACTGATTAACGCTAGATCGATGGTTAAACATGCTGCAGATATTTTCGAGCTACTGGTGGATGGCCAGCTGGATGTGCTGTTCGTCACGGAGACGTGGATGACCAACACCTCCGCTCCGAGTGTGGAACTGGCTGTCCCCAGAGGCTTTAAAATTGCGAGGGTAGACAGACCTTTGGGGAGAGGGGGCGGATTGGCCGTCATTTACAGGGAGGGGTGGTCCTTTGCTGCTGAGCCACCGATTGCGGGTGCTGATGGCGAGGTTCTTCATTTTACTATAAAAATATCCCCGCATTTCACCTTAGGTGGTTCCGTGATTTATAGGCCCACTGGCCAGGCCAATCATTTCCTTGACTCCTTAGAAGAATATATAGTGCCGCGGGCCTTAAGTTTCCCTAGGTTTCTTTTGGTCGGCGACCTTAATATTCATGTAGACACCCCTGACTCACCGGTAGCCCGTAGGCTTGGCGAAATTCTTACCCTGGCACAGCTTAATCAATGGGTTACTGTCCCAACTCACGAGGGAGGTCATCTGCTTGACCTGGTCTGCTCCAATTTTCCGATTCAATCTGTGACAGTGGAAAAAACAACTTGATCTGACCATGACCTGGTCAGGTTTGAGTGGATATTGGAGGAACCTGGTCCCACACCCACCATCTGTCACACCCAAAAGATCAACGTGCCCGCGTTTAGACAGGCCCTGTCCAGAGCTCGCCCGAAAAATACGATGCTTCTGGACGAGGCAGTCGGCGAGTTTAATGAGTGGGTGCGGCAGGCGGCTTCTGCTTCCATCAAATGTACAACTGTGTCTAGGGTACGACATTCTCCCTCCCAACCCTGGTTCTCTCCTGAACTGAGGGTGATGAAACTTGGCTGTAAAAAATTAGAACGTGCGTGGAGGTGCAGCTATAGCCCAGAGGCTAAAGCCGCTCTACGTCTAGCACAAAAAAGTTACTATGCAGCCATCAAGGGAGCAAAAGGGAACTACTACGCAGGGCGTATTGCAAAAGCAGATAACAATAGCAGAGAGATCTTCGCTATTGTCAAGAGCTTTGTTGCGCCTGTGGCTGACGCAGTTGCTCTTCCGTCCTCTGCGCAATGGTGCGAGGATTTGTCCACCTTCTTTATTAGTAAAATAGCGAGGATCCAGCAGGACCTTATGGCGGCTATGTCTGCTGACTGCGTAGTGACCGACATGTGTCCTACACTATGCCCTTGTTCTGGACAACAGCTTCTGAACTTCGGCCAAGTTGCTGAGGGTGCTATTTTGCCTCTCCTGCAATCTCTGAAATCAGGTTCTCCCGCTGATCCGTGCCCGGCTCGGGTGCTTTCAGAGGTGGCGGATTTGGTTTGTTCTGAGATCACACAGATAGTGAACCTCTCCTTGGCCTCAGGGAAGGTGCCGCTAGGGTGGAAACAAGCCAAACTTCTGCCGCTCTTGAAAAAACCAGGATTGGATGCGATGGTTCCTGGGAATTATCGTCCAATATCCCTTTTGCCAGCACTCACGAAAGTTTGTGAGAAGGTGGTCCTTCAACAATTGGAGAACTTTGTTGAATCCTCCAATGCCCTCCATCCTGCCCAATCGGGTTTTAGAGCTACCTATAGCACTGAGACAGCGCTAGTGGAGATGACTGAGGCGATTCGGGACTGTTTGGACGGAGGCGGTAGAGCGGTCCTAATTTTATTGGACCTCTCTGCCGCGTTCGATACCGTCCCCTACGAACTCCTTCTCGCTAGGCTGTCTACTATTGGTATCGGGGGAGTGGTGCTGGCTTGGTTGTCTTCGTTTCTTTCCGACAGGTCTCAGCAGGTCTGGATGCCCCCCCACGCCTCGGATCCTAAACCACTTCTCACGGGGGTCCCCCAGGGCTCCACTCTTAGTCCCTTACTGTTCAATGTTTACATCACCCCCCTGGTTTATCTAGCGGAACAGTTTGGGGCTAAGATAATAGGGTATGCAGATGATACCCAACTGCTGTTTACCTGGCCAGACGATAATTTGGATCCATCAGTAGTTCATCGGTGTCTGTCCTCTGTATTTCGCTGGCTAACTCAGGCCCAGCTGAAGTGCAATGAGGACAAGTCGGAGGTGCTTTTTTATGGTTCCTTCCCCCCCCTGTTTAAGAACACTCTGTGGCCCTCTAACATTCCTAGCCCGAAAGAGATGGGAAGACCGGCAAAAAACCTGGGCATCTGGTTTGCAGAGGATCTCAGATTTGAGGAGCATATAAAAAAGCTGACAGGCACCTGCTTTGCCACGCTGAAAATGCTCCGCAAATTTTTTCCTCTGCTCCCGAAAGAGGCTAAGGAGACGGTTGCCCGAGCTCTCATACTGGCAAGGCTGGACTACGCGAATGCTTTGTTCAGCGGTATTCCGGCCTATCTGGTGAAACGCCTGCAAATCATCCAGTACGCGGCCGTCCGACTGATTTTTAACATCCCCAGATGGAAGAGCGTACGTGCTGAGATGAGCTCCATTCATTGGCTCCCGGTTTCGCAGCGCATCCTGTTCAAATCTCTGGTGCTGGCATTCAGAGCCATTCACGACCATGGCCCCGTCTATCTGAGAAAGCGATTTATTTGTTATGTTCCAGCACGCTCTCTTAGATCATCCACGTTGCTGAAACTGTCCCTTCCCCGTTTCAAACGTGCCAGACTTGGTGGCCAATCAATCTCTGTGATTGTGGCCAGGGCCTGGAATGCTCTACCTCTTCATCTGCGTTCCTCCCAAACTGTGGCGCTATTCAAGAAAAATCTAAAAACACACCTATTCAAGAGTTTAATATAAGTTGTTCTCTCTGTGGTTCTGTTTCCCGCCTTTCCCCTTCGCGCCAGGATACTTCCAAGTAACTGAGCGCGCTACAAAATAGTTTATACATACATACATACATATATACATATATATATATATATATATATATATATATTGTAAAAAATAGTTTAGGTATTTAAAAATAAAACTCCAGGGGAGTGTAATAGTAGGGTAAGTGCTGGATAGTGTAGGGTAAAAAATTACTTTAAGTTTATAAGTTTATTTTTAAAATACTATTATTAATAAAGAACTATTAATAAATAATAAAAATATTAAAATTATTTATTAATTCAAATAATTTATTTTAAAACTGAACCCTAAAAATACCCGTTCCCCAAAACCCTAAAAATACCCCTGTACCCCAAAACCCAAACCCAACCCTGAACCCTAAAAATACCCCTGTACCCCAAAACCCAAACCCAGCCCTGAACCCTAAAAATACCCCTGTACCCCAAAACCCAAACCCAGCCCTGAACCCTAAAAAATACCCCTGTACCCCAAAACCCAAACCCAGCCCTGATCCCTAAAAATACCCCTGTACCCCAAAACCCAAACCCAACCCTGAACCCTAAAAATAACCCTGTACCCCAAACCCAGCCCTGAACCCTAAAAATACCCCTGTACCCCAAACCCAGCCCTGAACCCTAAATATACCCCTGTACCCCAAAACCCAAACCCAGCCCTGAACCCTAAAAATACCCCTGTACCCCAAAACCCAAACCCAGCCCTGAACCCTAAAAATACCCCTGTACCCCAAAACCCAAACCCAGCCTTAAACCCTAACAATACCCCTGTACCCCAAAACCCAAACTATATATAAAATTACTTTAATTAATTTATTTTATTTATTTTTAATATTTTTGTAATTAAAAAAAGGTTAAATAAAATGATATACTTACCTATACTTACGTTGTAATGGCATGCGTTCTAATAGCATCTGATATGTAATGTCATGCGTTGTAAAGGCATTCGTTGTAAAGGATCCTGCGTTGTAATGGTGTGCGTTGAAACAGTATGAGTTGTAAAAGTTGCGTTGTATCGGTTGCATACCATCATTTGAACATAGACATGCTTGATGGCAACCTGATGAGAACAATATTCTCAAATAGAACAGATTTCCTTTTGGATGATCCTACCATGGACAGTCCATAGAACTGGGGCTCTCACAAAAATGATAATGCTGCCAGGTCTGCTATAATATTTTACGAATCTATGCATGCGGCTACCCAAGTGCATCTTCTTTACACTAGATGAAGAATAATTTAATTTAGAGTACCCGATGCCGCCGAATTGCACGCCTAGACTGTGACTCAGTGGACAAAACACCAGTTTACAAATTGCACTGAAAAAAAGATTATGAGTTTAACATGACGGGTGACGTGAGTTATGATGTGTATTGCATCCGCTGAATACCATAATTACAGTGATAGTACACGCTTGTTCCTGAACCATAGCGCAGTTTTGAGCTGTTTTTGTTTTTATTTCAGTGCACTATTTATACATTCATATATTCTGGCTCATATCTTGCGACAGTGGTGTTAGCCCTTGTGTAGTTAGGCCGGAGTTTCCATCGAAAAGTAATTTTTAAGTCTCGTATATCGGACAGCTTTTAGATATCTGATTGTAAAAGACCTCTTGACACCATACCAAAAATGTACAGTGGACTTAGAGCCTGTGCATTGCTTACCTTTGGTTGGCTTTATTGCCTGTCTGATTTGCTTGCTTCTTATTTAATGTCTTCCCTTAATTTTCGTGCGTTTGTCCCTCCTCTGTAGTTAACCCCTTCGATGCTGATGACGAGCTGAGCTCGTTATCAGCCACGGGGGGCGTGTGCGGATGACGAGCTGAGCTCGTCATCTTACGCGGCTTTTAGAAAAAAGCCGCGTAGGGGAAAAATAACCGCCGCAGCAATGCGGTTGAGGTTCTTTACCATTCTTTAGATTGCCTGGCTTGTATCCTTACAATGTTCACATTTAGGGTGCTGCTTTTTTCTCTTTCTTTCAGCACTCCTTGAGAGTGCACCTGTTTTCAGATTCCCTGCCTTGTGTGCTGCTTCCTCCCCATGACCGGAAATCCTCGCACCCTCCTCCCTGAGTGCCGTGATACCCCATGCTATTTGTGTTGCTCCCTCTTCCCTACACGCTGTGTGTTACTACCTCCTGCTCAGCTTTTTTATTTATTTATTTTTTTATAACAGTGTTTTCATTTTCTTTTTCAGTCTTTTGCTCTCACTGTTCCCATCTCACCAGCTCTGTCATTGTTCCTCCACCCCCCTTTTTTTTGGTGGGGGGAGGATTTGGCACCTGCAAATTGCTGCCAAGCCACTTCGCTTAAAAAAAACAAAGCTTGTTTTTCATTTACTGTTTCAAGTAGTGTTCACCATTGCAACTTGATAAAGAAAAAGCCCCCCCACTCCAATCAGCAAGTGCTTGCATGTATGACTTTACATGTTTGCAACTACGTGCGCACATGTGTACGCTTTTACCTACTGATTGACTTGTATGTGCAAGGCACGTGTTGCTTTATCACACTTTTATTTTTAGGTCGAGCGTGCGTCAGCTGCGCATGCGCAGTCTCGCTGGCGAGATTTAATTCTCTTGAGGATCTTTCACTAGCGGGCTTTAAGCCCCACCCCTCTTTCCCATTGGCCGTCGTCACCGTTTATGCTAAACGGTGGCCAGCCATTGGGAATGAGGTGTTGATGACGTACACTTTTCTCTTTTTCGGCCGTCCCACTTAGACGGCCTGGCCTGACTTCCTTCTGGCGTAAAACATTTCTTATCTTTATGGGGCCAAACATATGGCCCAATAAAGATAATATAAACCTTTTACGCCAGAAGCAAAGCAGGCCTAGGCCGTCCAAGTGGGACGGCCAAAAAAGAGAAAAGTCAAGCGCTTGTTACCCCTTGAGATTCTGAGATTTACAGTAGGCAGATAATTTGCTCAGGGGGAGATAGTAAACCCCCTGCGCCATCCTCCCCTTCAAGCCTCCGCAGCATTGGAGAGCAGGAACAATATTTGCCTTCACGAGTGGGAGCCTCGGCTCCCGCTGCCTTGTACTAATGGCCGCCAGGTCGGGGGCGTGACATTTACACAGGCAGTGCCGAGTGTCGGCTCCATCCGGCCCCAGGCGCCTCCTTACGGAGTTACAAGGCTAGGACAAGCTGCTTGGGACCGCCTGCTGGTTTTCTGTTGAAAGAGAAGAATCCTGTGCTAAAATGGCTGCCGTGATAAGCAATGTATTATTTCTATCTATTATTCTTCTGGTCTCTATGGTGATTCGCCTCAAGTATTCCGGAAGTAAATCACTCTTGTGCCGGAAGTGTTTTTTTCGGAACTGTGTGAATATGGAGTTGAAGTGCGGGTACTCGGAAAAGATGGAGTTAGGCGGATGCTGTCAGGTGGATGTGAGAAGTACCTACGTGCTAAGCAACCTGGCAGAGGTAGTAGAGCGAGTGCTGAGCTTTCTTCCCACTAAGGCTCTGCTAAGATAAAACGGGGATGGAAAACCTGAATTTTTGCCCCCGCATACAGCACGAATAGCGTAAGCGCAATAACATCGTTTCGTCACTTTATTAGGGGTTCATTATTTGCTGAGGTGTAAGCACTCATAACTCGCCCTTCTTACTGGCTGTATCTGTTTTGACAGTATCTCACAACACTCCCACCACCTGAGCTCTGATACTTCTAAGTTCCTTGTGTGAGTATATCACACATTAATTTCAAGCCAACTGTGGTTCTCATCAGTATCATTTCAACACATTTATGGTAATTAGTGAAATCACTATGTGCAACTAATTCTTACGACATCACACATGGCCATCGCTCATTAGTAAGTAGTATTTATAACAGGTCCTTGTGAAATTGATGTTGTCACTGTTTTAAAAGAAATGTGCCCCAAGCAAAGAAATATTCAGGTAGCAGGACAATAGAAATTGTGTGTCCATAGCAAGCGGCTCATACATTTTAAAAAGTCAATTGACGGTACTTGCCTATGCCTGATTAAAATGTAGGCTTTATTCAGTTTGTTACTTAAGCTGTTGACGACGTTTAGACAGTTCCCAAACTACCAGGATTTCATCAGGATATTAGTAGTGTAGGGTTATGATTAAATAGCGCAGCTAGAATAGGTCTAGTATGGTCAGGTGGGCGGAACGTCGCTTATCATAACAATTATCCTGGACGGACAGAGTCATGCTGGTCCAACTACCAGTGCAAAGATATATAGACGGTGCTACACAAACTGGCGCAGGTGAAAAAGGATAATTGTACCTGAGTGTTTGAAGCCATGACCTGCTACCTCATCAGTAGTGTCCCTTCACCGGGTCGAATCCCCCAGAGATTATTAAGTGTGTTACTTAATAGTAGGAATCTTATTTTGTGCTGGGTGGACAATATAGCCCTTGATGATTTTTCCCCTTTCAAGGGCAAATCATGGTGTCTGGAAAGAAGCAGTAGTATTTTGCAAAATGTGCCAGTGTATTTTTAAAGAGGTAGTAATCTTATTAGTATGAGGAAAAAAGTTGGTTATGCCGACCACTTTGTAACTTGATTTTACATGGGTTCGAAACGGGTTGACCTAGCTAGTTGTAAAGCATATTATTTTGTACAGACTAAAAGCAGTCAACAACCAAGGCAATTAGCCTGTTGTTTCACCACAGAATCCCATCTAGCTTGTAATGCAGGATGGATATTTTGACTATTGTATAAAAGATCATGCTGCCATTTACTTTAATTAGCGAATGAAGGACTGGCCTGTAAATAATTAGAACAGGTTGTTCTTATAAGAAAGACATGCTTTAAAAAAGTCTATGACCATTTCTCAAAGAGAAAAGGGAAAAAAAATGAATGTGAAATAAATCACTAAGACCACCATATTCGATAAAGTGGTTTTGTTATTGAAAGGTTTAATTTAGTTGTAGCACCCTTACATTTTACAGTTTGTTATTTATTATTTGAGGCCTAGTTTTCGGTGAGATTGATGGGCCCAACCCCTCCTTTAAAACATATCCTTAATACAGCATGTCTCGAAGAGACAGCACAAGCGCTGACTAGGTGAGACCTAAAACAGCTAGGACTCTGACATCTTGGAGTTCTTTTTCCCACTGTCCAGAAGAAAAAAAACGTTGTGCGCTGGGTCACGTGCAAGATCTGTGGCCAAACGCTCAGCAGGGTGATGTCCCAGCACTAGTCTTTCGTGACATTAATGATGAAGAGATGAGACAAATCAAAACTTGAGAATGAGTACTCCGAGGCAGAGGGAAACGTCATATGAAGATGCATCAGAGCGGGGAAACATTGCTGAGTGTTCTGGGAGAGAGGAGAAGAGATTAATCACCTGAAAGTATTCAAGTTCTGTTGCAGTGAATGCACAGTGCTCATATTGTGTGGTGATCAAAACCACTTAATTGGCCACAAGAAGATGAAAGAACATTCTTGCATGCTTCATCTGTTTAAACAAAAAAACCTTTGAAAATAGCTGTTTGCCTTATAGTTTTTTTTTTAAGTTAAAAGAACAACAAACAACATTAATGGTTCTTCTGAGAACCACCAACACAAATCAACTGAAGTGCTTGTCACTGTTTTAGCCCGTGCTCAGCTGCCTATTGGGTTTAGCTACAGGGTCTGGCCATAGTTCAGGCCGTGCAGCAGACCTGCTGTACTTAGGGAGGTTTGGCCGCCTGCAGTGCTTTGAGCACATGACCTTGCCAGATTGGGTGCAGGGCAAGTTTTTGGGGATAGCCACCTGTGCTGGGCTGGGAGGGGGAAACGTTTGCAGGTGGTATATGAAAAAAAAAAGAATTCAATCAAAAAAAACAATGGTTAAAGTGAATTTATTTTAACTTTGGGTATAACACCTTAATGTAAGTTTTAAAAAATCTTAGAAATTCACTTTTCTTTAACAAATTAATTTTATTAATTTTTATCCGCAACTGCATCGTTACAATATTATCATGGGATGAATACTCTGAGAAGTAGAATCAAATGTAAATACAGTTTTCACTTTTAATTATGGTTGTAGTTTGCAAGTTATGGATTGCAGTCCTTGCTATAACTTGCCAATTTCATTGCGATTTTCGGTTTTAATTTGGAACCAGAACTGCACTATAACTGTGCTTATTAGGTTAATATATATATTATAAAACAGGTCATTTTGTGTAATATGGACCACTATTGCCATGGATGTGTTTGGGGACATAAACTAGGACTCTGTTGTGTGCTTTGCAGTCCATAACTATAACTGTGCTTATTAGGTTAATATATATATTATAAAGCAGGTCATTGTGTAATATGGCCCACTATTGCCATGGATGTGTTTTCGTGACATCATAAACTAGGACTCAGTTGTGTGCTTTGCAGTCCATAACTATAACTGTGTTTATTAGGTTAATGTATATATTATAAAACCGGTCATTGTGTAATATGGCCCACTATTGCCATGGATGTGTTTTGGTGACATCATAAACTAGGACTCAGTTGTGTGCTTTGCAGTCCATAACTGGCGGAATGCAGTGGTTTCACACAAATAAGCCAGAAACCATAACTCAGTTTCTAAATGTGTGTTTTTTTTTATAATCTCATGATGTCTCGCCACGAACCCACTCTCCTCTCGTTTTTAAAATTTTCAAAGTATTAAAAAGGTTAAAAAATAATAATAGGGCGATGAAGGCATTTTTATTTTAGTAACGCGAGTACTAAGGACTTGTTTTCTGTTTTTTGCCTTCATGTCTTTCTCCTTGACTGACCGTTGTCTGTGCTGCCCGTGCACCTGTCTAGCCGGCGCCGTTTCCTGTTTTGTTGTTCTCTCTCCACACAGTGAAGCTGCAGCGTTCGTGACAGCCTTATCAGTCTAGATTTCGAACCACTGATTTTCAACCTCTCATTTCCGGCGTGGCTTCTCTTTTCCTCCTGTCCAGGCAGCCGTGTGAAATGAAAGCAAGCTAGAACAGTTCGGACTACCCTTTAATTGCAAGCTCATTAAAATTCTAGTGATCCGTGAGGAAGTGGCGCGCTATTTGTAGGCAGACACGTTGCAGTTTGCTTTCCCTGTGCAACACGCATTAGAATCATTATACTGTAAATGGAGGGAAAATTGAACCTTTTGTGATGGTTAATCCTCTGCTAATTCGAAGTCCAGTCTAAAGCTGCTGTAAATTGAAGCCTACTGGTTCTTGGCAGAGTGTCCTGTGCCCTTGGACTGCAGCCTTCTTTCTTATGACTGCAGAGCCAAGCAGCAAAGGTCTCAGGAAACAGGTCCTTTAGGCCCCCCCCTCCATCATAAATGGTTGCTTTTGATTTTTTTCATGGGAACTGTCAATTTGGAATGTGAATATCATTCTGGGGATCTCGAACGAGAGAGATATCTGATGGGAAACTTGCTAAACGTGAATGGATCGGGTATGTTCTAGGCCATAGGTACTCACAAACTTTCTCTCGGGGGGGGGGGGGGGGGGGGGGGGGCAAATGTACAGTGTGGTTTCTGTCCGAGGGCCGCACCGGTGGGGACGGAGTCAGTGGAGGGGGCGGGGCTAGCGCAACAAAAATAATTGTGACCATGAGGTTGAACACAGATCCCAGCAGCGGACGCCTTCGTCCACTGAGCCCACCAGACCCGGCATACACACATCTCTCTTTCTCTCTCACTGTCTCCCTCCCTCCGTCCCTCTATCTATCTCTCTCTCACTGTCTCCCTCCCTCTATCTCTCTCTCTCCCTCCCTCTATCTCTCTCTCTCCCTCCCTCTATCTCTCTCTCTCCCTCCCTCTATCGCTCTCCCTGTCTCCCTCCCTGTCTCCCTCGCTCTCCCACTCTGACTGTCTCGCTCTCCCTGTCTCACTCCCTCTCTCTGTGTTTCCCTCTCTCTCCTTCCCTTCCCTTCCCTCCCCTTCCCTACCCCTCCCTCCCTCTCCTTCCCTTCCCTCTCCCTCTCCTTCCCTTCCTTACCCTCCTTCACCCTCCCTCACCCTCACTCCCATTCCCTCATCCTCACTCCCTTTCCCCCGCTCCCCCTTCCCACTCTCCCTCCCTCACCCCTTCCCTCTCTCCCTCTATCCCCTTCCCTCACTCACTCCCTCCCTCACTCCCCTTCCCTCACTCCCTCCCTCTCTCCCCTTCCCTCACCCCTTCCCTCTTCCCCCTTTCCATCCCCACTCCCCTTTTCCCTCTCCCTCCCCCACTCCCCTTCCCTCCCCTCCCTCCCCTTCCCCCATTCCCTTCCCTCACTCCCTCCCCTTCCCTCACTCCCTCCCCTTCCCTCACTCCCTCCCCTTCCCTCACTCCCTCCTCCCTCCCTCCCCCTCACTCCCTACACCTCCCTCACTCCCCTCCCTCCCTCACTCCCCTTCCCTCACTCACTCACCTTCCCTCACTCCCCTTCCCTCATTCCCTCACTCCCGCCTCTCTCACTCCTTCCCTCCCTCACTCCTTTCCTCCCTCACTCCTTTCCTCCCTCACTCACTCTCTCTACCTCCCTCTGTCTCCCTCTCTCCGTCGGTCTCCCTCCCTCTGTCGGTCTCCCTCCGTTTCTCGGTCTCCATTTCTCTGTCTCCCTCTCCCTTCCTTTCCCTCCCTCTCCCTCTGTCTCCCTCCCTTTATCTCCCTCCCTCCCTCTACCTCTGTCTCCCTACCTCTACCTCCCTCTGTCATCTCACCCTGCCTGTGTGTCAGCCCGGGCTGAGACAGCTTCCCAGGCGCGCACACACAGCCGCACCCGAGTACTTCACAGGTCTTTAAAAGACCATTTGCATGTTAATGGGGCTTTGTTGTATTTTAACTCCTCTTAGCGCCCCTGCAGCTCCCCTCTGACTATCTCTGGAATTAATCACCCAGCCCCCACAGAGCAACAGAGTCTCTCAGAGTCACGCCCCGGTTGCACTCTTTAAAATGTATTTTTTTAAACACGGAAACATGGGTACATGTCTGCTAGGTCCGCGGGCTGCCAGGGAAGGCTTACCGGGCTGCCCGCGGGCCGTATTATGAGTACCCGTGTTCTAGACAGACATTACTCAAGAACCCAGTTCATAGTGTTGATATAGTGACAGTCCTCCCCTGTAAACAATGGTAAATGGCCACTTAGCACACCAGGAATTAGCAATCTGATACCCTCTAGAGTCATGTTTGCTTTATATCAAACTTTAAAAATAAATAAATCACACAACACGGTTTGGTTGGAAAAACAGTTTGCTGTAGGATTATATCATAAATTAAATATACCAGCGCAATGAATAACCTAAGCTGCCTACCCACCTGATGAGCCAAACAGCACCATGGGCCAACCCTTTTGGTTGCTGCAATTTTATTTGGGGAGTTTTATCCAATAAATACCGTGGACCACCAGTTCAGGATTATTACTCACGCCTTTTTAGGGGCGGAGCGTCCTTCGGCACCCCCCAGTTGCTCAGGCTTGCAACCACCTGAGTGACTAACGGGGCGCTGTTGCTTACATCTCAAGGTCCTGCTATAAAGTCTCCTGGGGTTTGGCATAGAGCATCCCTGCTGTGCACCCTGATATGGTCCCACCGTGCACCAAACTGCCACCAGATGGCCCTATAAATCCGTCTGCAACACAAATAGACTATATACTCAGAACAGGAAGCCAAATCAGCTGCCAACCCGCTGAGTATGGGATAGGGTGGGTGACAGCGGGTAACAAGGAGGGTGGCAACTGAGTGGGGCAGATATAAGTACCTGGGCAAAGCTGGCCAGGTGCCTGACATGATGTGCGGTGAGCGCCGGAAGTGAGGGACTCCCCTGGGCGGTTCCCAGATACTAGCATGATGGTGAGTGTGCCAGAATGCGGCACAAAGGGGCCACCCTCTTAGAAGGGCCCTCTGTGTGCACCACAGGCAGCCTCATTTTTACAGCTATTTATTTCAGTTGTGTATTCACTTTCTCTTCGTTGCTTGAGAAATAGGTTTGCCGTTAGCTGCCAACTCCTGCAATTAGTTTATCGACAACCTTTGTAATGTTTGTAGGTGTATTTGGAGGCATTTAACATTTATGTGGTGCAAAGTGCAAACACAGCTGAAAGGCAGCGGAGTGTTGTACAGGGTGAAAGGCAAATGCACTCACGGGAGGGATTGCTGGTTTCTGAGAGCAGAAGTGGACTTTTACCGCATTCTGTTGTAGTGTTTTTTTACAAAGGCGCTTCTTCAGTTCTTTACTAAATCCTAGTAGGGTTGGGAGGTCCTGATGGATATATATTAACGTCGCACAAATATCTGGTTGTACGTTGTAATATTTTTATGTAGATTGTAGAAATGAATAATGGTTTATTTTTCAAAATTGTGCCAGGCAAGTTATGTTTTCTGGTGCAGTGCCTTTAAAAAAAATAATTCCTCTAGAGTCCCGTGGAATTTATATCGTCCAGTGTTTCTTGTACACACAATCAGATGTAAAAGTGTTGCATGCATGAATGAAAACATGCAGGTGCCCAAGTTTTAAGATTTTACTTTCCTCTTCTTTGCTAGTGTTTGGAGATTTTGTAAAATAATGCGATTTTCAATGGGTGAATTCATGCAAGTGTCCAAGTTGAAAAGATATGCATTCCAAGCTCTCATCTAAAGATGGCCTTTTAAATCTACTTTCCAATTGTACATAAATTAGGCTCACTGCGATCTCCATGAAGGTTAGCAAATATAAAATTTGAAAAGGCATGTATTATTTTCTTCAAAGAAGTCTACTTTCTGTTTGTAGAGAAAGAGACAGACAGGAATACTTTCCTACATTACTAAAGTCATAAAACGTATAATCTCTGGCACAGGTATGTCTATAAACAGCGTTGAAAAATAGACCACTATCTATTTTTTTCTTTCTTCCATTCTTTACCTTGTTGTTCAGATCGAACTTTGTGCCCTGATGATGACCTCACTATCAACGCTAATGTATCCCCGAAATATTTAAAGGTTGAAACACGTTGGCATGTTTTCTGGGGAATAAGATTGAGAACCTTCTTTATTTAGAACCTTCTTTATTTAGAACCTTCTTTATTTAGAAATCAAGTGTATCACATGTGGATACTTGACAGTTGTGCAAGAAAAAAGGAAAATAACTGAATAGGTCAACAATAGAGAGGAATCCATAGAGATGCACCCTTATCCTCACAGGGGAAATACATTAGAGGTAGTGAGTTATTAATGGATTTGGACTTGGCACCATCTCACAAACTCTAAGAAACTTCGAATTTTGTATAAAAAGCTGTGTAGATTTGCTTTGTGATGTTTTGACTATTTTCTTTTTTCTTTTTTGAAGATTTAGTCATGTCCATCCAACATTGTTTTTTGTCAAGTGTATTATATGTTGTATATAGTGTCTTTGTCTTTTTTGTACTGCAGATGAAGAGATTAAGATAACTTGTACATATCTCTGATAAAAAGTAACATAAAATAAAAGCATGAGATAAATTCTCGAATACACTGGCTTAAAGTGGAGGTTGTGTTATGAAAGTTAGTGTATATTGATGGCCACGTGCGGCTTATACATTTTGCATTATACTCAGCAGGATTGCCATATAAATTCTCTCACTTTGAAGTCCGAGAAAGATAAGTAAACACCAAAATACCTCAGAAGACAGAGCCTGACATTTGAAATCTGCCTTTGAATGCATGGCCAATGTGACAAAACGAGAACAAGATTTAAAGGCCTGTTTGCAGAAATCGAGCGCTCGAAAGGACACAGTAAAAAATGGATTGCTCCTGGTATGGATGAACTGAAGTTGGATAGCCTAAAGCAAATACAGCCAGCAAATGTAAAGCAAGCAACTGTGAGTTACTAACCACAAAATCAATAGTTAGCAATAGGTGAATGCATTTCCAGGGAAGCTTTCAGAATGCCCACAAGAAGCTGTAAGCAGACCAGACAGCAGCGCTATCTGGTAGGCTTCATCATAAAAATGGCTTTGTGATGATCTTAATTTTGGGGGCTAGTTAAAACCTAATCTGCGAGTAAGTGGGGCGTACCCTTGGTGCTCCAGCATATGCCACTCTAGATCTCACGAACACCCAAAAAGTTTAGTGCAAAAAACCTGGGTTCATAATTCCTGTAGAGGCCCTCACCAGTACCGCTATCATCTAAGTTGAAGCAAAGATTTCTTTGTCTATTACCTTAGTGCTGTATTACTTAAAATGTAAGGAATTCACTTATTTAAATTCTCAAAAACATAAGCTAAAGGTCCAGTAAAGGACCGTTTTGAAGAAAATTATGATTTATATGTCTTTAAAAAACAATTAAACCTTGTAAACCAATACTTAATTTTCTGAATTTTCAAATCATCGACCCTACTTGGATTTTTTTCTGGTGTCAAAAGCTCATCCTCTTTATGTTTTTACTTGGGGATAAGACTTATCCATAGCATGCTGCAGAAAGGTCAAAATATATTTGTTTTTGTAGATGTGTTGAGTGCATGCATGCCCCAACAAAATGATGCGGCGGGCTAGTTGTTGCATCTATTTTGTGTTTCTTTTTTTAAGCAATACTGCACTGCATGGCTAAAGAGCATTGGACAAGCCAGGTCTTGTTGTCAGGACATGTTGATTTTGCCAGTGCTTAATTTTTGGGTTACTGCCAGTGGAATCGCACTCCAATCAAATAGTTAGGTGATAAACTGCTCACTGGTTCAAGAGCCCAGTGACCTGTTTTCAGTTTTAATCAGCTTGTGATGCAATGGAGAAGCTCATCCGCTTTTCTGAGCGAATAGCGAAGAATACTGCAAAGAGTTTTCTTACCCAGTTACAGTCAGAATATTTTCCATATCATTGATTCTTCTTAAGAGAGACTGGATGGGTGGTATTTATTGGAGGACTGTTTCCTTCTAGAGAAAATTGTCCCACATGCTTAGAAAACCTGAGGGGAGTGGCTAGGAAAAAGACCACTGACTTTGTAAAAGAAAAAAAATAAGAAAAAAAACTTTGGCCTACAATCCTTTTTTATATGTAAGTCTGGGTTTTTACTAAAATTAGCTGTAACATATTCCCTGCTCGCTGAGGAGGAGACCACAACCACTTGGGCATCCTCAGATTTAGAATTTCTGTGAAATCTGTGTTTCTGCTTGCAAAATAGATCTAATTCTTTCTACATTTCCTAAAAGTACATTTAATTGAAAAAAGTAAGCCATAAGACACAGTGTTTCAGGCACACTCTTAATCGTGTTGACATGCTAAATCCTTCTTTGGGCTGTTATTTATAAGACCTAACATCTTCTTTGTTGCGTTTTATTAAGTTATAACCACTGCACGTTTGCATGCTTTTTTCCTCACGATTTTATAAAGTGCTTCTTTTGGTGTGGTGAGCACTGTGTTCCTCCTATATCTTCTAAAGTATTGCAATTGAACACCTAATAGGAATAGTTTGTCGATTGGAGAAGCGCATGCTAAAGATCTCTTTTAATAAACAACAACTATTACTAAAACAGTAAGGAATTTTTCCTGGGAGGAAGCGAAAATCCATGCATTACTTTATTTCCTTTTTTTTGGAGCTCCTGAGACATGACTGACCCAAGTGTCCAGTTCTGGCCTGGAGTCGAAACCTCGAGCCACAGCCTGCTGTGTACTTTGTTGTACAGTAAGTCTGTGCTCACCGGATAAGGTGTCAATAAACAGAGTGCCCTGAACATCTAATACAATTTGTGTCCCTTTCTTTTTTGACGAGGACATCATTCTTATATTTTTCACCTGCTTCGTGTGACTTTATCAGACATGAAATCCAAGTGTCATTACATTTCTTTATAATTAGTTATCTATGCTCCTTAAAGATACAAAAAGTCCATGACACTCCAGTATTTCTTTTCAGCATGTCTTATTGTGAGCTTGTGTGTGACAGCTAGCAGCACTGTGCATGGTTTTATGGACTATGCATTCATGAAAAAATGCATTTGGTTGGTCTTTGAAAATGCGCATAAAAAGTGTTGTCTTTTGAGCACCATGATTTAAATGATATGGTGGTAGTTCATAATGTTGTGCAAAAGTATGTGAGGTGGCCCCAGACATCTAAAATGGAAATGCTATGGCTGCATTTATATGGAATTAGTACAAATAAGAAGGACTGTGCCCGCAGTGAGATAAATAACGGTGATGGATCAAGCCCTGATCTTTGGACTGGGTAAGAGTGGTCTGCTTAATTCAGGCACTCTGTTCATCACCACCCCCTTTTCTGAATCGTTTTTGGCCACTATAGGTGTGGCAGGGTATACTCAGACATGAGTCCCTTTCTCACTGCACCATCAGGATTCAAGCAAGCCTGGCCGAAGAAGGCTGAAATGCCAGAAACCGGTCCCCGGGAGCTTGTCTCCTTTCTGGTGAAGAATTGGCTTGGTAGTTTAGTCTTCCCTGTTCCCATGATGCACTGGGCCAGGGACAGACTGATTTGCATATAGCCAGGTTCTGAGCTGGGATGGTGCAGTGAGATAAATAACGGTGATGGATCAAGCCCTGATCTTTGGACTGGGTAAGAGTGGTCTGCTTAATTCAGACACTCTGTTCATCACCACCCCCTTTTCTGAATCGTTTTTGGCCCCTATAGGTGTGGCAGGGTATACTCAGACATGAGTCCCTTTCTCACTGCACCATCAGGATTCAAACAAGCCGGGCCGAAGAAGGCTGAAATGCCAGAAACCGGTCCCCGGGAGCTTGTCTCCTTTCTGGTGAAGAATTGGCTTGGTAGTTTAGTCTGCCCTGTTCCCATGATGCACTGGGCCAGGGACAGACTGATTTGCATATAGCCAGGTTCTGAGCTGGGATGGTGCAGTGAGATAAATAACGGTGATGGATCAAGCCCTGATCTTTGGACTGGGTAAGAGTGGTCTGCTTAATTCAGACACTCTGTTCATCACCACCCCCTTTTCTGAATCGTTTTTGGCCACTATAGGTGTGGCAGGGTATACTCAGACATGAGTCCCTTTCTCACTGCACCATCAGGATTCAAGCAAGCCGGGCCGAAGAAGGCTAAAATGCCAGAAACCGGTCCCCGGTAGCTTGTCTCCTTTCTGGTGAAGAATTGGCTTGGTAGTTTAGTCTGCCCTGTTCCCATGATGCACTGGTCCAGGGACAGACTGATTTGCATATAGCCAGGTTCTGAGCTGGGATGGTGCAGTGAGATAAATAACGGTGATGGATCAAGCCCTGATCTTTGGACTGGGTAAGAGTGGTCTGCTTAATTCAGACACTCTGTTCATCACCACCCCCTTTTCTGAATCGTGTGTGACAGCTACCAGCACTGTGCATGGTTTTATGGACTATGCATTCATGAAAAAATGCATTTGGTTGGTCTTTGAAAATGCGCATAAAAAGTGTTGTCTTTTGAGCACCATGATTTAAATGATATGGTGGTTGGTAGTTCATAATGTTGTGCAAAAGTATGTGAGGTGGCCCCAGACATCTAAAATGGAAATGCTATGGCTGCATTTATATGGAATTAGTACAAATAAGAAGGACTGTGCCCGCTTTGTACTTTTACTAATAAAGAGTTGCTTCAAGGCAATTCAGAAAGGCATATAGGAATATGTAAAAGAGTCCTCCTGTAGTACTTCTTCCTCCCTTACTCCTAAATGCTTTTGTGAATCCGCCCCCGAATGTGTGCAAAGGTATTTGGTTGGTAGGGACACTTCTTTAGCCAACTGTGAGGAGGAGCCATCCCTCAGACGTCTTGGAAATAATCAGTAAAATCTATATTGAGGTAAAATATTTGTGTTCACTGCAAAAATAAAACACCGAGAGGTTGTCTTTTACCTGACTATGTCAGGAACGCAGAAAAACATACAGTGAGTGCTGTCACCATGAGAGCACACGCGCATACCGATTATAATTTAGAAAGATTGTTAGTGAAGGTATCCATGTACTGTCAAAAAGAACTACTATTTATAATAAAATAACTTGGATAGCACTGTGATTTTTTTTTAGCAAATATAACCCGACTGGATGTTGCTCGAGATTTCGACCTTTGAAAGGTTGCAGGGCTAAGTTTGCCCTTTTTGAATGTTTTTGTTTTTTAAACACAAATATTATCGCAATTTTATTATTCAACAAGAATACAGCATATTAAGCCACATAATACATTGACCTATTTGGATGGTAATGTACATACAGGGATTAATCAAACTGTATTAAAAACAAACGACATGTTATAAAATAGGCTAGATTTATAAAATAACTGTAACCTCCCCTCCCTCTCCCCTGTTAACAATGACTGGTCTTGGAATTAATGATTTATAATTGATGGGTGTGTGTAGCCCGGTGTATTCCTATAGGTATATGCTGGTATGTGGCCGAGGTGTATTGTGATTTCTCGTTCAAGGCTTTCTAAAGTAAGGAAACTATTAACTTACTTGAAAGTGAGGCTGGGGCACAAATTCCCTTCGTGTAACATGCACCAGTTTCAGACTTAGTACTCGTTGGCTGTAGAGCTTCCCTCAAAGCAGAATTTCTTAGGTTGGTGACCAGAGTCCCAGTATGCCTCCCCGCCCTTCACGGATCCAAAGTCTGCACCTTGAACCCCCCCCCCCATAAATGTATCCCATTCTAATAATATAGGTTTTTTCATAAACCCCTACATTCTTCCCTCCTCCAGGGTTCACTTTCTGCCATGCCTTATTGTAAAACTTTCTCCCGCTAGGCATCTACCATAAGAGCCTGTGTTCCAGCGTTTCGTAAGCAGTCTTTTGGCCAAAAGCATAGAGAGCCCGACAAAGGGTGGAGCCACTTCAGAGCTTTTGGGCCACGACGATAACCCTTATATAGAGTGCTCTATTGTGTTCCATTGACGTAGGCCAGTCAGGTCTGTTAGTGCTACTGAGATCCCACCCCAGAAAATAATCAGAGAAGAGCAAGACCAGAGCATAGGTACTAGATCAGCTTCCGGAGCACAATAGCATGGGTATTTCTAGGAGGCCGCAGGGAACATTTTATGGATTTTGTGTGGGGGTTAAATATGCTCTGTGTAATATGGAAAATTGTATATATTTGAATACATTGTTATGGGGAGTCGAGTTTTATTAGGAGCGCTGCTTTACAATGGTATGTTCTGCTGCATGATGTAAAATCCACCTTACCCTTTTGGCCTTCAGAAAAACGTAAGAAACTTCACTTTATTGTAAGTAAGTGTGTTCCACTTGATCACAGGCTAATGCCAAGATGCCTCCGAGTATAAGATCGCTCTATAAGACCCAAAATCAAATCAAACCATATATGTGGAATACCTTTTTGACTCCCTGACAGGCACTGAGAGACACTCGCAGTGCCTCGATCCTACCCCCACAATAAACACATGGATGTGACTCAATTCAAAGTATGCACCATACAAGAGTAATATGCTGCCTGTAAAAAAAAAATACCGCAACACAACATCCCGGAAAAAGTCAGACTTTCTTGGGGAAGGCAAGATTAAGTAAAGCATGTGCAATATAAACAGGAACATCCTGGATTATTTTGCCTTTTTTTACACTCATTCTTCTGAAATCAATCCGTGTTTTGCCTGTAAAGCTTGGGACATAAATACAGGGCCCGAAAGCCACCCGTTTCAAAGACTATTTTTAATTACTAGTGAGTCTGAGATCCGGAAGGACCCGGCCCATTCAAAGACCTGCCTCCTGCTATAAACCTCCACTGTGCAGAAAAGACTGCCGTCCGATGCCAATCGTGTTTGATGGATAGCCACACATGGCTCACCCCTCGAAATCTGGTTGCCAAAAAGAGGTTGCAAGCTGGAGAAAAGCTGGTCCTGAATATATGAGAAGCCTCAGTGATTCTTTGCCCATCCACTAATTCTGACATATAAAACGTGTTATGAAATATCTAAATAGCAAAGTAAACTGTTCTCGTCTGTGTGAGCTGGAATGTATATTATGTTATGATTCAGAACAGATGCCACCTCGGTGGCCTCTTAGCGCTATGAACAAAACTAGTTATAATGGGGCACCTTGTTAGAAAATTAATTCGTTTCCATAAAAGGAATATTTTTGTTTGAACATTCGGTGAATTCCATCGGGATGAGAGGGAGAGTTGAACAGGTGTGACTGAATATCCCGACATCAGTATGGCTTGGCTTAAAGCTAGGCTTTTCATGCAATCACAGTAAATGACTATAGAGGTCTGATATACTTGTAAAATATACATTTGTTTAATTAAAAATGAAGGTGCCATGTGATGTAGACCCTGTTGTACCTTGGATAATGACATGCATTATATTGAATTCAGTACAATGCTTGCAAGGCTCGGGGTCATGTCCTGCTATTGTGAAATGAGAGTTGTAAGGGTGGCAAGGTGTTTCTACAGTCTGGAGGCGGGATGTCACTGATTTGCTGGTTTGTTCACATTCCAAGATTTATCTGCTATGTAGCTTTTTAAATATGCCCTAATCTTAGGAAGTTAAGATGTTTTTTTCCCATTTTTTTTTTATTTTGCTGGGCAAACACTCAAAATCATTACATGCAAAATAAGTTGTAAGGAAGTTGCAGTGGTTGTCTTTGGTCAGAAGGGCGTATAGGCTGCTTCCCTTTTATTTATCCAATGAAAGTATTTTTTGTTAAGAGCACTAAGTGCATTAATCCTAGTGGGGCTGAATAAGGTGGACAATTGATAGCACCCGAGAAGTACTGATACCCGAAAGTTTAGTATTTACTCTGTGTGATACATACCTTCTGTTCCTTGTTCTCTGTGTTGGAATACGATTATCAGATTCTGTATTTTTTGTTGTACCAAACATTTTCCACTGATAACGTTTTCAAGGGTTTTGTGGCCAAAACCTGTCAGAGTTATATGACTGGGGTGATGAGGCAGTTATCGCACATTAAAAGGGATTATAGCATTCATGGATGGGAAGATTATGCATTGGTCTGGTAAAGGCCAGTATTTGTGTATGCGAACAGCATGCATGCAAAGGCTGAATTTGGCTGAGGTAGAGACTTACTTTGCTTTCCACATAATCCAAAAATTGTGGCACACTTTTCCGATTTCTAGTTCAAATGGATCAAAAATCCATTTTAAAGTTCCACACTTTTTCAAAGAATAACTGGTCACCTTTCAGTTTTTGGTGGCTGCATTCAGGTGCTAAACTGCTACTTTTGAGGTGAAATGTTGCTCACACAATACTAACATATGTTAAATAGACAAAACAGTTGAATAATAATATCACAGAAAGTGCCGCATTATGCTGCATTATCTAGCCAACGCAGATGCTTAATTTTATCTCCTACTGCTACTACATTCATTTGTGCAATATCCTTTATTTTTGGTAGTAATAGTAAGCATTGAAGTGGATCTTTGAATGCCGAGCACTCGGTGCTATACACAGAGTTTATCCATACTCGGGCATTATCTTTGTATAAATACATATAAAAACCATAGTTTTGTGACAATAGGAGCACTTAGGAGACATTTGCTGATGATATTTGCCAGGGAACAAAATAATTATTTATTTGTAAAAGCATAAGCGATGGGCCCACATTTTTGCTCAGACCCCAGCGGCCAGCACAATCGACAGTGCAGGTGTGCAATACCAAAGCCGCATAGTCCTGATCTCTCGTCATGCGTCTTTAATCCATCATCAGACAGTCCCTACCACTTTATGTGACTCTTCTCGGATATATTTCTTTCTTTTCTTTTTCTCCTCCTTTCCCAATTTTGTGTTTTGCCTTGTCTTTCTGTGAATCAAAGCCTGCTGAAAAAAAATATCCGACGTCCCCAAAAATGAATACAAGGGGGCCCCCACCTACGACCACTGCGCAAATTAAGCACTAGAAATACATTTAGGCCGAGATTTACAAAGATTTTAAGTTCCACAAATTGAACAAAGTAAACCCTGTTGGAGTAATCACGGTGACAAGAAAACCTGACACAGACATAGCAGACACAACCCATGGCCTCAAGAGCCAACTATCAAGCCAAAATGTATTTATTGTGTGGGGTCGCAGCCCAAGCACCTTCCCTGACGCTACACCCTTCGGAGTACTCTGAATTCGCATCCAAACCTTATGTTCCAATGATCCCTGCAGACACACACACACTCACTGCTGCGTGGCAGGGATGCCTTGTTTAGTTTTCTCACTTGAGATCAAACAGTGCCGGGTACAAACACACAGGCGTTCGGCTGCCCATTAAGCGGGCAGGGCGGAATGAAGCGCGTTAGTGGGTGATGAAATGCGTTACATTACTCAGTGGAGGCTGATTCTAATCTCATTATAACAAAACGCTTTCCTCCACCCTTCCCGGTTATATAAACCGCCTTATGCCACAGCATTAAATCTATACCATCAATGTGCTTCATAGATGGGAGAAAAAAGAGCAGGCCTGCGTGCAGCCTCCAGGTTTTACTAAAGCACACCTCATAAATAGAATAATGGGCCTGTAAGTACTGCCTGCGTCTCCGTTTCGGGGATGTACGGTGCAACTTCAACTCCTAATGTGACTAGTTGAGGTGCTGCTGCAGTTTTACAAGCCAGCAGTCACTGGTTACACGCCCTTCACCCCGCCCAAGTGATGAAGTCAATGCTTAAAATGTCATCTAGCAAGTAAACTGTAGCACATTTACCTCGAGTTTCGCGTCCAACAATGGCCGCGGTTGTGATAAACCACTGTCTTCTAATGGTCCGCATCCACTGTGGAACCACGAACGTATTCCCTGGCATGGTGCATATACCGTGTTTACTCAGTCCTCGAGCGAGCAGACACACACCGAGAGTAATGGGCTCTGTCTAGTTATGTCAGCGTGGCATCACTTTTTAGACCTAGCCCGGACGCAAAATCCTTTTTGGAATTTACAAAGCCATACAGATGTTGATATGCGTACCTTTAGAAGAAAAAGTAATGCAACTCCGTGCAAAGCGCTGCCTTGCATTAATTTCCATCAGGTAGACATCCCATCGGAGGTGTAAGGTCCTGTGCATCCACCTATGGATTTTGATGAAAACCAATATTTACAAAGAGTTGTAGGCATGGGTTTGTATCAAAATGGTGCACCTGTCTGAGGCTGGCATAACAAAGAGAAATATTCATATTTCTCCTCGTTATTTTCTCTTTACATGCGTGACACAGAGGACAAATCCTCCAACTATAGTTATCGCGCAGGAAGGTAGCTCTTTCTTCAAAAAAAAGATCTTGACCATAATAAAGAAGCAGAAGGTGCCTGCATTAGTGGTAGGCAGCCCATAGTGTGCTAGATTATGGAGAGAACAAAACTGTGGTATTTCTTTGAAAATATGGTACAATTCTGCTCTCTTCAGGTGACGCAAGTCAGCGCAGCATCGTTTGTCGATGCTTTGCGCCTCTACTTGGGAAATATGCCCCTTAGGGCCATATGTATGTAGGAAAAGTTTTTCAATTGGGAATTAGCGATTTTTACCGAATCGCTGATTCTGAATCGCAAATTGCGATGTATCAAGAAAATCGCAAATATTTAGCGATTCGATAAAAATCGCTAAATATCTGCGAGAACGTGAAAAGCGATTCCTTAAACCGGAAAAAATCGCTAAATTGCGATTCCTTAACGGGAAAAATCGCAAATCAGCGATTTTCGCAAAACAGCCAATCGGAACACTGGTGCGGTCTGATGACATCACCACCAGGAAGTAACAGACTACCCATGCTGCAACACTGTTTGTAGAGGGAGACTCACAGAGAGGGAGTGAGTGAGACTGAAGACTGCTCCAGGCACACCATGGCTGATAGTGGCAGCAAGGAAATGGATGCAACACAGCAGCAGGAAGGAGAACATGCCAGAAAGCGCAAAATGAAGTTTTCAGAGGCAGAAATAGAGACCCTCATTCAGGAAATGGTGCACAACCACGACTTGCTAGTTGGCAAAAGTTCCCTGAAAGTTCCAGAGGCCAGGAAAAGGAGGATTTGGGCAGAAATACAGGCAAAAGTTAATGCCCTGGGAGTCACTCACAGGACTGTAGAGGTGCTTTGCAAGTGCTGGTATGATCTGCGCCAGCGCTCCAAGGAAATGCTAGCTGCCAGGATGGAGCAGTCACACCTCACCGGTGGGGGAACATCTACAGTGCCTGATCCTACACCACTGGAGGAACTTTTGGAGGGTACTCTTGCACCTGAGACCGTGAAGGGCGTGGCTGACCTAGACAGCTCGGAGCAACCACCATCCACTGCAGGTAAGAATCATGCCATCACAACCCCACCCCCCCACCCCCACCCCCTGCATCATCCTAGAGGGTAGGGGAAGCACATTCAGAGCCAAAGCAGTCCCAAAGGCAGTCAGAGTAATGCATTATGGGAGATGTAGTAATATGTGAACATGAGTTTTGTTACGCAGCCCCGCTAAGCCAAATTTCCTTGTGCAGGTCAGGAAAGGGAACTCAATCAGTGATGTAGACCCAATAGTCTTGGAAATTTATTCAAAAAGAACAAATGAAACTAATAATGATGTGTGCTGTTCTGTCCACAGCACCAGCAATTACCCAGCCCACACGCAGTGGAACATTGAGGGACCATCCAGAGTCCGGAGAAGCAGGGCAGGAGCCAGAGTCAGATGGGGAGGACAGCCCTGTCAATCCTCCCAAGAGACGTAGGCGACACATAGTGAGGCCACTGCCACCAATGGAGGATGAGGCAGAGGACAGTAATGCTAATCAGCAGTCCCAAGGAGCACAGCCGCAGCATGAGTCCAGGCCTCAGGACAGGCAACGTCAACAGGGCATAGGAAGACGCACACAACGCAGAGCCGGCAGCGTGGCTGAACAGGAGGATGAGACTGTCTTTGCAGGCTTGGAATTAAATATGCTCCAGGTGCAGCGCCTGCAAGCGAAAAACATAAAGTCAATGCAACATAAAATGAGGGCAGGGCTCAGGGGCATACAAGGAGAGGTGAGGGATGCTATGCGCGAGCTATGTGGGGAGCTGCGAGCAGAACGTGCTGCACCGCGCAGGGAGCAGGACCGCTTGGAACATTATACACGGGCCATCAATAGATTGTCCTCTGCCATCAACGTGTCTTCCAGGCGCAGCATACTCATGCAGCGTGAGTTTGCACATGGCATGCAAGACATCGCCACAGCTGTCGTGCAGGCAACATCCGCTGTGGATGAGCTGAGGGCACTCCGTACAGCTGGGCCAGGAGTACTCACTCCCAGTGAGGAGGACGCACAGTCTGTGCGGAGCAACAATACCCCACCACCCAGCCAGGAGAGGCGCCGTAGTGGCCGGAGCGGTCGCCCTACTACGCACAATTAGGAAGACTTTGAATTCACACCAGTTATATTTTAGCACTGTGACTGGAACATGTGCTCTACATTTTGAGTGTGACTACTTGCCACAGAAGATATGTGGCATTGTTTACTGAGTAAAATTAAAGCATTAACAAAATTAGAAATTGTTGTCGTCTTATTCCTTACCTTGAAGTAGTTGCGCATGATCTCATCACGCCTCTGTCGGCCAGCTGCAGCACCAGCTACACCAGCTGCACCAGCTGCCATGCGTCCTGGTCCAGGCCCCTCTACGTCAGAGGAATCGGATTCTGTCAACTCCACTGCCGTGCCTTTCCTTGAGGCGATGTTGTGCAGCATGGCACATGCTACAACGATTTTGCAGCAGGTTTCTGGGCTGTATTGTAGCGCTCCTCCGCTTTTATGGATGCAGCGAAATCTGCTCTTCAGTATGCCGAATGTTCTTTCAATGGTGCCTCTTGTGCAAATGTGTGCCCGATTGTATCTCCGCTCACCAGCAGTTCTGGGATTGAGGTAGGGTGTCAAGATGAAGTCCCGGACTGCATAGGCACTGTCACCTGTGGTTGTAAAGGTAAATGGTTAGTGGCTGTAATGGACATGTAAGTCAGTGGTAATGTACCCTATGTGGACAAGCCTTTACCTAGTAAGTATCCCTCGCCAAACTCTCCTCTGAACAGTCTACGGTATAGGCCACTGTGTCTGGACATAAATGAGTCATGTGTGCTGCCAGGATACTTCGCTACTATATCAGTTATGATATTTTTAGCATCACACACCACCTGTATGTTTAGTGAATGGTAGCATTTCCTGTTCCTATATATATACTCATTGTGTGAGGGGGGTGAAATGGCGATATGTGTCCCATCAATACATCCTATGACGTGGGGGAATTGGGCTATGCTGTAGAAGTCCAGCTTGGTCTGGGCAAGTTCCTGTGGGGTGCTGGGGAAGTGTATGTGGTGTGGCATTCTGTGTACCATGGCATCCTGGAATGCATGGAAAAAGCGCGACAGTGCACTTTGTGATACCCCTCCCACTGAGGCTATGACCCCCTGAATACTACCTGAGGCCAGCAGGTGTAGTGAACACAGGACCTGAATGTGTGTGGGGATGGCTTGTGTCCTACGTGTGAGGTGTTCTAGATAGGGTCTGAGCTCATCAATTAAATCCATAATATTGTCTTCCTCCTGTCTGTAATGGCTGTAGATGTCCTCCTCTGTGCGCTGGTAGATGGTGATGCGGTCACGGAATGTCCTCTCCTGGCGCCTCCTCCTCTGCGCAGCAGCTCTCAGTCTTCGCCTCCTTGCAATGACGTACAGCCCAGCCATTGTGGAAAAGAGTCTGTTGCATTGTGGGATTCCTTATATACTTTGCACCTGGTTACCACCTGCTCCCACTTGGTGGTAATTGCGATGTGCTATTTAGCGATTTTGCTCATTTCGCTATTTGCGAATTTTTGATACATACCATTGCGATTCCTTATTTGCGATTGCTTCATTTGCGATGCTCGCTAACTGCATGGTCGCAAAATAAGGAATCGCAATGATATTCGCAATTTTTTGCATCACGAAATTTAAGGAATCGCTATTATTGCGATTCCCAAAATTGCGATGCATTTTTTCTTCATACATTGGGAAATGCTGGTTTTTGGTCGCAAACGCTATTTTTTTGCGATTCACAGCGTTTGCGACCAAAAATTGGCTTCATACATATATATGGCCCTAAGTAATAAATCTGCACTAATAGCAGAACCATTTGAATGGATGCAAATTTACTACCTTTTAGAAATCACAGACATTGGCAGTAGTAGGCTTAGAAAGCTACACCAGTCTCTGGTTTCCATGCATAGTACTAGCAATCAAACACCCAAAAGGTAATAGGATGAATACTTGCAAATAGCCTAACCACTGGCAATCTCTCCAATCCCTTGCTGGTATTCCAAACCATTGTTTTTCACTCATTGTGCCACTGGATTTAGAAGACGGATTAAAGGCAAACAGTGTGGTGGAGGACTTGTACTGCCTTCACTGTGCTTGCCAAATTTAGAGATGTCCGCCAGACCCGTGAGAAATCTCCATACATTGGCAGGAACTGTTGTCATGGCGGTTCCTGTCAATGTAGGAAGAGTTTAATCGCTGGCTCAGTCAAACATGGCTGCTGGCTAGCAATCATTTCCCCTTTTTTTTATTTCTTAAAAATAAACCCCCAAAACTGGAGTTTGTTTTGGGCGGGGTAGGGAGGGGGTAGGTGGACAACTAATGACCCACAGTTTACTCTCATGGTGTGGGAGGCAATTAAACATTTTTTTTTATTGCCTCTCACCATTAAAATATACCTGGTGATGACAAACAGCAAAGAACATTGTAGCCATTGGCGGGTTCCATACAGATATAGGGCTGAGGGGTGAATGGCTTACTTCAGATGGCACCTACTCCGTAGGCCGTTAAAGTAATTTTTACAGACAGAGTAAATTCTGTTGGCGTAAAAACCAAACAAAAAAATCAGGCAGGCGGACCTTGAGTTTGGTGTATAGGTACCCTGTTGCTGCTACAACAAAATACCTGGCTGCAAAACTCTAAATTAACCCACCCTATGGCAATCATTACTGACCCAGTTCCTAATGAGAAAATCCCATCCCACACTTTGGTCACCTCACTGATCCACCCTGTGGTTTACTGTTTTTTTTAGTTGGGAAATTTGAGATACTTACCCCCGAATCTCACTGACTAAGCCTTGCCTCTTGGTACTCAGTGCATCCTGAATGAAGTTCAAGCATTTGGTCAACTTTGGTCAATGTCGCACCAGCTTCTTCTTTTTCTGCCTTCTCCAACACTTTTGTTAAGGTTACCATTTGCCTTAATTTCACAAGGGACACCGTGTTACAGTCCTCAGCTTTACTTTTTCATATCACTGTTTTCAGGTGAGTTAGTCCCATTGGTTCAGTTGAAGTGAACCAAGAATAACACTCCCAGAATGGGGTCCCATGTGGCATGGAGTTGTTTGGCAGCATTATGCGATGTGGATAACGTCTTGGCTTTTGGGACTATAACTGCTACTGGGATACTAGTTTACAATTTTCTTCTTTATACATATGGCATAATTAAGGCTCAGAAATTGTAATGTTTGGACTTCAGATCAGTCTGCTATTGTAAAAGAAATGTCTCAGAAAAAGGCAGAAGATATGTTAGACTTGGTTCTAGTACTTTATAGAGTAGGGCATAAGGGAAATTCCACTCCTGCTAGGTACAACCTAATGTTTGCATAAACGTGTTCCTTTCTGCACGTTCAGCTTATCTGTCAGCTGTCCCAACCTGCTTCCATTTAATGTTCAGATAGGCCAACTACCAAAAAGCGCGTTCCTGTGCATGACAAACTATGATCTACTTTCGTTCTTCAACTTACTTTAGTTCGTTATCATTAAGAGTGGGGAATGCTGTCCGGTTGCTAAAGACCCACTGTTCGTTTACGAAGAACATATAGGGGCTTACAGCCAACCCTTTGATTACCATTCGTTTGCTTTATTGCCATTCTCATTTGCTCGCTTCTTATTTGATGGTGTTTCTTGCCAGCTTGTCCATCTTGTATGTCTCCTTCACCTGAAGAATAGCTTCTCTCTGATTGACTGGCTACTATTCTTCACTACTGTCTTTTAGAGAATAATTGTTTTCTTTGTGCTTTAGCACTCCATTAGAGTACTTGTGTTTTTCCTTTTCTCTTTCTCTTGCAACTCTCTCCCGGCCCCATGTTACTGTTTCCTTCATATTGCAAGCTCTCCCATGTGCTTCTCCCCCAGTAAACTCCCAGCCTTCCCTGCGCTCTGAATTGCTTTCTCGTTTGTGTGTTTTTCTCCTCCACACCCTGGGTTACTCTCCCCCTTGTTTTGCTTTTTCCTCCCTGCCTGGTCACCATTGTTTCCCTTACCTGCTCCTCCATTTCACCTCATGCCATCTGTCTTAAGAAAGTGCTTTAGCATCACTTCTTTGTAATATTTCCTTATCTACAGATTCATCTTGAATTGGCACCAAAAAATAAACGGTACCCATGCCCCTTTCTAGATGCGCATATGAAATGAAGCATGTTGCGTTCCCATGTGTTCACGCATGCACACACCAACAAATCACGCAACTCATCCTGCCATTTTTTATAAATTAATTTTTTAACTGTTGCTTTACAACCAGTGCTCTAAATGGTCCGAAAATCTGACCCACCTATACACTGAATGCTGGCTCCAGGGAGATGTCCCAGACTCCTGGAGAGGGTCGCTTCTGCACCCAATGCACAAGAAAGGGCCTAAATCCGATCCGTCAAATTATCGCATGATTGCCCTTCTGAACATCGAGGGCAAGGCCTACGCGAGTACCATCTTGGCGGATCTAGCAAATTGGGCAAGCACAGAAGGACTTTTGCCCCTCTTCCAAACAGGATTCAGACCCGGGTCTTCAATCGTGGACAATATAACAGCACTCTCTTATCTAGTCCACCAAGCACAGTCGCGCAAAAGTCTCCCCCTATTTGCTTGCTTTATCGACTACTCTGCAGCGTTAGATGGGGTAGACCGCGCAATCCTCTGGAAGAAGTTGGCACTTTGGAACATCAACCCAGCCCTGTTGAAAGCAATTCAGTCGCTGTATCATTGTACGTGGGTCAGAATCAAACTCTCGAGTAACACCGCATCAGAGAAGATCGAAACGGACCGAGGTTTAAAGCAGGGGTGCGTTTTAGCACCTCTGCTGTTTAATTTATACACAGCAGACCTGGATCAAGCCTTGAATGGAGCAGCTTTAGCTACACCAAAGATCGGGGGCACTAAAATCCAGTTTATGCAATACGCCAATGATTTGGTACTTCTGGATCATGCCAAAATAGGCCTACGAAAGGCACTGACGGCCATGGCAACATACAACGATAAAAACAGGCTGGTGGCCAATCCATCCAAATCAAAAATTGTAATCTTCGGGCACTATCCGAAAAAAAACTAGCCAAATGGAGGCTAGGTCACTTGATCCTGGGATGCACGCAGCAATACAACTACCTGGGTGTGGTACCATGAATCAGGGCTATCTGGCACACATCTAAGGAAAATACAATGCAAAGGGAAATCAATCACCTATGCCCTTTGCAAATTACAAGCCACCTTACATAGTCTCACCACAATGGCCATCCAAAGAGTACTAAAGGCAAAATTAATGCCAGCCCTTAATTACGCCCAACAAGCATTCCCCGGAAAACTAAACAAAGACCTGGAAAAGATCAACTGTTGCGCATATAAGAGACTATTTCATCTCCCCGCGTGCACTAGAAACACTCTTGTACGACTAGAATTTTCCCTGAACCAACAAAAGCTGGAAGAGATGGCTGCCCTGTGTAAATACTACTGCCTTACAACAACGGCAAACGAGAAGACATTGAAGGCAGTCCTAAAAAAACATCTTCCTGGAACCCGGGAACCCCTGGTCAGCGACTGTCACGGCAGCAAAGGACCTCCTCAACTTAGCTATGGAGAATTGAGGCTCTGAGCTAGTGAATTATTCTGCCATCAAAATCGCAATCAAAAAACAAGTCCGCATTTGCTCCCGCGCATCGGATTTGGAGTCACTGGCAAAAAGAGGCCTTTTTCAGTCCACAAGCTCTCAGATTTTAATTACACAGACTTGCCTGAAAAGAAGATGACTACTTTGCTTTTTAACTTTTGTAACTTTGTAACCTGGTTTTAATGTAATGGTTTTGAGTAACTAGAACAATAAATATTCATCATTCATTACTGGCCGGTACTCAGTACCTGCACTTGACTGATTTGAGAGGGAGAGTACGGCACTTCTCAGCACTGCTGCAATACATTTATTAGGAGAGTACCTGCACTTCTCAGGCGCAAACAGATACTCTAAGTAGCGAGTGCCTGCACTTCTATATTTCCATTTAAAACACTGTACATCACTAAAAGGCATTGACAATGCAAATAACTCTTAAAAGCGAGACCTATTTCCTTTGCCAATGCTTGTTTGTTGTAGTTTGCAGACTGCAGCGGGCTCATCAAAAGAGATCTCAGTTACATTAGAAAGACTACACACTTTGCTATGAATTGGATGTTGCTTGTGCCAAGAAGACGCTGTTCTGAATGCCCACCACAGTTAAGCAAAGAATGCGGTCAGCAGAGAAACACTGCATCAACTACAAAAAACAAGTGTAGGTCGCTTTAGGGGAGGAGGAGAACTTTGTAAATAAAAAATGCTAGTTGTCATTGGGTGGTGATGGAAGCATTAAATAATGATGGGGCGGGTGCATATTTGGGATCTGGTTGTATGGTATTGTTGTATTGTATGGTATAGTCATTAGGCTTTCCCCTCTCACCGTGTGGATTTCATGGTGTGGCTTGCCCGTTCCAAAACCCCCTCCCGCTTCGCAGTTTCAGCCTCCCCTACCCTTATCCTTGCATGTTTTAGTTCCTGTCCCGAGACACAAGCTGACGAGCACCAGGACTGCGTCTATGTATGACATGCACATCACAAGAGGGCTCATTCTGCATTTCATCCTCCAGGGATTAAATCACTGCTGAACAGCAAGTGCTAGTTCTGTTCATGGAAGGGACAGCAGATAAAATGGGTTCTAGCAGCACAGATGCGTTACACACTAGCTGCACATGTGGGCAAGGGTTTCCAGTGCTTCCTACTATTCAGTGTGGGAATATGTCTCCTTACTGGGTGGCTGTGTGAAGGGCGTGAAACGTGACGTGTAGGAAAAACTCACTTTCACGTTTCTTCACATCTGTGTGATATCAGTAACACAAAGCTGTGTTTTAAGGGGAACCTTCTTATGTTCCCATCAGTTTTTACAAGCTATGACTAGAATACACACTATCCCGCGTAAGAACCAGATCAGGCATATAGGCCAAAGCAGCACAGCGCTTCGAGGCCAGATAGCGACAGGAAGGCGCTACACAGATGTGAGTTTGTGTTCACTGTAGTCCCTAGAAATGTACCCTCACGGTGCGTTTAAAGCATCTGTTATGGAACAGTGTCACTCTGAAGCGTAATAACGGTGCCACAGTAACTGAAGTGAAATGGAATGTATAATACCTGCTGATTTATTCTTAGGATGTGAATATATAGTGAGTTAGTAAAAATATAGAGCGTAGTAATATGTGGTCTTGAATTGCACAGCCAAAAAAAAAGGAAAACCCGCTCTCTCCGGGACGGCAGAAATTGAAACGAGACCTATTGCATTGCAAATGCTTGTTTGTTTCTAGTGCTGCAGTAAGGGATGATACTGTACCGTCATGTATGTCTAGCTCTGCTCTGTGCGGCGGAAGGCATCAGAAGAACTTGGATATTGCAACATCCTAACTCCTAGTTTACTCGGACCCTGGAGGGCCGAGGGAAGCTAGTATCCGTGTCAGATTCCCAGGAGAGCCATTTAACTTTGTAAACAGGTAATATTTGGATAGTTTTTGTGCAAATTTATCTCGTGGGTAGGGTATAGTGAAATCTGGCTTGAATCCGGCCCTCTTGGACATCGTTTGGAACCACTGTTCTAGAGAAAATAGATTTATATTATTTCATGAAGTCCAATGTGTTCTGAAGATTGCAATGTCAACTTCCCCCTGCAGATATGTGGGGGCAGGAGTCACCCCAAAGCACCTTACTGGCCCCACATGGGATGGATGGCACTTGCTACACTAGCCTCCCTCATCAGAGGATTACCCTAAAGATATAATTCGCAACCATGTCGTACCACGTGACCAATATGTCTCGTCCAGTTAAGAGTTTTTCTCCTGCTGTAGAAGTGCCTCGGTGCCCAGTGGACTGTGCTGCTGTGTGAGAGCTACATTAAGCATCAGGTAGGCCTCGTGGAGGTCGGGAACAACACAGATGAGGAGAGTCTTGCCTCCACAGAGGTGACGAAAGTCAAGTTGATCAGTGGCGTAGCAAGGGTGCCCTGGGCCCCCATGCAAGCAAGTGAAATGCCCCCCCCCCCATTCAGTATGGTGGTTAAAGACAGATATACTTGGGATGCAGTTGTCCCATAATACCATATCGCTGCAACAGTACCAAAGCATCTGTTCCCCTCGACATCCTGGTCAAGCTGGGGGCTAAGCAGAAATTCTTGGTGCAGCAACAGGCGGGGAAATGAGCACAGCAATACATAAGGGCAGTGCATAATTTGTAATATAATGAGTACCGGTGCCCAAAGCACTGCCCAAAATACAACGGCCGGTGCTATTTAATGTCCCCGTGCTGATTACCACATCTGCGGATTGTATTCCTGTATGCACCTCGTGCCCATTTTAATTCACTTCCAGACACTCGCTGATTCTTTATATCCATTGTCTATAAAGACACCTGCTTTCTATCTTGTTGATAAAGTTTTGGTCCTCTTTTCATTCTCTCCGGTTTGTGTGTTCCCCTCTTTCAGAATGTCTTATGAGGAAAAAAAAGTGCTGTATGCCCACCGACTCCAAAAATCACTGCCAGTGGCCGCCACCGGCTCAAATTAAGTACTGCATAAAGATCTGCATTGCGCAGCTGTCAGCGTGCGCCAGCAGACAGAGCTCCTCTATCTCTCTCTGCACTAATGGCCCGCGCACTCTACTGTTCACCTGCTTTGTAATTGGTTGAATGGCTGACCCCATGGAATACAGAGGGTATGAAACTGGCTCCAGTGCCTGCCGCTGCCTGTGCTTTGCTCTCTGTGCATCCTCCCCTCTCAACAGGAAGCCTGCAGACAGACACTCGCACCAATAAAGAAAATAGTAGCAGGCAGCTTTTAAAAGCCAGCATTTTATAACGTCATAGACACAAGACCGCCACACACCTTTCCCCAAGTAAACCCCGTACCCAATTCTTCTCCCTTAGCAATCGTAGCTTCCCTTACCCAGTGAGAGCTCAGCAATGCCCCTCCCTCCCATACCGTTCCTCACTGCAACATTGATAATAGTACTTTATCTCGCAGTCGCAAGTAGGCAGACAGCTCAGAAATAAATACTTCAACAAAAGCTTGAGTCTCTTCTAATAGTAAGAGCGCCTCTATGGCTAAATGATATCCAAACTAATTTACAATCTTTGTGATATATCACAAAGTATGCATGTAATTATCGGGGAATTTTAAGCCAGCTTCAGTTTCTTCCGCCTCCTCTGCACAATTGTGTTTTTCCCCTGAAACGCTTTTTCTGTGGGTGCTAATCACAGACAGATAGAGTCGTGAGTCACTTAAGTCATCTGGTAAATCCTTATCATCCTGATCAGAGATGGGATGTTTGAGAATCTTCAAGGCTTCATTCACTGAGGACGCCAACACCATTTTTTTTAATTAAAAAAAGGATTTCGGATGGGAAATCCATGTTCCCGAATGCATTTTGTGACTTTCACTTCCTTGTGCCTTTGCTACTCTGGGAGGGGGGAGGTATTTGAGAGATGTACACTGGATCAGATGGGCGGGGGTCGGGGTGGTGTGGGGAGTGAATACGCGCTGAAAGGAGATGTGCTGTGGCTTTGGTGCGCGAAGAGAGAAGGTGGCACGCGCGGACAGGAGATGTGCACTCCCTATGCGTGCACATCGCCTGTCCGTGCGTGCCACCTCCTGTCTCCCTTCGCGCAGCAATAGCGCTCGCTAGCGAAGCAGCTGCGCTGCAATCGCACGCGAGCCCTAAAAAGTAGAGTGGGGGAAATCATGCATTAAAACTGCTGAGAAATTGTTGGCAATGGCATCTTCGTTGCATTTAATGCTGACAGAATGGCTTAGTGACGTTGAACTAGTGCAGCCGGAACATGCAGTGACAGGAAGATCCCAAGTTCAAATCCTGGCAAGGCAAACTCAGCCTTCCATTCTTCTGAAAGTCAATTCAATTCATTAAGTCTTTATTTCGACACAAGTCATAAAAGACAATGCAATAAAACAAACAAGTTTTTAAAACACTATTTCGTACTTAATACATCTAAATGTCCTTGAAAAGTCATGGGTTAACTATTCGGTAATAATTCGATAGAGGGTAATCCAGACACAATCAATTAAAAAAAAAATGTGCTGTTTCCTAAAAGTTTTATAAAACAGTTAAAAAGAATTGATTACAAATTTAAGAACTAATGCCATCTACAAAAGACCCGGTTTGGACTCTGCAGTCTATATGAACTTCAATTTATCTCTGCGTATAGTCCAAATCCACTTTAAGAACTTTGCGAGAGCAATAACCATACTGTCGGAGCAGTCTGTTTTTAGGATCCTAAGTGCTACAGTACCACTAAGGATACCTTTCTGTAAACAAATTGTTTTGATCCATTTATGGTGCGGAGCTTTATATAGTGGACATGTGAACAGAACATGGGCCAAAGTTTCAGATTGACCTGTACAAAACGGACATTGGTCATTCTTATTACTTGACCATTTATTTGTAAATGAGTTGATAGGAAGGGTTCCTACCCTATATTGGTGGAAAAGTTACCTGTCAGTGTGGATGGTAATAAGGTCCCAATATCTCTGGTATGCAGGGATATGTTTAAGTTCCAGAAAAGCCTTGGTTAGTGATGCATCAACATGTGTTTGGAATTCCCTTTGGATGATGTTGACCCAGTACCTCTCCTTTAGGACTTTCCGAGATGGGAAGATGTTTTCTGTTGGTTTTTCCCATTGTTGCTCCATTCCCAGGGCTATATACTGCGACTTGACCTGTTTAAACCATGATATTTTTCCCCCTGTGTCCATATTCCTGGTTTCTAGGAGTGCTGAAGCATAGTGGGTTAATTCGGGCGTAACCCAGAGCCTTCTCCAATATGCAACTGATCCAAAGCTAGCTATGTCCTGAAATTTCTGACATCCCAAATCCATGTACAGCGGTGTCAGTGGTGTTGATTTGGGAAGTTTAGTTATACACCGTAAACATTTATTTTGCGCTTTTGTCAGTGCAGAAACATCAGTGACCCCCCATAGTTCCACCCCATATAACATTGAAGCCCTGACTTTCGTGTCATATATTTTCAGAGCTGGGGCTATTGGTTGAGTAACTGATGATCTTATTTCTCTCAAAAGGACACCTGCTAGCTGTGCATGTTTTGCAGTTAGATAGGTCATGTGAGGCTTTCATTCCATCCTAGATCCCAGTGTGATGCCCAAATAGCTAAATCAATCTGCCTGTTCTAGAAGCTCGCCATTCATGAAAACTGTGCCCCTCACTTTCTTGTGTCTATGCATTACCATGAATTTAGTTTTAGACACTTTTATGATTAAACCATAGTCTTTGCAAAAAGCCTCAAAACAGCCTATTGCTTTTTGAAGCCCTTCTTGTGTTTTGGAGATTAGTAGGGTGTCTGCAAACATTAACAAGGGTATGGGGATGCCATTTTGTTTACGTGCATCTGTATGAACCTCCCAGTAATATTCAATAACCCTGTTTATATATAACGTAAACAGGGTTGGTGCTAGGACGCACCCTTGTCTAACTCCCCTTTCTGTGTTAAATTTGTCTGTGACCTGACCATGGTTCCCCCACCTCACCTGTGCATAGTTATTTTTATGAAATTTGATTAGGAGGGTGAGGAGTTCTTGTGGCATGCCTTGATCATGAAGCACTTGCCACAGCCTTGAGCATGGAACTAAATCAAATGCCGATTTCAAATCGACAAAGGCTGCGTAAAGAGTGCCTCCCCCAAAGATGACCCACTTCCAGTATATATTGGAAAATCTAAAAACTTGGTCCACGTTACTGGTTAAAGGGCGAAAGCCTGCCTGTAGTGGAGACATGACTCCCGAATCGTCAACCCAATTCTGGATCCTGTGTAATATAAGCCTTGCCACCACCTTCTGGATACATGCAATTAAGCTGATTGGCCTGTAATTTGCAGGGTCTGCACGATCCCCTTTTTTGAAAATTGGGATGATTTCAGCTCCTCTCCAGACATCTGGTATCGGGGAGCCCCTAGAAATTGCATTAGCCAGCAGCTGTATATACGGCACCCATACCTCTCTAGAGTGGAGAAAGAGATCTGCCGGAATCATATCAGGACCCGGGGCTCTTCCTTTCGGGATGGTGTTTAAGGCATGTTCAATGTCACTCCGACTGAACACTAGCGTAGTAGTGACTGCATAATTTGTAATAGGGTCCAAACTGTCCCCACTCGCCCAGTAAGGGTTTGCAAATTGTGATTTAAAGTGTGAAACCCATAGTTCGGGTGAGACAGAATTATCTGGCTGTGACTTATGGGATCCCTTCCCCCATTTCACTAAGTTCCAGAATCCTGTTGTTTACATTGCTTAGTAGCTGCAGCAGTGATGTTGGAAAAACTGTGTATAAAAAGGTTACTGGTTTTATTTGCATATTTTTTGAGGAGCCAGATAGAATCCCCTTACATTAACCCAGAGATGAAATTGGCTGCAAATTGATCCCCTTGTAATTGTTGGACCTTCTATCCAACGTACTGTTTTAAAACCCCCTCTATCCACAGGGCCTAAGCGGCCTATATCAATGCCAAGCTCAATTTTTTGTGTAACACATCTTGCTATATTCCCACCGCTCCTTCCCCACGCCGTTCCAGCCCGCGCTGTCACTGCTCCCTGGCCTCTGTTATGTGTGCTACGAAGCTTCTGTATGTGCGCTAGACGTTTATGTCCGTACCTCTCAGGAGGTCCTGAAAGAGCCCCCAACTGCAGCTGAGCACAGAATAACTGGCATTAAATGTATAAACTCCAGATTTGCTGGGAAAATAGTGGATTTTCAAGGGCGTAGTTCTATGTTAGAGAAACGCAAGTGTGGACAGGGTCGGCTTTAGCGCTGGTGGCACCTGGTTTGACGATCATTTTTTACTCTACATAACCTCCCCCTCGGATTCCCTCACTACCACCAGGCAAAAGTGCCCCCCGTTTCTCCACAGCCCTACTCTCACTCACATTTAATTTGTTTTAAAGCACTTGTAAAGGCTGGCTTTGCTAATAAGAATGTATACCTACCCAAACAAACACTTTCCCGCAACATTAGGATCAGATAATGAAAGATTGGGGAAAAAACCACAACATACTAACCTATTTTATGCAGTATGCATGCAGCTCTTTGTTGGAAGTTCATAAGTCACTGTTCTATTCAGGGGTTGTATCTTATGAACTGCAGTAACAAAAGGTCTCTGTGACAAAAGTAGTAATCCTCTCAGCTATCCACATAAAATACAGATCTGTGATCTGTACTGTAGGCATTCTTCGCAGCAGGCATATTAACCCTCTGAGCTACTTTGTGGCAAGCCAAAACTCCGATCTCTCTCTCTAGCAGAAATATTAATCACAAGAGGTACATTGACATTTTAATTTGTAGCCGAAAGCTGTAGCACAAGGACCACTTCAGCAGTGATCTTAAATCGTAAGTTATTTCTAAACCTGCCCCCCCCCCCCCCCCCAGGAAGTCAACGCCCCCTCCCCAGGTCAGCGCCCACGGTGTCTGCACCAGGTCGCACTACCCTCAAGTAAGGGCTCGAAAGTGAAAGTTGAAAGCACAGAAACAATCACTGCTGACCACTTCAGTGCTTCATTAAGTTAAGCTCCAGGTAGAGAAAGCAGGAGGTTCGAAGATATCAAAGCTCAATAAATGGGCACAAATTCCCTCTGTGTCTCTTCAAAAGTGCCTGGAACTGGGCCCGTCTGTGACTCTCGTATCTACCCAAAGCAGGCTGTGATATAGATTTACTTCCAGCCAAGGCCGTTTTCCAAGTGCCTGTCGGAGTTGTCTAACTGAGGCATAGTGGCAGGGCGAGTGTCAGCTGCTCCACTTTATACAGAGTGACACTGGAACATGGAGGCTTGGGGTTGGAAATACTGTGTGGACATAAACTGGGCTTCATCTGTCACGCGACCAGAACTTACAACCTCCGCATTTGTGCCACTGGCCTGGGCTCCAGCCATTTATCTATAAATCCTAATAATAACTGCCTGCAAATGTAGTCGGACATGAAAGGCCGCAGTTCATTAACTAGCAGTCGTATTTGTACAATCCGCTTGCATGTGGAAGTAAAACATTTTATATAGTTTCAAAGAATGTTGGCATCAAACAGATGTCTTGAGAGTTTTTGGTTAATTAGTTATTTATTCCTCCTCAAGGGTAGCGCTCCCCATCTCTTACAGCTTCTAAGCTTAACTCGCTAAATACCTTGACCAGTCTAGGTGTGAAAAGCAGCGAGTCTTCTAAGACACCCAATGCTGCCCCGTGCAGGGTTAACCTCTAATTCACTTTGGGTTCGCTATCAAAATAATGAGGCAAGCGCTGGAAACTGGAAGACAAGAAAAAGGTTTATTTCTAATGAGGAGACCACGTCAACTGCAGACACCGGGATGTCTGAGGGAGGTGTTCTGCTGGTACCTCCTTTGGCTCCTCCTTTTATACAGGTTTGACACAATGCATTTGTTTCATCAACATGGTTACACAAGCTTGAAGTCCCCGCCTTGGGCAGGTTGCCACACAAACCCAACAGTAATTCTCTTTCCACCCAGGTCAAACAGACAATCTTATCTTGCAGCTGGACCTTGCTTCAGGGTCTAAAACATGTGAGCACGGTCAGATCTAAGAGTTCGTTCTGTTGATAAAAACATGTCCCATTGTTGGTAAAAACAAGTCTTGCTGTTTGCAGTGCAATAAATTATGTTGCAAGGATCTTTTTAGTGTCTGGAACCTGTTTGTATACCTAGGTGCGGTGAGGGGTAGAGTGTCCAAAGGTTTGCCTGTAAACAGAGATGAATGGAAAAACGAGTTTGTAGCAGCAAGTTTCGCAGGGGTTTGTCGTGACAATAGGGTTTATAGCCCCCAGCACACATATCCGGTTTGGTCAGAGGGATGCTAGTAAGGGCAGGATGAAACAAAGGCGACCAACAGAGTACAAAATGGCTGTGATGGATTAAAATGTCGGCAGCTTATATGCACATTGAAATTTCCACCAAACAAGATGGCGCAGGCAACGTTCACGATTGTCATTTTGCTTTTAACATAGGTAGAGACTCCATCCGACCTTGTGCACAGTGTCCTTTGGTTGCGAACCTTTTGAGTTTTTCCAGCAGGCCCTGCCATTTAGCAACCAATTCTTACTGGCTGAAAGACCGCCCGGACATTCTTCTTTCTTCTGTGACCCTTCAAATTTCCCATGGCCTTAGCTGTGATCCTTTTCCTGGTGCTGGACAATCCCTGTCTGGTCTTCTCGAGAACTGTCAGCAGTTGTTCAGGCATTCATAAAACTGGTTGCATGCATAGCCGGTGTGGTTGCTTCATTACTGACCATTCTTCTGTTGGGTTGCTGATTGCCTGTGGAGTTGCCCTATCCGGTAGCCTAGAGCAGTATTTCTTGGAATTACTGAGGCGTGTCCAGAACACTACTGTATTTTAAATTTGACAGAATTAGGAAACTAATTTGCAGAAAGTTCCCAAGAATTTCAGCAAGTTTAAGAAAGACAATAATGTACATAATTTCAGAGAATATGTGCTTCTGCAGGTCTGCAATCTTGAAAGTGACGACGCTTATGCAGCATAAACACAATAGTCAATATCAAAATCACAGGAAAATGTAATTTGACAGACTAGGTTTAGGTTTACTGAAAGGGTTGCACTATTTCAGTTCTAGAGATTTGCTAGCACGCTTGATGGTCAGGAGTCTGAGGTAAATTTACGTCACCTACATTTACAAATAACAAAAAAATGAAAACTATTTAGTTTTTTTAGGTTAACCAGAACAGATGACTTGAATAGCTGCTTATAGGTGACCAAAGCGGACTCTATTGTAATCATAACTCACAGTGAATCTGCAAGCTAGAAACCCATATCTGCAGATTAAAAATAGGTAGGTCTTTGAGGCTTATGTGTGTGGCATTTTCATTTAAGCTCTTTGTGTCTTTACTCGCCTTCTCTCTCCATTTTATGGTATATGATCTTTAGAGGAAATATTTTGATAACATTGTGGTACTTAGTTGTTTTAAGGTGTATCAGGTTTAAGTCAAGAGGCATAAGTCTTCTTCCCAGAAATAGCAGCAGAAGAAAACTGCCAGTCTTTTCGCCCTCTCCGAATGTGGTCGGAGTGGTTTCTGAAGGAAATACTGGCAGGTGTGGTCACAAGAATCTGGGGAGGGATCTTGTGGAGTGAGCTAGTTCCAGTATATGGGACTGTTTGGTTAAACGCTGGAAGATATTATAAACTGTTGACCTTATCATGAAGCCCGTCTTATGTTTTATTTTGAGGACCAAGCTTATGGTCTTGACTTATACTTGTGCCTGCTTATTTTTAGATCTCGCCTACAAGATAGCTTTTAGCATACTCACTCTTGCATTGTTTTTAGCTCTAAGGCATACTTTGATGCCTTTTTGATATTTTTCAATACAATGAAACCTTTTAGCAAGGTGTTACGAGTTGTGGGAAATCCTAGGAGTGTTTCCAAAGGATCAGTAAAACCTAACACCCCAAATTACAGATTTCATCCTTTGTAATTCCTGATGGCTTCCTTTCATGTCAATGGACCTTTGCCACCGTTTTGAAATAGAGCTGGAATGAGAATACAAATCATGCTTAAATCATCAACTGTTCGATTCTTAATGTTCAGTTGAAGATGAGAGGTTGATAGAGTTAGTTTTCAAAACCTTTATGTGTCTTAAATGATGAGTATGGTTTTTGTCATCTTTATTCAGATTAGTTCGGTATACAGAAATATCAGTAAAAGATTGATTAGTGGCAGCACAAATCAAAACAAAGTGTTCCATCTAGGAAGAATGTAACTTAACTAGCTAAGAGCCTAATCTGTCCTAAGATAGAACCCATAAAGAGTTCCTATTTGGAATAGAGCAAAAAAGAACCTTCCCATAAAGAGTAGTTGTGGAAACTGAGCTGAGTTACCAACAGTTGCATCAGAAACCATCAAAATGTCAGTAAAGAAGGAAATGATTGTTGCAGTAGCATTGGTCAGGAAAGAGTTTGTATAAGGTAAAGAATAAAGTCACCTTTATCAGTAGCTGTCAGTAACAATGTAAAGTCTTCTCCAAGCGAGTCTCAGAGGAAGAATGAATCGAGAGTTTCTCCTCACTAACTAGGAACACTCATTAATATAAAATCACACAATAATGAATTGAAACTCAGTAGTTGTTAGCTCATCCGATGGTGTCACCAGTTTCCGATGCTTCTTCTTCCCATGATAAACATCCACGCCGTTATGACGTAGATCAATGTTACATAGATTTGTAACATGGAAGAAAGTTCTCATGAGAACCTCCTTACCTAAGCTAATAGATGCGCCCTTTGTCCATTGTGAATACAAGAGAAAGTCTGATCTGCTGAGACAAAACAGGCAATGATTTTCTGGTGAGGCATACATAAAATATAGCTATAGCTGGGCCATTGGGATCCTTTTTTTACGAGCTCCAGTTGGTAATTTCGACGCTGGCTCTGAGAGCTGAGCACTGTATACTGGCCGGGGACTTTAACTTCCATATGGAGAAGAAACAGGACCCTGAAGTGATCAAATTGGTTGATATCACAGCCTCCTTAGGTTTTGCCCCCTACCTTTCCGGACCAACGCATGTAAAGGGTCATACCCTGGATCAGGTTTTTTCCACGTCTCCCTTGGAGGTTTTGGCACTTTTGCCGGTGCTTTGGTCAGACCATATGCTGGGTAAATTCTATATATTTGGCACAAAGAAACCATCTATCATTGTTCCTAGGCAGCAGGGTCGAGCCCCTAGGGCCCTTCATCGGGTCACCCCAGAAATGTTAGCCCAGGCGGCCCTTGATCATCCTTGCCCGGTGACGGGAGATTTGGAGAGGGACCTAGAGTCCTTGCAAGCATGGTTAATGGATAGGCTGAACGATCTAGCCCCTGAGATGGCCCCCCGACTAACATCTAAGCGGGTCTCTGCCCCTTGGTTCACTGAAGCACTATTGGCCTCTCGACGGCAGTGCAAGGTGGCAGAAAGGGCATGGCGGTCTCAATATCCCAGGGCCAGGCTTGCCTATAGGACAGCGGTTAAAGCATACCATCGGGACATTCTCCTTGGAAAGAAAGATTACTTGGCAAGGAGGATAGAGGCCGCTTCAAATTCCTGTAAAGAGATCTTTACGATCGTCAGGGAGTTTACTGCCCCTCGATCCAATTCAATCCAGGCTACTCCCTCTGAGCCGTGGGTCTCTGCCCTTGCCGATTTTTTACCACCAAGATTAAACTGATTCAGGATTCTTTTCCCTTGAAGGTGGTTGAAGTACCTCCTAGTTTTGAGGATGGCGCTGCTTTGGCGGCCCTGGTGGGTCCAGTTCTGGCGGATTTCCCGCCTATTTCAGATATATCTTCATTGGCACTTATTGCCAATCTTAAATCTGGGTCGCCTCTTGACCCTTGTCCGGCCAAATTTTTGGCTAAAATGGCCAAAGTGGTGAATCCGCTGGCAAACCCACTTTTGAATCTTTCCTTGAGTCGGGGGTGGTACCACAGGTCTGGAAACAGGCGAATGTTACCCCCCTCCTTAAGAAACTTGGTCTCGATCCTGCGGTTCTGGCCAACTACAGGCCGATTTCTCTTCTTCCTACGCTGGCCAAAATTTTGGAGAAGCATGTGCACACCGTGCTCTCCAATTTTCTGGAATCGTACAATCTGCTGCACCCCACTCAACCTGGCTTCCGCCCCAATTTAAGCACTGAGACAGCGCTTTTGGAGGTGTCTGAAGCCATTAAAGAGGCACTGGACTCGGGGGGCAAGGCTATGCTTGTAATGCTAGATCTATCGGCGGCGTTTGACACAGTCCCCCATGAGGGTCTCCTCGCCAGACTTCATGAGATCGGTCTGAGGGGGATGGTGCTAAGCTGGTTTAAATCTTTTTTGGCTGACCGTCGACAAACGGTCTGGGTCCCACCTAGCTCTGCCATAATGCCGCCTTTGGGAGTCGGAGTTCCGCAGGGCTCTGTGTTGAGCGCGACTCTTTTTAACATCTTTATGACTCCTCTGGCGGCACTGGCTGAGTCTTTCGGGCCCCAGATCATTTCCTAGGCCGACGATACCCAGCTCCTCTTTACGTGCAGCAAAGGAGAAGATTTTGATGAGGAGAGTATCCGTGAGTGCCTTGGGGCTGTTTTTGAATGGTTCCAGCTTAACTGCCTCAAGTGCAACTCAGATAAATCTGAGGTATTCTTCGGTTGTTCATCTGATCCAGATTGGCAGGAATGGTGGCCGGTCAACATTTTCTCTCCAGCGGGCTCGTCCCAACTGGCAAAGAACTTGGGGGTCAAGATTGACAATGGTCTGGCGCTAAGATCTCAGATCCTTTGCCTTACGGGAACATGCTTTGGCCTCCTCAGGATGCTCCGTAAGTTCCTTCCGCTGCTCTCTGAGGAGCACAGGAAGATGACGGTGCAGGCCTTAATAGGCTCAAGACTGGATTATTCCAACGTCCTGTATCTTGGCCTGCCGGAATATCTCTTACAGCGGCTGCAGGTGGTCCAGAACTCGGCCGCAAGGGCCATTTTTGGTCTGCTCAGGCGAGCCAAAGCTTCTGGTCTTCTGCAGTCGCTGCATTGGCTGCCTATCCGTAAGCGGATAGCTTTCAAGGCTTTGATTCTGGCCCATAAGGCGCTTTATGCCTCCGGAGCCAAATATCTCCAGAAGAGTCTTGGCTTTTACCATCCGGACAGATCTTTGAGGTCTGAAGCATTGTTCCTCGCTGTGGTCCCACTAGTAAAAAGGGCCCGGATTGGAGGTCGCTCTTTCAATCTTTTGGCGCCACAGCTTTGGAATACTCTGCCCCTAGCATTACGTAGTACCTCCAATCTGTTGAACTTCAGGAAGGGCCTTAAAACTTGGCTTTTCGCCCTTTAGGCCGCTCTTTCCTCTTTCTGCCTGGTCTGTTATTTTACTGTGTTGTGTCTTTTTCTTTTGTTACTGGTTCGTTAATAAAAGCGCCGGGACACTCCATGGAGTAGCCGTGCGCTATATAAAAAACAAAATAACATAACATAACAATTATTTATTCTAAAAGTCACAGCAAAGGTCATTGATTAATTTAAATGAGCTAATGAGGCATGATGAAGCTAAGGAAATATAAGCTTGAAGCCAGCACATTCTTAAGTATTATGCTGGTGCTAGGCAAAATGTTCTAAATAAACGTCTATTAAGCTATGAGCAAGAGTCGAAAGAAAAGGCTTTGGGCCTAGCTAAAGGGCCACATTTAAGAATGATAACCTAGTACAAAAATATGTCTTTACATTATTTCATATGCATCTATGCAAGCAGATTTTGCCTATTTGTAATTTATTTATAAATTATTTGCGATATTAACAAAGCATTTTGAAAAGTATTTTTTCACGTTACAAAGCAAGCCAATTTCCCTATTTGTCATTTTCTAAATGAAAACATTTCTGCAGCAGTGCAATTCTAATATGGTTTGCAAGTCAAAATTTATCTTTTGGAGCCATTTCCCACTTGGTCACACTCCAGGGAACATGAAAGAGACGCCTGGTCAGAGAGAATTATCGTTCATTATTCCACTTTCTTTGTTCCACTTTCTTAATGGACATCAGGAGTCTTGTCTAACAAGGTATGGAATATAATTTCATAGTTTGTTTGATAGTTAATTTTGAGCTGATGATCTTGTCTCCTACCCCAACAACAACTGCCCTTAATTGTGTTATGATTGGGTCATGAAATGGCTCCAGGAACTTGATTTGGGCTATGCCACTCTACGCAGTCGTATCATTGCCCCACCCCTCTGCATCGTTTGCTCACTGATGTATCTTCAGAGATTAGCACCTGGTCAACATCTCCTGAAGGAACAGCCTGAGCCACTTTGACGGTTTCCACCTTAGCGCCAATGCTGCTCGTGGATATTCTTTGACTACAACAAACTGTTCAAAGCTTCTTTAAGCAGCCTGCAGATTGCTAGCATGGGACCACCACCATCTTATATCTACAGTGCATCTCTGCTGCCCTTCTATAGTTTTATCTTGCATACAACATTTTCTCACTAGTCCCCAGGCACATTCTACTTGTCCCTCCACCTAAAGAAGCCAGATCAGCTCCTCGGGAGTCTGTATGCGTGTCGATTTTGGAAGCTGATGCAGTAGGAGTAGTGAAGGCTCGAGTTTACTCATCCGATACCATCCTCTGCTCGACCACACTCCCTTCCCTGTATTTTTTAGGAAATGTGATCTGCATACAGCTAAATAGATACAGCTGCTATCTGCCTCTATTTTCCATATACCGATACAAAGCTGTCCCCTTCTCCATGACCTACACTGTTACAATTTAGATCCAGTCTTCGCCCAGCGGGGTGAGGAGTTAGGGCGAGGATGGTGTAGCACAGAAGTGTGGAGTTGTTGACAGCATTTACTGGGCACATTTAATGAATAGGTGAAAATGGGACCACAGGAAAAATCCTACTTACTAAAAAAAGAATGACTGCTGAGCTAAGAAGAATCCAACAAATTCTGATTTTCATAGGCTCGCTGCGTAATGGAAGCAAACATTGCAGAATAAAATGCTAAAGCCATGAACAGCCCTCATTTTGGCCCTGTTGAGGTGCAGATGACAGCGGTGGTCTATTCTCAGCAGCTGTTGAACAGTAATTTCTTGAAAAAAGGCCACCTGCTCTTCATTGTGTGGAAAGAACAAGAGTTTTGTTGCGCTTCAGTTAAGCAGAAAGCCCTATTGCACTGAAGTAAGACCGTTTTTCCAGACTTCCACTCTGGTCTTGTGAGCTTGTGTTCAACCTTATGATCAGGTTGTATCTGTAGTCCTGCTGAAGCTCTTAAATTCACCTTAGAAAATGAGGCAGTCACAATCTGGGACCACTGCCAAGTTGCAGAACACCGTGTTCCCTCCTCAATGCCAGTTTACTCTGTCCCTAAACAAATACCCTCACCAGATTATTATATTACATTTTTTTTTACATTTACTAGCGTTTTTCACGGAAGTCACTTGCCACATACTGGCCCCCAGGGCAAGCGCCTGTAAAAGAGGTAGAGGAACTAATGTGGGCGGAGTATGGCCCGAACAGTACCACAAAATAGACACATTTTGTTATTTTTACAATTTCAGTTACTGAAGATGTTTCATTCCATTCCTTCATATTAGTATACGTGATTAATATCCAGTGATTCATTTCATGCTCCAAAAATGTCTGATGAAACAGATGAAGCTGAAAGGGTTACACAAAGATGTGCTATCAACGTACAAAATAGTACTTTTCTGCAATTGAACTCTGTTAAGCAGTAGGACACGGGAGAACTAGCAGTTTAACCATGTAGCCACAGTGCCCGGGGAATAACAACATCTTCAATTTACACCGCTTCCCATATTATCTTTTGTATTATGGAGATGTGTTCCCATCACTTTGAGAATGTCTTGAAGCTGCAAGGAAAGACAAGTCACTCCACATAATAATTCGTAATATACTCTTGTAATCAGTTAGCTACTCACAGACCTTGCCGGCCGTTTTCCATTTTGGGAAATAACCACTGTGTTCTCCAACTGCATTTTCCCTACCCGCAGTTTGTGGGTATTTTTAATTCTCAGAGACTCGTTTTAAAATGTTTGAGTATTTAACCTGATTTGAGGGATGGCTCCAGGGTTTGAAAAGGGAAGGGGATTTACTTCTTTTTTGATTGCTCTAAACTGCGTTTTCTGAAAGTAAACAAAAAGACCAAACGCCCCACATTTATTAAACCTGGCCATCTGAAGACAAAGCTCACCTAAGAAGGGCATGGTGCTATAACCTAGTAAGTGTTCTTTCTATATCACTGGTGTGCAAAATATATTTTTTCACTCAATTAAGATGCTTATGCTCACTGGATCTCACTTACCTTAGCTGGCTCTTTCCCAATGCCATCTTTAGGATTTTGGGCCACCAGGCAGACATAATTTGAAGTCCACTGTTAAGGGCAACTTTGAATTTTATTGCACATTTTCTGCTAGCTCAAGCCTGCATGATCTCAAACAATTTTGAATTATACTTAATTATACTTTTTTTAAGGGGTCACTAAGTTGAAATACGTCTTGCTCAGGGATCCAAAATCCTTAGGATGAGACTAGGTACAGAGACAGAGTGAAAGGTAGGGTAGGCGGAAAGCGGGATAGTGGTTGTGATTAAAAAATAGCCAGAGGTACGATCCAGAGAAAGATTACCTACCCAAGGGGCCTCTTTGAAGATAGTGTTCCTGGGCAATAGCCCACTTTGCCCAAGCTTAGAACATCCCTGCCTTTATGGTTAATGAAATATGTTAAGGGACACTTGTGGCTCTTAACAGTGTAAACAGGGCAAGCAACAAGAATTTAAATAGGTGCAGAGTCAAGGTCACACATGCATCAAAAGCCAATACAACACTCTGTTGGGGACGATAGACAGACTTGGGACAAGCATTTAATTCAGGTACCCAAGATTGTCCTCTCTTTGACTGTCTTTGTAAGCTGAGTCAGAACAATATCACCCACCGGTGCCTTGGTGTTAGACAAGTTGTAGAAAAACACAAGAAGGCAAAATATGAATTAAACCCCTGGCACAAATCACCAGTCCTTTAACTGACTCATACACCCATTTAAAGACGCACATATGAGACATGGCACACATATGAGATTGGGGTGAGGAGCGAATGGGGAAGAGAACGTGGCACAGGCAAGGAGAATGCTCATGACAGACATAAGGGGCAAACAAACACAAGGGCACAAATAAATGTAACTGAACCTTCTAATTACTACTCAAGTGGGTTTGTATTTGTCTTACTTTTGTTGTCAGACAGTTACAGAATTTCTTGCAGACTAAAGATTTTAGGCGTAATGTGCAGAGATAAATTTAGAGAGGGCACACAGTCCTGATTAGTGCAAAGGGGTTGCAACAATGACAGCACTTTTAGGGTGTATCCAAAATTATTTTAAACAATATGCATATATACTTGAGGTAGAGTAGCTATCTGGAATGGGTTAGCGGGTTTGAAAGAGGTCGTGAACAAAGGGGTTGTCAATCTTATGCGCATTTTAGAAGAAGGCAAGGGGTTTGAGTGTGGCCGTAAAGCTGAGTGAAGAGTGCATGAAAACTCCAGGAAACTACTGTCAGTATTAAGGAAACAAGGTTCCAGAGAGCAAAGTGATCAGATCTGGGCACACTTCTGTTAGCACCATCGATGCTAGTGTTATTTTCCTCCTGCGCTGATCCTTTAAAATTCCCATTGTTCATGACGAGCTGGGCTCGTCATCAGTGTTTGAGGAGGCTACACCATGACGAGCCCAGCTCGTCATCAGCCTCGAAGGGGTTAATAAACACAGACATACCAAGTAAATACCAAATCTCTGCTTCCCTTTTCCACTCTCGAGGGCACCTCAGCCCTACCGCTGTCACATAGCCCCCAGTCCACCAATGGACAGTGTTCCGCAGATGGTTTCAGGTCCTCAGTGTGGGACAGACCCCACATAAAGGTATTGATATGAAGGAAGATAGGTTGTACCTTAAGACCCACACCACAAACCTATATTCGCATAAAAGGCCACTTTATTAAGACAGGTTTGTAGATTATCAGTTCACTAATATTACAAGATAGATCATAAAACCATACTACGTTAATACATTAAAATTACTGACACCCCTCCTTCCTTAAATTCCCAAGTTGGAAGAATTCTCAAAACAACTCCCCATATCTCTCAACCTTTCTTTCTTCTATGCACATCTTATCTTTTGCATTCCCCAATCTCTCTCTCTCGCGCCATACCAAGCACCCCAAACACCTCTTGTCTCGCTCCAAAGCCCAACGCTTACTCTTCCCCTGCCCGGCAGTCAGGGCCAGACTGGCCGTATTGGGCACCAGGCGTTTCCCCTATGGGCCGCCTGGGTGGGGGCTGGTTTTGCCTCATAGCTGCAATATTGGTCCGATGTAACAAAATCTACCGAAACCGGCCCAGGCAAACAGCTTGGTTGCACCCCACCTTAAACCTGCCCCCTCCCCCTGGGGGCCAGCCAAGCAGTTTGCCAGGGCCGGTTTCGGTTCCCAGTCCGGCCGTGCCGGCAGAACACCCCCACCCCCTGAGGGTATGCCTGCACCTGACACTCCATCCCCCCATACTACTGCCACCTTAATTCTACAACTTGCCTTACCATGGCTTCATTTTCTTTCATCACTACCTATCCTTTCTGTAGTACAACACCTTTAACATCTTCATAACATAAGGGTCGGTGGACGAGTCTCAAACTTCCCCCTGCCTGCCCACTTGGTCATACAGTCAGCAAGAAGCTGCTCCCCCTTGCCCCCTACACTTGATATGTCTCTACTACTCCGACCCTGCACCTTTTGCTCTTAGTCTATCCTTCACTGCCTTCCTTGTGGTGTGTGACACTAGCCCGAAGACACCTGGAGGGGAGGGTGGGGGGCTGGCTATGGCCTTGCTCCCCTCTGTATCCTGATTTATGAAGAGCTTTCTACATAGTTTTAAACATGTCCGAGTCGCGCAGGTGAGAAATGATGTAACCTTAAAAATGTGTTATTTAAATGGCTATGTTTCAGATAATGCCTTGAATAAAGTAGCTCTTTTGTGGCCCCCAGATGGGCACCCAGGCTAATCTTTAAATGACTTCTCTCCCTCGCAGTTTCGTGAGCCACTACGATTTGGTGAAATGCCAGTTTTTTCTTAGCAGAAACGAGTTAGCAGACTAAGCAGCTCTTCTGTTTGTTTCAGTTTGCAAACAACAGACGGAAAATGAAATACAAGTTAAAAAAAATCTTGCGGGAGAACACGGAGAGCTGCCAAAAACATTAATATTTCGGCTCGCTTGTAACAAAATCAAATATTGCAGGGGGTGGTAGATGCTGCAGAGTTGAAGCCTGCCAAAAAATGATTTGTGCAACTTATATCCTGCTGTCACCGCTACTAACTTTGTGCATTTATGATAAGGGATGTCTTCTTGTCAGCGGGGTTCAGTTCGTGACATACCTAGGGTATTACCTGTCCCTTGTTAAAGGCGATTGCAGTGCATTTGCTAACAGTCGAGTGGAAGACGGTTGTTGCAAGTGCACATCTGCTTTCATCCTCTACTTGCTCTCCTACCATTCTGCACGACATTTTGGAAACATTCTGTTCTTCAGAGAGTTGCACGCACAAGCACGTAAAGCTTGTGGTATGTAAAACACGCATCTGTCCCTCAGGGCTGGGTTCGCAGTGCATAACTTCTTCCCCTGTATAATGCATGGAATTGCGCTCCAGGATTGGAGATGTTGCACCAGCAGTCTGTCTTCAGTGTCTTTTAGCTTTCTCTGTATGGGCTTATATTTATAAGATGTATATAGCTTTGTAGAAGTGAAGGGTGCTACAAGTTAGTTTCCCAAATAGCTGCTCTCTATTTTTCAAAGCTAACATTCTTGCTCTTGCAAGAAATGTCAAATTTTGTAAGTTACCTTCTTGGACAAGTTCTTTTCGAGCTTTGAGGAAATAAAAAATCAGCTGCTAATCCAGGGACTTTAGGTTGAAATCCCTGCTTCCCCCTCTTGTCCAACGCCCTGATTCTAGGCAGTGCCTTTTAACTCGAGTGCTGTTTCCCACAGCTGTAAAGCAATTCTAGTCCTTGAATAAAAAATTAGCCAGTAGTTAACGCTATGTATTTTTCTTTTTCTAGTCTGAGTTCAAGTTGATAAATCTATATTTATTCAAAGAAAAAGGAAGAACCGATTCCTGTTGTAATCTAAATATCCAGTCTTTTTTGCACATTTATAATAAATAGTCAGCTCCTGAGCGAACGTTGGAGGCGTTATATACCTTGATATGGTGTAAAACCTTTGATCCTTTGGCAGGCAGTTCTTCCCACTGTTTAGGTCGAGCATTCGAGACCTCTTGTTTATACTTTAGTATATACTTATTATTATATCATTATATGTGTCTGTACTATGTGGGCTCTGGAGATCAGCCCTATGGCTTGTCTGCTTTCGCTTAGGGACTTTTGTTTCTGTTCAACTGCCTTTATTTAACTATCTTAATTGAAAATGACCAGCAGAGGTCAGTAAAATACCAGAATTGCTTTCTGCTGAGGGACTTACTTTTTTAATATTTCTGGCAACTGCCTCGATTTAATTTTCTTGATAGAAAAAGACCAGCAGAGGTAAGTAAAATAATCACAAAAATACTCCAAGTGACCAACTTGAGGTCAGTGGTGCTTGTTGACTAACTATGCACGAGAAAGGGGACAAAAAAGGAGGGGGAAAAGGATGAGGAAGGGGAGCCTCTCTAGTGAAAGGTTGTAATTACCCTCACACACCCTGGTGGTGTCATGCTTCACCATCTGGTCACCTCGACCCCTAGAAGACGGGGTGGGCTCAACCACAGTGTTAAGAGCTCTTTAGATAAATGAAGGCCAGGAGGTTTAAAGATTAAAATACCTCAGGCAGACCCTGGTTTCCCTTTATTCTTGGGTCTGTCTGGGTTATTAAAAATTTCAAAAAATCTAATAACCCAGTCAGACCCAAAAATGAGGAGGTCTGCCTGAGGTATTTTGATCTTTAAACCCCCTGGCCTTCATTTATCTAAAGAGCTCCCAACACTGTGGTTAAGCCCACCCCGACTTCTAGGGGTCGGGGTGACCCAACGATGAAGCATGACACCACCCGGGTGTGTGGGGGTAATTTAAACAAAAAAAGTTTTTTCCCACATTCATGGTTGAGTTAGGTACAACCTTTCACTAGAGAGGCTCCCCTGCCTCATTCCTTCTCCCCTCCTTTTTTGTCCCTTTTCTCGTGCATAGTTAGTCAACAAGCAACACTGACCACAAGTTGGTCAATTGGAGTACTTTTTGTGATTATTATACTGCTTAGGGAGGATATACTCCGGTTGAGATTACCTCTCAAATACTCTAGGCACTGGGATACTTCCCAGTACCTTTATGTGTTGATATATGAGGTCAGTAAAATACCAGAACCACTTTAGCATTCTCTAGATTCCAGTCCATAGAAATTGTCTTCCACCAGCACCCGTAGACAATAATATTTTTTTCAAACTTTGTATTTTCAGTGATTTGACTGCCGAAGGCCCTGATTTTATATTAAAAACTGAGCTTTGAACTATACCATTTCCTGATTAAAGGCAATATTTCTCTCCATGTGCTCCCGTACCTGGTGTATCACGCAGTTTGGTGCCTACTTTTCCTCCATGTTAAAGAACAATAGATGTTTCAGCACCCAGGCTAATATGCTGCATAGCTAAATACATATAAGGTTCCATAGGGGAGACCGATTGCATTGCACATGCTTGTTTTGTAACTACACCTAATGTCTGTGTAGAATGCACTTTTGCGCTCCTTGCAATGTTCATTGTATGGGTCAGATACAGTGTGATGTAAAGGGAAGTATCTTGCTCCAAGTCCCTTGGACATTCAGAGATACATTGTTTATTGCAGTCACACGACCATGCACTTGTATTGGCAAACAGGGAGCAGTTGAGTAAGCCACCTAAGCAAGATGTCAAGATGTGGAATCATGGGTGATCAACTTTTGAGTTTACTAACCAAGGACACCCGTTCAGTCACTTTTGACATAAGATTATGTAGTATTCTCGGTTTAGTATTTATGTTACTGTACTTCTCTGCATCTAGCTGCTCAGCCAGCGTGAGTGTTCCAGGTTAGAATGTGAGTGTGATTGACATAGATGGGATGCTTGGGTGACTGGTATGAGGTTTGGCAGTTGGAGAATGGGCTGGTGGGGCTGCTTGTTCCAGAGTTATACTTCCTGTTATCCTACCTATGGCTGAATAAACCAACTACATGACTCAACTACATCTGCCTCGGTTACCTCATTATATGTATGTATGGACTTAGATACCACATATTTTATGGCGACGATCTGGAGGAAACTTTCCTGCGCATAACATGTCATTAAACAAGAGTTGGAAGTATCCTGTAACGAAAGTGGAACAAGCATCTATCATCTCAAGAAGAAGGAATCTCTACAAGCACAGAAAGTAGCCCCGCCAGTGTCAACTACACCAGACAGCCTAGTCCAGGCATGCTGTCATGTTATTTCTGAGTTACATCAAAATGAATTTCATCAAGGCAGGCTTTGCATCACTCAGGAATTTACGTCTCAACATAGGACAGCTATGCCACAATCTTCGTTAAGGACGTTAAAGATAACGTACATTGGACATCCGGAACTAAGGTATTTGTTGACTGGATTTGTTTTTACCATGGTGTGCGGTTAATTGTCTCTGCGTTCACTGGAAGCTGAAATTTTGACTTTAGGTATGCTCACTCGTGCCAGCATTTCACCTGTGTGATACTTGTGCCACTGAATTTTATATTTATCTACGGGCACTTTAACAGTTGTACGGATGAACTTGGTCCAGGTTCAAGAGTCTCTGCAAGATTTGGGGGAGACCGACGCTGAGACCAAAGAGTAGCTCCGGATTAATGGATTTTATTATTATTATTTCCATTACATTGTAAGGCACGTAAAATATGACAGTTGGGCTTTGTGTTTAAATTTAAAGATGGCTCGTGTAACTTACTTTGAGTGCAGTGCCGCGCGGAGCCTCGCATCAACCTTCTGTGACATCTTCTTGCTTACGAAGTCTCAACGTTGTCGGTGGAAGTTATCCAGCAAGAGCGTGCCTGCAGCTACCCGGCACAGCGTAAGGTATGTACATTCTATGTCGACGCCGCTGGAGCGCTTTGAACTGGAGGTGCTTTGAAGTTTTGTTTTGTTCTGTGGCAGTGTCCACCACGTTGGGGTCTTTACGCCATCATTCCTCGGATGTCTTGTGCCACTGCGTGCTCCTCCGAGGTGTTGACCTTTCAGGGATCCTGCCAGCAAAGTACTGTTTCGCCAGCAAGGTACTGTTTCTTAATTTTCTGGTTTTGGTCACGAGTGCTTGAAGATACTTTCTCCCGCAAGCTGCTCCGTTCAACGTGGAACATTTTGTTTTTGTTTAAGCTCCTGCACATTTCTACGTGAAATCTTTCACCAGAGTTTTTCTTTGCGTGCCACGTTTCATCTTCATCTTCTATGGGCATTATTCCTGCATCAAAGTACTTTGTTCTACTGCCATGGTTTCCACTGCAGGGTATTTTCTTGCACCTTACGTCTTGCCTGTCCATCATCCCGGTGACAGGCACACCTATGACTGTGGTTAATCAATAAGCATGTTTTTAACTTACACGTTAACCAATAAGCATGTTTTAACTTACAGTTTGTTCATTTATGAAATGTGTAAGAAATGTGTGTGTTTTTTATCTGACATGTTTTTAACGCTGGTGTCACATTTCTTATGTGGGTTCTCTTACCCTCATGTCTGCACTACAGTATTGGTTAACCCTCATGTTTGGGTTATAGGGTTATGATCCCTTCTCATGGTCTTTTAGTTAACCCATATGTTTGGGTTATAGGGTGATAATCCCTTCTCATTGTTGTTAACCCTCATGTTTGGGTTATAGGGTGTTAATCCCTTCTCTACCTGTGTTGGACACTTTGTTGTACGTCAATTGCGTGTATGTCGCCCTGTGCGATATTTTCTCTTGTGTCCAGTGTGTAAGCCGCCCTGCGCCTCACTTTTCATTGTCGTGTGTAAGTCGCCCTGTGCTTCCCGTTCTCATATGTGTGTAGTCTTGTGTGTGTAAGTCACCTTGTGCTTCACCTTGACTTTGTGTGCGTTGGCCACATTGTGCTGCACCATCTCGTGCAGCGTGTGTGCTTGGGTTTCTGTCCCTTGTTACACCTTCTATTATTTGGTTATGGCTTAACCCCTTATTTTCTCAATTCCTCTCATGAGGAGTGGAATTCCTTTGGTTTGCCACATCGTGCTGCACCATCTTGTGCTGCGTGTGTGCTTGGGTTTCTGTCCCTTGTTACACCTTCAATTGTTTGGTTATGGGTTAACCCCATATTTTCTCAGTTCCTCTCATGAGGAGTGGAATGGTTGCCACATTGTGCTGCACCATCTTGTGCTGCGTGTGTTCTTAGGTCTGTCCTTTGTTACACCTTCATTCATGGGTTAGCCCCATATTTTCAGAGTTCCTCATATGAGGAGTGGAATTCTTTTGGTTTGCCACATTGTGCTGCACCTTCCCGTGCTGCGTGTGTTCTTGGGTTTGTCCCTCGTTACACCTTCGTTTATGGGTTAGCCCCATGTCCTCTCATTTCCTCACTTGAGGAGTGGCCTTTGGTTGCCACAGTCTACCTTCGTGAAGACGTTTTCTTTATGTTAGGTCTTGCTCACTTGTTGTTTGTGAGTTCGTCTCTCATTTTTCATTTTTCTTTTTGTTCAGTATTAAAGGAGGAGGATGGTGTCAGTGTTAGTGTTTACTGTCTCTTTCTTCCTTCTTTTTTGACTTTTGTCTGTTTTCCCTCTCGTGATGTGATGTCCTTCTCATCCCTGGGTTTACGGATTATTATTACGATAGTACATTTTTATTGTGGATAGTTTTCTTCTTCGCTTACTGATTCTCTTTTGTTTTCCAATTTGAGAGGTAGAGGATAGTGTAGTATTCTCGGTTTAGTATTTATGTTACTGTACTTCTCTGCATCTAGCTGCTCAGCCAGCGTGAGTGTTCCAGGTTAGAATGTGAGTGTGATTGACATGGATGGAATGCTTGGGTGACTGGTATGAGGTTTGGCAGTTGGAGAATGGGCTGGTGGGGCTGCTTGTTCCAGAGTTATACTTCCTGTTATCCTACCTATGGCTGAATAAACCAACTACATGACTCAACTACATCTGCCTTGGCTACCTCATTATATGTATGTATGGACTTAGATACCACAGATTAGCATCCCATGCACGTTTAAGCCTTTTGTTTGTGTGCTGGACACTTGTTCATCTTCCTTTATGGACTGTGAATGCCCTTGAACCTTAACCACTTTCCAGACAATCGTTTTCTGCTCACTGTGTAACTACCACAAACACAAGCCAATAAACCAGGGACCAGCCCAAAAGGAACAGTGACTTTGGGACTAGTATGTCACACCCACTACGTAAGAGAACTCCAGCAACTCTAGACACGTTAAAGTGCCTCACCGGTGAAGCGCAGCTTGAGTACTGTAGCACTACGAACTATGACACCCACGTTTGGACATACCTGTCCAACAATAAAGTTCTGTAGTGTAACTTTAATATTCTGCAAAAACAGAGGCACTCCTTGTTATCTCAATTAACTGTTGCACAATTTTCAAAAACGTTTTCATGGATATGCACTTTCTGTAGAAAGTGGAGAGATTTTTGCAGAAACCAGTGGTACTTGTTGGGAGTTCTTTCTTACAGCACTTGCAGAACATCACGTTTTCCCTTTACTTCTGAGTCACCACAGTTAGCAAGAGTCACATGGCGCCTGTCTCCCAGGTTTCCGTTGACAAGTCTAGAAAGGCAAATTTGTAAATTTGAACCTAAAAAACAGACTTCTCTGCAGGACAGTGTGGTATCCAGTTTGCTAGATAGCTGTATGCATTCCTCTGCAGGGACTCACATTTATTTTCGCTGTTAACATTACTCGCTTCCCCTCTAGTATAATCAAATCCTCTTGTTGTTTTGACAGAACACGGGGTCAACATGGAGCCCCTATATACATCTTGCATTATTGTATTAAAGTGGTAAATCTTGTACCGTAATTAAATTGAATATTGACATTAAGAGGAATGCATTCTGCCCAACCCCTTAGTTGTGGATAGCCATTTATTAGCCCACATTCTTACATGTAGTTTGCAGATAGTCTGCAACGCTTAAGATGGTGAAGATACATAAAAATATCCTTATAATTTATTTTACAAGGATGCTATGATGTTACCGTTGTTCAGGCAGTTTAGATGAACTAATAGCAACAGAAAGGGATTTATCAGTTGTATTATGAGTAGAGAGTGACAGGAAAGTTATGACATGTAGCAGAATGTATATTAAAAGTGTTGGAGCCTTCATTATCGTTATACCTTTGCTATAAATCTGTCAATTTCTCTCAAAAAAAAATATAGCTATTATGTGGTTTGAAGCACCTTGCATTATAGAATTTTACTTGGCTTATGCCTTTGCTGAAGTATAGTTATCCTCTTTCTGTGCCTCAGTCTTAACTAGAAAAAATATAGTGTGATGCTTGATTCTAATGACAAAGGCAAGCAAATAAGTTGATGGAATAGAATGCATCCAGAGTAATTACCTTTATTTCCAATTGATTCAGGCATTTTAACCCATCCGTTTTGTGCTGCTTTGGTAACTCACTGAGTGGCTAGTAGGGTCAGATGTGGGTGTCAAATTTGCTTAGCCATAGGTGTCCAGCTGCACACCAAGGCCGAAATGCCGTTCAGAGGCCATGTACCTTAGCAGTTTAGGGTGGGCTGTGATTTTGGGGCTGGGCCGTTTTAAAGTACCACATTATGGATCAGGGAAGGGCACTGTCTGCAGTCAAGGTAATATGTCTGCCTATATGTTAATGCTGTTCAAACTTGTATTAATGGTTCATTAATTGAAAACCTTTTTTATTAGGGTGAGAGCTCCAAGTTAATGTTGTACGGTCCGACTGCACTACTAACAGTGGTTCCAGTATAAAAATGTGTACACGTTTTCAAAGTTTAGCAATATGAGGCTGTATATAATGCTCCCAGAATGCTCTCTGATTTGATGCAAATATTTGCAGAAGCTTGAACGCAAGATTGATGATTCTTTGTTTTCAAACTAAAATGTTCTTAAAAAAATGAAAGCAGGAAAAAAACATTTTGCTAAACTACTGTAAAATTCCAGGTACCATTTCTTTGCAGCATCATTTAGTAACATGTGTTGATGAATGCTAGTAGTTCCCAAAAATATTCATAATGGAAAATCAGTGTAACCAGTTTCAATAAGATTATGGGAAACAAAAATATAAACACGCATTGGCAAAGCCAGGTGGTCTGAAATTGGTTGCCAGCATTTTACTTTTGTCAATGTGTGACTTGTTTTGGCATGGATTTTGTAAAACCTTATTGGTGTGGGAGCTGCCGGGCCCTCACCATTATAACAAATATTGTTAAAAGCAACAATTGTGTTTTGGTCTCAAAAAGCACAAACTGCCACAGTAGTTATTGGCACTAAGCAAAACTACTTTGAGTGCAGATATGCTCATTCTGAAAGAGCAGAATGCGGTTACTCACAGTGAAGCCAGCAGATACAGAGAGAGAGACAGAATTGTAACAAATACAAAAGGTCACGGTCAACACCAAACCAAATTAGGGGCCCAATTATTAAAGAAAGTCACAAAAGTACACTTATGGTATATGTCCTTCAATCAAGTGCAGCTATACGGCTTTTGTGAATTCTCAAAAATTTACAGAAGTTGAACAAGATATAGTACTCCTAGAAAATATTTGTGAATTGCATTTTAGCATGAGCAAATATGCATGTATGGATTTGCACATGCGAAAATCTGAGTGTTTGCAAGTTCACTTTCCCCCCAACCACTTTTTTACCCCAACTCTGGAAGAAGGTTTACGTCTGCCATTGTCAGGAGTAAATTTCCAACATTTCTAAGTATGGTAAAAGATTAGAGAAAAGTTGTAGAAAACCCTTAAAACATGCAAGTTAGTAGGTTTGCACAGACTCAAAAGGCCATTCTAACCCTAAATCTTTTGCTTACCACTACCTTTAGCCCCAATGTGTAGATCTGCGGAAACTTGGCAGCATAAGGGGATTGCAAATATTGAAACTCTACTATGGTTTTAGTCCTGACATAATCGGAGAGGCTACATCAGATCTCTTATATAATGAGATTGCTGCCATAATTTGTCGCTGCACTACATGACACCAAAGGGGAAAGTTGATTTTGTTACAGAAGTTGATTTAAGAAACAACCTGCCCCAAGGACAAGTAAATATTTTATTAGATTCCACACCCCTGCAGCATGCTAAAAATATGGATCAAATCATTTCCTTTCATCATTTTTGTGCTGTCTACCTTACATTGTATTTCACGAACACAGGAAGGAGTTACCCCATTATTTTGAATCCTTATGTCCATGCTACCTTGAATTGCCTAAACCATGAGTCAGACTATGGCGTATGGTACTGGAATATTCTTGCACAGCTGGAAAGTAACCACTGTGGGAGAACCAAGCATTGTTTTTCTGCTCTCCCCATCCTTTACGTTACGAACTGTACTTTTGAGACTGTCCGAGTTTTGCTGGAGGATGAAATCCATCATCACCTTGTTCAGCAATCATTTATACACAGAAAGAAGCACATTAGGAATTTTATGTCAAGATAAGGCAGCTAGCATTATGCATGAACTTTTTTATATTCCTTCTGAGCAGCAAACCATTAAAAGCTTCCAAATAGAATTTAAAAAAATCACAATGAAGAAGAATAGAATGTTCAGTTCCAAATATACTGCGTGCCCTCTATCTTCCCCTTTTGCTTGCTGCTTCTGAGCAGTTAAGTATATAGAGTGCACTTAAGGGCTTTGTATGAATAGTATACTTATGAATGAATTAATTAATTAGGGGAGAGGATGTGGCCTTACGGCTAGAGCGGTCAATCTCCACGTTGGGGAACCGGGTTCGATTCTAGGCAGGGACGCTCAACATCCTGTGATTCTGGGTAAATTACTTAATCTCCCGAGCCTCACAAAAAAATAAATGTGTCTGTAAAGCAACTGGTGCTCATGTAAAGCGCTCTGATACCTTTGTCAAGTTTGTGCTATATAAAACTCTGGTGAGAAGCTCACTATCACTTGCGCCCCACAGACCCATGGTGCGAGTTAGGGAGGTTGCAGTGGTAGTACTGGGAAGCAAGGTCTCCTTTGGTTTTTAACAACCCTCGCACGACACCATAAAGCACTAGGTTGTTTTCCTGGCCATCAGGCCGTTCTGTGTTGACGCCACCTGGTGGCTGTTTGGTCTAATTGCTAGTTCCTGAGCACCTGCGAGTGGGCTACCTATTTTTATCACTTCAGGGCCAAATTGATGATATTTGGTGTTTTCACCCTTATTTGCTAGTGGAATCCTATCTGGAACATGAGTATTCCCCTAACCTAGCCTCTGAGAAGGAATGGCTCCCTCAGCGTCAGGTTTCTACAGTGGTTGACAAGCTTTTCTCTCAGGCTATTGCTAGAGTGCTTGCACCCCTGCTGCAAAGTGTTGCCAAGTTGACGTCCCAGGTCTCTGGTGGCTCAGGGACACAGGTCTGTGCCTAACGGCCTATCCGCATCTAATTCCCATAAGGACCAGAAATGTGACACAGGGCACCTGCAAAGCTTTGATCGAGTAAGAGAGGACTTCCCAAAGAGTGTGCGTACATGGAAGAATGCACCCTACTGGGATGATGCTTTCCCCAGTGAAATTAGTGACGCTGTTGCACCGCACTATGACCCTTGGGAGGGGTCCCCGAAACATGATACAATATTTAAACATATGCTGCAGTAGCTGTGTTGATTATGAAGTATTCCATTGCCATGAATGAGCTGATGAGAATCCCAAAAATTATGTCCAAAGGCACGAAGTTTCAGATAGCCGGCTGAAGTGTATAGAGTCAGGAAAGAGATCAGTGCTGCTAATGAGGAGCAAAATATAGGAGCTACGTTTTAGAGGAGGTCAGCATGTGTGAGGGAGACTAAGGTGTGGGACGGTGTAGAAAGTAGGAAAGGAGAAAAGATTAGGGTATGGTTGGTGCATGGGACTACCATCACGTATGGCATAATCTGTTCTCTCTCTCACTTTTTCCAGTGTAGTTCTTCATTATTCTTATTGTGACATTTGGTCTTCAAGCCTCTGAGTCCCAACTGATGTACTGCTCCTAGCATGTTCATGCTGTTGTACAAGAGTTACACCAACAAAAACATAGACATTACATAATTTTGCAGTTCTTTAGGTACCATTCCTATCCTTTTTATTATAGAGATTTGTTTCTGTATCTGTACTTAAACTTCTCTTGGAATTATTTTGCGCTTGCGATTATTAAAAAGTACCCCATGAGTTAGATATAAAGTTTGTCCATATCAAGGTTTTTATCCAGAGTGGAAATCTTGGGGTAGGAGGAGATTCCCTCCAAAACAGAGAGGAGATTGTAGGGGGAAGAGTTTTTTCCAGGGAGGAAATTGTTTCCCTCTTGGAGAAAACAAATGGTGCAAACACACGTTACACATCATTTACACATGATTAAATATACGTAGATCTTCATTTAGGTCTGTGTAAATGCTGAAGCAAGTACCTACTCTGGTGAAGCAGCAAATGTTGCAGCTTCCCAGAAGTGCGCCTATAATTTTTTAGTAGATCTTTAAATGATCAAATAATACATTTGAAAAATAATTCCTCAACTTTGGAAGCCATGCAGCCCAGAAAACTAGGCCAATATAAAGTTTAGATGATAACAAAAATAGATAGGAAATTGAAGGTCTGTAGATGGTAATGGAAAGGCATATTTAACAGTAAAAAAGAGATCTGTGATGGTTCAAGAACTGTTTAACACCAACACTGATATCATTTTACTTCAAGAGAGACACGTGTAACTTTGGGTTCCACACTAGCATCCTACTCGCCCTGAAGTGCGTTAACGCTTTGTCATTGGTATTAAGCACTAAATAAATGCATTCGTAATACAATACAATCCTGCATCGAGAATTGAAAAGTTTATAAATGGGTGTTTTTCAATGCTAGCCATTTTACATCCGTTTACCACAAAAAGAGGAGTTGCCACATTAGGAAATCCCAAATAATATTTCTGCAACCTATGAGATAAATAGTAGGAAGGCGCTGCGTAGAAAATATGTGAAAATACATTTACACTTGCTAGTCTGTATGCTCATGGATATGAATAATTCCAGGAGTTATACTGATATGTAGGCTTCTTTAACTAGTATTAACACACATATGGTATTTTGGGACATTAGAATGTTGCAATAGAATCAGTCACCAGGAATACAAGATGAAAGGCGCACCTGTGACACAAGCTGAAATTGGAAGTCTTAATTTCCAGAAATCTTGAGTTATCAGATCCAGACAGAATTTTTCATTCCTAATTGCTGGGATATTTGTTAATTCAGGACAATACCACTCCAATGGCGGTGTATAGTACATTTCTATTGACCTGAATCAAAAAGGGATCTCTCAATCAAAAAGATTCCCTCTGGTAATCTGAAACATTCATTGAGACATGCAAAGATTTGCCTATCAATTACTATTACTCAAATAAATAGATAATAGTTTGAATAAAGGATGTAAATGTAATATGACCTATTTGAAAGATTGTGGTTTCCAAAACCTAATGTAAAAAGAAAGAAAAGACGTTTTGAAAAGAAATCTCATTTCAGCAAATATGTTTTATGTACGGGTGCATTTAATGCATATTTGAAAGGTAATATGGTCCATTTTTCAAATGGATTGAGAGTGCAAAAAGAGAGGTTGATCATTTTAGATCAAAATATATGTACATTTCAAATTAAATCATTGAAAGAAAAATATTCTGGTTAAAGGAATCTGACTAGGGATCAAATGAGATGCTAAATAGGACTGTACTTATTTAAACTTCATTTAGAGAAGTGTTTGGAAAATGTAGTAGAATCTTAGCTTGGCAAGTAACGGCTAAAATAAATGCAAATAAAATGAAAGGTATTTGGCGGGGGATTCAAATGTGTTTGACGGCTGCTGATATTCAGGAAGCATTTGCAGTATTTTATGAGTCGCTTTATGCAGAACCCAGCGACTCGCAAAAATAAAGCTTCAGCCAAGATTACCTACTTTATCTTTGGCCAATCAAATGTTAATACAGGAAGAAAAAACTGGCGATAATAGCAGAAGTTTTGAAATATGCAAAAAATGGTAAAGCATCCAGTCCAAATGTTTTTTCACCGGAAATGTGGAAACATTTATAACAGCAGACTAAATCACATTTTCTTCATTTTTGACAGTAGATAACTCAATTTGGAGAAACATTGTCTTGCCAAAAAGCTGTTGTGGTCTTTAATAAACCGGAGCAAGCTACTGTGCATAATATTGCATAATCTCTTTATTAAATTCTGATTGTGAAATATAAGCACGCATTCTGGCACATGGATCCAGAGTACCACAAAACTGGTGAATCCTGATGAACAAAGTTTTATTCGAGGCCATCACAGTAAAAAGAATGTCCCGAAATTATTAGCCTGTATTGATACAGCAACTATAAGTGAGCAACCACTTTTAACTCTTGCAGTAGAAAAAACATTTGCTAGAATTTAATGGCAGTTTCTGTGGGATATATTAGGTAAGATTATGTGAGATATATTAGGTACGTTTGTGTTTCCTGAGTGTGTGCCCACAGCTTTAAAGACGAGGAGGCAAAGCAAATAGGTGGCATTTAATGGTGAGACTATTAAGGTGTGTCCCATGCCCCCTCGCTATTTGCTTTGTTGATACAATACCTTGCAACATCATGCCGAATACATTAGATAGTAGTTGGATATAAACTGGGAATTACAAATTATGAAGTGAAATTATAGGCAGATAGTCCTTGTACTAACTAGCAACCCAGGGCTATTACAACTTTAATTGCCATTTTAAATAGTTTTTGTATATGTTCAGGATACACACTTAATGTGCAGATATCATGAGATGGAATGTGCAACAATTGTTTGAAGAACAGTTTAAAGTTATAGCAATTGCTTACAGGATAACATATTTAAAGTCGACTAGATTGCATGTTACACAATCTCCTTTAGAACTACAAAGATGCCTAGATGCTCAATTTGTATGGAATTTGATATATAATCATATCATCCAGATTAATATTTGACTAAATCCAACCATCTAGTATACTTAAAAATTACTTTCAAGAACATACAAAGACTTGCATATATTTAGCTCAATATTCACAATGCAAAAACTTTTCCCAGATTACATTATTGTACTCTTGTATGGGGCAATTATTCTTTTTCATACCTGAATCTACCGGTATGTCCAAACCTGACCAAAAAATTATATTACTTAAAAGATGACCGTAAAGGTATAATTTGCTTTTTTGAGATGGTATAGATTACAATGTATAACTGTGTAGCAGAAAGTTTAATAATGAGATACATACATTTTTCAGCAATGTATGCAACAGACCATCATTCATAGACCCCTTCCCAATTTTTTAATAAATATTTAGATGATAACAGATGGATTAAAGGACTGGCATGTCGATGGAAATATGAGGATCTTCATGTCCCAGTAAATGTCTGGGCAAGTTCCATACCCTTTAAGAGTAAAACCATTATGACTTTAGGATACTGACGGTAATTGTATATGACCCTCAACCATGCTTCCAAATAAATAAAGACCGTGTATGCTGGTATGGTATTCCTGTGTTCCAGATGTGGTGATAAAGACACCAGTCATAAACAAATGCTTTTTTATTAAAAAGAGTTGAATGCTTAATGGTTCGAGATTATTCGCTTTTTAAAAATGAGTTCTAGTATAGAAATTGTTGCATGGCCACCCTTTTAGGTGTAAGTAATAATTAAATTAGTGAACCTGTAATAACCTGTTTGAACCTGTATTCAACTACAGCTGTTCTAAGATTATTAATTGCTGAAGCATGGGAAAGTGTAGCTCCCCCGTATTTTTGTGATTCGGGCAGTGATATTACTTCTAATTTCAATATAGTCTTTTGCTAGAAAGTTAGGGAGTTTTAAGAGAACAGAACTATGGTGTAAAGAATAACACATAAATGTGTCAGATATTTGATGTTAGTGAGGTGGTAAACAACATACTTGAGTACGTTTTGAGATTCAAGGTCAAATCAACATGTTGGGCTGTAAACTACCTACGTTCCAAAAAATGTCTCAATGAGTTGGATCAGTAACTAAAAGAGAACCCCCCCCCCCCCCCCACAATATCGTTGCTTTTTTAAAATCAGGTGGAAAGGAGGGAAAAGACACTGGGTGAAGCAACATTAGAGGGGAAGCAACTCGGGGGTGTGGGTGAGGAGTGGAAGCAACAGGCGAGCAAGGGACAGAAGCAAGATTGGGGCGTGGTTTGGAGCAGAAGCAAAACTGGGGTGCAGTTAGGTAGGAGCAACATGGTGGGGTGGGTAGGAAAAGCAACAGAGGCGTGGGTGAGGTGATCAAACGGGCAAAAGACAGAAAGGTGGAGCTGGCGGGGATAATACATATGAGTGAGAAGATAAAATATAGTGGGGAGAAGCACAGGGGCAAGAGAAGTACACCACTGAGACAGTTGTAAAACACATGCACTCTTGTAGAGTGCTTAAACCAAAAAAGTAGTGCCTTGTAGACTGAGTAGTGGAAGGATACAGTAATGCGTCCATGTGGGAGGAACAAAGACAAGAAGAGGAAGGAAAGCCTACACAGCGGATAAATAATAGGCAAGCAAATGAGAATGACATTGAAGACAAGTAATAGTAAGCAATGGACGGGCTTTAAACCCACATTAAGCCAGTAATAGACTCGCAACAGCAATGTCTAGTAAGTGAGAACTAAAAAGGAAAGCATCCCACTTCAAACATCTATGACTTTCACTTTTCTGTACTTTAATTCCATTAACCCCTTCGATGCTCATGACGAGCTCAGCTCGTCATGAGTTACGCCTCTCTTACACTCATGACGAGCTGAGCTCGTCATGTTACTCGGGATTTTCGAAAACCCAGCACACAGCGGGAAAACCGCTAGCAGTTAAGGTGTTAAAACGGTATATTTGAAGTGTAGCTATACATTTGTAAGGGAGTATTTGGTTGATACTGATTGTCTCAAGTGCTGATGTGGAAGAGGATATCTGCAGCCTTCAGTGAATGGAAATGGGGCAAGACAGTGAGTAGGCGTTCATCATTGGATCCCATTGATTAAAGTGGCCAATCATTCTCTTACTAATTTGCCCATACCTACATGGGGATTTTCATTTTGGCTGGTGGAGTATGATTTTTGCTTGCTCTTTCCTCCACCTGTCCTGCTTGCTGGATTGACAAACTTGGAAGTGATGGTCCGGGCATCATTAGGTTATCAAGTATTTCGGAGCTTTCTCCTCTGATGTTGCCCATAAGCCAGGAGCATGGAATGAGATAGGCCCTGGGTGGCAGCTAGTGTGCTTCACTCCTTTATCCTTTTAGCAAAAAGTCTAGTGTCAGTCACATCCTTTGTTTTCCTCCTAGAGTTTGACTTAAGGTGTTTCTTACTCACTCTTTTCAAAGTCAGTAGAGTGTGACAGACAAAGTTGCTTCAAGCAAACCTTCACATGTTGTTTGATCATCAGAACAATGCACACCATTATGTTCAGGGATATCTCATGTAGTTCCCTACTTAAATTAAAGTATCAAACAGTGATGGTCAAAGGGGAATAAATGCAGGAGTTATCTTACAGGATCACTCCCGGTTTTGGGACTGACGCTGTTGGTTTTTAGACTATCCACTGGTACCCTGTCAACCATGATCCAGTGGATGTGCTTTGGCCTTTAAAACCTTGTTGAACTGGTTAAAACCTATGATTAGCATATTTACCTTGCCTATATGTCCCTAGTATATGGTACCCCGTGTACCCAGGGCCTTTAAGGTAAATGTCACTAGTAGGATACAGCACCTACTGTGTTACCACAAAATTGACAATGCAAAGCATGTGCTAAGGCTTGCCCCTGCAGCCTGAGTGCAGAAAGTAAAGGCAAAATGGAATAATTAATTTCCACCAGGAACATGACTGAATGAACCATGAATTATGTTATCACAAATTTCATAAAGCCATCTGCATCCATATCAATTCCATAATGTTTTGAGATCTTTGGTGCAAGGGTAAAAGCAAATCAAATTACATAAGACATAAACAAGGCTTAAACATTAAGCACATTAAAAGGACCCACAAAGAATAGAGAAGCTCATTGTCCCTTTATTCTTCCTTGTTACCTTATTATTGTAGATAAAAAGGTGATTGTGTAATGAGTCCAACTTCCAATCCACCCAGTGCTAGCCACCAAGTCAAGGGAGACTGGGGCACCTGTCCCCTTACTTTTTTCTAAGTGTACAACTCCTACTGTAAGGTTTTTTTTCTTTTTTTAAAAACTTTATAATTTGTAAGAGAGTCAATACAACATAGTTAGGACAATCAGAAGAGTCATCTATAATGGACAGGTATGTCAGATAACAGCACAAATGTAGATTACAATACAGTATTACAATCAAAAGATACATGTCGGCAGCATTGGGTATCAAAGGTCGATGGTCCAGTACCACTGTTAAGTAGGAGCGGGGGGCCTGACCGCTGTAGGGATGGAATCGTCTCTGCCAAGGTAGCTGTCTCTGCGGCGAAGCCAATTTGTAAAGGGTGCCCAGATGTCCTTAGGGTGGGTTGCAGTGGGCATGAAGTCCCAGTAGTTGGTGAACACTCCTACTGTAAGGTTGATGTTTTTCGGTCCATAGTCATTAAAGGTCTACTCAGGACTAGGAAGACAAGAGAACATAAGCCTTTGAGATGGTCGCATATACAATTAATGTCCTGTGGACAACTGCTTATACAAGTCTCCACCGGATGGATGACTGAATCCTAGTTACATATGTTGACTTCTTGAATGAGGCCAGATGGAGCATTTAAACTTCGCTCTAAACAAGCTGGCATCCCAAAAATGTTGCCGTAAAATAATAAGGAAGTGTGCTGTTGCCACGTCATGTGTATCCAGGGCCTGTAAGTTAAACGCCACTAGTGGAATGTAGCACCTACTGTGCTACCACTAAAGTGACAATACAAAGCATGTGTCGATGCCTGCTCATGCAGCCTGGGTGTGAATTTCAAAATTGCAGATGATTCGACCTGACAAGATAAACCTTCTTTTTAGACCTATATTTTCCTTATAATGCGAACGAGTTACCCCTAAGGTAGGCCCTAAATGCCCCTAGGGCTGAGTCCATGGTATTTAAACTGTAGGACAGGTGTAATTACGATTTGCATGACCTGGCAGTGAAAAATCTTCAAAGTTGTTTTTTACTGTCGCAAGGCTGGCTTTCCCATACAAAAATAGTGGGTTACATTATAACATCTTATAACGCAAGACGTCAGTTTGGGACTAAAATCCAATCTAATGGTCAAGGGTAATTTTAAATGACTATTTTGAAAATGGCACATTTACAAAGTTGTAATTTTCATGGCTAAGCCAAGTGTGCCTTTTTGTCAGTGTTCAGTGTCACCTGGCTGTTAATGGCTCTCCTGGGGTGAGGTGTGTATTGCTCCCATGTAGTGGCTAAAGGGCTTGATTGTGGGGAGATGCATAGCTCCCTGACAGGCTGGCCATCTGGGCTTTTCCCTTAATTTCCCATTGAAGAGTGGCTACCATGTCGCAAGCAGATGTAACTCACACCTGGGCCTGTCCCTTTATTGTTCTGCTAGTCAGCCATGCATCAGTCCCAGTGGTTGAGGGGTTGCCTCCTGAACTAGTTTTGTGGGACCACAAGCAAGGGTTTTCCCATTATTGCCACACCTCTGGGAGGGCACAGGGAGCTCTGCACAAGGGAAGAAATGTTCTGCCATGTTGATTTCAGGTAGAGAGGGGCACGGTGGGATAGTTCACTTAAACACACAGTAAGTGCTGCAAACATGGACAGGGGCACTGGTGGGAACTTTAACTCCTTTGTCTAGGGCGTGGCCGAGAGTTTTCCCCTCCCACAGGCTGACACTGGGCATAAATATTGCACCCTCAGTACCCCCTTCAGAACACATCTTCCCTCTGCCTGCTGTTCAACCTGTGGAGAGAACCCCAAGCACTGCTCTCACTTACCCAGGGCCTAAAAGCAGACTCCAAGGGCAAGTTGGGTAGCCCCCTGTTAATCTCCAGAAACACAAAAGCTGCAAAAAACCCAACACTTTGCTGCACCTAGCTGACCTGTTCCAACTGGATTTGCCCTGGACCCTGCTGGTGGTGTCTGGGAGATTAAGTCCTAACCCCCAAGTGGTGCCCAAAAGGTCAAGCAGCGTGTCTGGTGTTTGAGTGCCCGCTTTTCCTCTTCCAGACTACAAGATTGAACACTTAAAAGCTTTTCTGAACTTTTTACCTAAAGAACCAGAGACTACCACAGGGCTGCCACCAACCCACTGACATCGAATTGCCACTCAGATTTAACGTGTTGGTTTGCCACATTGAATTGAATTTGACCTCCAGTAAAATTTCTGAGTCCGAACGTAGCTGACTTCACCAGGGTCAACGCCAAGCAGCACTCAATCATCGACAACTGCTTTATGGACCCAGACTTTGCCCTCTCTCTGCTTTCTAGCTGACAATGTTGAGAGCCTCCAAATTCCTGCCAGAGCCGAGGCTCCCACGAGGTCCTGTGCTTCAGCCGGCTGCCGCCGCCGAGCCCATTTTTGGATCCAGCATGCAACCTGACCCACCGACTGATCCCTTTTTCAGATGTTTTCTGGTTTTGGTGTATTTGTTCATTAAATGTTACTCTATTTTTATAAATTGCATTGGGATTTTTATTATGCTGTATTTTCTACTTTTTAACAGTTTTGGTACTGATAACTGCTTTATACATTATTTTAAAGTTACAACTATCTGCTCTGTGCTACAGCTACCAAGGGTTGAGCTCTGGCTTAAACTAATCCAACCTAACTGGACCTAGTAAGGGAATGTTGCCATTATTATTTGATGGGGCCTCCCATCCACTTGAACTAATAATCCACATTCTCACACCATGTATACAGACTTTATTCTCCTGATCAATCCATTAGTTTGGCATTCTCTGTCTGAATAGTATGTGGTAACCAGAGCTTTGCACAACTTCATGCTTCCGGGAATGAACCTCAACATGTTTTGGTGCCTCCTCAAAGTAATTTTTGAAGAACTGTCTGTGGAATTGTGGGCACTACTTGATAACTTCAGTGTTATGGCACAAATGATTTTGAAAGTCCAGCATTTCTGTCTAGGAAAGCAGCTGGAGAAAATACATTGGAATTGTCTTGGTTATAGTCTGCTTTGAAGCAACCTTACCAGCAGTGCTCCTAGTAAACCTTGAAATGTTTGCTCTTTTTTATCTTGAAGCATAGGTGGTATTAAAACACTCCTTTTATGTATGTGAGGCTGATTACTTTAATGCTTTTTTTAGGCACAGTTGAATCCCTTACTGTTACAAGAACCTTGGTTAACCAACAGTTTTTTATATTTTTAATTCCAGTTTAAACCGGTCTTTTTGAGGTCTTCTTGATCTGAGTTGCTGACTGCTGTTTCTCAACCATTGCACTTTAGGGCGCAGAACTCCTCTTAGGTACTGGCTATCAGAGTGAAAATCATTGTAACTCCTCGTTCTCATAACCTCTGCGTAGCTGTTAGCTCAGTGTATTTTTGTTCCAAAATGGAGTCAGAGTCTATGATTAATGAGGTAGAGCAATTACTAGATACGGTCGTCCTTGAGGTGGCTGAGACCATTATCATCTCGAGTGAGAATATGATTTCTAAAATGCCATGCAAATTTGAATACTTGCCAGATATTTTAGACTCTAATTATGTCTCACCTTGTATATTTCGCTCATCCTTGGTTGATTGTAAAGACCATAAACTACTTAAAAAAATTGTAACACAGAAGAGGAGTAAACCATGTATCTGAGAAGGCCAAAAGGCATCGAGTGACAGTACATGAAGAAGTGTGGAAAAGTCAGTTGCTGCTCTTCTACCAGCACCTGCAGAAGAATGCCCCCGTTACATTCATAGTCGATGGTGCACTGGTCAAATGTGGCCAGGGATTTGGAAAAACCAACATTTACACGCAGAAACTAGATCCCCCTAAAAGGTTATGATGGCTAAAAGGACCAAAGACATGGGCAAGTTCAGCTTCGTTACTGTCTCTACCATTGATGAGGAAGAAGAGGAAATTGAAGCGAGGGATGTGGCGGACTCGTATGCACAGAATGCAAAGGTGATCGAGAAGCAGCTGGAGCGCAAAGAAATGAGCAAGAGAAGGCTACAAGAACTGGCTGAATTAGAATCCAAGTAAGCCAAGATGAAGGGCACATTGATTGACAACCAGTTCAAGTAACGGGCTGGGAGTCTAGATGGGAGAGCGTGATGACAATGTCTATGACTGCAGCTGCTGTTCCCTCCCCAGCCATTATTCACCTGTAGGAACATTTAAACCTAGTACGGTTTAGACAGTAGATTCGATGTTCTGCACATGATCCACATTGCTACATAAATAATTGACTGACGCCAGAGTACATTTTTGGGTTTAGAAGGAAAGCTTTCTCCAATCTCCCTCCTCTTGGATAGAATATGGAGCTGGAGTGCATTGGCTTAAACCAACCCAGGGTTCAGGGCTTAAAGTGACACTGCTGCTTTTGAGCACCATAGGCCATCATTGGCTCGAACACCGTCTGCTTCCACAGCCGCCTTCAGACATCAGCCTACATTGCACACCCCGAGAGGTGTTGGAGGAACCCCCATCAAAACTTCTTTTCAGAGGGTGTGCACCCTACCACAGCCTTCTGTTCTTAAAGTGAAACGCTGCAGACCTGGCAGAGCTTACTAACAAACTCTTACTTAATTTGTATTTGATGGCCAACATGAATAGCAAAATAGAGGACTTACGCATGGTGAACACCTGGAAGCCATGAATTAGTATCTTTTTAATAAAAAGCCATTCATCCAAAAAAAAGTATAATACTTAATGGCCGGATTACACAAAATATTCCTGAAAAGAATTAGCATGTGTCAACCTTAAGATCATTTGTATTGGATTACGAATATGTAGGATGAGGTGACTGGACTTTAATGACAATTTTTTAAAATGATAAAAACAGTTCATGAGTGACCATTGTGGCCAAGCTATTATAACAGAACAGTATTGTGTCATCTCCAATGGCCGTTCCACAGATAACCTGAGGAGATGTTTAGGATCAGGAAAAGAAAGCAAAAAGACTGGTACTCTTGCCATATTATTGACTCAGGATCTGACCCAGAACCAGTTTTAGCAGCTAGGAATAGTGAACATGTTGGCTTTTAGATGTTACTCGCTTATACTAATTCCTATTTGAATAGAGTAATTATTGATTCGTTTATGTATGATACTCGACTAAAACACTAGGAGGTGCTTCGTGCAGTTAGGACGTTCTGTCCTGGTATTAATCTGTACATCTGAGAGGATCTATTGTATAGGAAAGCTGAATATGAAAATTAAGACTTGTTCTAAATGAACAAAGAGTAAAAATAATTAGGGAAGTGGTAAGTTATGCTTGAGACCTTCACATTGAATTTCATGAAGAAGTTCTGTAGACTGACTTCAATAGCAGTGGCAGGCACCAACACTGACACAAATAATCATCCCCTCACTCAAAATAAGCTGCAATTATAACTTACAAATTTATATGGGCAAACAGCTTTCAGGATACAGTTAGGACTATCTCATTCATATAAATATGATCTTCCATGTATGAACCAAGAAGACTTAATTGGAGGTATGACATTCTCCAAGCTAGTGTGCTGATAAGATGCAATTATTAGGTATAGGAAGTGGTGGACATCCATAGCTAAGCCTGTGTTTGACTCTGCATTGGTCGCTGGAGTTGTTCCTGTGTTGTGTAGGAAATCGTCGTTGCCCCCTATATATAAAACGAGCATTGGCAAAACCAATAGATTTGATTTTTGCATAGCATGCAGATTGGTTGTGTGCATACTGTAACATCAAGCGTATACTAAAGAGCAGACAAAAGCATCTGAAAATAGATGCACAAGGAAAAAAGTTTTTCTTATTTACTGCAGCATTAGTGTTTCAGATGTTTTTGTCTGTGTTTGCTCCTTGGCCACTCTCTGACTGGTTTCAGATGTAAATCTGTCTATCATGCATTCCAATGGTGGTGGAAGGACACACCCAAGCAGACAATGGAAACAGAGTGAAACTAAAATCCTCAGAAGGTTCAGGAGCAAAAGACGCCAATGGAAGAATGAGACTGAACCAAAATCCCTTAAAGTAAGGAATACAATATGTTTGCTTCACACAAGTCAAACTTAAAAAAGGAAGTTATGTTGAACCATTGAGTTACAATTTTCTCTCAATGTTGAGGTCAGTGTGGAGCCTAGGTGTAAGGTTTTTGCCAATGTTTTCCATAAGCATTTGTTATCATAGGTGTAGGAGGATAATTGCTCCCAGTTAGGCAATCTTGGTTTGAAGCGAATCACTCAACCTTCCGTCATGCAATGGTTGTGTTTTCCTTGCTATAACAAGTTGACCAAGGACTTGCCTCCTATATGCTGTCGTTTCATGGATTTTACATCTGTTTTGATTTACTGGATCAGTAGTTACTATGGAATAAGCTGATGCTTATGAAGATGTATTGTTTATGATTGCGGACAATTCAGTCAATTTACTTGGATGCTTACCATAAATGTCATCCAGAACAGGGGTCATGTGTTTTAACCCTTTATTGTTTAATCTCTATTTTGCTGCTCTAGATTTATAGTAATAACAGTCTTCTGCCTTGATGCCCTCTTTGTACTCTGCCAATGTGACAGCGATATTTTCTCATAGTCCGATCCGCTTGAAGTGGAGTTTGAATCTATGGTTTGCCTGCTCATTAGAAAATGATACAATTGTTACTTTAAGTAAACCAATGTCCACTGCATCTTTCTGGCTCGGGGTTGTGATCTGGACACAATATATAGCTATAAGTGCTTGAGTCTCACTACTGATGATGCCTTTCTTTGTAAGTAGAGTTCTGTGAGCATGAAAGTAGCGCTCAAGAACATAGTGAGATGCCTTGCCTGTTTTAATTGTGTTATTGCGCACTTCTATGGGCAATAAAAGCTGTTAATACCTTCCCTGTACTTTTTGGGCTGAAGTGTTACATGAGGGTGGCTAATTTTGCTGGGGCGGAGGGGTGGGATTAACTGTCATTTCACTATATGTGTCCCCCCCCACTTCCATCAAAAATGGGGAGCACGAGTAGCCTCTTATCCAATTGTTTTAGTGAAAAAGGCTTGATAGTTCTGCAGTGATCCCTCATCCTTTTCTGTAGCATCTGCGTCTTTTCCGAGACTGCTCTATGGGTCATCCCACTGCTTCTGTCTGGGGGGAAGCTCAATCAGTTAAGGAAAAATAGAAGACATTTTGTTAGAAATTAGGTCTCTAGTTGGCAGAGGTATGCACCCTATCGAGGTAGGGACCCACAATCCTAGCCAGGGTAAGTTACACCCTCAGAATAACCTGTGCTCACCCCATTGGTAGCTTGGCAAGAGCACTCCGGTTTTTACACACATACACACACTCCCACCCACACCACCACCGCCACCGCCACCGACTGGCACAATACTTCGGTTCCTTACTGTTGTGTCAAAGATTACATCGGTGCCCAGAGATGATGCATTGATGGTGCATCGAAAGTCAAGTCACACTGCATTGATTCCACAGCATTTATTTATTTATTTTATTTTAATTTCTTATAGAGCGCAGGAATCAATCCCGGAAGGGTATCTCCGCGCTTTAAAACGGGCACTGTGCCGCAGTCAGATCAGTGCGTCAAGGACTTTTGTAATGCAGTGCTCAAGACTCACGCAGCGGCGGTTCTTTGGAGGAACTGCAAAGAAAACTCAGAACCTGCGTTGAAAGCCGCAGTCATTGCGTCAAGCAACGACAACGCTTCGGTGCAGGCAGTGGCGATGCGTCGAGTTTAGCGATGATGCATTGGTCCCGAAATGACGATTGTATTACATATGTTGATTTTTCTTCTTGTTGCACCAGAACTCACTTCCAAGGTCCCAGAACTGGAACTGGCACCACTTGGTAGAGCAGGCTCTTAGCTTAGGAGTCCAGGTGCTAGCAGAGGAAGTCTTAAGCTAAAGTGTTGTCACTTGCTCCTGCATTGGCACTAAAGTACACTTCTTTTTAGGTGGACGTACACATGTGAATAGATATACCGAAGTCACTCAGTGCAAGAGAGCGAAGTGCTCTGCACCATTGTCCCATGATGTGCCGGGCAGGAGTAAAATGTGGATGAAGCCCCAGTATGTATGTAACGATTTATGCATTTTGTCATTTTTTGGGAAACATAGAAGTAGCGCAAAAACTAAAACAGTCTTTAGATCAAATTGAAAAAGAAAGCCAGATTTGGCCTACGAAATCCAGAAATCAGTATTTCCTGTGCGTGCAAACCCAGGATGAGTGGTGAAATGTTACTTCCGTTGGGTATGATCTTGGCTCTGTTGTTAGCAAGAGGGGTGTCAAGAGGCTGTCAAGCTTTCCAGAACTGACAGATAGGCCTTCGCAATAAAAAGTGTAATTGCCCTGAATAAATTACAATGCCTGGAATACTTTTAAGAGCACTGCAGTGACCGATCAAGTCTAGGTCCAGTGGGATGGAACTGTCACAAAGTTGGAATTCAGAAAATCCAAAATGTCCATCGTGATCAAAAGTAACCCTGACCTCGGCTTGTATAAGGTTGCTATATCCATAGTGAAAAGAAAGTGTAAGAAAAATATTTTTTTTATGGAAGCCATTTTTATGAAGATCTTGGAACCTCTTGCCAAGGACTTAACCAAAAACTGAAATTACACTTTCCGTTCCTTCATCCAGCAATTACAATATATTGTGGCAGAATAAATGTCACGTGTGACGTGGTTTAAAGTTTAAAGAGAAAGGAAAACAATATTTTTTTAGCAGTGAAAATGTATTTAATCTAAATATTTCAACTAGGCTTTTTTTGTTTATGTGGTCAGGGTGTATAGTAAGGGATTATGGACTGAAAATTGAGATGCTTAGTCAAGAAAATAGCTGTAATCCTTTTTGGATATTAAAAATATAAAACTATGGACTTAAGTATTGGCATTAAGGTAAAATTAAGGTATTTGGTATTGGCATTCAGCACTCAAGCCACCCAATGTCTCCCTCCCAAAGGCTTATCACCTATTTCTCTCTCGTGCACAACATGTGATTGTATAATGCACTGTACTAGCGATCACAGCATTAAAGTACACGTCCATGCTAGTACAAAATTTGAATGCTGCTTAAACAGTGGGTATAATGTCTGTCCAAGTAGATGTGAGAAGTATGTTAAAATTATCAATGGTAACCTTCACAAATGCTCCTCAAAAGAAAGGACTGTGTCTATGTGTTTTGTAAGCCAGTGGCGTATTTATAATTGTAGCTAAATGTGTTTAAAATCAGTAATGTGAATAAAGGCAACATTGTTTGCAATTTAAGATGGGAAATGTCTTCTGGTCATTCACAGTATTTTGATGTAGACTTATTTTAAGTATAGAAGCCTGCTGCTTAGTTGACATTCTCTCCAGTTATGTACCTGTGGGAATTAAAGTGCTCTGGCTGCTTTAATCCCGTGCCACTGCTCTTTTTGTGTTTGGGTTTGTGACTAAGTGACCTATTGTTTCCACTATACTTTGGGTCTGCCTCTTTCATTCATTTACTTGAGACTCTGCCATTCACATTTTGGACCGCTCAGAGAAGTTTAAATCACTCACGTAATGTTACTGGCTATTTTTGTGTATCCTTCCGCCTCCAATTGATGCATCTAATGCATGAGGGACTATTTTACACCAGTCTGTCACTTCTATTGGCTCCACATTGCTAACGCATGCACAACTGTATGCTTGTGTAGACCTGCCTTTACATTAGTTAGCACATTAAACCCCAGACTATTGACGTTGCCAGTGCCTTTATTTTTGTTGTTGTTGCTTTTTTGGCATATTCTGCTCCCTCCCATCACCCCATATACTACACACACTTGTCTGTGGACTGGAACCGCTGTGAGTAATTCAGAGGTGCATCTTCTCTGTTGGGACACAAGGCTGCCCTGGGCAAGCCCTTGTGGTTAGAGCAGACGTTAGACTGGCAGGTCAATAAAATGTCAGAGAAGCATTGTATTGACCATCTAATATTTGGCTTTGGGTTTTAAATTTGTTTTGTCAAATAACTAGTATTTTGATTTGCTTTCTGAGCAAAGGGACACCAGGCCCAACAGTAAAGACTGCCGAGTATCCCCACCCACTTTACACACATTTTAATTTCAGCACCTAGGTCAATGGCTGGATGAAAGGCCTGTAGCAGTTAGGCCTCCGTAGTATGTACACAGTAATATCTATGTGTAGTTCAGGGCTTCCAGTTTCCCACATATGTGAGCTATTGTAGGTTAGTCTGTAGGCTCCATGAATACACATCTGGCACGAGATATTGGGCTCACAGAATGAACCCGTTTATTGTCGTATAAACTAACCCTTCAGTTCTACACCATGGGTGTGTAAAATTACACAAAAGACAAAATCCAGACTGAACTGTATATTAGCATGAAATGCATAATGCAAAATCGCACATAACACAAACATCAGCTGCTCGTGTTGCGTTGTTCGCCTTATTACCATGCTCCCGCATTAGATAATTTAACCCCGAACAGCCTATTTATATGACCTGATGTCATTTAGGACATGCAATATAACCAGCGTATCGCAAAATGGCCCAAATTATTCAAGATTGCGGCCGCGCAGTGAATATTCGGCCCAGGGCTTCTACCGTACCCGTAGACACGCCGTGCATGCTAACTCCTAACTGTTTATATGTACAAAGAACATTTGCTTTCAGTCAATCTGAAATAATGCAACTTGCACACGTGTCCTTCTGCAAGCAAATTAACAGCTCTGACGATGTGCTTCATCTTCCACGAACTTGCAGGTCTCGCTTTTCTGCGTGGGTACCATTCCCTATCCTTTTATGGCAAATTTGTCAATCTCTTTCAGTTTCTCCTTACCTTCCCAACAAAGGGCGGGCTTGTCCAGGCTCTGCTTTCGACTTGGATGCGAATGCAAGGGGCAGCGCCGTAGAAAGCATGCCCACTGGTGGAGTGGTGTGGCTCACTGGTTAGAGGCGGCAGACCCGGAAGCAGAGGACGGCCCGGGACCAGGGTTCAATTCCCGATGCGGCAGGGTCGTGGACCAGGGTCAGCGGACTCGATAATTCTCGCCTTGGAGCCTACTCTAACCAGGGATCACACTCGGCAACTCTGGGCATTAGCTTGCCTTATCTCCACAACGGCCCCCCACATATGCCGGGGATGCCTGGTTTCACCTTGGAGATACCCAGCAGGGACCATCTCACAGGGAAAGCCAGGACGGGTTCCCCGGCGGTCTACAGCGCTGAGATCCCCCATGGTGGGGTGATACATGCGCTTTGCAAGACACCATTACATTACATTACATTACACTAAGTCTCCTGTCTGTGTTTGTTGAACAGTAAGACCCTAGTACACCAGAGCTTGAATCCCAGATGCATGTGAAAAACACTGACAGTTCTGGTGAAAGTGCATCAAAAATATTGCAGCATAAACAATCTTTTACACTTACTGAAATATCCTACAGAAAGAAATTAGTGTATCCCTCCAGTGCAAACTGAAGGTTGATGTCCGAAGTGCTGTACTCAAGCCCTCCTCCTGCGCATGCTTCTGTCCCGAGATACCCGCAGTTCAACGTTGTGTTCCCTCTTGTTTTTCCATATTGCTACTTTTAGTAACATGCTTGTTATAGTTTCAAGTACTTGTTTCCCCCAGTTTGAGCTTTTTGTGGTCAGGTTTGTTTTTCATCTTGATTTTCTTATTTTTAACCTTCAATGGGAAACGGCAGGTTTTTGTTAGCTTGTTGGCATATGAGAAACCCAGAAATGGGCGAGCCTGGCTGGAAAGATGCCAGTGCTGTAATCTGTTTTGGAAGTCGTAGCAGCCTTGGGAGATACAGTATCGCTCGATTACCAGCAACAGCATCATTCACGAGTGGGAGGAACACCCTGGTTTTAAAAAGTAGCATGACCTCTGCCCAGATATTTGCGTGAAGGCACACAAGGACATGACACGAGGGTAGTCGCACAATGTCCTTGATAACCCTTTGCTTGCCAGCTTCTCTTTCTCCTAGGACTCACTGTTACCTCCTCAATCACCATGAACGCCATTTTAGCTTTCAAATCATGCTGCATAGGAAGTTACTAAAGCACACCCATGGGCACTACAGAGCAGTGTATTAAGTAGGGTCATTGTGGAGGATGAAGGAGCCAAGTAACATCCCAACAGAATAACTTGCACACGGTGTTATACGAGTGAATTACAAACATCACCAAAACCATTAGATCTCACCTAATGGTGAGCTATTGGCTTTAGCAATGTGTTTTAGCCATGTTGTTCAAAAACTACAAGTTCCCTTCTCCTATTGTTATAATTAGGAAGAGAATATCTCTTCCAGAGCCTCTATTTTCTCGTGAGTGAGGGGGCTAGTGTGAGATAGTCTTATCCATGTTACCAAATTTACAATGTAATGTTTGGGTTGTGGTAGATTTGAGTAGTGTGGATTGTGGTAGATTAGAATGGAGTGGATTGGAGTGGGGTAGATTGGGGCAGAGTGAGGTAGATTGGAGTGGGTTGGATTGTGGTGGAGTAGGGCGTATTGGGGTAGAGCGGAGGGGGGTAGATTGGACTTGGTTGGATTGTGGTAGACTGGAATGGGGTAGGTTGGAGTGGATTTAGGTAGATTAGGTGGAGTGGGGTAGATTGTAGTGGAGTAGACTGGGGTAGATTGTAGTGAAGGGAAGTTGGGTATATTGGAAGAGATTGGAGTGGTAACGCTTGATTGAAGTGGAATGGGGTAGATTGGAGTCGAGTGAGGAAAGAATGGTGTGGAGTGGAGTGGCATAGAGTAGAGTAGAGTAGCATGGAGTGGAGTTGTGTGGCGTGTTGTAGAGTGTCTTAGAGTGGAAGGGCGTACAGTGGAGTGGCATTTCATGGAGTGGAGTGTCATAGCATGGAGTAGAGCACTGCTGTTACAGACATCACATTTTGAATTGAAATGATCATTACATTTGCTCAGACATACAGTTTTACTGCACACAAACGATAATGTATTAAAATGTCATCAGCTAGTGAGTATAATATTGTGTTTTGATCATTTTCAAATATTTGTATCCACCACACTTTAAAATTACAAACAAAATGGGCGAAGGAGCATCTTCTGGAGCTGCAGCGGCATATGCGCAGAATTTGTGCGAAGTGTCCAGAGCGAAGGTTCCTGGTGGGTCAGCGGTAGGGCAGACAGTGGCTCATGTTCAAGGTTCTTAAAATGGCTAAAGCAGCACTTATTCCGCATTTCACCACAGTTTTAAATTTAGCCATCTCACTGAGCCAGTATCCTTCAACCTGGAAGGCGGCAGTGGTTAGGCCACTTTAAAAAAAGCCCTCATTAGATCCGTCAAATCTAAAAACGTTCCGTCCCATCTACCTCCTTCCGGTCCCAGCGAAGGTCTTAGAATCCCATTTGAACTTTCACCTCAGTGCCTACTTGAGGGAGCATCATATCTTGGATGGCTCTCAACATGGATTCAGAAGGTCCCATAGCATGGAGACGGCTCTCACTGCGGTTTTTGATAACATACAAATTCAAGTGGATACAGGGCATACCACCCTTTTGATTTTACTTGATCTTACCGCAGCATTCAATACCCTGTCTCCCCTGAGATTGGTGGAGCGTCTCCGGGAGATAGGTGTTGGGGGCTCGGCCTTGGACCTGCTTCCTCCTTTCTGGGTGAGCGGTCTCAAACAGTTAAACTGGGAAGTTTTTATTCGGATTCTACCCCCATTGTTTGCGGAGTGCCTCAGGGCTCCTCCCTGAGCCCCACTCTGTTTAATATCTATGTGGCCCCGCTTGCAAGGGTGGTGAAATTGCTTGAGCTGGAGGTGGTGTCTTATGCGGACGACACCCAAATAATGGTGTCGATCACGCAAAATGTCAGTGACTCCTTGCAGATTTCTAAAAATTGCATGCAAGCAGTCTCATCATGGATGGTACAAAACTATCTAAAATGGAATGGCGAGAAGACGGAGGTCCTGATTTTTTGGGACAGGACAGACATCTGGTCTAGGGAGTGGTGGCCAGACTCCTTGGGAACCTGTCCAACTCCTGTTTCCCATGGTAAAAACTTGGGAGTTGTGGTGGATGATTCCTTATCTTTGAATTTGCAGGTCTGTAGGACAGTGGCCACCTGCTTTGGACTCATAAGGAAAATTTCTCAGTTCCTCTCATTTGATGCCTGTAAAAAAAGTGGTGGTTGCATTAATATTGTCCAGATTGAACTACTGCAACGCCCTTTATTTAGGCATCAATAAAGGACAGCTGTGTCGCCTGCAGCTGGTGCAGAATGCCACTGCAAGGCTGGTGATGGATCTACCCAAACGTCACTCAGTCTCGTCTTCTCTTTTTTCGCTGCACTGGCTCCCGGTGGATCGCAGAATTATGTTTAAGACCCTCTGCCTCACTCACAACGCCTACTACGGCCTGGGCCCATTGGGCATCAAGACCTTATTCCAACAGTATGCGCCCTCGAGCAACCTTAAGTCAGCAAAAATGAATCTCCTTATGGTTCCTAGGTTCAAAAGGATGAGATGGGGCGGGAGAGCTTTTTCATTTGCTGCTGCCAACGTTTGGAACTCTCTCCCGGATGATCTTTCGGGGCTGCGATCACACACAATCTTTCGTAAAACTTTAACCCCTTCACTGCGGCGGCTATTCCGCCGCAGTGCTTAGGGGGCGGGGCGGCCGCGCGGCGGGGCCTTGCTGGTGACGGAACCGCTCCGTCACCAGCCGCGGTTGAGCTGTGCTCATGACGGAGCGGTTCCATCATGGCCCCGCCCGCTCAATAGAACGCGCCGCGCAGGGCCATGACGGAACCGCTCCGTCATCAGCACAGCGCCACCGCAGCTGATGACGGAGCGGTTCCATCATCAGCACGGATAGGGTTAAAGACCTGGCTGTTCCCTGAGAGGCGGGTTTGAGTGGGCTTCTGTCTGCTTGCATATTAGTCTGTATTCAGCGCCTTGATGCCCTTGGGCTAAGTGTGCGCTTTAAAACAATTCTCTATTCTATTCATGTAGGCAAGTCCTTGGCCATGGAGGGCTTTGTAGGCATGTGTCTGGGACTTGAACTGCCATCTCTTCCAGACCGGGGGCCAGTGGAGGACCTTCAGGTGCTGAGTGATGTGGGTTCTCTTGGGCAGGTTGAGAATTAGTCTGGCTGGAACATCTGGAGACTTTGCCTGAGCTTAGTGGTGGTGCCTGCATAGAATGTGTTTCTGAAGTCCAGTCTGCTGGTGATGAGGGCCTGTGTAACCGTCTTCCTGGTGTTGATATGGAGCCACTTGAAGATTTTGCAGAGCGTGTGGAAGAAGGCTTAGGAGACAGCATTGACCTGCTGTTTCATGGAGAGTTTGCTGTTGAGGATGGTGCAGAGGTTGCAGGCATGGTCTTTCAGGCTGGGGATGAGTCTGAGTTCCGCCGGCCACCAAAAGTCGTTCCAGAGAGCGGTGTGTTTTACTGAAGATGAGGACTTCCGTCGTGTCCATTTTGAGCTTGAGGCAGTTGTCGTTTATCCAGGCTGAGACCATCTTTATATAGTTGTGGAAGTTTGTCTTCGTCGAGGTGGAGTCTGCTGAGAACAATAGGACAAGTTGCGTGGTGTAGAAGATGATTTTGATGTTGTGCGATCTGACGATGTCTGCGAATGAGGTCATGTAGACGTCTAAGAGGGTAAGGCTGAGGGATGAGCCTTTCAGGACGCTGCCAATTTGGTGCTTGACTTTCAGTGTGAAGGGAGGGAGTTTGATTGTTTGGGTGCGTCCCGTGAGAAAGGATGCCATTAATTTGAGCCTGTCATCTGTTATACCAATCTAGCATAGGTGATCAATGAGTGTGTGGTGGGACACCGAGTCGAAGGCTGCGGAGAGGTCAAGCAGGATCAGGGCGTCTGACTCTCCATTGTCGAATAGGCTGCGGTTTTCGTCTGTTGCGGCTATCAGGGCTATCTCCGTACTGTGGTTGGTTCAGCATCCTGATTGGGAAGGGTCCAGTAGGTTGTTTTTCTCCATGCGTTAGGTGAGTTGGAGGTTGATGCCCTTATCCAGGACTTTGGCGGGGAAGGGGAGCAGTGAGCTGGGACGGTAGTTTGGGAGTTCATTGGGGAGTGCTAAAGGTTTCTTGGGGAGGGATCTGAACTCGGCGTGTCTCCAGGCGACGGAAAACGTGGCAGTGTTTAACGAGGCATTGAGGATGGTGATGAGTTGACAGCTGATCACCTCTCTTCCGAGGTTGAAGAGTCAGTGGGGGCAGGGCTTGGTATCGGACACCTTGTTGTTGCAGAGATTTTTGATTCTTCTGTATCAAGGGTGCTATTGGCTGTAGTACAAGCACAGAGTTTAGACCCCTAATCCTGTATTTCTGTAGCAAAAACAGCCATTTATTGGTATTTGGTGTGCCCCTCTCCCCCTTGGACCCGTTGCACTGCATCTGTTGCGCTGTTATTACGACGCCTCTGACTCTGCAGGACATATTGGACTCCCGGCTCATCCACTTTGATGTCAGTGTAATGTGAGAGAAAACATCTCTACAGCTGCTCCAAATGCCTTTATTTATTTATTTATCGGTAATCACTTGGGTGTTACTGTTAGCTACTGCTTCAGAGCAGCAAGGCAGAAGTGGAACACGAGCACTATAATAATAACATGCTAGTTTATAAAGCACATGGTTACACTCACTTGTGTGTCCTCGCACTGCGGCTAATAAAGACTCGTCAGAAGCAGTGCTGTAACCTTATCATAGCGGGGAACCTACTAGAAGAGTACAGCAGAGCAGAATGAAAGAAATTCGTTTGGTACTTTGCTGATTTTATTCATTTGCATTCCAGTTCCTGTTTGTAAGGCTGTGACCGTTCCTCTTACACCTGGCACCATTATAGGGTCAGTTCAAGGTTCCTATATGGTTCTAGTTGAAGGGAGATACATCTATGTAACAACCCATGTGCACAGTATGGCCCGCAGTAGAGTTTCTTTTCTTTCTCCATTTAGCCGTGAACACCGTTTTCTGCCAACCTTGGAATTCACTCTGCCCTCATAGTGAGGGCGTACCTAACCGCAGTAAGGCTCCTGCAGACTGTACAGCGCAGGAACACGGCGAAGCAGTCAGCGCTCCCCCTTTGAGCTGTTCTTTCGGAATATATGTCTTTGTTTCCCAGTCTTTTTCCCTGCAGGGATTCACAATGCGGTTGTTACAACGACTGTGTTGTGTTCCCGCATACCAGTACTCTGCAAGTCGGAACGACGACTTCGGAAGGGGGGGCGCTGGATGTTGGAATAGTATAATTTACTATTCCAACTCCAGTCTGTGCGGACACTAGGGAAGGTATTGGATTTTAAATCCAACCCCCTCCCCCACTCCCCCCCCCCCCCCCCCGCAACGACTTGCGGAGTAATGGTATTCAGAATCACAACGCAGTCGTTGTGACGACCGCGTTATGATTCCATGTGGGAAAAAAGTTTTGTCATAAACATTGTTTACCAGTCTGCCGCAGCTCCTGGTCCGACCTGTCAAGTATCTAAATAACGCATACACTGTCGAATCGTGCTTATTGTGAACGAGAATTGGACCCCATGGGCGCCTGTGGACTGGCGCAAAACAGTTACACGATTCGGCCCTTGGTGTCTTTCTAGCACTGACTGTTATCGCCGATAGTAAACGATGTCATAGGCTGCCAACGACATTTTCTGCTACAAACAACGTTTTACTCGCAACCTTGTAACTGTATAGTCGAGTAAACACTGTCATGTTCTCGCCCTGCATACAACCAGACTCAAAATTCTGAGTGCAAAGGTCAGACTTAATTTTGCTGTTTGCTTAACTAGTTAGGATTTTTTCCTGCTAAACCATGGTGCAAAATCGCACTGCTCATGGTCTTGCTGTGGTGGAATACCACAATGGAAACATTGTTTTTTGCAAAATCCTAAGAGCTGGGCTTTAAGTGGGATGAAAAAACTGGGGGGTCTCTTAAAGGGGAGTGGCAAATGTAATTAAGGGCGTGGCTCAAAACTATATAAGCTAAATTTCTGTCCTTAGCATAGTGTGCCGCCTGACTTGTACTTTGCTGCTTCTGCCATTGCATTCAGATATATGATACAACAAGTAACATCATAACTGTCCGGGCTCTATAAAACCTACAAGAAGCCAGGGCTATTGTCGGTGGTTGTTAGTTGCAAAAGATAAATAAGCAGCAGCTATGGCTTGTATATAATATTGAAAAAGCTTCCACTTAAAGCCCTGGTGTGCCACGACAATGTTGCTTCTCCTGAGTTTCAAAAAGAGAAGGGCAATCCAGCCAAAAAAAAGACTCTCTTTAAAGGATTTCCCTTCCCCTACAATGCTCACCTGGCATGACGTCATGCCGTTACTTCTAGTGAGAAGTGAGCAGCGTACATCCATGTGCCTGCTGTTACTGCAGTCTGGAAAACAACGGACCGCCTGTGCCATGACAGAAAACAGAGCCCGATAGAGACCCGTTTCGAGGCCTCCTATAAAAAACTTCTGGTGTCGGCACCGGTGAGACCCGGACCTCTTAAAACCCTGCCTAAGGGATGTAGCTCTACTTGTTCGGACATGCCAGGCAAGGGGTGTTGATCAAAATCATTGCCTCAGGTTTGAACTGTTAAAACAAATAAAATGAATAGCACACAGCGAGTTCAAGAAATATTGGTAAACGATAACCTTGACAAAAAAACACATAATATAACTATGTACAGCTTTTGAGTGCATTACACATGTTTTGTTTTTTTTTTAAATCAGCATTTTCTGAGGGATTTTGTGGAGAGGAAGACTGCCAGAAACACCCATGGGATACAGAAGTGACAGTGGTGTAGCAAAGATAATGAATCATCAACAATGGCTCTGGCCGAACATGCTACTACCACCTTCAAGTAGAGAACAACTATTTTCCAGGTGCACAGACTCCAAGGGGAGCACACAAATGGAAAACTCTTACATTACAATACTTCAAACTATGACCCAGCACTCTATATTTTATATATAGGTGACGTCAGGCACAGCACATTCAATAACTGGCAATGGATGGACAACATCATATTCTGGCAAAGATATATTGAAGATATTCTTATTGTTGGAAATAATGGATCTATATGGTCATCACCAGTTATTGCATGTTTTGTGCCTGAGGTCTAGAGATGGGCGGGTCTACAAATTAACAAGGAGAGCCGAGCCAGAGCTGAGACAATGGTCTGGTTCGGGTCATAGAGCCCAGGCACAAGCCGAGCCCTGAAAATATGCGTTTGGTAAATCATACAACAAACAATGATAATATATGATAACGTCTCAACATGTGGAAGCTTTGACATTAATTGCGCACATTATATAACTGCACCGATAAGTACGTACAACTACTAATCTGACCTCACATATTTGATAGTGTTTATAATGTGATAATGAAGTAAAGAGTTTTGGTGAAATCAAGTATTTGCCTACGGTCACGCAAATTAAGCAGAGATGCCGCGATTTATTACGTTTTTCTGGTTTTACTCTGTACAGAGCAGTCAGTAAACCTGTATCCGTTTGCCTTTCCTTATGCTAAGAAGGCTCTGTTTTTAGCTCTTCTGTAGTTTTAAAAATACAGTGCGAAATTGACACGAATGTGTTGAAGAGCTCCTCTACATGCGCACCAGAAACATTACACAAAGTAACATGCATTGTTTATAGGCACGGGGAGATTAAGTGATTTCCCCAGAATCACGGCATAAGCCCACGCCGAGACTCAAACCGATTTCCCGCGTTTCATAATCGGCAGCCTTAGTAGTAAAAAATCACATCTGGGTTGCCTTTGCTTCCCTTTGAGGTAGGACGCCAGCTGTTTCCCTGCTTTGTTGGCCCTACACAGGTTCACGGATTTGAATTTTGTTAGCCACGAGCCAGCTCGTTCGCTCAGGATTCTGTTCAGTTCATATTTTTTTTTTGTGAGCGTGGTACTGGACCTGCTACTCACAGCGGCCCTAAAGATAATTTTAACGAACTGGAAGAATACGGCGAAAGCAAACTTCAAAACATGGATCAACTGGATCACCTTCCTAAGAGGGGCAGACAACATTACAGGCAACTTCTCGAAAGAACACACCCCCAAGGTACTCATGTGGAGACCGCTCGACGAACACTTGAAGACAACACAATGACCCCCCCCCCTCTTTTCTTTTCTTTCTTCTCCCTTTTGACTTTGACAAGCCAAGAAATATGGATATCACAAATGTACTGTATACAACTGCCAATGTATATGCCACTTTTATTTTTTCAATAAAAAAAACTTTTAAACAAAAAAAAAAAAAATCACATCTGGGTAAAGGGTGGTCGCCACGTGAAAGCTCGGCTCGTTATGGGCTCTAGTTTCAAACAGGACCTCAAGCTCAGTCAGAGCCGGCCTTCAAGTTCGGCCACTTCCTCTGACATCATCCATGTAAAAAAAATGTATAGAGTGCTAGTAATATAACGCAGTGGCGTAGCAAAGGCTCCTGGAAAATGGGTCTCATCAACGCATTGAGTAGTAAAAGAAAGCTATCATTTTGTGCTGAATGGCCCCCTAAATCCTCTGGGCCCGGTGCCTCTGCTGAACCATGAAAAGCTGCGCTTCTGAGGAATGTCCAACGGTACGATGTTATTGAATGTATTACTACTTTGAAGCCCGTGGAGTATTTCTCTGGTCCAGTTGTCTGTCTCGTTGCTCAATCAAGCCTTCTCTCGGGCGGAGGAGGGGCAAGGAACAGCCTCCTTCCCTCGCAGCCAGTGAGGTCTGACAGATGGCTTCTCCCAGGCGAGCCCTGGGTCAGACTTGCAAGAAAGTGGGCATCCATCCTGCCACTTCCCTTTTACATCACATTCAGATTAGGCATTGGGGAAGGGTGGCGCGAGCCCTTTGAACTCTTGGCCCGGGAGGTTGAAGGATTGACTTATTAAGATGTGCGGCCGGCTTTAATCGAATGCCTTCCCATTGTCATTCGTTTCACAGCTTGAGAGGAGTTCAGCCCTGCCACCCGGCGCATCAGAATGGCCAGAGCTCCTCGTGTCTGACCACTGATCCCCCGCCACCCTCCTATTTTGACTTTTCCATTTTCCTTTTGTTGCAAGTATTTTGCTTTCCAATTTGCCTATACGTCTTTTTGTAAACAGAGTTGTTGCTGCTGATTGAAGATGGCAGACCCTGTTCAGTTTTAACATCGAGTGAGTTAGGCCGGGACAGCGACGTATAAGAATTCTAGTTATTGGAGATGCTTCTAAAGAGACAGCGGAGAATTCATTGCTGTTCTGATACAGATCGGATTTCTTATGAGAAATGTAGATCTACTTCTTACTTTGGGCCCAAAGACGAATGAGTTTTTCAGCTATCGATCAATCCGCCTGGCCACAAGGAAACATGGGGTGCTGATCTGAGCTTCAGTGGCATTTTCAGACTCGAGCATAGCATGGTTTCACTTTCACGGTAGAGAAATGGCCTGGGAAGGCCGAGTGATGGACGTGATGACGTGGATTCCGTCGTATCAATTAGCGTTGTCCCACAGTCCAACACACTGACCTGCCTGCATTGTCTTAAATCGGGCAGAACTGGCAGCGTGCTGGACGGCAGCAGTGCTTATGAACAGCGCCTACGTCGAGGAAAAGGTGACACAGCCGCACCTGCTCGACCTGGTACTTTTTGATCCATTACGTGGACTGACAGTACTGAAAAGTGGGGGAGGGGGCGGGGCTGTGTGTAAAGATCTTCTAAAGCGAAGCGCACGTTTTACATGGGTGGAACAGCTGGGAGGCGAGGTTAAATGCCGTCAAGTGCCAATCCCTGCTTCTGAGTCAGAGAATCCTGGGTGCACTGGGTAGGACTTTGAGAGAGTCGCTGTACCGAGGGCCCTGCAGCGAGAGTCATTACCTCGCAGGCCCTGTATTTCATGTACCTTTCCATACATTTCCATCGGAAGTCACTGCGTTGCAGGGTACATTACAACTCAGGTAACTAATAATAACAAATATTTATGTGCAAAACATTACATTAACTTTAATGCATATATGTATTTATTATGAATGTAGATCGCACACACACACATTTAAAAGGGAAGCCTAGAGCAAATATGATCTTAAGTAGGGTTTCCTTAACCCCAGCTCTTTTTAGGTATCACATGAGAGCACATGTCAGAGGGCTTAGAGGCCACCCATTGCTTACCAATGATGAGCTTGATCATCACTCTCATTCCTATGCTTTTCTTTGGTCAGCACGCCCCAGGTTAGCTTCCTGTTTGTGTATTTGTTCCTCCCCTGGAACATGGCCTAAGCACTGCTTCCTCGACAAGTGTCCTTCACCTCCTCCTTGTATGGTGGAGCTACTTTTTTTTTTATTGAAGCACTTTGTGTGTCATGCAGGGCAATACATTAGTCACAAACTAATGGTTTAAAGCACCTTCTCGACATTGCTCTTGCCGGTGGACCAACCCGCATGCCCGAAAGAGACTTTTAGGCACAGGTTTCTTACCGTAGAATTATCCCTCGGTGTCAGACTGGATCCACATTTTTTTTGTGAGCTGTACCCCTGCGTGCCGGTAGGTGGTGTCGTTCAGCTTCACGTTGTGTCATCCGTGCTGGAAGTGACATGTTCAGTGCATATATATGACGCCAGTGCTTCATTTGTATAAAAAAAACAAAATACGTGCCAGGGCTCTCGTCAGGAGGCCACTGTAGCTTGCACCACCATTTGCCCCACCATGCTGCCAATTATAGCAACAACACAACTACTAACCATCACACTCCTACAAGTGTGATAATTCTGACTATTCCAGGCCCCAAAACTATAAGAATTGTGTGGGTGGCAGTTAATAGTCATTTTTAATGTATATTGAATTGATAATTGACTCTTGTTGTGGTCATCTCTAAATTAGCCAGACAGCACCTCCTTGTGGCAGACTGTCACAAGCGCCGGTGTTGACAATTAAGTACCAGTGCCAAGCACCTAAACCACTGGCTCAAATCAAGCACTGATAGGTGCCACCCCAGCTCACTTATGTCAGTTATTTTCTTTCTTCACCAGTCAGTGCAGATCCAGAAAGCGCAACCAAGGTCATTTTTTGACTGACCTTTTTGACTTTTTGTCGAAGTCTTTATGATATTCTTTTCCTGGTGTAACAGGATCTCAACTAGGTAGGCTTGCTTCAAGTCCTGCGGTGTCTGTCACCGGCAGATGTTGGTAACAGACCCTCCTTTTGTTTGCCTTTGGTGCCTTGAGTGTGAGCACGACTTGAAAACCTGCGTCGACTGCCGCACCATGCACCCCAAGGCTTTGAGGGAGCACTTTCTCAAGTTCGTTGCTGCTCGACGTGCGACACTGCGACAGTCTAGATCCCAATCGAGACGAAGGTCCTGTGATCAGTTGCAGAGTCCAAGGTCCTTGTCGCACTCAAAGTCATCCTCGGATAAGTCCCACAGAAAGAATAAAAGGAAGTAGTCGAAGAGGCCTTTGACTTTGCCCCATCTATTAAAGTCATCCGACGAGATGAGGAAGCATTGTCATTCGAGGCCTGGCTCTGCAGTTGAGCCTGTGCCTGGGCCGGCTTCCTGCCGCCCCAAGTTTCTGGTAGTAAGGGCGACCCCCACTGAACTTCCTGAGTTCTATGAGGCCATGCACCTCATATTTGGGTGGCCCGTTCCTTCTGGCACGCCTTTGGGGCCCATGGCACTAGCTGTCTAACTGTGGGTCCGTCCCCAGCTCCAGTTGGACCCCTTGGATCAAGGGATGATCCGGACCGGTACCGTTTGTACAACCTCAAATTTCTCCAGTGCTGGTCCTAATGCCGTCCCATCCAATGCAGCTCCACCCCCATTCTCATCCCCAACTCTGACACGGAGCAGGAGTTGCGTGTGCCGACTGTAGCCATACCTTCCTGGCCGGAGCTTAAGCCCTATTCATACGGGCTGTGACTCCAGGAGGAGTGAGAGGGGTCGCTGGACCCTGAAGAATACCAGCTCTAGACGACCCAAACATGGACTGGTGTGAGGATTTTGTAGAAGCCAGGGGGCTGGACACCTCGCTAGATCGTGGCATGGTCTCTCCTCCTATCACGGCTACAGAGGAGGGATTCTCTTTTGCTATGGAGGTGCGGAAGGCGGCTAAAGGTCTTGGACGTTAGCCTACCCTTATTGGCAGTCAAGACTAACGTCTTGACAGAGCTGCGTCAACTGGGAGTGACCCCCTAAGAATTACTCCCCCCATTTTAATGAAGCGCTCGTGGAGGTCTTGCTTGGGATTTGGCCCAAGCCATGCACATGGGCTCTTGTGAACAGGATGAGTGTCCATCATCAATGTCCCACCCCAGGGAACCCCAATTTCCTCACGTAACATTTACCCCAGAGGCCTTTGTGGTCCAAGCTTCCATCTTCAGTGTAAATCCTGGCACATTACACCGAATAGGGAATCCAAGAGGCTGTACACCACAGCTTTCCAAACTGTGTGGCGCGACACGTTACTGTGTCGCAACCCACACGTAGGTGTGTTGCGCGACGCAATGACGTCCGCCGGCCTGCCGATATTAGGGGAATGCGACTCGAGCCCCCTCACTCAGTGTTCGCGATGTGCAGGTGACGTGCAAGGCGGAAGACGGAGCAGCTGTGGAGTGGATCCTCGTGGGAGTATTGCCTCCCCTCCGCCCACGCCCCTCCGGGAGTGCTACGGCGCTGCTCACGGCCCTGCTGGGACACAGTGATATCGGAGCCGCCTCTACCCCACCATCCCAGGCACTCACTCGGTTGGTAAGTAGTGAGGCGTAGACCATTTTGGGGCATTTTAAACCGCCGAGTTTAAGCTGTATATGCTATACAAACAGTATGAAGGCAGTTTCACACCTTTAAAACTGTTATGAAGAGGAGTACATCCGTGACCAGGCTGGAAGAGAGCGTCTTCTTGTAAGTGTAGCAGAGGAGTTTTTCGATGGGGAAAATGTTATCCCCATAGGGAAAAAAAAGTTGACTGACGTATTTATGGATTGATTGTGGGGGGGGTTGTATGTGTATGTGGGGGTTGTGTGTGTGTGGGGGGGATTGTGTGTGTGGGGTTGGTGTGGGGGGGTTGTGTGGGGGTGTGGGGTTGTGTGTGTGTGGGGGGGTGTATTTGGGTGTGTGTGTGGGTGTGGGGTTGTGTGTGGGTGTGGGTGAGTGGGGAGTTGTGTGCGTGTTGGGTTCTGTGTGTGGGTTGTGTGTGTGTGGGTTGTGTGTGTGTGTGGGGTTGTGTGAGGGGTTGTGTGTGAGTATGGGGTTGTGTGTTTGTGGGGTTGTGTGTGTGTGGGGGTGTATGGGTTGTGTGGATGTGTGGAGGTGTGTGTGGGGGTGATTTGGGTGTGTGTGTGGGTGTGGGGTTGTGTGTGGGGTTGTGTGTGGGTGAGGTTGTGTGTGTGTGGGGGTTGTGTGCGTGTTGGGGTTGTGTGCGTGTTGGGTTGTGTGTGTGGGTTGTGTGTGTGTGGGGTGTGTGTGTGTGTGGGTTGTGTGTGGGTGTGGGGTTGTGTGGGTGAGGTTGTGTGTGTGGGGGGTTGTGTGTGTGGGGGGGGTTGTGTGTGTGTTGGGTTGTGTGTGAGTATGGGGTTGTGTGTTTATGGGGTTGTGTGTGTGTGGGGGTGTGTGGGTATGGGGTTGTGTGTGTGTGTGGGGTTGTGTGGGTGTGTGTGTAGGTGTTTTGGGTTTTGTGTGGGTGTGGGGGTTTGTGTGTGGGTTGTGTGTGTGTGGGTTGTGTGTGGGTTTGTGTGTGGGTGTGGGGTTTTTGTGTAGGTGTGGGGTTAATTATGTGTGGGTGTGGGGTTGTGTGTGTGGGGGTGTGGGTGGGGGGTTGTGTGTGGGTTGTTTGTGTATGGGGGTGTTTGTGGGTGTGGGGTTGTGTGGGTATGAGGTTGTGTGTGGATGAGGTTGTGTGTGTGTGTGGGTGGTGTGTGTGTGTGTGGTGGTGCGGGCTCGCTCGCTGCGCTCGCTCGTGTTACCGTGTCCCTGGGAAATTTCGCACAAAAAGGTGTGTCAACAACATGAAAAGTTTGGAAAGCTGTGCTGTACACCTTAGTAAACAAAACAGAAATGCTGGCCCTCCTATTTATTTAGTCTCGCCTTAGGTTTATGAGACAACAAACAAAAATCAACGTCTCCTTGTTTGTATGGGTAATTTTATTTAACCCTTTTGTTCATTATTTTTAGTAAGATTTGTCTTTTTCATAGGCAAGAAGAACACTTTATATACACCTATATACAAATACAAAACATTTATACACATTTACAACTACTATACAAATATCACATAGACAATGGATCAAACAATTGTCAACAAACTTCTCATATCAAAAATATAGCAATTCCGTATTCACAAATAGTTAATCTTTGCGAAGTGATCAAACACTACTAGACCCAAAAGGTTGAAAAGAAATAATGTGACAGAAATCAGAAATTAATTCACAGTTAATTTCAACAACAAAGACTGCACCCGTCAAGGGCAAATATTTTGAACTGTCTGTCTGTCGTTTGCCTTGCCAACGCGTTTCAAATCTGTCAAGAATTACAGATTCTCCTCAGGGCTCTCTCAGTGTTTTCAATCTAAACAAGAGAATAAAACGAAGCTTGTTTCAGTGTTTGTGACTTGTTTGTAAAGGAACCCCCAAAAATAGCTGGACTGTGCTGAACTGGTTACCTTTAAACAGAATGCGGTGGGCTCTCGTGATTCAGTTGTACACGAAGGGCTGTGCGCCGCAGAAAATCAGTGAAATAGAAGAATAATTCTGAAAAGGAATGATTCAGAGACTTACAACGCCATCTGGAGCAGTGCCAAGCGACTACTACAGACCTAAAACTACACGCTCATACCTTAGTCGAGTGTGGCATTAGATGCTATCTTAGGTCCTCTGTTTGCTCATTATATCCTTTCCGTGTGACCTGTAAGGCATAAGGGTCACGCTCAGTATTGACATTAGTTATGGTGAAAATACGCTCATGAGGTGCAGCGGAACAATGTGCAGCCACCTACCTAGATATCTGGTGGTGAGCTCGGGGCGTCGATCGCCATGCCGTGTGTTCGTTGTTTTAATCTATCTCAGATTCAATCAGTGGCGGAGGCGCGTGTTCCTCACCGTTGTTTACAGTTGCGCGGCTCACTCGCGCTGTAAGACATAAAAGGCCCCTTAGTCCCTGACTTGATACAGTTTACATGTACTAAAGTCTCACGCATTGGGAGCCTCATCAACACTCACCTTTCTTCACAGAAGCGAACCAGGAAATGTGAACGCAGGTACAGCCTGGTGGCTGTACAGGGCTCCTACATCATAGTGAGCCTGGAACTAAGGATTATGGATGTTGTAGTTTCCAAATTTTGGATGCATGGATTTATTACAATCTCGAGATTTCTGAAAGTGTGTTCAACCCCGTTTGGGTACTGTTGAACTTGAGTATCAAATAAGCCTCTTTTCTCAAAAGGATCTGTTCTACATTGATACCCGTTTTTGGTTGATTAATGCTAAATAACACAGTCCAAGTGAAATCATTTTCCCCGTGTTGTTTTTCGGAGAAATGTTGGACGAGGGGCGCAGTTAGAACTTTCTTTTTAATGCGTGACCTATGTTGTGTCATGCGTATATTGACCTGCTGATTGGTCTTACCAATATAGATTTTGTGGCAGGCGCAAACTATAGCATAGACGACATTTTTTGTTTTACAGTTGGTAAAACTGGTGTGAGACCAAGACATGTTGGAATGTTGGAAGATGGTGCCCTCAATCGTTGTATCGCACGCAATACAATTCCCACACCTATGGTGTCCCTCGATGGGTTTGAGACCCCATTTTGACAACAAAACGAATATTGGTCGGGGAATGGGTGTCTCTAATTGTTCCAGCAAGTGCCAGTGTTTCAATACCATTTGGCGTATGTTGTGAGTCTCGGCACAGAATGTCGTCACGCAAACTAGATTTTCAAGATCACGTTTGACTTTTGTTTCAAAAAGGCACTCCCTCGGTGTACAACGAGCTCTTTTGAAAGAATGCTTTAGAAGCTTTTGAGGATACCCACGTTGCGTTAGTTCTTCACAAAATTTTGATCCATGTTCCTCAAATTGTGTCAGTTCCGAACAATTTCTCCTGATTCGTAGGAGTTGTCTATATGGCAAGTTTGCCCTCAAGTTTCTGGGATGTGAGCTCCCATAATGGAGTATGGTGTTCCTGTCCGTTGCTTTCTTGTAGAGTGAGGATTTCAAGAAACCGTCAACATCTCTCACTTCCACATCAAGGAATGTCATTTTGACATTACTTGAGTCAATTGAGAATTTTATGTCCTTATGTCTATTATTGAGCCACTGGTGAAAGTCATCCAACTCGGCATGGCTCCCCTGCCACAGGAGCCACACGTCGTCGATACCCAGATACCACAAGACGAAGCACTGGAGGTCTTGGAACTCTATCTAGACTTAAGGGAAAGACCACATAGAGTCCCAACATCCTTCATCTTGCGATTGGCCGAAATAACCCTCAAAAGAAATTATTTCCGCTTCAATGACGATTTCTTTATGCAAATCAAGGGCACCGCTATGGGGTGCCCTTATGCTCCAGAAATGGCCGTACTATACATGGCCGAATACGAGAAAAAATACGTGGAGGTAAACAACCCTTTCGCGCACCACATTGTGCACTGGTATCGTTACATCGACGACGTGTGGCTCCTGTGGCAGGGGAGCCATGCCGAGTTGGATGACTTTCACCAGTGGCTCAATAATAGACATAAGGACATAAAATTCTCAATTGACTCAAGTAATGTCAAAATGACATTCCTTGATGTGGAAGTGAGAGATGTTGACGGTTTCTTGAAATCCTCACTCTACAAGAAAGCAACGGACAGGAACACCATACTCCATTATGGGAGCTCACATCCCAGAAACTTGAGGGCAAACTTGCCATATGGACAACTCCTACGAATCAGGAGAAATTGTTCGGAACTGACACAATTTGAGGAACATGGATCAAAATTTTGTGAAGAACTAACGCAACGTGGGTATCCTCAAAAGCTTCTAAAGCATTCTTTCAAAAGAGCTCGTTGTACACTGAGGGAGTGCCTTTTTGAAACAAAAGTCAAACGTGATCTTGAAAATCTAGTTTGCGTGACGACATTCTGTGCCGAGACTCACAACATACGCCAAATGGTATTGAAACACTGGCACTTGCTGGAACAATTAGAGACACCCATTCCCCGACCAATATTCGCTTTCAAAAGAAATCAGAATATTGGCCAACAACTAGTCCGTGCGGACAGTAGATTAGCCAAACCTAAAAGTGATTTGTTGTCAAAATGGGGTCTCAAACCCATCGAGGGACACCATAGGTGTGGGAATTGTATCGCGTGCGATACAACGATTGAGGGCACCATCTTCCAACATTCTAACACGTCTTGGTCTCACACCAGTTTTACCAACTGTAAAACAAAAAATGTCGTCTATGCTATAGTTTGCGCCTGCCACAAAATCTATATTGGTAAGACCAATCAGCAGGTCAATATACGCATGACACAACATAGGTCGCGCATTAAAAAGAAAGTTCTAACTGCGCCCCTCGTCCAACATTTCTCCGAAAAACAACACGGGGAAAATGATTTCACTTGGACTGTGTTATTTAGCATTAATCAACCAAAAACGGGTATCAATGTAGAACAGATCCTTTTGAGAAAAGAGGCTTATTTGATACTCAAGTTCAACAGTACCCAAACGGGGTTGAACACACTTTCAGAAACCTTGAGATTGTAATAAATCCATGCATCCAAAATTTGGAAACTACAACATCCATAATCCTTAGTTCCAGGCTCACTATGATGTAGGAGCCCTGTACAGCCACCAGGCTGTACCTGCGTTCACATTTCCTGGTTCGCTTCTGTGAAGAAAGGTGAGTGTTGATGAGGCTCCCAATGCGTGAGACTTTAGTACATGTAAACTGTATCAAGTCAGGGACTAAGGGGCCTTTTATGTCTTACAGCGCGAGTGAGCTGCGCAACTGTAAACAACGGTGAGGAACACGCGCCTCCGCCACTGATTGAATCTGAGATAGATTAAAACAACGAACACACGGCATGGCAATCAACGCCCCGTGCTCACCACCAGATATCTAGGTAGGTGGCTGCACATTGTTCCGCTGCACCTCACAAGCGTATTTTCACCATAACTAATGTCAATACTGAGCGTGACCCTTATGCCTTACAGGTCACACGGAAAGGATATAATGAGCAAACAGAGGACCTAAGATAGCATCTAATGCCACACTCGACTAAGGTATGAGCGTGTAGTTTTAGGTCTGTAGTAGTCGCTTGGCACTTCTCCAGATGGCGTTGTAAGTCTCTGAATCATTCCTTTTCAGAATTATTCTTCTATTTCACTGATTTTCTGCGGCGCACAGCCCTTCGTGTACAACTGAATCACGAGAGCCCACCGCATTCTGTTTAAAGGTAACCAGTTCAGCACAGTCCAGCTATTTTTGGGGGTTCCTTTACAAACAAGTCACAAACACTGAAACAAGCTTCGTTTTATTCTCTTGTTTAGATTGAAAACACTGAGAGAGCCCTGAGGAGAATCTGTAATTCTTGACAGATTCGAAACGCGTTGGCAAGGCAAACGACAGACAGACAGTTCAAAATATTTGCCCTTGACGGGTGCAGTCTTTGTTGTTGAAATTAACTGTGAATTAATTTCTGATTTCTGTCGCATTATTTCTTTTCAACCTTTTGGGTCTAGTAGTGTTTGATCACTTCGCAAAGATTAACTATTTGTGAATACGGAATTGCTATATTTTTGATATGAGAAGTTTGTTGACAATTGTTTGATCCATTGTCTATGTGATATTTGTATAGTAGTTGTAAATGTGTATAAATGTTTTGTATTTGTATATAGGTGTATATAAAGTGTTCTTCTTGCCTATGAAAAAGACAAATCTTACTAAAAATAATGAACAAAAGGGTTAAATAAAATTACCCATACAAACAAGGAGACGTTGATTTTTGTTTGTTGTCTCATAAACCTAAGGCGAGACTAAATAAATAGGAGGGCCAGCATTTCTGTTTTGTTTACTGTAAATTGGGTCCAGCTGCCCCCTGTCCCAGGACCAAACTCCGTGGTACACCTTAGTAAAGAATATGTTTTCTTCCTCCAGCCTGGTACTGCGGTCCGTAAACACCATGTGCCTTTTGGGCTGTTACTCCCATTCAGTGTGGAATTTGGTTGCACAGGTGCTGTCCATGGTCCCAGAGGAGACTCTGGCTCTACTCTCTCAATCTATTGCAGACAGGAGTGATGCAGCCAATGTCACGATCCACTGTGGTCCGGACACGACCATCGTGCTGGGAAGAATGCTTTATTCATCGGTGGCCTTAGGGCACCACGCCTGGCTTAGAACAACTGCCTTTTACAGGGGTGGCCAAGCGTCACTCACGGACAAGCCCGCTGATGGCTTCCGTCTCTTAGGATTTAAGGCAGACTCATTGCTGGAGTACCTCAAGGACAGCAGGGCTACAGCCAGGTACTTGACCTTTCCATGGCCCCTCACCAACACCAGTCTGCCTTTCGCGCTCACTGAAGTGGTTTCCATATGCGTTCTCCCCCCCCCCCCCGCCCCCCCCCCCCGCACACAAGCTTCCTAGACTCTGTGTGGCCGAGGGAGACGACAGCTAGAGGTCAGGCCAGTCCACTAAGCATCAGCCTCCAAACCCTTTCAGTTTCCCCTCTTACCATCATGGGCATCCAGTGAGAGGCATGATACGCCATAACCTGCCTCACTGGAGTTCCATAACATCATGTCGCAGGGTTCTTCATATTGTCTGAAGGGGCTACTCCCTCCCCTTTGTGATCTCCCCTCCACCCATGCCACCTGCTTGGTACAGGCTGACGGAGGACGATCTCTCCTTACTCTGCCAGGAAGTGACGTCTCTCTTGGCCAAGGGAGCCATAGTAAGGGTGCAGACACCAGAAGTCAAATGTGTTATTTCCCCTAATTTCTGTTGCCCAAGAAGGACGGAGGCCTTTGTCCTATCCTAGACTTGCACCCCTGCAATTTCTTCCTCAAAAAGATGAAGTTCAAAATGCTCACACTCGGAAAAGTCCTGTTTGCCTGGTACTGGGAGCCTGGATGGTGGCATTGGACTTGCATCCACATTCCTGTCCTGCCTTTCCACAGTCACTACCTACGGTTCACAGTAGGCCATGAACACTTTCAGTTCGACGTACTCCCTTTTGTATCTTACCAGTGGTGGTTGCAGTTCATCTGTAGAGATCGGGGTGTCAGCCTTCCCCCATCTTGCTGACTGGCTGTTGAAGGCTCACGCCAGGCTGTTGCCTCCCACCTTCAATTTACGGCGAACCTCCTGTACTTGCTGGTATTCACTATCAACATGCAAAATTCACACTTGACTCCATCTCCGAATTCCCTTGGACTTGGAGCAGTTTCAGGCATATACTCCCAAACGGCGAGTCCAGGATATTCAGGCTGTGATATGGATGGTTCGGCCTTTGTCCTGGATTTTGATGAGACAGACTCTGATACACAGCAAGGCCTCATGGCCTCCTGCATCCTGTTTGTGACTCATGCCTGCTGGCACATGCGGGCTCTGCAGTGGGACCTGAAGTTTTAGTGGCCGCAGCATCAGGGTAATCTCTCAGACAAGGTCCAGATCTCAAAGGGAACTGTAAAAGATCTGCAGTGGTGGTTAACCAACTGCGATTGGGTCAGTGACATACTCCTCTCCCTTCCCCAACCAGATATGACAGTGGTGACAAATGCGTCACCCCTGGGGTGAGGCAGCCATCTGGGAGGGGTGGAGATCAGAGGCCTCTGGTCTCTGGCGGAACCCAGACTCTACATCAACCTTCTGGAGGTCTCAGCGATCTGTCTGGCTTTCAAAGCCTTGCTTCCTTCCATCAAGGGAAGGCTAGAGTAGGTGTTCACAGACAAAACCACTGCCATGTGGTACTGCAACAAACAGGCAGGGTTGTGGACTTTTTGTGAAGATACCCAAAGATGCCTGGCGGTTCATGAATGGCGTCCCCATCCGGAGGTGGTGCAAGGTCTCTGTTGGCAGTGGGGAGAGCCTTGGTTTATCTGTTGGCCACTGCCAGGAAAGTCCTATGTCAGCAACTCTGAGCACTGAAGTTTCCAAGGCGTCTCTTGCTCTGTGACGCGTTTTGTCTCAAGTGGAGCTCCTGTACGCCTTACCACTAATATCACTCCTGTCCTGAGTTCCCAAGATGATCGGGAACAACTGGGACCAAGTACGCCTTTTGGCTCTGGATTGGGCTCATAAAGGTTGGTATCCTAAGCTGTTGAGCTTGGCCATTGATCCTCCAGTTGGCGGCCTCTTCGGGAGGATCTTCTGTTGCAGCAGCAGAGGCGGGTCCTCCACTTGAACCAGCCAAGCTCTGTCTTCTGCATGGAGATTGAGCGGCGGCACTTGGCAGCTTTCGACCTTCCACCCGATGTATGCAGTGTCACCTTGGCACCCAGGCGTCCCTTCACCAAGACTGTATACGCCTGCTGTTGAGGCAAGTTTGTGGCATGGTGTGCAGAGAAAGAGGTTGACTCTCTTTCTGCTCCCCTATCTCAAGTCCTTCTCTTTATCCTTTCTCTTGCCCAGCAAGGTTCTCATTTGGGCACCTGAAAGGGCTAGATTTCTGCCATCTCTACCTTTCTATGGTTGCCAGATCAGCCACCCATATTCAAATCCCCTGTTGTAAATGGGTTCTTGAAAGGTCTGCAACACGTTTCCACCTTCACCCATCATCATGCCTCAGTGGGACCTTAATCTAGTCCTAACTTTTCTGATGTGCGCTCCCTTTGAGCCATTGCACAACTGTCCTCTCAGGCTCATTACCATCAAGACAGCCTTCCCGGTGGCAATAACATCAGTGGGCTTCTGGCTTTCTCATCCAAACCTTCATACTTGAATATCTACCAGACAAGATAGCTCTACGCACTACAGCCTCTTTTCTACCAAAAGTCATTCTCCCTTTCATGTAGGCCAGTCCATCACCCTGCCTACTTTCTACCCTCTGCCACACCCCTCCAGGGAAGAGGAGCAACTTCTCTGTCTGGACCCCCCAAAATTGTTGTTGTTTTACCTTGACTGCACAAGAGAGTTCCGGGTTGATAGCCAACTCTTTGTGGGGTACTTCAGAGCAAAGAAGGAAAACGCCGTGCAGAAATGCACCATCTCCCAAAGGATCCTGCTCTGCATTAGGATCTGCTACACACTGGCTAAGAAACCACCCCCAAGGGTTTGCATGCTCATTCCACCAGAGCTAAGGCTGCAGCCACTGCGTTAGCACACAGAATTTTTAAGTCGTGGATATCTGCCAGGCAGCAACTTAGGCTCCTCTGCACAAGTTCATGAAACCTTACTTCCTGGACAGTCAGTTCCCTCAGGATGGACACTTTGCTCATTCAGTCCTGCAGGACTTTGTAGTGTGAATCAGTTCCGCAGACCTACCTCCGGGAAGGCATTGCTTTAGTATCTATTGTAAGGTAAAGAATCTGCGGCTAGAAGTCTCTATCAGATGAACAAGTTATTTGCCTTCTGGAAACACTTTATCTGATAGAGACTCTAACCGCAGATTCTTTACCAGCCCACCCATCTGCCTGCTCTGCGAAAAAATTTCTAGGGACAGGGATGTTCACCTTTCCACAGAAGTGGTCAGTGTTTTTTATGGCTCTGTGCTCCTGGCATGGAAAGTCGTGAAAAAGCTAACATCAGCATTCTGGGGTTGTGCCTATACAGGAACGACGCACGTCACATCTGGTGCGGGCGATGCTTACGATGATATATGGAGCCAAACAACACCACCTACTGGCGCCCATGGGTACTGCTCACAAAAAAAGTTAATTGTGAAGAGATCTTCCACTTTCATTATGGGTGCATCCATCTAATATCTTGCTTCTTGGATGAGGGCTGTGATCTGAACAGAGTACTGGTAATACCTAATTTCTATCTGGGTAGAAAATTCCCTCTTGTATAGTTTGAGCAGAAATCTCAGAATCTGTTTTGACATTTTCCCAGTACCACCTACGTTTTTAGTTGGGAAGTTCTTAAAGACATTGAGTCTGTTTTATACTCCTTCCTAAGTAGTTGCAACAGATTGTAGATCAAGGCCAGGAAGTGATCCCCTGCCTCCCCCGTGGTACTGAGCATTGTGATTTCACTTGTGATGGCTGCATCTCCAGTAGCTCTGGGCTGACAGTCAAGATAGGAACTTCCCTCAAATCCACTTGGTCCGCCTGATCTTTTCGGAATAAAGCAGACGTATCTTGAATAGTCTTATTAGTAGATGTGAATTCGACCCCTTCAGGATCCCATTGCAGGTTATCATCCCTTATATCATCCACAACGACCTCATTATCATGACTTTTGAATCCTTCCATGGCTGTCTTTGTAACCCCGTGTACTGTAGACATCGATACCTCTTCTCCATCAGATGGGTTGCAATCAGGCTCCATGTCAAAACCTGAGCTAGCCCGGCTCCTTCTCTCCGCGAGATCGGATATGGAAAAAAAATCTTGCAGTGCTTTCTAGGTTTCATGTAGAGTATTCTCAGTATCAGCCAGTAGACCGTGAGAAGAACCAGAGTCGATTCCGTCCCACTCTGTAGCAGCCCCCCACTACTGGGATCCCCCTTAACTAAAAGGCACCCCGTGGACATCTGTGGCAAAAAAACATTATGATCAGCACATGCCACAGCCTCCTTGGTCACAGAGGGGCCTGAATGAACATAGTCGGATACAGAAATACAAAATAAAGGGATACAACCCCATGCTTAGTTCAAGTCCACTAGAATCTGGGGATTGTGAGGGTCCACCCCCGGATTGATCGTATTTAGCGATTCGGTTTTCTAAGTTGCTTGACAACTGAGCCACATGCCCTGGCTTCTTTGGGTTCTAATAGGTGCTTTTTTGGGCTCCATTACAGTGACTACTTCACTCCCTGTTGTTCCAGCCTAATCTGCTCGTAAGCACATCACAGGTAGATTCCTTCTCCTCTAGGAACCGGCATGGTAGAGGGACACCTATGCAACTGTGCCGGTAAACCCCCTTGCACCGCCGGTACTTCCAGCTCCAGATGCAGTGTGCAAGATGCCCTCCCTGGAGCGCTGCTACTGTCTCCATTCCACTCCCTCCTCCAACACCTGCAAGCCGGCAGGTACACCAAGTGATCTGGCCGCACCACCCATATGCAGTGTGCGAGTTTGCGGGAAGGGTCAGAAGCGATTGCTGCAGCAGCCTGCTTTCCAATCCTTGCAAACAGCCCTGTTAACGCAAAACTTGCTGGATCGAGTTTTACAACAATATTAGCTGCAGCAGCCGTCTGAGGATATCGCCACGCATTCAGGCAAGCTGCCATGCGCAATCTCCAACATCGGGTCGGGGTTCGCTAGACGTGTCAGCCACGAAACACTATTTTACTCAATATGGACGTATTGCATGGCCACCTGAACGACATTGAAACTCAAGTGGCTGGACTGGAAGAGTTGATAAAAGTCATTAAAAATCAGGTGAACCAGCATGAGGGTAGGCTGCATGCTTTGTCTCAAACTGGAAGATATTGAGAATCGGATATGAAGGAATAACTTATGCATACTGGGGATCCCCGAAGGGAACAAGGGAGATGACCCCAGAAGATATATTGTCCACTTATTTTTTCAGCAGTTGTTCCCTTAAACCATTGACTGTGAGATTCAAAGGGCGTAGAGATTTCCCTTCCGCAAACCTAAAAAGTACCCAATTTCTGATTTTCATAGGGAAATTTATGTTCTGACCACAAATAGTCCAGCTTACATTCCTGAGTAAACCAGTCAAGGGCTGCAGGGTTGAATTCTTTGTTAGATCAGAATTCTGTTAGGAGACTGTAAAACATAGATGACGTCTACTGGAAATGATTTCTTCCTTTCAGACATTGGGTGCTACAGTTTCCTTACTGGAACCAGCAGACTCAAAGATATGCTTAAAGGCTGGACGTCATACTGTCAGGACCCTAGGAAGGCCCAGGACCTATTAAGTCATTCGGGCTGGGCAAATATTGAATGAACTACTTTTTCTATTTATCTGCATCATCTTCAGATAGAACAAAATAGAAGGGAGGCACTCTTTCTACTACTAGTTAATGAGTTATATGTAGATATAAGATTTTGCAAGGGACACGGGGAATTGGTATTTCTTCTCTTTGCCATTCTCTGCTTTCTTCTATTGGTTTTCAGGCAAAAATTGATTTATAATTAGTACCTCAGCTTTTAGTTGGAAAGGGGGGGGGTTGCCATCAGTTGTGTCTCCAACCATCTATTCAGTGTGGTTTATTTGTTGTGCACCCACACTGCTGGGTTCAAGGTCCTGCTTGTGAAAGCAGGACTGGGATTGGATTGGGTGTTGGGAGGGGGCAGCTGGGGGGAGTCCAAGGCAGGGGTCGGGGGGGGGGCTGGTAAAGGTAAATGAAAAAATATAGCACTCATTATATCCTGTGAATTCGCTATCTTTCTCTTCATAGGAGTAAAGTATATTTTTACCAATTGATAATATGATTAATAATCGTAACTAAGATGTACATATTATCTGTCAATGGCCTGTGCTCTCCTGCCAAGATCAAATACATTAGGGAAGAACTATGCACATTGAAGCCCCAGCTTTTACGCATTCAGCAGGCTGATCTTACTATTCAGGAGACCTATAAGTTGAACAGTTTAGGTTACTACACCCTTGCAGCCTCCTAGATAGATGCATCCCAGAGGGTCGTGGCACGGTTATCTGAAGGAAAGGAATGAGCTACACATCGGGTCAAAATGGATAGGTTGGGAGATGGCTAATTGCTCACATAGGGACTGGAAGATTTCAGTTTACTTTTTGTGTCATTTTTCCGCAAATATGGATAACCCAGCTACGTATAATCTTCTCCTAGGCGAGCATGTGTGTAGATTTTAATCTGATATTTCACCCAGGGAAGGACTGAGCTAGTTTGTGCGTGCCGAGCCGGTGGCGTATGAGGAAATGTAGAGCGACTTTAAAACATATTCTCATGACTCATGCTCTTGCCGATTTATGACGCTCACTGGGCTAGCGAGCGCGGTTTTGCATTCCCTTCTATACCTCATCATTCATCCTTTCGGATAGATATGTTCTTTGTTAGTTGTAATATGTTATGATTATTAACAATTAAACTGAATCCAAGGATCGTCTTGGATCATAACTCACTTTCTTTATTTCTTAAATCAAGTGACCTGGATAACACCAAAATACAGCGCCCATGAACTTTCAATTGTAAATTATTAGACACAGAGTATATTAGTTAAATGGGCTCCGCTTTAAGGGATTTCAGTTGTATTAATAAGGGGTAGTCTAATCCTGTCATGATCTGGGATCCACTGAAAGCCTTTGTTACAAGTCAGACTACTAGATATATCACCCATAAGAGTAGGACTGAATCGCAGAGATTGAGATGTGGGGGAAGCTTCTCCAATTAGGATTTGAGCACTCGCTTCTACTTAAATCTAGCAATGATCCTAACATTACATCACACTTGGTACATTCAGGCAAATACCTACGTAAAGTATGGAATTGAAGGAAAAGAAATGGGATAGGGCTTGCGCAAAGTAACAGGCAAAATGTCTATCGTGCATTGACAACAGAGAGGCGATGGGTAACTTATTAGCATTTCAATTAAAGCATAAGAGAAATAAAAATTTAGTAATAAGCATAAGAGACGAGAGGGTTTATAGCAATACTGGTGGCCTACCAGTTCCTACAATTTTTCATCAATTTTACTCAAGTGTATACATGGACGATTGTTTTGCAACTTAGGGTTTGATTGATCACTATCTCCAGGTTATTGGGTTTAACCAACTTACAAATGTGTAGAAGGCTAACTTGGATGCTTCAGTAATAAGGGAAGAGATTGGAACGGCTATCATTCAACTAGCAACAAGCAAAGTGGCTGAGCCGGGTGCCATCCAGATGGACAAATATTGCCATACTTGCAGAAAAAAAGATCCATTAAAATGTGGCTCTTATCGCCCTATATCTTTAGTCAATTATGATGACAAAATCTATACACCAAATTGGCCAATCTCCTGGTTTCGGTTATAGGATCACTAGTTCACCCGCGCAGCATGGATTCATACCCTTACGAGATATCACTTCTCATATCAATCCTGACATAGTGGCACCTTAATGTGGCTGCAGAATCTAATAAATCTACCGGGATTATCCTGTTGGATGCCAAGAAATCGTTCGACAGGGTCTCCTGGCAACATATGTGGGCAGTTATGCCTTGCGATGTGCTTCAACCCGGGATTTATCACACAGAGCCAAGTCCTACAAACGTCATTAAGGGCCAGGATTACTTGTATGGGATTACTATCCAATGCAATTCAAATCGGTTGTGGTATGAGGCAGGTTCAGTCCCCTCTTCATTCTTCAATTCAAGCTGTATGTGGACCCATACATTCGGGAACTTAAGTTGTCTGCACTGATTTCACCCCTGAGACTTCAAACCTGGGAGGCTAATTTTCGGGCATTCGCTTATGACATCGCAATTTTAACATCATCTTCCCAGAAGGCTCTCCCTGCTATTGAGGCAGCAGCTGTGACAGGTGGCCAAGTCTTGGGTCATAAGTTAAATACCAACAATATAGAAATTATCACTCATGTGATATCAGAAGGGAACAATGCCCGATATGTTACATCAGCTAAATATTTGGGCGTTCATGTTTCTTTGACTATATATGATATCCCAGCGCTTAACTGCGAAGCTCTGTATCGGGACTCCCTATCTATATTCACAAAATGGGATAGATGACGCTTCGGTTTAATTGAGAGGTGCATTATCATGAAAATGGTTATTCTTCCATGTTATCGTTCCTTATTTTTGTGTATTCCCATAAATTTATACAAGAGCTTTTTTTTAAAAGGCTGAAAGTAGCTGGCAGCATTTTGTGTGACAAAATAAAATCCTTGTTGTGCTGTAAAATACCTCCAACTTCCTTGCGACGAGGGCCGGATAGCATTATCATGCCTTTGGCTTAATTTTCTGTCTACATTTATTACTAGACTCTGCAGTTGTGAGGGCAGAGTAGTTTCCATCTACAGCAGCAGATTTTTTCCAGAAGGTGTCCACTTTCCTCATATCCTGCACACACACACACACACACAAACTTTTATGACATCATAGTCATTTCAGTATATTTGTATGCCTACTGATCTGAAAGTACGTTCTTCCTCTTTTGTGGGTAGGGGGTCGGCGTCAAGAAGGGTCCTCTGTGGCCGTTTCTTGAGAGGAAAAAGATTGGACTTATTTCCATTTATCACCAGTCTCAACAGGGCACCCAGTGTCTTAAATGTGGACATTACCTGGGTGTTTCCAGCTTAGCTTTCTAAATCTAGCAATGTGTCATTTGCATACAGAGAAATTGCATGTGTGATGCCATATAGTGCCACTCCCAGGTTTAGCGGTCTTGTCTAATAACGTTGACAAGTGACTCCATTGCTAGAGTGATTAGGAGGGGAGGCGCGAAGCAAACCTGGTGTATGCCTTTTTGTGTCCGATACCTTGTCACCTATACTGATTGTAGCAGTTAGCTATGCATGGAGTAATCATATCTATGCTAAGACAACAATGCTAAAACCCGTGGCCCCATAGCCGACCAGCTGGAGCGGTCGCCCTCGAAGCTGGGGAAACGGATTTGAGTCTCGACAGGGATGCTCAACATCCTGTGATTCTGGGAAAATCACGTAATCTCCATGTGCCTATCAAAGAATGAATGTGTCTGTCTGTAACGCAACTGGTGCTCATGTAAAGCGCCCTGATACCTTCGGGTCTAGTTCGCGTTATGTAAAACTAAAAAAAAAAAAAACCTGTATCAAGTAGTCCATCCCAGCGTGTCAAATGCTTTTTCTTTATCAGTTGAGGTCACTGCAGTGCCATGGTCCGTATCAGTTAATACATGAGCCACATCAGAGAGTCAGTTTCGGCCTTGAACATACATATTCTGATCTGGATTGACAAGGACTAACTTACCTGTTATACAGCCTGTTGTCCAGCAGTTTGGCTTTTATCTTACAGTCCAAGAACAATGTTGACAACAACCTTTAAGAGGTAACATGTCATATTGAAAAAATGTGCTCAAGGTTTCTGTGGGGGTATCGTCGTTCAAGGAGAGCCTCTAAATGGTGTTGGCTACCCAGAACTAGAGGAGGTTGGGGTATCTCTAATTTTCAAATATATTACTGGATAGCTTTACTACAACACATGGGTGTATTAATATTACAGAACGATACTACTGAAAATGTTGCTGCCCCTTCTATTTACAAGATGCTAATGAGTATAGAGGCGAGGCAATGCTTTGTTCGTATAATCGAACCCAGCTATTATAAAAAAATAAAATTTAAGGTGGCTCTGACCGCCTTTGAAATTTGGAGGAAAGTTAAAAAGAAACTCGGTATTCGGTCCTAATTGAATTGGTACACTCCCTTGAAGAGCTGTTCTCTTCTCCCTGAAATATTTAGGGATCAGGTTATGGATAGGTGGCACCGGGCTGGTATTTGTACAATTGGAGATCTGTTTCAGGGGAAACAAGTAGTTTTTTTGATTTTTTGCTAAAGAAATACATTATAGCTCGTATTGATTTTTTTAAATATCTTCAGTTACGGAGCTTCTTGGAACAAAAAATAACCCAAAATCAGATTATATTACAAAAAGTAGAAATTTTGGAAGCAGTGAGATTAAGATTTAAGATGGCGCCCCTATATTAGATGTTCATTGATAAAGCTGAGGATGACCTAGAGGCGCGGGCGGTTACATGGCAAAATAAAATAGGGATAGGGCGGATTAATCTTGAGAGAATAATTGATTTAGCTACTAAAGTCCTAATTAATGGCCCATTGATTAGCCAACATTTCATGTCTATTTTTGATTTATATTATACCCCTGGGAAACTCGCCAAGTGGAATTCCACTAGAGGGAATCAATGTAACCGCTGTGGGCAACACGCAGCGGATGTACCTCATATATTTTTCTTCTGCTTTAATTATCTCAGTTTATTAAAGATGTAGAGTATTTCTTGGATCATAGTTTGGGTATTCAGCAGCAATTATCCGCTGAATTAGTGATATTTGGTTTGCAGGGAGGTCTGAACGGGCCACGAACAGAAGCTGAACAGGGGCTTATTTTTATCTGTATGTCTGTTTTCCGTTTATGTATTACATCTTTATGGCTTGATGTGGAACCCTCCAACTTTTATTAATTGGCAATCACGATTGTTGTCCATTTATCACTTAGAGACCGCGGTTTACAAATCTAAGGGGTTGAGAAGGAAAACGTTTGGGATGAAACTGTGGTCTCCTGTCACTACCTGGATTTACTCTTGATGTATTTGCATGATGCTTAGAGGTTGTTTGTTACTGTCAAAGCTATCATTGAAGATATTTTGTCTATTTATATATCTGTATTGTTTGATTGACGTTTTTGATTGCTATTTTTATTATTATTTTTATTTTTGTGTCTGTCTGCTGATATAAATTGCAATAAAATGTAAAAAAAAATAAAAATAAGAGGTAACATGTAGTGTGTGATTGCCTGGCTTTGAAACAGCCGCTATTACAGGCTGTCTAGACGTAGAGAGTAGATCTCAGATGTCCTCTGACATATATTCAAAACAGTTAGGAGTGCAGCAAATCCATATATGTGGAATGAAATTTAGGGGCATCCATCACTGGAGCTTATCCGCGAACCAGCTGTTCATTATTAGACCTAATCTCCTGCACAGCTGTTCGGAGTAGAGGGTGCATAGCCTAGGGCAAGGCTTCACAACTTTTTGTGAGCAATGTTTGTATGCCCATCCACATTTTAAGCAGCATTCGAATCAGAACGGGATATAGCATTGATGTGCCATAAAAAGATTTAAAAATAAATTGGGACTTTAATGAGCACAACAATGATGCACTGAAAAAAGCAAAAATTAACAATATTTTGTGGGGACATTGTGTCTTCAAAGCATAATATTATCAAGTCATATTGACTAAAATTAGATTAGATCTAAAGAGCAATTTAACAAATATGTGAATGCTTCTCAAGAATCATTTGAAAATAAATTCTACATTTTAATGCAGAGTGTATCAGGAAAGCTAATACTGGTCAATAATAGAATATGTTAAAGACTACCCTGCAAGATATAGATTTTCTGTATATATTTCTGGATATTTAGTAACAAATGGTCAAATTTGCAGTACATTAGGCCCATTTCATAGGTACAAACATTTTGGGATTTAAATAGTTTGATGTTTATTTGTTTATTTATAAAGTTTTATATAGCACGAACATGACTTCAGACCTTCATTGCAAAGATCAGTTGTTACATCGCTGACTTTTACACCAGAAGGGATTGCATTGCAATAAGTGCTTTGGGAATGCATTCATGCAATAACTTTACATCTATCTCTCTATCTCTCTCTTTCTATCTATCTATCTATCTATCTATCTATCTATCTATCTATCTATCTATCTATCTATCTATCTATCTATTTGTGTGTATATATATATATATATATCTGTTGCATGTGTTGGCTGCAGATACTCATGCATTGCACACTCCTGTCTTCTAGTGTTGGGCTCAGACTACAACGTATTTTTCTCTGTCTTTTGTTGCTAATCTGGTGTCGAGACTCTTCCTCTTCGAGTGAATGCACATGAACAACGGCTCCATCTTTAGATTGATATTTTCTGCCATAGGGTTCAGACGAATAGTACTGGAGCTCCGTGCGACTTCTGTGCCCTTATGTCTTCTCGAAGAGGAACAGACACAGAGTCTTTCTACGTCCTTGATGATTTTTCAATTTTAGTGACTTTCACATTTTTCAAGGGAATTCCACAACTTCTTCGACTGAGGAGGCTATGTCGTGTTGGCGAGAATGCTCGGCTCCGGGTCATGCAAGGGAAGAAGGAGAGACTTCTTAGAGAAAAAAAAGTTATAGAGTCCAAGCCCAACTCTAGAACGCAAGAGTGTGCATAGTGTATGAGTCTACAGCACTGCATGCTACAAATAGATGCTTACAGGGTAAGTAACATACTCCATATATATATATATTCTTCTTTATAGAGGGTCCGTCTGATATGGTAGTTTACATTTTCACTTGCGTCTTAGATACAAAAATCTATTTGATAAAGTTTAATCCAAAGATACAGCAAAGTCAGTAAGCCTGGTAGTTAAAGATTGTTTAATTGCAAGGATATACCACAAAAATAAAAGCAGGGAAAAAAAGCGCTTCTGCCTCTACATGGCAACTACCTGCTCACCATAACAAATGCAAATATAAAAGTAACCAGTGCATAAACTTTTAGTAGAACAGTGCCTGGTGGAACTTGGCAAAATTTCAGCCCACAAACCCTAGACCTGAAGTTCACTTCCTTTTTGGTGGATGTGCATATGTGATAAAGTGCTGTTACTCACAGTACTAAACCAATCAATCGGGATTTGTAGAGTGCGGCTGCTTCACCCGTGAAGGTCTCAAGGCACTGTCGGATAGTTCTGCCTGTTCTCCTATTGGTTGAACATCAATGTCTTAAGGTCCTACCTGAATTGCTGGAGCGACGGTGAAGCTCTGGGGTGCAGGGAGAGGTAATACCATGTCTAGGCTGCCAGATGGGAGATGGGAGAAGGAGCACCCCCCGCTTTAAGTCCAGCGGATGCGACTGGTGGCAGCTAGGGCGAGGGATCCTGGTCTGAGTTTCCTAGTGGGCTGGTGAAAGGGCCCGCTTTGGTGTAGGTATGCCTGTCCTTTGTTGTGTACAGCCTTGTATGCTTGGGGGAGTAGTTTGTACTGGCATCTCTTCATAACTGGTAGCCAGTGGAGTGTCCTGAAAGCTAGTGACCGAAGTGGCTGACCCATTGACCCCCGTTCTGGTTTGTGATGGGCAGTACCAAAATGTTGAACAGACCAATGAATGAAGAGGGTTGTCCAAAAGGCACTCTGTGTATCTCTTTGTTTATTAACATAGCAACCCAGTATTTTGATAAGCAACCAACAGATGCGCCAAGAATAGGGGGGCTGCATATCCCCCTCTTGATGTTTGCAAACGACACTCTGTTGTTGTCGAGAACTCAAAGGGACTGCAAGACGCCCTTAATTATTTTGAGGCTTTTTGTCGAGACCAGGATTTGGTTATTAATGTATCCAAACCCAAATTTATGGTCTTTAACAAGAGTAAAGCCGTTAAGGGGATGGTTATTCTTGATCAAGCCCCCCTAGAGCAAATTGATACATTTTCATATCTTGGCTGAACAATAGGTAAGAACCTTTCCTGGAAACCCCATATAGACATAATGAATCTGAAGCACTCATAATTGGCGGGTGTCCTGCTCAGAGAACCGCAAGCAATCTAAATCTAAGCCTATCGCACCCACATTACAAATTTATAACAGGGTGGGTGCCTCAATTCTTTATGGGGCAGAATTATGGGGCTTCAGTAATTTATCACCCTTAGCTGTGGCACATAACAACTTTCTCCGGGTACTCCTGGGGCTTCCCAAATCCACACCCCTCACCCCCCTGTACCTCGACACAAGCAGTAGGAATATTAGGGACCAGGCTCGATATCGCCCTATAGCCTACTGGCGACGACTCTGGACGACCCCAGAGTTGACACATTATGCACAGGTCCTGAGTGAAGTCTATGACCACTTATCATCAGATTCCGTGGTTTAAAGAGCTTAAACTATCCCTAGTAGCTATGGGCATGAGGTCCATATGGGAATCCCCTTCCACTGCAGTCTTCCCGTCGAAGAAGTCTCTAAAAGAAGCCTATTGGAATCACTTAGAGTTGCGGAGGCTGTCTCAGAGAAATAACACTCTAACATCACGATTCCTAGAGCTTAAAATGACCCCGACTCTTGAGCCGTACTGGGACTTAATTACAAACACCCTGGAAAGCTAATTATACCACCAGTTCAGGGTGGGTTCCCTACCGCTGGGGTCTTTTTTGGCTAGTTGGGAACGGGGATGTGGAGGTGAATACCCGTTTTGCCCTGAAGTGTTGGAAACAACTGCACACTTCTTCTTTGTATGCTCGTCCTATAGAAACCCAAGACTAAAGTGGTTGAGCCCCATCTGCAAAAACCTGGGGTTCAGGGTAGCAATGGCAGCCTTGAGGGTTCTTAGGACAGATACGGAACAAGCCATAGTGGTTGCCGTGGCAAAGTATCTGGAATGGGCCTGGGTGATCAGAGCTAACACAATGAAACTTTCCCAATAGCTCTCCCATCTAAAGTCCGCTCTATCCCTTCTGTAGGCAAGCTGCTGTCATGCACTTGAACTCCCTTCATTTTCTAAACCATGTCTTCTGTTTTAATTTTTTTAATTGTTTTACCATGTTTTTTTAACATTGCTACTTGATTTTAAATATTGTCTCTTCTAATATTGTTACATACTTCTTATGGTGATGTCTTTTGTGATTTGTTTAAAATCGAAATAAAGACTTGAAAATTGAAATTGATGTATAAATATATTTTTATTTACGATTTTGTGTTATTACATGTGGCTTGTGATGGGGTAAAGCTGCCTCTAGGCCACTGTTAAAAAGAACTGTTGAAGGCCATGTAAAAACCACTAAGTAAATCCAGAATTTGTATGGTGACTGATTAATGGCAGTGCCTACATTTATTTATTTATTTATTTGCAAGCTTATACCGCGCTGGGAATCGACTTTTAATCGACGATTTAATCGACGATGAATCGACGATTTAAATGTTCTTAATTGTAAGTCCTATACTGCACAATACACACAGCACAGAAAGACTTCCTAGGCTCTGCTCTTTAAGGGTTTCATGCAGTAGGTAGGAGTTGGTGATATATCTGTGCTATCCATATATATGCTCGCCACCTTTTCGCCCGTCTCCTCTAAATGCTAAGTCACAACACTTTAATTGGGGGCCGTATCAAGGTACACCATCATTCACTTATTTGGTATTAATTATCTGTAAAGAAAAGTACTTTAAAAAAAAAGTTGTATCGGGTTTTGTATATAATTATCATGAATGCCACCCTCAAATGTTTTCAAAATTGTATGTCCTGGTCCCAGTGTCCGGGCTCTTTCTTTGCCACATCAATTGTGAATATGATTGTTTTAAGTTCCACCTAGAGAAACCAGACAGTTTGTGCTTAGGACATGTAATTAAATCTGCTTGTTAATAAAATTTACCACACCTTTGATCCTCTGATTGCTCGTCTAAATGCAATCCACAACCGGCTGAGATCCGTTTGGCTGCATACGATCAGAGGGATACCCCACCCAGTTTCTCTTTCTGTGTTTGTCTGCCTCCTAAAGCCAATGAACAGGATATGTTTCTAGACGGGCATGTCGCCGGAACTCCAGATGTGGTCATGGGTAAATGTCTTTCTCCTGCAAGTTTACAATCTACAGTCAACAGAGAAGCATTCACTTTCTCTCCAAGCCCAAAAAGCATTTATTTTGAGCTCTCCTCTAATCTTTTAGCCCATTTACTGTATTTCTTCCACCCGCTACTTTCAAAGGACCATAAACCTCTAATAGCCTCATTCTGAGGGCCATAGTAAGAGTAAAAAGAGGTGCTTTCAGTGTTTGTGCTTACTTTTACAAATATGTATCGGGCAAATTGCTGTTTATCCTTGATATTTGTATGCACATAGCCAATTTTTACACATTATTTAACTTTACACTGTGTAAAAATAGGAAAAAGTAGCTAATGCTGTGCTTGTTCTCTCTATTTTTGTTCTATTCCACCAAGGCATGCAGAGTGAGGCCTTTCGTACTTATATTGTCTCACCTCTGTGACGCATGGCTACATTTGTGATCGACAATGTAAACGGAACATACAGGTCTTTGTTTCTTTCTTTTGTTACTATCAGTTTGTTTCAATTGGCTGGTACGGTTTATGGGTTATTTGCTGTGGAAGTTGTCGACATACAGAACAGAACGACCTGTCCATTGATCCCCCTTCAGTTTTTGGTAACTTTCAAAGACAAGGGATTATCTTGTACCATCTCTACTTCTCACTTAGTTTTACACTAGTAATTGGCTGACTAGCAACATAATGCTCTGTACTTTCCGCTCGTTACTCTTTTATGCCTCTCTTCACCCCACCATCCTGCCGAACGGGAAAAATAGTGCATTACTGATCTGCAAGCTCTAAGCTCGTGGTTCTCTTCTCTGGAATCACAAAAGCCCATTGCCTTAAATACAAACTGTTCACAATAATTAAGGCACACTGGAACGCTTCATAATAAACTCCATCGAATTTATTGAGTCTGTCATAACTTTTTCCAATGAACCAATAAGGCCAAAAGCATTTACCTTTGGCTTGACACCATATCCGCCACAGACCTTTTCAGGAGCACATAAACTGGCAACCATCATGCATACCGTTCTAAAATTAAAATGATGTTGAAAGATACAGTTTGTAAAACAATATACAAACTCTCTCAATTGTGCCAGCCAACAAACATTACAGTAAAAACAACCGGAGTCTGTCCGTCAGACTGGATGGCCAACCCCAACAGCCTTGCCTGCTACAGTAGTCTTTGAGATTTCATTTAGTAAAATACTACCCATAGGCTGTTACACAATGCAGTAGCAACTAACTGTTAAAGGCCTACTGGCTTTTACTAATGCTTTTCACAATGAATAGTCTAGGCCCTACTGCCTTTGTCATAACTTTTCATACAGGGCAGATGAATCAAACTAAAGTTTTTCATATGCACCACTCAGGCTGTTAGCTTGTCAACATAAGAAATTCAGGCATGCTATTTTGGGCGTAAGCTTTCCCACAAGGCAACAAACAGGCACAGTTATATCATTGCAAAGTTATAAAAAATTACAGCAAATACTATCTCGCCTAAGAGGTCTTAATAAGGATTCTCAGAGAGCAAACGTTCTACATTAATGGTTTGTTACAAGAGATAACCAACACCAGAACCTTTGCTCACTACATCAGTCTGGGAGATTCCATGTAAAAACAATCCTTCTCTGCAGGCTTTCATGCAGAGTAATAACAATCCACCTTTAAAGCAATTGATGGTGTGCTTGTCACACTAAATACGTCAGGCCTACTGCATTTCTCATAACATTTCATGATAAACAGACCTGGTGCCTAGCCAGGATTATTGGCTTGCCGCCATAACCAATTCAGTCCTGCCCTATTGAGTACAAGCTTGGTCACTAGCCAAAAATTGCTAGCACTCTTTTTCAGTGGAAGCGCACAACTTTGGCCAAATCAAATCCTGTACTCGGAGACCCAGTATGTGGGTGGAGCTTAATCCTCTCTCTGTCAGTAGTACTCTGAAAACTCATTTTTGGTTGAGATCTGACGACAGCTGCATTGTCAACTCGGACCTAAAAATGCGTATAGATTGAGAGTAACACCGTGCATCCCACTCTGCTCTCAAACACACAATTGCACTTTGAAGTCCAAAGTTAATGATGCAAAGGGAAGAGGCTGTGCAATGACGGGAAAACAGCATTCCATGACTGCCTTCCTCGCTTCTGTGCTGCCGCCTGAACAAAAACAAACCCTGTAAATTATCTACCTAATAAGACACTTAAGAAGCATTGCAGGGCATATGTTGCACTGGAAGGTCAAGTTCCATCTCATTTAAGGATTGATACTGTATGCGTTTTAGTGAACATTCAATAGGCAGCCTTACTGCTGCTGGCTTTTGGCAGATGAATGAAGAAATAATATGAGCACAGCTGGTTGGAGGAGAAGCACTTCTGTGGAAACACCCACTTCGGTCCAATCAAAATATGTACTCCTTTCCGTTACATGGACAGAACCAAATCCCCTCGCTGCAGGACTCATGGAAGCTATCTTTTTTACATTGATAACATGAGGACTGGTAATATCTGGGCTGCAGTTTGAATAATTACGAAATAAATGTTTGGAAAATTATATATGTTTTGATGGAGCGGTTAAGGACAGTAAGAACACTTGCCATCTGTATCATTCCAGTGACAGGAACTATTAAAACCTTTGAGTAGTTGCACTGAAATATTTGTGCAGAATTCCACCATTCGATAGGAGGCCCTTTGACAATACTTCAAAGCATGCACTTCTCCCAAAAATGCACTTTCCTAACTGTTCTACTAAATGCACTGTGATATACTTCCTGGCCTTATCCAGCTGAGTTTGCAGTTGGTCTGAGCATCAAAGCAATAAATGAATCCAAACTGGCCATGCGACTTTTGTCCTAGCAGTCTGGTGAGAACTCCTTTCTAGCATCATTCGGTTTGAAATTGTAACTATTGTAATTTGAAGTTTATACTTGAACAACAAGAGGATCATTGTGCTTGTATTTAGTGTGCTGTGGCCGAAGTCTAGAATCCCTGGTGTCTGCTAGCGTTCTTTGTTTTTCAGGAATAGAGGTAAACTGTTCCTGAAACACAGTGCAGGGGCTGGATGTCTAACCTGTACCCTAACTCTAGAATTGAAAACCTGTACTCAGAATGGTTTTCTAGAATTTTACCAGCGTAAGTCGTGCTGCGTAGCCTTTTTTGAGTCACACAGTAAAAACGTTGCTAGTCAGTCGTGTTGTTATTCGCTTCCAGTTCAAGGCCTCTTGATTTATAACTAGTAAGATATCTACCCTTGCAGCTATGTGGATCTCATAGCTTACCTGCATGAAAATTATCGTTTGGCCGGGGGCACCTGATATGGGGGACGATGTTCTGCAGCTTTAAGGATGGAAATTGATGGAATCACAGTGGTAAGGTGGAGGCTTGCAATCTGTGAGACAGGACTGGTAGACTGTGGGGGCTGAAGTGATAGTCTGTATTAATTAGCTTGCACAGGGGAGTCACAGAAATGTAAGCCTACTCTAACATGTCTGATTGCTCTCTCCTCCTCAGGCAGCCCCATAGGACGCAACATGCTTCTAGTGAAAACCTGGGATCTGAAAACTTGGAATCGGAAGCGGAGGACTTTTCAGATGAAGCAAGTGCTGAAACGTTCTACGGCACCACTCCTCCCAGCAATCCCCGACAGATGAAACGCATGTCTACGAAGCACCAGAGGACTAACACAGGGAAACAGGCTAGCCGCTCCACCATCAAAGGTACAAAACTGCTGCAGGCTTTTCTAAAACATGGTTTTGATGTGGTGTGTTTTGCTGTGGCTACTGTTACCTTTATATGGACTTCAGTCCTCTTAGTACAGCTTAGACCCGAAAACTTTCCTTCCCCATGCTCATTCACAAATAAACATTAAATGGTCTTTTCTACTTCGCGTTGCCTCTTCTGGGTAGCTGCTAAGGTGATATGGGCACCAGTGTGCTAACCCATTGATGCTGCCTATATAGCTGTGTCCGATTAAGTAGTCTTATTTCTATAAGTCTTCGAAAATTTGGAGAAGAGACTTAAAATATGCCCAAATATTAGGAAGCAGAATAATTTTATATTCTAACTATGTTCTCGAATATGAAGGAAAAGTATATTTTGTGTATCTTGTCGTAGTCTCTGCCAGCAAGGAGAGTGGATATTTAGACAGATCCATGTCTGTAATGCATCTCCTGCTCCAGAGAGGTGGTAGGGCATGGAAAGACGTAGCAGCATCATTAGGAACAACGGCTTCGGAATCTGTGTGTAACCTGTTTATCACAGGTTTGACTCCAGGCAAGTTCAGCTTCCATACTTTTTAATGACTACCAGGTAATCATGGTGTTAATAACATCTATTATTTTTAGTAGCCAGAGTCAATTCCATTTGTTGTGAGTACATATGTACATGGCCCAGTACGATACAATCTGTTTAGTTTCTTCTGAGATAGCACCCTTGGAAAGAAAACAAACCTTCCTTTCAAATGTAAATAAAATCCTCTTGACGAAAGTGGCGATAACTTTGGATGGACGGAGGAATGTAGTTCCACCAGCTCTCTGATCCGAAAGGAATATCCCCATGGCTGGTAGGAGCCTGAATTTTGAACAGCATTTTCTAAAAGCAAACTAGATCAAGTTTGGAATATTGTACGTCCTTGATTGGTTGGGGATGTGCCAACCTATTGTATGGTGTGTTAGTGAATTAATTTGTATCAAGCATTTCATTTCTGAATTGGTGTTCGATGCCCTAATGTTTCAAACCAAATATATATGATAATAATGCAAGGGCAACTGACGACCAAGTTAAACCCTGTCATATCCAGATGCATTCTTGAGTATGGGTTGGAGGTAGGTTGGGAACTACAAGATTGAGTAGCTGACATGAGGGGAATGTGAGAGAAGACATAATGGATGGGGAAGCTACAGGACCACTCTATCACCTCTGAAGTTTCTACTGACACTTGTGGACAACCCAAGTCATGAAAATGTCCAGTCATGTGAAGGTTTGTGAACAGTTAGGTTGATCACCTTTTCAGTGCAGACTCAAGGAGATCACACTTCCATTCCTTTTTGCCACACCATTGCATTGGAAATTGAGTCAATTTCATAAAAACGATACAGTGGATTCTGGGAAATACAGTAAAGCTTTATGCAACAACAATGAGGAGTTTACAAAGTCACTGACTGGTCAAGACTCTAGCTTATAAATCATAGTTGGTGTGGCATGGAGAGATGATGACAAATGTAAAGACATATAGGCCCCTTATCTTCAAAAAAATGTTATAACACTCTTCTCGAAGGAAAAAAGAAAAGTACTCGAACCGATTAATAACTAGCCTCAAAACATAGATTTGTTAAAATGTGTTCTCTATTTTCTGCATAGCTTGTATTGCATGTGCACCCCATTTAATTTTTTTTATAAAAATTGCTGAAAATATAACGAAAATGCTAATAAAATGAGGAGACTGTGAAGTGGTGCGGATAAATTCTTATTGCTAGAAATCCTAATCATAACATTTATTGCCGAGTATTTTATTGAAATGTCCTTATAAAAGGTGCAGTGATTTTATTAATATGGTCTTCATATATTCTTGATATATTATGCAGAAGGGATTGTCTTATATCCCACAATTTTTCTTATGTGGATTACTTAGTGCCATTATTGGAATGACAATGTGTGGGGATTTTTCCCAAAGACAGTGTCCCGGACACGCAGAGTGTGAGCTCTTATAATATAAAAGGGAGGCACTGGTATGGGCCCTAGTATTACAGAATAAATAGGAATGTGGTTCTTGATTCACAAGAGGAACTTGGAGACGGGCAATTTTATTGCACGAGGAAGGCACGATAAGGGCACGTGTACTAAAGGCAGGCCGAAGTAGGTTTCAGAGTGGCAGGGGTACAAATGTTGCAAAATGAGAGGTACATTTCCACAGATGTAGTACGAATGAGAGGGTAGAAAAGATTAGATTGATAGTGAATAATTTGGGCTGACTGCCTCTGGAATGTCTCTTAACATTAAGCTTTAATTGTAGTAGTTCTTATGAGGATTGAATAAACACGTCATTACTTTGTTAGCATGATTAATGATGTGCAGATGCATATAGGGTCTGATTGCTTTTTGGAGTCAGGAGCTACAATTGCACAGAATTAAATAGGGGACTTCTCATCAACTGTTTGGTGAGGGAATTCAAAACATTAGAATTATTAGTCATATGGACAAAATTAGTCCATAAATAGCAAAGAACAGATATCAGTTATGCCCTAAAAGAGCTTCAGAAGCAGCATTTCTACCCGTTACTACTTCCCTTTTCCTTTTTTGATGGGTAACATAACATGGCCCAAGGTGAGTACTAATGCATTTCCTAAACATACCTTTGCATGCCCCCCACAAACTTGTTTTTATTAAATAAAAGAAGATGTATTTTAAGATGTCTAGGTTTAATTTTCAACACTGACAGCATTTGTTTTTCCCTCCTCAAGAGAAGAGGCAAGCTTCAAAGTCGATTGATCATTTCTTACTAATGCTTTGGGTCTCATGTCCCTCAGGGCTTTGATGCCTTATGTCTGCTTCGGCGAGACCCTTCCTGGGGCACCTGTATGACCAGTGGCCGCAGGTTTTAGGTGAATCTGGGAATCTAGTTCTCCTGAAATGTTGTTCATTTCCAGCTGCGCTAGGCGCTTCATGGCAGTCTGTGGCACGGAATAGTCTTAGAAATTTCTCAACAACCGCTAGTGACAGATGCTCCCCTCCAGAGCTGGAGGAATCTCACTGGAGGGTGTGAAATAAAATAACACTGGGAACATTCGCCATCTCTTTAGTCACAGATGGTTGCAAGCTTTATGCTCAATCTGTCTATGGGTAAAGTCTCTTCTGTTTTCAGTTGTTTACGTTAGGACAAATTCAGGGTATCTTTAAGAAGTTCTTTGATATTTGTATATGAAGCAAACTATTTGGGATATTTTGGTTTGATAAACTGTTGCCAATAACCCCCTCTGTTATTACCTTATAGGGCTAAGTATTTGACAGAGTTTGATTGCTTAGGAGATTTTTAATAGAAAACCTGCCACAGTAAGTAAGTATTAGACGAATTTAATAGTATCATGCCACAGTTTGATGACTAGAAAGCTGTAGTCCTGAACATTTGCGTAAAATACTTATTTTTGTCAGGTAAAGTCAGATGGCTCTGTGAGCAATCAGTTTATTAATATATTTTAAAATATGGCAAGAACGTTCATAATGGGAGAGAAAGAAGCCCCATGTGAATAGTGAAGATATTCACTCTGGGTAATCACTGCTCTAGATCACAAACATTTTCTTCCCCAGCATACTCCTTCCGTAAATTCACAAACATGTTTGAATAAAATACCAGGGGTTTCAAATCTCTGGAAGGGAATATCCGAGAAGTGGAAACCTCATTGGAATAACGTTTTTTGCAGTGATTGTTCTACCTCCGAATTAGTCCTTGCATTAGATTTTAGTGTCGGAATGCTCACAAAAAGGCACTTATCTCATTTCAGAACTTTGCTATTTACTTCAAGTGAACTGAGAGTTAAGAAATGTTCTGCTTATATATATATATATATATGTCCAGGAGAAGACGGACTGAGAATAATTTGGTTTCTTTAGAATCTATAACATCATGATAGATTTCCAAGCACAGTTCCTAATCGTGTGGAAGCTATTGAACCTAGCTACTGCATAAATGTGCTGTAGGCTGCTCATCCGCCATAACAGCCTGTAACTCTGTTCACTGTAACATGACCGTAAAACCATAGTCCGAGATTCGCAGCATTTTCATAATATGCAACATTAAGTAGCTATGAGGGAAGCTTTCAAAGCTTTGAAGTTGGAGTCCCCATATCAAAAGTTTGTGACGGTCTCCTAATTGCTCTACAGCCCTGCAAAATATATTCTCACCATAGCTTTCTGTAGGCAATAAGTAACAGTCAAGTGTCTTTTAATCTAGATGTAAACTTCAGTATATATGGGCTCAGTGATTTGATCATATTTTGAGTGGTGCTTCCTAAAAGTGCAACCATTCCTTTTTTCTAATTTTGATTGAAAAATCCAATGTTTTCATAAACCCACAGGTTTGCACTGTGCTTGAGCGAGGGTGCCAGTCCTCTTCACACAACACTAACAACACCTTCGTCTTTGTAGGAAAAGGACTGTCATCTGCTTTGTGCTCCCCTGACTTTGTGTATCCAAATTATGTGTGAAAATTGGGGTACCCCTAAAATGTTTTCCTAAATCAGGGTCGAGATACTGTATGTGGATAAACCATTTAGGAAATAGATAAAAAGTGGACCTATGATAAACAAAGACCATGTGTGACCAGAAAAAGGAAGGTATCAAAAAATATAATTTTTTATTACTTTTAGAAACCAAGTATTTATAAGAAATATTTTTATATATATTATATTTTCAAATAATATTAAAGGAGACACAAAATAACGTCAATAAAAATGTTGATAAATATACAATTTCTGTCTTGGCCCATGTATTGAGTACAAAAAGGAATATATGATTGTTACTAATGATATTCACACATACTTATATATTCATACATGGCCTAATAATACACCAATTTGCAGCATGTCAGACATGATATTGTAATTGTAGACATAAACGTGTATAATAAAATAGAATTAGGACAAAGAAATCAATGCATATATTATTTTAGACAACCAAACAATGTGCTCATGGCTAACATAATTTGTGTCTTAAAATGCCTGGCCTTTATTAGGGGAATTCCTTCACAAGTAGACCTGCCTTGCAGGAGTGTTTTGTGCTGTGTTGTAAGTGTTGTAAGTCAGACAGGTGTTCACTACCAAAATACTGCATTTTGATTGGCTCCTATCTGGTTGATTTCTCGCTAGTAACTGAGACAAGACTTGCACTTTTATCAACTTGAAAGCAGCTCTCATCTCTGATGCTTCCAGTTCCTGAAATAAAGCAGCACCTGAAAACATTCCTTTCTGCGAGGTTGTAATATATATTTTAAGTGTTCCCAGTCTATGAAAATTTGGCAGACAATTACATTGTTCGCTGTAGTTTAAAATCGGGGCCTGACTGTTCTGTCTCATTTCAACGTTATTTTGTTTCATATATTTTTTATTACTTTTTATTGTTTATAAGGTTATACAGAAAGACAATTGTCTAAACTAAAAGTAGGATTTTTTTAATATGTTCATTATTTCGCTTATGTTTAATCCAGTAAAACATATTTTGAAGCCAGTGCACGTTTTTTGCAACCAGATAAAACTACTGACAAAAAGTGTGAGAGAAGTAAAAAGATAAATGAAATTTCCGTTCCACTTCCCATTTAAATAACCTCATTACCCAGAGGTGCCCAAGTTAATTTTAAGTATCAGATCTGTTTGAAAGCATCTTCCTTCATCTAAAAAAAGAAAACAACCTCCCATGCATTTTAATGGGACTTTAAAGAGCCTTCTGTGTCTACCAGACTGTTACTATTTAAAATTGAGAAGGTATTAAGCAATACAGAGAACGAATAGACTGGGGAACGGATGTGGAAAGGGGATGGTGGACTCGGGTCGGAATCTATTTCTTCGGAGTATGTATTATCGATGACTAAAACTCATACGTCCACTCTTGTTTTCTTTAAACAGCAACTTTCATATCTGCATTAACCTATTAATGTTAATTTACTTGCCTGCTCCATTATAAAGGTTTTAAAATCAAGAGCTAATATTCCAGCAATATGGCATCCGTGTGTGCCTCTCTTATGCCACGAATATGGAATGTTAGCACTGTAGTTGTTCGTCAGAACTCTCAGGTGAAGCTGACAAAGAACACCTGGTATCTGCTGACAGACTGTGCTGCTATTGGAAGTATGTTTCACCCTTCCTGCCAAACTCTCTTTTTTTTATGTGGATGATATAGATATTTAAGAATGTATAGACAATGTTCTATTATTTTAGCTTCTGGAGCTCCAAGCATAATTCCAAATATAAAATCGTGAGAGAAAGCTGTTTTGCCTAAAAATGTATTTGTCAGATCCTGGGAGAAGCTGAGCATTTTTCACAGGGTAAAATCACCTTAACACTCCCCGCAATCCCTAAAATTAGTATAGCACCACTAACAATGTATATTATGAGTAAAATCTGTTATCACCTTTTATGTATGCTTACAATGCCAGTATTACCCAGGGTGGAGGGCATTCTAAGGTAGTTATTGACCAGAGTGGAGTTGGGCCCTCTGCTTTGCTTCTAGCCCTCTGTAGGGTTTGTGTGAGTTTAGTACCCACATGCAATAAATCGAGGCACCCTGTTTAAAACATTATCTTATTAGTACTAGCAGATGTGCACATTTACACCTTCGTTATGAATATTACATTTCATAACGAAGGTGTAGATGTATGTCATCTATCTGTGCTAGGAGCATTCTCAGCTGTTGGCCTGTCCTGGCTGACTAAAATATAATGTCAACATAACCTTATACCTACACTTTCCTCGAATTCAAAGGGTCAGGTCCTAACTCATGCAGATCTACTTTCTGATAAGATCCGTTCCCTTCAGCCTAGGAACCCTGTAGTAAGCACATTATTGCATATGCTACAGACGTAAGTGTGCCTCCTGCACAGCCTTACTTTCGCCAGAGAGTGTTCCTCAAATTATCATTTATTTGATATACATATCAGTGTCCCAGTTTTCTTAATCTAGCTGAGATTCTTTAGTTCATTTGTCTTTCATTGAAAAAACGATTACATCCTGGTGCATAAAAGCATTAGAACACTGCCTTTGAACCGGCCTTCGTTTAAGAAAATGGCTGTATAGAACTGGACATTAATCCCCCTGAAAAATGGAAATCCCTGAATTGCATTTAAGAATTTAATGTGGGATAATAATTCAATGTACGTTTGAGATGTAAAATAGCCCCTCATGCATGGCAATACAGTCAGTCCACAAGCGGAGGTATGATACACCAAACATCCAATATCACAAAGTGATACAGTTTTTAGCCAAAGCCCAGCCATTGTAAAGTTTAAAGAATTGGTAAGCATAGGATTCAGACAGACGAGATGTCAAGCCAGGCTTAAAAAAAGAAAAGTTAAATGATTGTAAAAGAAAGAGCAGTTGTTGGGGTCGGGGCTAAGTACCAGTATCCCCTTGACTCACGACCAGCCCCAGTAAAGAGAAACCCAAAACTTGTTGAAGAGGACGTCACCGGAATAGGCACTTGTGGTCAGCAAAGGAGACAACTGCGCTTACTGGTTTGGGATTTCGTCTCCCAGTTGTAGTTTGCGTTGAAGTGCTGCCTGGAATACTTCTGCTTCGCTAGCGCCAACTGTGGAGTGAGTCACAGTGAGTCAGGTTTTTTCAGAAAGAAAGCTTTGATTGGGGAAAGTAAATGACGGTTTCTAAACTCAATGAAAGGCCTGTGTCAGTTCTGCAATTTGAAAGTCTTGAGTCAAAAGCACACAAGTGTGTTGCACAATGCACTTGCAGAAATAGAGAAAGTGAATGAGGCTGTCGAGTAAATGAGATTACAGCTCAGTTCTCAAATTGATTGGACTGACCAGGCAGCTGTGTTCCAGGACTTCAAGCCCACGTGTTAAGCGCGAATGAACAAAGATCAAACATTTAAAACACAGCTGACTCTGAATCAGCCTTTTTCTGTGTGTCATTTGTCATGAGACCAATGGCACTGCATGGCTTCAAATTAGTTATCCACTGCCAGTGCTTTAAGCAAGCTCTGGAGTTTGTACACAACTAACAGACATAGATAAGTCTTAGCTTTTTGGGGGACACGCTTGTAGCCTTGCCTAAGTACAGATATATTTCAGTGGACTGTTCTTGGTCTGGGCTCACAGTGTTTGAGCTCTTCCCATAACTTTCAACCTAATGCTGACCAAGTTCTCCCCCTGCAAAAAGTCAAACTAACAAGAGTGCATTCCATTTGTGTAATTCAAAATGATGGGGCTTTACAGTGCTGCCCTGTGTTGTCGAGTGTGGATGTCCCAGGGCTCCGGTGTGGAGCCAATGTCATAGCATTTGTTCAATTACCTATTGGGCTCTAATGGAACAAAAGCTGCAGTACCCTAAGACGAGGGGGTTACAAAAGTGAACTGTATGCGGGTAAGATATTGAATGAGAAGGCGCCATACAGCTTGAAATTTGGAGCCAGTAAGTGTATGTGAAAGCTGCTCCTTGGCTAAAATGTGCCATAGTCTGGTAATCCATTGGGCTAGTGGGGGCGGGGTTGACTTGTTTTCAGTGCAGTGCGAATAGCGGACGGTTCACATGTAGCATACAACTAATGAGCGTCCACTCAACTTGCATCATTGCTACAAGGGTTGTAGGACATATCCCCAGGATCACCATCCGGTAGGAGGAGGGGAGGGGGTTTCCCACAGTGGCTTTATTATGCCTAAAAAACTCCTTCTAGAAGTTGATAATCGATGTGAGCGACCTCCAAATCTGATGAAAATCGCCTCTAGCATTGCGGCACCGCCAACAGATGTCAAAGGACCCAGCATATATGGCAGACAACCGAGATGGTGTGTAATACCACTGGAACATGAGTTTATATGCTGTTTCCCCGAGAGAGAGACTACAGTACATTTTGGGTATGTCGGCTTAGAGTATCCCATTGTTTAGGTGTTATCTCTTCTGAGTCACTGTTGTCGCACCAGAACTGGTAAGGATGGGTATAGGCAGGCGTAGAGTGTTTTATCACGTTTTATATATCCATCATATGTGCGCATTAGTTGCTCAAAGGGAGTGTATGGTCGGATGACCTCTGGGTATACAGAAGGATGGAGTGCAAAGTGTCTCAATTGGTCTCGGAGCGTCCGACAGTCATTATCAGTTTAATCTTTAAAAGGGCTGTGGGCCAACGCAGGGAAAAACGCAGGGTTGCGTGCAATAGGTGTGTTAAGTGAGGGGAAGGTGGTCAGGCTCTTAGTGAGAACCAGTTTGTCCCAAATGTCAAGCATTGTTTTAGTAGGAGTGGAAATAAATGCACTGAGGTGCCGGGAGTACTTGGGAATCCACTCGGGATCCTAAAGTAGTGTACAAGTCACCGCTCTGGCCATATGGAGCAGAGGCTACCCAGTCAGAGACGAAGCGTGGATGTGCTGCCTAATATTACTCTTACTATTTAACAACAAGGGGTGGTGATGGGCAGAGTGTCTGAATTAAGCAGAATACTCTCACCCAGTCAAGAGATCAGGGCTAGATCCAACACCGTTTTTAGCTCACTGCACCATCCCAGCTCACAACCTGGCTATATGCAAATTAGTCTGTTCCTGTCCAGTGCATGATGGGAACAGTGCAAACCAAACTACCAAGCCAATTCTTACACTGGGAAGGAAACAAGCTTCTGGGGAACGGTTTCTGGCATTTCAGCCGTCGTCGGCCCGGCTTGCTTGAATCCTGATGGTGCAATGAGCAAGGGACTCACATCTGAGTATACCCTTCCACGCTTATGGTGGACAAAATATTTAACAGCAAGGGGTGGTGATGGACAGAGTTTCTGAATTAAGCAGAATACTCTCATCCAGTCAAGAGATCAGGGCTAGATTCAACACCGTTTTTTAGCTCACTGCACCATCCCAGCTCAGAACCTGGCTATATGCAAATTAGTCTGTTCCTGTCCCAGTGCATGATGGGAACAGGGCAAACCAAACTACCAAGCCAATTCTTACACTGGGAAGGAAACAAGCTTCCGGGGACCGGTTTCTGGCATTTCAGCCGTCGTCGGCCCGGCTTGCTTGAATCCTGATGGTGCAATGAGCAAGGGACTCACATCTGAGTATACCCTTCCACGCTTATGGTGGACAAAATATTTAACAACAAGGGGTGGTGATGGACAGAGTTTCTGAATTAAGCAGAATACTCTCACCCAGTCAAGAGATCTGGGCTAGATTCAACACCGTTTTTTAGCTCACTGCACCATCCCAGCTCAGAACCTGGCTATATGCAAATTAGTCTGTTCCTGTCCCAGTGCATGATGGGAACAGGGCAAACCAAACTACCAAGCCAATTCTTACACTGGGAAGGAAACAAGCTTCCGGGGACCGGGCCGACGACGGCTGAAATGCCAGAAACCGGTCCCCGGAAGCTTGTCTCCTTTCCGGTGAAGAATTGGCTTGGTAGTTTGGTCTGCCCTGTTCCCATGATGCACTGGGCCAGGGACAGACTAATTTGCATATAGCCAGGTTCTGAGCTGGGATGGTGCAGTGAGCTAAATAACGGTGATGGATCAGGCCCTGATCTTTGGACTGGGTAAGAGTGGTCTGCTTAATTCAGACGCTCAGTTCATCACCACCCCCTTTTCTAATATTACTCTTAAGAGATTAAGGCATGCAAGTCTCCCACAATCATGTGTCTGCATCATATGGGTATTAGAAATTCTGGGTTGATTCCCATTCCACAATATCTTCTCGGGAGATTGGAGTAGGCAAGGTCTGGAATAGGTACAAAGCCTGTAGTAGGATGTTCGTTTTCACTACATTAACCCTTCCCATCCACAAAATCGGCAGGGGCCTCTAAGATGGCACAACAGTGTGGGGGCCAGTTCGCTCTTGTCATGTGGCAAGTGTGATGGTGAGAGATAGGTCCAGGTACTTAATCTTATCGAAGCATAATCAAAACAAGGCTAGGTTCTGGAGCTGAGGCTAGTCAGCCGATGGTACCGTGATATTGAGTATGCTTGATTTGGACATATTCACCTTAAGCCAGTTAAATGTCTCAAATTCCGTGAGGCTTGAAACCACCGCCAGGATGGGAGGTGGTTGTTTGCGAGAGTTTAAGAAGTAGGTCATCTGTGAATATATTGATCTTGTGCATTTGACCTCCAAAGGTTATGCCCTCTATGTTCCTGGCCTCCCAGATATGAGTGGCTAAGGCAAATAGGAAGAGTGTCAGCGGGCAGCCATGCCTCGTACTGCTCCGAATTGTAACGGTATTCTACCCGTTGACCCCAATGGTGGCCACTGAAGCTACGTAAGAGGCCATGATCCTGGAAATCATCTACGAGCCCAACCCTATTTTAACTGAGACCCCACTCAGGAAAGCCCAGTTAACTCGGTCAAAGGCCTTCTCTACGTCCAGCGAGAGAAGGCAAGCTGGTATATTACGACAATCCACCTTTTCCACCAAATGCGGTACCCGACACACATTATCTGCTCCCTGACGATTACGTAGGAAACCTAACTGATCAAGATCCATTCAGAGAGGCATCATTCATTTCTTGTGGCTAGGATCTTAGTGAAGATTTTTGCATTTGTTTTCAAAGGTGCAATGAGTTGATAGGTGGAGCAGACTGTCGGTCCTTGCCTGGCTTTGGGATGAGTAATATTTCTGAGCCAGCCAAGGATGGGAATAATGCCTGTGTCATGTATGAAAGAGTTGAAAAGACCACCAGGTGGTCACCCAAGTCAGACGCAAATAGCCAATAGAACTGAACGATATGCCGTCTGGTCCAGGAGTCTTTCTCAATGGTAGTGTGCGCAGCGCCAGACGAAGTTCCTTCTCTGATATAGGGACCTCTAGCAGTTCTACATGTGCAGTCTGCATAGGCTCCCAGTCATATTGCGCCAAAAACTCTGCTGGTGGAGCGTCCTTATACTGGGCCTGGTAGTACTCATGGAATTCCCTCCTCTTATCACGTACTGTTGTTGTCCAGTCCCCGGTTGATGCCTTGACTTTGGCGTTACGTGCTTTTGCTAGTGCTTGGCGTAGTCTACGGGCTTTTCGCTTTTTTCCCACATTCATAGTAGCGCAGGGTCTAAATTGGAGTGGCATGATGAGCAAAAGAACATTGGATTTAAACCGGATCTCTTGACTGGGGGTGAATGTTTGATTTGTTCTGCATTTCGTCCATCATTTGTATGTCTTTTGACCTCTCCCTAGATGGCGGGTACGGAGAAGCGAGTCCCCAATGCAGAGCCTGTATTGTTTTTGCTTGAACCAGTTTAAAACTGCATTGCCAGGTGCTCTGCCACACAAGGGAATGGAGCTGGTGTCCCCCACTGTCCCTTATGGCGGCTGAGCCAATCCTGGTGCTGTGGATGGGGATCAGATGCTCAAAGGGGACTGGAGAGGCCGAAGCTCGTGTCCTACTCAATCGCAAGTCACGCCATGCCTCCAATATGATGATTTTAAATGAATTAGTCCCTCAACTACCAAATAGTTCCAGCCTGCAGGGAAAAGAAACAGGGCGGTGATCTAACTATAATCGCCAAACAATCCATAAATTGAGAGAAAATTATAGCTGATTTAGCAGTATTTCAGATAAAATAGACTGACCCTTATAAAGTCTTGTGTCATATTGTTCTGTGGTCAGATCCAAACACTTTGAGGAATATCGGGACAAAATATAAAGAAAGCTGAATCTTACATGGCAACACTACAAATTAATAATGAACCTATCAACGTTATGACTGACCATATTGTTAATCCTGGGAAGCTTAGTTAATTCAAAGCATTGAACAACGAGAAGTGCTTAGGCCTTGTGAAAAGTAACAATGCGACTGGGTCACTATGTGACTTACAACTGGCTAAAGTACACAGAGACCTTCTAATAAACTCCCAAGTATGACTTAACAACACTGATATTACTAGATTTGTCTTCCCGAGTTTGATACTGCAGCCCACCGGTTGCTATTACAATGACTGGTGGAATGTGATATCAGCGGTATAGCCTTGAGTTTGATTTACTGTTTCTTGACTGATTGGTACAAGTAGAATTAGGTCTCTATTTTACTTCATTTACATATGAACCCCTATTGAAAATGTTGGACTTACATCATTGATATATGCAGATAATGAACAAGTTACCTACCTTCAGTAATGATCTTTCTGGTGGATACTTTAACTGGTTATTCATCACCTTCAGAATATCCTCAGGCACCAAACTAGATCTAAAAGCTTTAGCAGCAGTGTTCCATCGTGCTGCTAGGTGGCACAGTATGGTTCCACATTGATTTACGCCCCAGAAGTGATGGACTGGAACCGCATTTAAGCACCATCCCTTCACACCAACATGTTTTTTCTTGACTCCTTGCACACCTTTGAAAGTCATGCACAAAATAATTGGAGATGGCAGTGTAGAGATTTCTAATTTGAGATATGTTTTATGGTAAAAAGAGCCTACTCTTTTTACCATGGGAAAGCAGTGAGGAATCTGCTGTAAGATTGAGTATCCACCAGATAAGAGTGTTACTAAAGCTAAGTAACTTTCCCTTCTGGAAGATACTTCTAACAGATTTCGCACCTTTAGGGTCAATACCAAAGCAGTATATCCCAAGGTGCAGGGTCTCTGGAGTGGGCTCAGACCAAAAATGCCTGCAGGACAGAATGGGTAAAATGCTCTTCTCTTCGGGCATGGCTGTCAAGCTAGTAGTGCTTTGTAAATGTGACAGACACCCACATCGCAGCCTCACCGATTCCAGGAACAGGCACTCTGCATGCTAACGTGGTGGTAGCAGCCTTGGCCCTGGTGGAATGAGCCCCTAGTTCATCTGGAGGCTGCTTTTACCCAAACTGTAGTAGACCATAATGCAAAAGACTATCTACCTTGACAGAGTCCTTTTCAGTACTGTTTTGCCCATCTTTGCTCCACAGAACGCTGATCATCTACCCAGTGTGATCAACGTTAAAACTTATTTAGGGTCCCACTGATGGAGTTTCTCTTCCTCTTTTGCGAAGTGAGGTGGGTCAAAGAACATTGGACGGATGATAGAGTGCCCAACGTGAAAAGAAGTCACAACTTTCAGCAAAAATTCCTCCTTGTTCCTCAACACCAGTTTGTCTGGAACTGATGGTGTAGATCAAGAGTCTTGACCTCACTCACAGATGAACTGAAGTAATTGCGACATGCAAGAGGTCAAAGTCAAAAGACGTAACGATCAGCTGTGCATCGGCTTAAAGGGCGTATATGTGAAAAAAGTCAGTACCACCTTAAGGTCCCACTGTGGCTTCTCAGACAGTTTGGAAACTGATATTTTGTATCAAACCTTTGATTAAACCATCATAGCAGGTGATTCAAATAAGGACAGTTGACTCAGAAAAGGTAAGAAGGCAGATTGGTAACCCTTAATTTTGCCCGCTACAGCTTTTGCTTGTGCCAAAGACAACAAAACATTCCACAGTTTGGCTTGCAGTGGATATGTTTTGGGGGCTCCAAACATGCTGCAATTTTGCCTCAGTGCCTGGAATAAATGGCTTTTCCAGGCAACGAAAACAACATCCACAATCTCTGGCGTTGGATTAACTGCTACTGCTCATTCGCCACGAAAAAAGTGTAGATTGCGCAGATTTGGGTAAAGAACCCTGTAATACTGTTTTGACATAAGACCCCCCTGAAGCAGTATACTGATCGATTGGAAGATGCTCATGGCTAGAAGTTCAAGTTACTGCCTTCTCCTGGTCCAATCTGAAGCAAACAGGATGACTTGGGCCTATCATTCCGTACCTTCGCCAGAACTCTGGACAGGACAGACACAGGCAAAAAAATGCACAGGATTCCAGTGCTCCACTCTAAAGCGGAATTCATATTTTTGTGAGAGTGCAACTCTTAATGGATAGGCATTTTGACATCGCTTGTTCTGTACAGTGGCAAAATAATCCAACCAGGTTTCTACCCCTGCTGATGCAAGATGTCCCTCACCTCCTTGGTATGGACCTGCCATTCGCAATCCACCCGGTGTCGCCAGCTGAAGTCGTCCACCCTGGCGTTTAAAGATCCCACTAAATGTTTCACGATTGGAGAGATTTCCCCACACTCCAGCCAGCTCAAGGTATGTAGGACCTCATGGCAAAGGACCCAATACCATACTCCGCTCTGCTTGTTGCAATAGCACATGGCAGTGGTGATGTCTGTCAGAACCTGCACCAGCCTTCACTTGATGGACTGCTGTAAGGTCTTCAACACCAGGCAGGTGGTCTGCAGCTCCAACAGATTTTTGTGGAGCTGGGTTAATGCCGGAAACCAGAATGATCTGATCTCCAACTCTCCCAAATGACCTCCCCAGCCCAGCAGGGACGGATCGGTCATTGCTGTCTGCTCTGGGTGGGGAAGAAGGAGGGACCTGCCTCTGGTTAGGTTGAGCAGCCACCTTTGCAAATCTCTTGTAGTCTTCGCCGAAACCTACATGACATCCAACAGGCTTCCTTAGTGCTATGTCCACCGATACTTTAAATCCCACTGCAGATCCCACATATGCCACCTGGCAAAGTGGACAAGCAGGTTGCATTAGGCTAGCAGGCCAATAAGCCTCAGAACCACACTCACCGAAATCCCGAACCGAGGCTGAAACAAATGTTCATAACCCAAATATCTTCGACTCGTTGTGATAGAGAAAAGGCAGTGAAATGTAAATGTGCAGAAATGCTCCTACAAAGGGAAGCTTAAACAAAGGAGCCGGGTGCAACAATATCAGGAGGTGGTCTACGACTGACTTTATCATGCCCACCTTCAACAGCCAGTTATTGAGGCAGGGTGAAAATGTTATCCCCAACTTTGGAAGTTGGGCGGCCCCACCTCCATCACTTTTGTGAACATGCAAGGGGTTCTGGTGAGGCTAAGGGGAACAGAAAATGCTCCTCGCTAACTTTGTACCGCAAATAAATTCAGAGATTGGGATCAAGTTTGAGTGGCACATTTATGTCCCCAAAACTTTTCTGACTATAAAGAATAGTGGTTTTGGGACCTTCTTGTATTTCAGTGTGGAATTTTACATACCTGATCATCAACCGCGAAGAGTACCTGTTGTAGAAATGGCTTAGAGAGTGGGAATGTAACTGGGCCCTAAACTTTGAGTGGGACCTGCATGTTTTCTCCAGCTGCTCTGCGACACGGTTCAGTGACTCAGATCACCTATGAGTTCACAGTGTTACATTCTCTACATGACTTGGAGTCTTGCTGTGAGCCCAAGCACTAAAGGTATACCTAGTGAGGCTCCATCATGGGCATGTGTTTCCAACAGTCGCTGCATTGTTTGAGCCCAGAAGTTTTAGGTGGTGATGTCGCTCCTTGCACACTGGATTTTACTTTTTTGAGTTAAAAAGGGGGAGCAGAGGTACAGATCTGCATTCGAAGGTGCAGAAAGAAAGGAACTGATGTGGGTGCACAGGGGCGGTGCTTATATCCAACTCTGGCCCATCACTTTTGGGTGGAACAAAATCAACTCAGAGATGCCTGGCACCTCCTAGCGGAGAAAGCTTCTGGGTCCCTGCTGGTGCTATATTCTACTCTAAAGGTGATGAATCTGAGGATAAAAAATTCATCAGAAATACAAATTCCTTCTATAATCCAATTACAGTTGCAACTTAACAAAATTGCCATTTATTATGAATTCGAGAGCCTCACTCTGGCCTCTCTACCGACCAAATTACTACATTAAGAACGTCCCCAACAGAAACCCATTGCGGGTTGGAATTATCACCGCATAATATATTCTACTGCTTTACTCAGGAATGAGCCTTGAGAAAGTCGTGGGTTACATTCCCAATACGACGAAACACGTGTTGGCTGTGAAATTCCAGGAATTAAACTTCAAAAGAATCTACCGGATCCTATGAACAAGAATCATTTCTGAATGCAAGAGTGATGAATGTGAAATACTAACATACGAAAAAGAGACATTGATATTCCACGTGTGCTAGGAAGCGTTTTTTGAATCTTCAGATAGAGTATCTACCAGAAACAGCTTTATGGAAGGTAAGTAACTTGTTCTTTTATCATATATGTTATATATGCTCTAGGACTAGGACTACTGCCTTCTAGAAGGACTTCTACCCAAAATCCTCATCACAGTTTAGGAGAGAGAGGTATTTAAATAGCTACCCGTGGTGCTGTTGAATAGGCTGTGTGTTTTAGCACCATTGTTGATCATAGACTGGGTTCCATTGCTCCTCTGCCTGCAAGGCCGTGTCATGGCCAGATCACAACACAGCACTAATTGAGACCCTGACATCAAGAAGGGCCAAAAGCCTACTAGGCCTCTAGAAGTTGCTGGCATAGAGAGTACATTTAGGACTGCTTGTCTTGGTGCCAAAGTCAAGTGGGCTAAAGAGTTTATCAGGGATTACCAAGAAAAGATTCTGGAATGTGAGAAAGGTCTGAGAAACGTCTCCACCCTGGAGAGAGGCCTATCTTTAGTACATGGTGTCTAATTGTATGTTTTTTGCTCATGCATCTATCTGCTTGCGTCGCAAGCAGTCACCCTTGAAGGATAGAAGTGTTATCATACCCGTTGTCATAGGCGTGGTCCCTTAGGCATCCTTACCACTTTCAGCAGCTCAAGACATGCAGTTGCTGAATCCTAAAGTTGGATCCTGCATGCTGATGGCTTGGTACGGTGCCTTCACTATGTGTGAACCCCGTGGTGGATCATAGGATCTCTGGATTCCCAAACAGCCCTACACAGCCCATGCGCGTTCATTGGTGGTCCCTTGCTGCCACATTGCACAAGGTAAGACTGTTCTTTATTTCTCTATAGTCAGGTATGCTCAGAGCCGTCTGCTTCTGAGTTGTCTTACTTGTATCCACCCTCGAAATATTCATACAGCCCTGAGACGTCATAACCCTTAAATATTCGTTCCATTCTAAACCGGGGTAAACGTGTGACATGGGGTGATTCTAGACTGTCAGTTTCTGCAGCACGAGTTTCATATTAACTGTGACTAACTTTTGTGTGGGTGTTTGCTGATCTTACCTTTTTTCTTGACGCTCATGCCTTTAGGGCGGCGAGACTGATTTTTTTTTTGTATTTCAGGTTCTATCCATTTTACCTTTAATCTGGGTACTTCCTTTTTAAAACCGGTTTGTATTACTTTGTTTGGCTGGTTTCTATTAAAAAGACAAAAACGATACCCGTTTCTGTTGTAATAAAATACCATCTCTGGTGAGTCAGTTCCTCTATTAGTTGCAGAATAAAAATGCCTTTATTGTATATCTAAGCTATCTGTAAGATGAGACACTTATCCTTGGTTTGGTTTACTCTCTCTTTAGTACCAAAAGGGGCAATTATAAATACGTTTAAATCAACCAATTGAAGTGATAAAAAGTCTAATGTCGGACTGATTTCCCAAAAATAAGCGTTTTATTGCTATTTTCCTTTTTAGTAAGTTTGCTCTCTACGTACTTAATTAGGTAATTATATTAACATTTGTCCATAACTCCTTCTTCTGATAAGCAGGAAGTTCAACAACTCCCTAAATATGTCAGTATTCAGTAAGCCTTTCCTTAAAACAAGTTTATTTGACCCAATGTATTTTTTTTTAGTTTGAAGTTGAATACCAGTATTGGTCTTGTATATCTTGTGTATGTGCAGAACATTTGGTTGGATGAAAAATAACCTCGGTAGAAGTTGAAACAGAAAAGAAAATAAAGTAAATATCTACATTACTTATTAGAATGCACCTCCGCCTCCTAGAAACTGCAACCTTTTTGAGCACAGAACTGCAGAATAATTTAAACTCTCAGCTGTGCAATTGTAAGCCCCTGCTATATCTTTCACCTGTGAATTTCTAAGGCCCATTTATAATGTGTGGCCTGATCCAAATGAATTATGCCACCGATGCTAGACGTAGGTATAAAGTTCTGACCTTAGACAATTTGGGGATTTTAGCTAATGGTTTTGCCACCTGGAAGTAACAGCCTATATAGATGCAAAGTACATTTTTTGGTCTAGAAAATTGAGGAGACAGTTGAACATCGTTTTTTTTATCCACTTGTGTAGTTTGTTACGGGTCCTGAAAGGAAAGGAAAACGCGGACTACCGGAGCATATTGGAGCAAAACACTATACCCCAAAATCTGGACACCTCAAAATGTACCTTAATCAGTGTTCCCCCATGTCACTGGCTCGGAGACTGTGTTATGCCTGAATTTCATGAGGCAATGTGTCCTCAACTTAAGGCACCTCCCAAAACAACAAATCCGAAAAATAAAATTCATTAAGTATTTGGGTTGAGATTGAATTGGCAGACTCAATAACTGAGTTATATAGATCAATGAAAAGTTAAAGGATTTTATTACAGAATTAAAAAATAAAGTGGTACAGAGTAAATGCTATGAAGGCACTCAATGGAGAGGTATACAGAGAATGCAAAATTCAGATATGGGCAGTACAATCAAGAGAAAAGCAAACAGTATCTCTAGCTGCATTTAAGTCTTCAGGAAATTATTTTGGTTCAACCCCAAACTCAAAGAGTTTTTATACATTATTCTTGCATATGAAATCACGGGTTCTGCGGATTCATCCTGGTGTGATCAAATGTAGCATTTCATTAGCAAATTGGAACACATCATAGAAAATGAGTTCCAAAAGAAATAGTACTATATCAATATATACATGTGAAATCAAGTGAAAAAATGCATTCTGCACATTAATTATTTTGATTTATGTTGTTATTATTATTGTTAAAAAACATTGTATATCACTTTTTCTTAACCAGCTCATTTTACACTTTGTCTGATTTTTTTTTTTAGAAAGAATGAGTGCACCAAATCAGCCCCCACACAAAGAGGTCGGCAAGCCTATTGAAATTGTGGAAGATCACAGCTACAAGCAGGAAAAAAAGATCAGGACCGCCCTTCGTTCAACAGAACGTGATCATAAGAAACATGAACAGTGCTCCTTCATGCTGGACTCGGTTGGCGGGTCCATGCCAAAAAAATCTATTCCAGACGTTGATCTTAATAAGCCTTACCTCAGCCTTGGCTGTAGCAATGCTAAACTTCCCGTGTCGGTGCCCATGCCGATTGCCAGAACTGCTCGCCAGACTTCAAGGACGGACTGTCCTGCTGACCGCTTAAAGTTCTTTGAAACCTTGCGACTTTTGCTAAAACTTACCTCAGTGTCTAAGAAAAAGGAAAGGGAACAGAGAGGGCAGGAAAATACCTCCATGTGGATGAGCCGCTCCAATGAACTTCTCTGGCTTGAACTGAAAGCATGGCATGAGGGAAGGAGCATCAATGACCAAGACTTATATCTCTACACTGCTCGCCAAGCGATTCCCGACATCATTAATCAAATCCTCACTTTTAAAGTTAATTATAGCAGCATCTCCTGTGTACGGAATGGGGCGGGCCTCAATGGTACTGCAGGGCAAGGGCAATCCAGGGCCACCCACGGTGTCAGTGTTCTCGGGCTTTCAAGCTACAAGGACCATCTGCAGCGCCAGCGGGTCTCATTTGAGCAGGTGAAGCAGATAATGGAGCTGTTGGAATACGTTGAAGCACTTTATCCATCTCAGCAAGCCCTTCAAAAGGACTATGAGAAGTATGCTGCAAAAGACTTTCAGGACAGAGTGCAGGCACTCTGTCTGTGGCTAAACATAACTAAGGACTTGAACCACAAGCTAAGGATTATGGGGACTGTCTTGGGTGTTAAAAATTTGTCAGACAGTGGCTGGCCAGTGTTTGAAATGCCTTCTCCTCGACAATCCAATGAACATGACGAGGAAGATGAGGACACGGAACGAGAGGAGGATGATGTGATGAAGGACTCCTCTGGCACTTGTTCGGACATAAGCGAGGATGAAGAACAAAGCTCTGCAAGGAACACTGCACAAATCAGGCAACTCATGGAGAACAATTTTGCAGGCAAACCAAAAGTTCCCTCTCCGGACCATTTTTTGAGGAGTCTGGATCGGCTTGCCTCGGAGGATGACTCTTTCTGCTTGGCAACACATGATTGCAGCCCCGACATTGGCTGCAGTAGGCATTGCTTGACCTCCATGTACAGACCTTTTGTAGATAAAGCTTTGAAGCAAATGGGATTAAGGAAATTAATTTTACGACTTCACAAGCTCATGCATGGCTCCTTGCAAAGAGCACGTATTGCATTAAGAAAGACTGATCACCCACTAGAGGTAGGTATATTTCCACGCAGGTTAGATGTCAATTCATTACGTTTCTAGCGATTTCATATATATATATATATATATATATGTATATATATATATATATATATATATAATATTGGAGCATTGTGTTGACGTCACAAAGAGGCTAGAATGACACACTTGATAAATGTCTCAAGAGGATGCATTAGGATCTGCAGTGCAAACAGTCACTTCAGATGGTATTCACAGGAACCTAAAACCTGAATGGCTTGTAACCGTGTCTTCCTGTCACATGGGACGCAGTGCACCTGATTAAAGTTCAGTGGATTTCTCCGACAGTGATATGAAGTTTATTATTTCACATTTATTACAGGAAGACTGTAAGCAGTGCCTATTATGAGAAAGCTTTACTCTCTAACATCTGTGTAATGCATTTAACAAAAAAATTGTTTGCAGGTTTTATGTATCTCCCTTGCTTACACTCTCCTCCCTTATCTCCCGCACTCCTGTTTGTTGTACACCTTGTTCTTGGATGAGCAGGCTTTACTGTCGTCCGTTGGCCAAGTTGCTGACTGTTTGTCCAGTGGCCAAGTTGCTATTTTAACAGGAAGATGTAGGTTCTAATATTGACTTTTCCCCTTGACCAAATTGTCAAAGACTTGAAAAATCACTCTTCTCTCTGTATCGCCTATTCTTTCCGTCTACCAAAATGAACAGTGCATAGAGAAGAATCAATCTATTGTTGCACTGTACATAAAATGTATTTGTGTATTGTTGTTCAGGCATATTGACATTTCTCCGTTTCAGGCAGCCTCATTATTAAACAATAGGGGAGTTTGTCAGTTTACTTGTGATTAAAGCAGGCTTCAAATAGAAGACAGGCAAACGGATTTCGATAGAGTTAGTTGTTGCCATGCAGGAAGCAGTGATGGGATGAACTAGAAAGAACGGGCTCGGCACTGGTAGCTCGGTAGGTTCAGCACAGAATATGGAGGATAGAAGGTTTCAGCAGGGCCAACAATTGGGAAGGGATATGTCGGAATAAGTACGATGAAAGAGCTTGAAGGGGGTGCTGTCATGTTTTCTGCTCAATTTCAGTCTTGAAATTTGATTTGAAACCAATTTGATAGACTACTTTAGCATTAGTTGGATATCAAAAGCGCAGGAGATGTCGGTGTTGAATATATGTATGTAAGCATGATGACTGACTACCAACCACTGTTAATCACGGTTAAGCATGAATGAGTAGTGTCCGCTTAAACCCCCCATTTATTAAATTTTTTGTGACAGCCGAAATGTTGTGCTAACAATTTTATTATTATGTTTTATGCTCATTTCATTTTGCGCTGGAAACTTCATTCCAAGTGAACGTAATTTATCAGCCTCCTGCCCCATTTGTCCCTTCACTTGCTACCCTTTTTATCTTCACACTGCGAGCGCCTTTGATATAAGATCAAAAATGCATGCTTGTGACACAATATCTCCCGTAATTAGCAATCTGGTTTGTTGGCTCAAATAATTATTTCCCTATCTAAGTGGAAATGGCGCTCGCTATGGGTTGCTGACATTGGCTCAGCTAGTCGGATTAACATTGTTTGACTCCATTTTAGGATTAATGAATGTTGTAAACCATAACTAACCAGTGAAGCTGCACACACACTGCTCATCTTAGTGTTGTGCGGATGTAACTGGCCTTACTGATCATTTTGGAGGAGTGAAAGGTATGGCCGCAGACCTCTTGACCCTGTGAGGAGCAGTGTGTCAAGGAGAATCTGGTTCCTTTGGTATTCTAGGCATTGTCCCCGCAGCAGTAACTCAACATTCACACTGAGACTTTCAACTCTACTAAAACTCCATTTCAGTATTCTGGCTGAGCCTCAAGGTTAACAGCTGCAGTCAATGTGTATTTGTATTATTTGTATTTGTATTATGTATTTGTAAAGCGCAACTATCGCTCCGGAAGGAGCATCCTGGCGCTGGCTGGATAGTAAGCATACAGTTGATGGAGCAGAATTAGATGGCGGCCATGACATATTCGTCTGGGAGATTGAAAATCCAGGTTTTTAGTTGCTTCCTGAATTGGGTTTCTTGAGTCTGCAACCTAAGATTTTTAGGCATGGAGTTCCAGGCTCTAGAGGACAGATAGGTCAGGGTCTTACCACCTTTGGTTTTGAGGTTGAATTCAGCTAGTTTTATCAGGTTGTCATTAGAGGATCTTAGCGTCCTGGAGGGGTTGTAGTGAGGGTAACGCCTGGTAAGATACTTTGGGCCTGTGCTGTTAAATGCCCGAAAGGCGATGATTAGAATTTTGAAGAGTATCCTTTTGTGCAGAGGAAGCCAATGAAGGGTTTTCAAAGCAGATGATGCTGAGGATTTCCTTGGAAGTTTTAGTACTAATCTGGCTGCTGAGTATTGTACACTTTGGAGTTTTTTCAGTGTAGATTTTTTCACTCCTGCCATCAGGCCATTACAATAGTCGAGGCGGGCGAGGATTAAGGCCACTGCTACCGTCTTTCTTGAGTCAGTGGGTAAGAAGTCAAAAAACTTTTTCAGAGATTTTATGATACTAAAGCAGCTTCCTGCCACATTCCTGACATGTTAGTAAAAAGATAACTCGGTGTCAAACAGGACTCCGAGATTTCTTGCTGTCACCACGGTCTGAGGAGGAGCAGTGGAGTCCTCTGGCCACCATATGCTGGGACAGAAATTGAAATTTTTTCCCATCGGGAGAATTTCTGTCTTGCTGGCGTTACATTTAAGATGGTTTTCTTCCATCCAGTGGAATACCTCCTTCAGGCAATTCTTGAGATTTTGTTCAGCATTAGTGGAGTTTTCGTCTAGTGGCACAATGAGTTGAGTATCATCGGCATACGATGTCACAAGTATGCCGAATGATTCAATCAAAGAAATAAGAGGGACCAAGTACACATTAAATAGTAGAGGGCTCAGAATGGAACCCTGAGGAACTCCCGACAGAACCTTTTTTTCTTTGGAGTGGAAATGGCCTAGTACAATGGTTTGGGATCTATCTGTTAGAAAGGATGTAATCCACGCTAGAACCACATCTGAGATACCAATGTCTTTTAGTCTGTCTAACAGTATGGAATGTGAGATGGTATCGAACGCTGCTGTAAGGTCCAATAAAATCAGGACGGCGTTCTTTCTTTGATCCTGCAGCATTTTTATGGAGTCTGTCAATTCAATTAATGCCGTCTCTGTAGAATGATGAGGACGGTAGCCTGATTGTTGTGGATGGAGTACATTGTATCTTTCTATATGGTTTTTTAGCTCTTTATAGACCATCTGTTCAGTGATTTTACCCAAGACTGGGAGGAGTGAAATTGGGCGTAGATTGGCGAGGTCTGAGGGGGATTTATTTAGCTTTTTCATCAAGGGTTTTACCATTCCCTGTTTCCATTCTCGTGGAACTGTGCCTGTATTGAGAGAGGAGTTTACAATCTCATTTATGATGGGATTCACCACATCAATTAGCTGATGGAGAATTCGTGGGGGACAGGAGTCGGAGGGAGCTCCTGATTTACATGCTAGGATTACTTCGCGTGTTTGGGATAAACTGACCGGTGTAAAAATTTTGAGACTACCAATTTTGTTGTCTCCCTGATCGGAGAGGGTAGAAGTCTGGGAGACTGGAGGTGTAGGAAAGTCTTTCTGTATTAAGTCAATTTTCTCTTCAAAAAAGTCAGCAATTTGATTGCAGAATTCTTGGGATGGAGGTATTTCGGACTGTAATGCTCTGGGATGGGTAAAAGTCTTGACTATAGAAAACAATGTTTTTTGTTTTTGTTTTGCTTCCTTGATGGCATTGATATAAAATTCTTTCTTGGCGATTTTTATACTGCAATGATATGCCTTCCTCAGCTGAATGTAGGAGTTTCTATCTGCGGAGTCATAGGTTTTACGCCAATTGCGTTGGCTTTTTTTACATAGTAGATGGGCTGTGGCTAATTCTGGAGTAAACCAGGGGGCATTTATCTTGCCTCTTTTCTCCGTTCGTCTAGAACGTTTGGGTGGAGCACGTTCTTTGATCTCATGCTGCATCCAACTATGGAAGCATTTTGAGTCTTTTTCTGCGTTGCCAGTCAGACTGGGGATCTGTGTCGGAATGATGGGCTTGAGTTTAAAATTGTCCTCTACCATTGTCCAGTTAACATAGTTCTGTGAATGATGACTGGATTTAACTAAATTTTGGGGACGTGAGGTTCTGATGCAGAAAGGGATCAGACTATGGTCTGTCCACATTTGTGGGACAGGAGATTGGGTTTCTAGGAGGGGGAAGTTGGTACAGACCCCGTACAATATGTGTCCAGCTTGATGTGTGGACTGTTTTACCCTTTGTTGTAGGTTAAAAATTTCCAAGGTCTGATGAAAATTAAGTGCCTGCATATCCTCTTTGGATTCAAGGTGCAGATTAAAATCACCCAGGAGAGTGAAATGCGGGTAGTGAATGAGGAGCTGACCTAAAGAGTCACTAAGAGATTCCAAGAATTTGGTAGCACAGCCTGGGGGGCGGTAAATTAGTCCTCCTGAAAAGGAGGAGGTCTCGTTTAATTTGATTGAAAAACCAAGTCCTTCAATTCCTTTGAGGGAGTCTAAATTGAATGTGTGACATTTGATGTGATTTCTTAACACCAAGGCTACTCCTCTGCCTCTCCCCTTCAGTCTGTCCTGTCTAAAGATGGTATAGCCTTGTGGGAGGGTGATGGCTAGGTCTGGGTTACTATTATCAGTGAGCCATGTTTCGGTTATGAGGAGGCAATCCAGATCTAACTCGAGGATGAGATCTTTTATGTCTTGGCTATGGTTGCACATGGAGCGAGCGTTAATCATCCCTCCTTTAAAGTATGAAATATTATCGACCGAGTTAGTTAGAGGAGCTATTGTCTTAAGCGGGGACCGAGAAGAGGTCCACCTGCAAAGCCTACAGCTAAACGGCCCTTCAGTAATATTCATCTCAGCCTTACAAGTGCAGCTCTTTGCTATGTGTAAACTTCGAAGGAAGTTAGCCTGGTACCTTATGATGGAAGGTTCATGTCCAGAGTTTCCTGCGCATGTCGAGTTCTTGGCGCGGACGGGCGCCGACGGGCGCCGACGGGCTTGCCTTGGCGCGCCCGCTGCGCGTCCAAAAGATGCACATGATTTGTAGGCAAGGAAGGCGACGTCGGGGGGCGTGGCCTCAAAAGGGGGCGTGGCCTCGGTCTTCGCCGAGATGACGGCGTGGGGGAAATGTAGAAGGTGGGGGCCAAAGCAGCGTGCAAGTGTAAGTAAGAGTTAAGCCATCATCACACAGTATTGGTGTAGATCACCTTCACACTTGTGACCATTAACAAGTGGACAGACAAGCCAGTTATTTACCATCCAGTATCAGAAATACTACACAAATCAGCATGCCACAATGACAAAATGTTATAGAGTCTGTTTTGGCACACCTTTGTTCAATTTTCCGGATATTGGTATATACAGGAAGGGCATAGGATAGTTCCCATGTGTTGTCCTGGATTGCCCATAGTGTCGACAGGACGGTTGTCCCTTACAAATTTGCATAACAAATTTGCATAACCGCCAGTTTTTGTTTGCTTTAATTTAAAGATGTGATCTTTAATTGTAACACAGCATGGCACTTATATCTTTTTTGTGTGTGATGCAATGTTGCTTTACCTGGTTGCACCAAGCTCATGCTCTGTCAAATGGGCGAGAGCACTAACGAGGACTTTGCCCAGTGTTGTCTAGTATTTTAAATTGCATATTATACTTGTGGATCAATGTAGTAGGTCTGGAGAGAGGAAACCAGGATAAATGACCAGTCATCTTATTGTAATGTCATGTAAACTAATTTCAATGGATTTACTTGAATTTTCAGTGTAGGGTTTCCTGTTTTGCTTCTGAACCCAGAATGAATTGTTGTACGGACAATAATGGCATTCACCCACACCTCCTTTGTTCCTCTAATCCTTAGATTTTTTTGTATAATATAAAGGCACCATCCTTTGCTTGATTCTGCCCCGTCCAGGCAGTCACCCGTCCCTTAGTGTCCTCAATAGATTAACTTTCTTTCACATTAGGTAAGAAATGTTATATATAGACTTTGTCCAGACAGTCCTAAACGTCCTCTGATGGAAATTGAACATCATTATCTAAAAAACAATATGTGAAGCAGTCCTTCTACTTTCAATGTTTGTCCTCTGTGGTAAATATTTAATTACCGTCCTAATTTCTATGCAGGTAAGTACTTAAAATAAAATAACTCAATCGGAAAGAAAGACACAGAGTCCGTGGTGTTAGAGTTCTTAGGGGTTTTATTCCTTCAAAAGGAATGGTTCTAGAACCGGATATCGGATTCCTGACACCACTGGGGTTCAGGAAGGGATAGAGCATACTTTATTGACAATACATAACTTTTATACTTAATGCACATAATGAAAATCAATGCAGAAGGCGTAACAGCTGAGAGAAACAAGATAAGAGCACACACGTGTTAGCAATACGTAATCAGAAGGCGTGAACTAGGGCGTGTACAGAGGTGTGTGCTAGAAGACGTCATATGAAAGTGTCACAAGTGGGTGGGTACATAGCAGAATCTTGCAATGTCAGCAGAAACCTGAAGTCTGGATGCGCGCGCAGCTGTATGACGTGTGATTGACGTAAAGCTGGAGGGTGCAGGGGACTTGACATTTACACTAGAGGAAAGAGACAGAAGTCTGGCATGTCAGATCAACTCGTTCCTGTATCATATCTGATATCTGATGTTTGGGAACCATATTATCTAGAAGGAAAGGTCTCTTGGGCAGAGGCTATCCTATACTGACTATGAATGCGTGCATATGTGCCTACGTGTCTGTGTGTAGAGCGAGGGGGTCGTGGGCCTACCATGGTGACGGGAGCTATGAATTACTTGCATGGAGACAGAGAGGCCGGGCCCTTTGCTCTGCAGCCGGGGATTTGTTTATCTATTCTGCTGGACTGGAATGTGTTTTCGGGAAGCTGAGCTTGGCTATACTGATAGCATGAAGGTAAAATACTGTCTTTGGCAGGCAGGCAGGCCGAGCCAGGCTCCGCTCGCCTCGCAGGGAATAGGACAGAGTTCACGGGTGGGGGCATCCCACGTTGCAGTTTCAGGAGGCAGAGATGCTTTTGAAAAGAGGCTCGATGACAGAAAACAGGGCCTAGCTCGCACAGAGCCAGGAATACGTGAAAATGCACCATACAAAGACGGTGGCAAGGCATATTTAGGAACGGAATATCCGACCCATTCAGGATGGATCTGAAAGAGGACATGTTAACGTTGGACGCAAATGTATTTGCGTCTTCATAGCTGGCAAGGGAAGTTACATGCACTTTAAGCTCGTACATGGAGACGGTGGGGTACACGTTAGGGAACATTTCTTGACCATAAAATTTAATTTTCCTCATTCCCTCCTTGTTCCCTACGGACCCTTCATGATATATCAATCGTCATTAATCTATTTATTTGAGTAGTTAGCATCATCTGCTCATCCTTTTTCATATGGGATTTAGAACGTTGACTTGAATGGGGAGTGCAGGATGTGGCGCACAAGCCGCAAATCGCTGGCCCACATTGTAAACATAGACAGCAACTGAACACTATAAGTATATTGTTCCAAGGAGTGACAGTATTTTCCAACCCCAGGCTGAAATAGTAGTCCAGAGCCAACCGGACCAAGTCCAAGTGCCTGGATTCTGATGTATCTGACTAGCTATCTTATGGAGACGGGTAATAGCCTTATATACGGACGGAGCATTATCTGGGATGAAAACGCAACAAGCTGACCCGAGGACCTTACAGGCTCCTCCGCGATCGGCTAGTATGACGTCAATAACAAGACGATTTTGAAGAACGACAAGTCTCATAGCAGATTGTTCCTCAGTCAAGTTACCTAGGGCGGAAGTAGTCTCTTTCACTACTGCTTCGAGAGTTCTGGTTAAGTGACGTATAGACTTACTATTAAAGATAGCACCTAAGTAGGGAAAGAAACCTTTATTGAAATCTGTGAATTTTTCCCATGCCGTTTCCGTATAGTCGACAATTGGGAGGTCCCGCTTGGGTCTGTGAACTAGACGGGAATTCCTATGATAATCAGGTGGAGCTAAGAAAACAGGTGGCAGCAAGAATCCAATGTAACAGGTCCCATCCCAATCTAGAGGCAAACGTACATATGCGGTCTGACCACAAATGAAATAGGAATGACGTGTAGCTTTGAATGTGGACTTGCCCTTATCACTAAATTCGATCACGGTAGTACATTTACTATGACCCAGGTGTATTGAACCCTTCTTTCTGATACATAATTCACCTTTGACTGGTAGTACTGACATAGTGGGCAAGTCTGGCTCGGTTTCGGAATCAACATTCAGAATCATGAGGTTAAGTGTAAAATTTCCTAATCCATATACTTCATTTTCTAGATCAGTTCCTGTTCTTATGGGAAGTCCCTCCTTGTCAGGATAACATACTCTATGGAGAACTGTATTCAAGTTTCCCCATACCCAGTTACCCTGATACACTACGGAATTTGAATCTAAGGAATTAATTAAACTGAACCAAGCTCCACATGACCCATTGTGAGTGAACGGGTACGGGAAGAGGGGCAGAACTCCCTTGTATTTCTGGTAGGGAGGGAGTCGGCCACATATCCAACAATTAGTAGCGTTGCTGGTCTGATGAGAGTGATGTAACATACTAATGAATGTATTGTTGCGCAGCGCAAGTCGGTAGGACAATTCATGAAGGGGTAACTCACTAAAAGAATGCTCGGCAGTGTCATTAGAAGAAGAATGTGCACGTGTAGCAATAGGAAAGTATATATGTAGAATTACACTTGTGACAATAATCGTAAGACTTAAAGAAAACATAATCCATAAGGTAACAATACAGTAACTTTTGAGAGATTTGCAGTAACGTTGCTTCTTGATCTGTTTCTCTCTATCTCTCTCTCTATTGGGGTCTAGGGCATACATGTCAGAAACTATTTAACCGATTCACCTAGGGGAGGACTTAAACAATTAAACTGTCTGACTTGCTAGACCGCAATTTCAACTTGTACTCCTCTTGCGGAGTTTTCTCTACCATGGGAGGTTTAAAGTCACTAGAATCTGGGCAGTCCTTTGAGGGGGTGGAAAAGTCAGTTTCTGGCAGCAGCAGTTCATTACATTTTTTGACGTGACTTGTATGTATCCACCCTTTTCTGCCCTCAACATTGATTGCAGTCCTCGTGGTTAGAAGGACGAGCTTCGGCTCCTGCCAACGGGGCTCCAGCGGACTCCTCCTGTCGAAATTTCGTATCAGTACAGTATCTCCGGGGCGGACATCGTGTGGCTTCACGTCCGTGTTGTCAGGGAAAGCTGCGGCAACCTGTGAACGACATGATTGGAGTGCAGACATCAAAGAGGCAAGGTAATCTGTCAGCATATTACAGTCAACATCGGTTATTTTCTTAGGCATGGGCGTCCCCCACATATTTGGTGGCCGGCCAAAGACCACCTCATACGGGGATAGCCCTGATCTCGAATGTGGGACCATTCTCATATAGAACAGTGCAACTGGCAGGGCGACTATCCAGTCGACCCCTTTCTCTTTACATATTTTTGCAAGACGGGTTTTCAGTGTCTGGTTGTGCCTCTCTACAAGGCCAGCGGCCTCGGGATGTCGGACGCAATGGAATTTCCACTGATATCCTAGCAGGAGTGAAACCTGCTTCATGAGCTCGGACGAGAATGGCTGTCCGTTATCTGAGTATACAATACGAGGCAAGCCGTACCGTGGGAAGAATTCTCGAACCAGCTGCTTGGCAGTGGTCGGGGCAGTGTAATCTGGGACTGGATATGCTTCGGTCCAACAGGAAAGTGCACAAACAACTACGAGGACGTACTTGAATCCTCGACAACGTTCCATCTGGATATAATCCATCTGGAGGACTTCAAAAGGGTGATCGGGAGGATGAAATCCACCTTGCTCTACAGGGACGCTTTTACCTGGATTGAACTGACAACAGATCATGCAAGTACGCACTTTCTGTTTTGCTGCTGCTCGTAAATGTTTGTTGAACCAGAGATTCTGTAAACTGTCTAACATAGCCTTTTCTCCCAGGTGTGCTGGACTATGTGCTGTATTTATTATGACTTGAACCATAGAGTCGGGGAGAAACCATGTAGATTTTCCCTTCGTCATCCATCCCTGATCTGTCTGGACCCCTCCTAGTTCAGTCTATTTCTTGATTTCGTCTGGAGTAGCATGTGTCTGAATATCGATTACATCTAGTGTGGGATCCCTAACGGTCATACAATGTGTCGGTACTATTGTCTTTGTCACATCAGTTGTCTGGGTGTGAGTCAATGCGGTATGTTTTGCTGTTTGGTCTGCCAGGTCGTTACCCTGGGAAATAGAGTCAGTAACTTTAGTATGTGCTTTACACTTCATGATGGATATGCCTGAAGGCAGATGTATTGCTTCCAACAGTGCTTGAATGAGCGGACCGTGTTGGATCTTGGCACCGTGAGAGGTCAAGAAACCTCGTTCTTGCCATAACATTCCGAAGTCGTGTACAACTCCGAAAGCATAACGTGAATCTGTGTATATGTTAACATTTCTGTTCTTGGCTAGTATACAGGCTCGAGTCAGAGCGATAAGCTCTGCGGCTTGAGCGGACAGTGTATCAATACGGTGTGTTTCTTTGACTTCAGTTTCGGTGGTCACTGCATATGCGGCCACTAATTCTCCTGTGCTTGTTCTCATGCATGAACCGTCAACGTAAAGTGTCAGGTCTAGATTTGTCAGTGCAACATCTGTTAAGTCTCGTCGGGGCTTTGTTACTGCATTAATGATCTCTATACAATCATGCGGGGCTGACTCTGTCATAACCGAGGGTAACAATGTGGCAGGATTTAGAATGTTACAGCGTCTGATTTCTATGTGTGGCTGGAATAGTGTCAGTTCATAACCTGTCAGTCGTGCTATAGTCAGGTGTTGAGTCTGTGTTCGGTTTAGAAGGACTTCTACAGAATGTGGAACTTGTACTGTTAACTGGTGTCCTAATACTATTGAATCGCTTTGTCTGATTGCTAAGGCTGTCGCTGCAACTGATTTTAGGCACGCAGGCAGGGCCTGGGCCACTGGATCCAATGTACTTGAAAAATAAGCACAAGGCTTATGTGAACCTGCTTGATCTTGTGTGAGGACAGACAACACTGTACCATCACGTTCTGTAACAAAAAGTGTAAAAGGTTTGCTGTAACATGGTGTCGCTAGAACTGGTGCTTGACATAAAGCTTTCTTTAATTCCTCAAAAGCCTGTGTATGTTCCTGAGTCCAAGGGAGGACAGTCGAAGTTGCTGCCTCCTGTGTTGTCAACTGTATCAGTGGTTTAGCTAGAAATGCATACTGAGGAATCCATTGTCTGCAGTACGAGGTGAGGCCTATAAAGGCCCGCACTTCCTTTTGTGTCTTGGGTTGTTGTAACTGTGCGATTAACTGAACTCGATCAGGTGTGAGCTGTCTTCCCCACTTGGACAGCAAGTGCCCAAGGTACACCACTTGCTGAACACAGAATTGTAGCTTCGAAGGAGACACCTTGTGTCCCTTGTCGGCCAGAAAATGTAAAACTGTCAGTGATGCTTGTTCACATTCGGGTTCGCTTCGTGCGGTGATCAGCAGATCATCGACGTACTGGAGTAAGGCAGTGTTAACTGGCATTTGGATACAGTCAAGTTGTCTTTTCAGTGCTTGGCTGTAGATGCTGGGGCTTTCTGTGAATCCTTGAGGTGCGCGTGAAAATTTGAAGCTTCGGCCATTTAAACTGAATCCGAAGAGATATTGGCTCTCTGGATCAATGGGTACACTGAAGAAGGCGTTCTTGAGGTCAATTACAGTAAAGAACGTCGCTTCTGAATCAATACCAGTCAATAAGGATGAGATATCGGGAACCACAGGATACTGTGGTACAATGCATTTGTTCAGTTCTCGTAAATCAATCACCAGCCGATATACTGGCGGTGCATTGGGATCAGTACGTTTAAGAATCGGAATGATAGGGGAATTACAGATATTGGAGTCGGTTTCTACGACCACTCCTTGGGCAATAAGCTCTTCAATGATTTCCAGTAAAGCCACTACAGCATCAGGTGGTAACTTGTATTGTCTGATTCGGGGTAAAACAACTCCTTGTTTGAGTGTAACACGGTATGGTGTAATGTGCATACAACCTACATCGGTTGGGCCTTGTGCCCACAGGTGTTTCGGTACATTTTTCAATCTGACATCAAACTCTCGTAATACATAGTGACCCTTAAAGTCACGTAGAAAAAGTCTAACTCCTTCCGGAGAACAACATATCACTGCTCCTAGAGCCTTCAGTGTCTTGATACCTAACAAGTTTTCTGGACATGATTTTGTGAGTAACAGGTCTGTAACACGTGATAATGGGCCTACTGCTAAGGGGACAGGTTCTGATACTTCATTTACAATTGGCTGTCCTGAAAAACCAAGGGAAACATTCTGTGAGCCTGAGAGGGGTGCCCCTGGAACTTCGTCGTGACTGATTGTGGTGCGACTTGCCCCTGTGTCAATTAGAAACTTTCTGTCTTTTCCTAATACTTGACTATGTACATAAGGACCCTCTTGATCTACAGGAATCTCAATAAGAGGCAAGCCAACCTCCCTCTCTAGGCTATTTCATGTGTATCGCTGATAATCGGGATAATCAGATTGGGCATACTGGTACATCTGCTGCGAAACTTGCTGGGTCGCGGCAATGGGCTGTGGCTGTGAGACCGCTACGGTCTGCGCTGTATGTGGGGAAGCATGCATAGGCTGTATATTCTGTGAAGTCTGTTGCTGGACCTGGTCTGGTCTAGGCTGACGCGGTCTTTCTTTAGTTTTACCGGTTGCTATATTGTGTTTCAGGACTGGACATTCGTTTACGTAGTGACCTGGTTGTTTGCAATAGTTGCATGTCCCTTTAACAGGAGCTACTGAATTACTTGTCTGGGTCACACCCTTTTTCTGACCGTCAGCTGGGACTGACTGGGCTACTAGCATTTTCATTTTCGTGTCTTTCATACGTCTATGTTCATGTTCTTGCTCTTCTCTAATTCTGTTCTGGTGATATTGTAACATTTGTAACATCTGAGATGGCGTATTTGCTTGCCATGTACTTTCGACTTTATATACACGATTCTTAACCTGTGTCAGGGAATTCTCGACTAATTTGCTTACAAAAAGGTGTGGGTATGACTCGCTGCTTGGTTTCAGGCCACTATTAATAATAAAACATTTCTCGAATCTTGAATAAAAATCACTAGTGTCTTCATTGTGTTTCTGTTTACAGGCTGAGATCGCGTCCCAGTCTTCCTTTTTAGTTGTCAGTAATCTTGGCAGAACCTGTACTATTAAACCTGGTAATGCTTTAGCTTTGTCCCCAAGGCCTAGCCCTGGAGTACGACCATTTTCCTCGGCTTCTATTTCAGTCCAAATAATCTTTTTATCTCCTACCTCCCATTCTTTTTCCTTCAGTTTCTCGTAAATGCCCGTGGGCAGCAGTACTTTTAACAATTTCATAATATCCGTATACGTGTACTCTCCCATTAGTAACATGTCCTTAAGTTCTCGGTGAAAACCTGCAGGGTCTTTATCGTGACAGGGCACTAGTTTCTTCATTTCTAATAATTCCAACTTTGTTAAAGGTATGTACACAAACACACGTCGTAGGGTATTATCGGCATTCATAACTGGGTGTACTTCTCGTAAAGGATTCTGCCTGTCAAAATGAAGCATTTCTTTTCTTTCTGGGGGCGGAGCTGGAACGTATTGTGGGCCTAAGAAAGCGTTATATCTGTGCCGTTGTTCTAGAATTATTTGAATTAACTTGGTACTTAGGCCTCTCCATCTATTCATAAGCAGTGCTTCTAATGTATCAGGTAAAGGACCTGGATCAGAATGTTGATGTCTGTATAACGTGATGAGATGCTGAATCATGTACATACCAGCTAATTTCTGCTTGTCTGGGGAAAGGTTCAAAAATGTCTGTGCTACTGTATCATCATTATATGTGCTAGGATTGTCAGCCCATAGTACTGCTGACCGGTCTAGTTCTTGTTCATCCATAGAATTGAGTACATGGTACCCCATTCGTTCTTGAAGAATTTTATCGGTAGCCTGAAACAGATATTCAGGAGAACTCGTTTTCGAGATGCCCGAGAGAAAAACTCTCTTGCTTTCTGGACGAATGCCTTTCTTAAGGTAATTTCCCTTACCCACATATGCTATTATTTCTTTAGCCGAGTCTTGTTCCTCTGGTTCGTCCTCCTCGGAGGAGTTATTCCTGTCGCTATCTCTTTCCTTTTCTTGTTCCTTTCTTTCGTGTATTTCTATTACTTCTTTCCTGATCTTTTTATACATACTTTCTATACAATTCTGTTTATCGTGTTTTCCATCGGCTATATTCTGACCCCACTTGTTTAGTGCATCCATCTCGTCCTGGTCTACCCCAGGCCTGTCTCGTTCTCTTATTAAACAGTTTATGAAGAAGCGTAATATACAACCTTGATTGTCAACTTTCTGGTGAGCCAGGGCCTCTTTAATACTTTCAAGATCTTCCCCAGTCTGGATAAAATGGTATATTCTATCTAGGTATTCAGTCATTCCTGGGAATAACACTAAGTAATCTGTAACTTTTCGTAAGCGTAGAGATGCTAACAACATCCTGTCGTCTTTACCGGGTACTGGATCGTACCTGCAAATTGGAAGGGGTTCCTTAAGCATGTCGAAACTTGGTGTTCGGGGTGTACGTTGCTTTAATATGTCCCTAAGGTTTAACCTATGTGTTTGTGGCGGGGTCTGGTGACCTCCTGTCGCACCTCCTGAGGCGGAGGCTTGAGCATGACTTGTCTGTGGAGTCTGTGTAAGTAACTGAACTGGTGTTTTACCAGGATCAGGCCCAAACGGATTCAGTGTATTCATCTTAGGTGTAGGAAGTGGTGGAGGAACAGGTGGAACAGGATTTCGGGCAGGTGAACTCTGTTGCGGTACGGGCTGGGCATTGTCTCGGGGTGGGTTGCCACCACCGTCACCGTCAGTAGGCGGTACATTAGTACGTGGATTGGTGTATGCGGGAGCTACATCGTCTAGATAGGAGGCAAGGAATATGTCTTTTGTGGTCCTGTGGCTTACTTTAGTCGGAACCAATGGTGGCGGCAGATCATTCGGTATTTCTGGAGTGGCCTTAGGCGAACCCTCGGTCACTAAATACATGCCATTGGCAAGAGTGTTTCGCATGCGGTCTACTTGTTCTGCTTTTACTCGGATACCTTCAATAACTAATTCGTTCTCTCGGACTTCATCTGACTCTTCTCTATGTTTCTCAGCTTTTCGGAGCGCTTTTTCTGTACGCTTATGTGATTCTTTACGCCACAATTCTATGGCATCTTTCTGGGACTGTCTGGCTTTCTTTTTCCATAGCGCTTCCTCTACTCTCATGATGCACTCGGCATCCCATGTTCCGGTAGCAGGCCACCGGTGTCTCTCTTCTAGGTGCTTGGTATAATCGGCCCATAAATCTAGATACAGTATGGCATCTATGCCATGCTTATGGTACATAAAATTTCCAGGAGTATCCCTAGGGGGAATAGGAATTTCTTCCTCTAGTATCCCTTTCCTAGTTCCTATCTGTCTTAATTTATTGAAAAACGGCATCTTGTTACTTGATACTGAACACTCGATACTTGTTACTTACTCTGAACACAGCTAGTTACACAAGAGCACAGTAATATACATCAAACGGTCACTCATACCACGACATTAATCACATGAAACATTTTGAACACATATGGCCTACCCTTGATACTAGATGTACTGCTAAACAGCACAGATACACTGTCTAAAACAGCGCAGACCGTGTTTGTGTACCCAAACCCGTCTTTACCGGATACATAATAATGCACCCGTCTAGATGCGTCCCCAGCAACGGTACTCACCGGGAAGCACGGAACAGAAAGCCTCGGAAAACTCGACTGGACTGGACCGGACTGGACTCGACTCGACTCGATACGTGAATACTTCAGAACTGGTGGGCCTCTTGACACCTCGGACCTTGCTTCTTTCGGCTAGGCTCTGGTCGGGATCCTCCGCACTCCTCACCGCCTCGTCTGGGTGCTGATCGCAGTCTCCGTCACCTCCGTAGGCCTGAGGGAGATACAGGAAATCCTGCGGGTACGCGTAGTTGTCCGTCTCGACTGTGGCAGGGGGCACAGGCTGCAACGCACCAACCGGCGCGTGGGGTGGGGGAGGGGTCCCTATTCGGGCGCCAGATTAATGTGGTAAATATTTAATTACCGTCCTAATTTCTATGCAGGTAAGTACTTAAAATAAAATAACTCAATCGGAAAGAAAGACGCAGAGTCCGTGGTGTTAGAGTTCTTAGGGGTTTTATTCCTTCAAAAGGAATGGTTCTAGAACCGGATATCGGATTCCTGACACCACTGGGGTTCAGGAAGGGATAGAGCATACTTTATTGACAATACATAACTTTTATACTTAATGCACATAATGAAAATCAATGCAGAAGGCGTAACAGCTGAGAGAAACAAGATAAGAGCACACACGTGTTAGCAATACGTAATCAGAAGGCGTGAACTAGGGCGTGTACAGAGGTGTGTGCTAGAAGACGTCATATGAAAGTGTCACAAGTGGGTAGGTACATAGCAGAATCTTGCAATGTCAGCAGAAACCTGAAGTCTGGATGCGCGCGCAGCTGTATGACATGTGATTGACGTAAAGCTGGAGGGTGCAGGGGACTTGACATTTACACTAGAGGAAAGAGACAGAAGTCTGGCATGTCAGATCAACTCGTTCCTATATCATATCTGATATCTGATGTTTGGGAACCATATTATCTAGAAGGAAAGGTCTCTTGGGCAGAGGCTATCCTATACTGACTATGAATGCGTGCATATGTGCCTACGTGTCTGTGTGTAGAGCGAGGGGGTCATGGGCCTACCATGGTGACGGGAGCTATGAATTACTTGCATGGAGACAGAGAGGCCGGGCCCTTTGCTCTGCAGCCGGGGATTTGTTTATCTATTCTGCTGGACTGGAATGTGTTTTCGGGAAGCTGAGCTTGGCTATACTGATAGCATGAAGGTAAAATACTGTCTTTGGCAGGCAGGCCGAGCCAGGCTCTGCTCGCCTCGCAGGGAATAGGACAGAGTTCACGGGTGGGGGCATCCCACGTTGCAGTTTCAGGAGGCAGAGATGCTTTTGAAAAGAGGCTCGATGACAGAAAACAGGGCCTAGCTCGCACAGAGCCAGGAATACGTGAAAATGCACCATACAAAGACGGTGGCAAGGCATATTTAGGAACGGAATATCCGACCCATTCAGGATGGATCTGAAAGAGGACATGTTAACGTTGGACGCAAATGTATTTGCGTCTTCATAGCTGGCACAGGAGGGAAGTTACATGCACTTTAAGCTCGTACATGGAGACGGTGGGGTACACGTTAGGGAACATTTCTTGACCATAAAATTTAATTTTCCTCACCTCGATGAACCCTACTACAGTAGCAGGTTTTGTTTTTTACAAATCATAGTTCTGGCCATTTGTAAAAAAAATCTCAGTTGAAATGATTACAATCTTAGAATGAACCCATGATGTTAATTGATAATTTTCCGCACCGTCCATGTGGAAATTCAGTTGAATCTAGTGTGGTGGTTCCTCTTTCAGAATTATGATTGTTCACATTTCAATCTGTCTTTTTGTCTCTTTCCGGTCACCAAATCTATTCTTTTTGTCTCTGATTTGTCTGTAATTGTTAAAAGCATCACCATCTTTCTAAGTGGTGGTGGGGTATACAGCTGTTGCTCCTAATGACCAAATATTTTGTACTGCTAGTTGGCCACTCATTGCAGTAAATTGTTGCATTTCACTTCTTATTTGTTCCAACTAATCCATCCATAACACACATTCACATTTCAGCGATTTTTCAAGTTTAATAATGCTTTATTATGGAGAATCGAAAAACATTAGAAGAAATGAAATATGTTATAAATATTCCAGGCATTATGAATATCAAATGAGACAGTGGATTCGACTTAACATGTGTACTAGGAACAACCATGCTAAAGTTGCAAATACATTGAATAAAGGCCATAATGCTTAAAATAGGTGGCTGTGAACAAAAGGGAAAACCATAACATTTTAATATTTTTTAAGAATATTAGGAGAAATATGGAGAAGAAGAGAAGAATAAAAGAGAGAAAGAGGAAGTATTTAATAACATTCTTAACAAATGCATAACTTAAAACCATATTATAATACCTACAACAACCTTATACTCTGCAAGAACATCATTGGGGTTCGAAATTGGTATTGGAGGATATGGAGTGAGTAACTTTTCTAGATAAATAGGAAGTGAGTGGCAACCATATCAAGTCTCTATAGTCATAAGAGAGAGAGTAGTAACTTGAGCTCTATCCATTCTATGATGATGGCAAAGTAAATTCTACCAACCTATAAGGGAAATGTTTGTAGTATCTTTCCGATTGAATGTGTTAATTTGTAAATCAATTGCTATTCAAAAATCAATACGTTTACCAACTATAATTTGAGAGTGTAATAGGGGGAAGAGCATCCTAAGAAAAGGTGTAGAATATTAAATGGTATGTCATTGGATAAGATTTATTTTACCCCAAATGAGTAACCAAAGCTTTCTAACCAAGAGACATTCCAAAACCATAGGTAGGAAATTACTATTGTTGTGAATACTGGACCAGCATTTAGGGTCTTTAGAAAGTTTAAATCTATTGAGACACAGAGGGGTAAAATACAATCTATCATTGTCATAAAATAATATTTGAGTGAGAAGTTGTATGTATCTTAGCCCATATTGATTCCCCAGTGTAGAGAGAGAATTATTGGTGAAAACTAATTTCCCATTGTCATTCAGTGATGAATTTTAGTCTTTGTAGATGAGAAAAGCTCAAAGTTGTGTATATGTAAGCAGAAAAAAGTTGTGTGTTGGATAATGGAAGAGAAGGTTGCAAAAGAAGTTGAAGAAGAGTATGTGTTAGTATTGGACAGCATAATAAGGAGAAATGGCATATTTTTGTTGAATATTGTTAAAACCTAAAAGGGAATCATTAGAGATTATATGAGCTGAGGTTATAATTAAGGCTCCCAGTTTTTCGTTTTTACTTATTTTTACAGTTGACTACAGACAGAAAACAATGTGTTGTCTATATTTATTTTGAAAAGCGAAAAATACTGGAAATTGTGCTTTTTGTGAAAGACTCTCCATGCTGTCTTTCATGAATTCCAGTCAAAAGCTGAGCAAATAGTCAGCATGGGGATTACAAAATAGGATCAGTTTTTCTTAAATACAGGCATATGTCAACATATATTTGTAGTATAACACTAATATGTGCCTGTGTGTGTAATGTTTTGTTTTATACTGTTAAAGGGCTGCTTAATGTATTAAAATGCAACAGGCATCCATGTATGAGTTAAATAAATATGGAAATGTACCATTTTACGAGTCCATTTATTGTGAAAACACAACATTAATATGGATAAATATCAATATGATTGCCAGAAAATAAATATGGATAAATACAGATTGGAATGTTTGAAAAATAAATGCCATAAAACCGGGAGCCCTAGTTATAATTCCTTTATCATTCAATTCTTTCCGGAAGAGAACTTTGTTATTCAATTTTATGTACCTATTGTACCATAGAGAAGTTTATGCAATGGTTTCTGAGGGGGAATTGGAATTGAGAATTAGAGATGTGGCAATGGAAATAGAATGAGTATGTACCGGTGAGATGAAGGCCTTAGGGGATTGAGAAATGTAGATTACCTCCTGACATGAAAACAGCCTGATTGGCGCATGTTCCAATTGACCCCAAATTGTTGAGGCATCAAGGGTAGTAGATGAGAGAGAGGTCCATATTTGCTTAAGGGTGATAGCTGAGTGATATTGCCTGAGATTTGGGAAATTGATCCCTTCATTTTCTTTCGATTGTTGGGAGTTTTACTAGCTAGATTCTTGGCTTACATTTATTCCATTAAAAAAACTGATCGGTAATCAAGTAATAGATTTTTAAAATGTTAGCTGAAGTATGACTGGAAGCATGGATAGACAGAAATTCATTATTGGTAACATCATAATTTTGATTGTGGCTAATCTTCCCCACCAAGACAAATATAGAGGGCACCAACTATCCGACATAATCTAAATTTTTGGTTTGACCTCATTAAGATTAATTGTAATAGTTTCTTTATTGTTATTAGAATATAGGACACGTAAGTGTACATTTGATATGCTAAGAATTCCTTGGGAAGCATGTGTCTTTGAACATTTTGGGAAGACCATATTTATTTAGTTGCATGACCTCTGATTTCCCCATTTTAAGTTTTGTATCCTGATATTGCAGAATATTCATTTAGTAAAGAGAATAAATTCACTGAGCGTGGTTTGTGGTTTGGTATAACAGAATATCATTGGCATACACCGTGAATTTTACCTCCATGTATTTATATTTTACACCAGAAAAGGCTGGAGAGCTGCAGATTTTCTCTAAAAGGGTTCTGAGTGTGAAATAAATAAAAGAGGGGATAAGGGGCAAACATGTCTGGTCCTTCTATACAAAGGAAATTACTGTGTCTGTTTGCCATTAACAAATATAGAAGTAGAGGGTTCTGAGTATAACAAACAAATATATTTAAGCATGTGTGGACTGACACCATGCCATTTCAAAGCACCAAATATGAAATCCCAATCAACACGATCGAAGGCTTTATCAGCATCTAAGGTTATGGTAGCAAAATAGTATTTAATTTGGAGACCATGTGGATTATATTCAGGAAGTTCTAGAATTGTCAGAGATTTAGCGTCCCTTCACAAAACCTGATTGCTATTTACCAATCAAGACTGGATAGTCAAAAGTCAATTATTCCTTTAGAGCACGCAGTCATAGTACAGCCCGCGGGCCGTCAGCGGCCGGGCAACCCTTCCTGTGCTGCCCGCGGACCTTGCAGGCATGTACCTGTGTTATATTTATTTTTTGTAAAGTGTCTGCAAACAACGTTGGTTGTTGATTTATGGAGGCCGGGTGATTTCAGGCATAGATTGAAGATGCAGGGGCGCTAAGAAGAGGTCAAATACAACAAGGCCTCATTAACAATTAAATGGTCTTTTAAAGACCTGTGAAGCACTACGGTGACTGGCGCCAAGGGGGCTTTGATCTGACTGCTCGGGGGTGCCGTGACATCTTTGACCCCCAAGCCAAATGATGAGACACAAACCCTACAAAGCAGCAAGTCTGAAAGAAAACGAGCTGGCTATTACAGAGGGGGGGAGGGGCTGTCTCTGTGCTGGTGACGGTGACGTGTAGACACAGTATGTGTGCACTGCCCAAGAGACAAACCGGGGAAGAGACAGACAGGGGCAGCGACAGACAGGGGCAGCGACAGACAGGGGCAGCGACAGACGGGGCAGCGACAGGGGCAGACTGGGGCACGGGGCAGATATAGACAGAGACAGGTAGAGGCAGCAGCAGATAGGGGCAGAGACAGATAGAGGCAGAGAAAGATAGAGGCAGGGGCATATAGGAGCAGAGTGGCAGAGACAGATAGAGGCAGAGACAGATAGAGGCAGAGACAGATAGGGGCAGAGACAGACAGGGGCAGACAAACAGAGGCAGGGGCAGACAGGGGCAGAGACAGATAGGGGCAGAGACCTATAGGGGCAGAGACCGGTACAGACTGACAGAGGCAGAGACAGATAGGGGCAGAGACCGATAGGGGCAGAGACCGACAGACATAGACAGATAGAGGCAGTGACAGACAGAGATCGGGACAGAGAGACAGAGAGGGAGACAGAGGCAGGGGGAAAGGGCCAGACAGAGACAGTGCCAGACAGAGAGGAGGCGACAGAGAGGAGGCGACAGAGAGGAGGCGATAGAGAGGAGGCGACAGAGAGGGAGGGAGACAGAGACGGAGGGAGACAGAGACGGAGGGAGACCGAGACGGAGGGAGACAGAGACGGAGGGAGACAGAGGCGGAGGGAGACAGACGGAGGGAGAGAGTCAGAGAGGGAGAGAGGGAGAGAGTCAGAGAGGGAGAGAGTCAGAGGGAGAGGGATGGAGACAGAAAGAGTGAGAGAGAGGGAGGGAGGGAGACAGACTGACAGAGTGAGAGAGAGGGAGGGAGGGAGACAGACATAGGGAAGGAGACAGACAGAGTGAGACAGAGGGAGAGAGGGGGAGGGAGACAGACATAGGGAAGGAGACAGACAGAGTGAGACAAAGGGAGAGAGAAGGAGGGACACAGACAGACAGAGTGAGACAGAGGAAGAGAGAGGGAGGGAGACAGACAGAGTGAAACAGGGGGAGAGAGAGGGAGGGAGACAGACAGAGTGAGACAGAGGGAGAGAGAGGGAGGGAGACAGACAGACAGAGGGAGAGAGAGGGAGAGAGACAGACCGAGTGAGACAGAGGGAGAGAGAGGGAGGGAGGGAGGGAGACAGAGTGAGACAGAGGGAGAGGGAGGGAGACAGACAGAGGGAGAGAGAGGGAGGGAGACAGACAGACAGAGGGAGAGGGAGGGAGGGAGACAGACAGAGTGAAACAGGGGGAGAGAGAGGGAGGGAGACAGACAGAGGGAGGGAGAGAGAGGGAGACAGACAGACAGAGGGAGAGAAAGGGAGAGAGACAGACCGAGTGAGACAGAGGGAGAGAGAGAGAGGGAGGGAGGGAGACAGACAGAGGGAGAGAGAGGGAGGGAGACAGACAGAGTGAAACAGGGGGAGAGAGAGGGAGGGAGACAGACAGAGGGAGAGAGAGGGAGGGAGACAGACAGACAGAGGGAGACAGGGAGAGAGACAGACGGAGTGAGTGTGTGTGTGAGTGTGTGTTAGTGAGTGTGTGAGAGAGATGTGTATGCCAGGTCTGGTGGCTCAGTAGACAAAGGCGTCTGTTGCAGGGTCCTGTGTTCAACCTCATGGTCAGTTTTTTTTGCTGCTCTAGCCCCGCTGCCTCCCCCACTGACCCCGCCCCCACCAGTGTGGCCCTCGGCCGCAAGCCACACTGTAAATTTGGCCCCCAAGAGAAAGTTTGTGAGTACCCATGCTTTAGAGACACTAGGTCAACCACACATTCAAATGCAGATATACTCTACTGATAGTCGCTGTCAACAACACTTCATCAAGGGAACACACTAACTAAGGATGTCAAGACACTTATATGATTGTTTAATAAAATTTCAAACAATTTTTAAATAAAAACCTACAATAAAATACCCCAAAATATATTCAATATGTCATAGATAAAAACATGATTTATTTCAATTTCATCAATTGTTAAAATACAAACTACTCCCAGGAAAAGAGTATAATAAGACACTCAAATTTGTCATTAAGTTGTTCATTTGCGACAGTAATTATCACACCACAGGAGAATAATTCACTGTCCTCATATGTTTCTGTCTTTTACAAATTTATCTGAAACTCGAGCGTTGGTGCGTTTCGGTGGATTAACCCGATATAACCACCTTCATCAGGACAAACATATGATTGAGTCTTCTCCTTTCTGTCTTTGTTATACAATAACCCAGTAAACGGCTGTATTCAAATGAGGCCGAGGATGACTCGCTGTTTTTTATCAACAAGTCATTATATTCTATCCTAAAAATCACGCTCCGGTCTAGGGTATGTGCTCCTTATTCGGCAAACCACTGCTTTTGAGAGGGAGTCAAGTGGAAGGTATGAGTTAATACCCTTTTTCTTCTTATATCTTAAAATTTTTAGAAATTATCGCCTAATGAATTTGCAGCTGTCAATTCTAACGGTTCTTGATCAACTTGCTAGAAATTACTTTTTCTTCTCCCAGGGAGAGTATTATGTTCAAACTAAAGGTTTAGCAATTGGAGCAGGATTTGCACCTGATGTGGCTATTTTGTGTATGGACAATTACGAACACTGTCACATATTCAATGATAAGAATCCATACAGAGGTAAGATTGAACTCTGGAAGCGCTACATTGATGATGTAGTTATAGTGTGGTCTATCAATGAGCAAGATTTGCTCGTATTCCATGATTGGCTCAACAAAAGATCGAGTGATGTCCAATTCTCTCTCGAGTACAGCAACAGTAAGATCAATTTTTTGTATATTAAGATCAAGACGGAGGGGGAAAGCTTTACACTTTCCTCTATGGAAAAGATTGTGAAAGGGATATGCTTTTAAATTATTCTAGTCACCACCCTAGGAACCTTAAGGATAATCTACCCTCTGGTCAGTTCCTCAGGCTACGGAGGAATTGCACTAAAAAAAAGTTTTTGTTCAATGAATTGGACAACCTCATCAGTAGACTAGCGTAGAGAGAGTTCCCCAAACATCTACTAAAGAGAGCTCGTAAACTAGCATGGTTTTGCCACAGAGAATTTCTGCTTGAAACCGGATCAAGAACAGGAACGCATGATCTGTGTAACCACATTCTGCATACCGAGCTATGAAATTAGGAAGATAATCAAACGGCACTCGCACCTGGTTGCTAAGTATGTAGGCATCCCTAAACCACCCATGCACGCCTTAAAAAAAAGTAAAAGCATAAGGGACAATGTGGTGAAATCTTTGCTCCCTTCGTCTATCAATAGAAATCCCCACACCCTAGAGGCCATTTTTTAGGTCGAGCCTATGACATTCCGCAGGAATGCAAATAGGGGAGAATTCTAGTGGCCAAAAAAGTTCTCAATCCATCGGAGAATTTCAGGCGGATATCCAACAGTTCACCTGAAGACAAGCACACAAGCACGCGCATTTTCCCACAGGCTTCCCCATTGCATCACCACATCAAAGCCAGCAATCTGTTGCTTCCCCAGGGTGGTGCCGCCAGCAGCTTCACTTCAGGCATCCACTCCCCCGCCCCCTACTTCACACTTCTCACGGCCGCCAGGCCGTGTCTCGGTTTTCCCCCTCCCTTCTGTTTATGCTTCCCCCCATCCCTTTACTACTCTGCCATCTGCAGGCAGTTTTCGCCGTGGTTGACAATATCTGCTTCCGCGTGCAAACCACGGCCAGTTTATGTTAGTCTGATCAGCACTCTTTACTGAGTGGCGGGCCCTGGTATTGCCTTCACTCCGTCGAGGCCTGCGTACCTCACAGACAGCCCTGGCCAGTTTGACAATGTCCTTACACCCCCTGGGCGTCCCAGCCAGTAGTTGACGGTCTCACTGTGCGGAAGAAGTCCTTGCATCCCACAGACGGGTCATGGCACTGAGGAGACATCTCAGATGTCAAGCGGTGATCACAGTGCGGATAGTCTTATTCCTCAGTGTACGCATCAGACAGACGGAAAGCAGCACACCTGCTACAGAAAGAGTTCATAGCACAAGCCTCACTGATCCAAGCACCCGAGGGCCTCTTTCGGGGGAGCAAGCAGTGCTTTATTTGTGACGGTGTGTCGAACCGGCTCTCGTTTCTAAACACCAAGACACTTTGTTCTTGCACTTGCATTTAAAGCCGAATGTTAACGCTTCAAACTGTTTTGTTTTTTTGCTCAAACATTCTGTGAATCTGGGCAAATCACCTTAGCGCCCTGTTCCGTTAAATGAATTTGTCCTTGTGCAATGTAGCATGTGTTCCTTTAAAGCGCTTTTGCTGTATTAAAGTGCAAACTAAATAAACTCTAACCAATGTTTTGCAGAAAGAGGAAGAGTCTCCCAGCATTAGTTCACGCTCTTGTTCTTCTGTGCACTGAAATGCAATGTTTGGGGGCACACGTTTATTGGTGTGTGCACAGCAGCACGCTGAAATAAGCGAAGGAGCAAGGTATAATTTCTAAGTGAATATTACATGGAACAATAGTCTACGAACTTTTATTTTATGAATTGTAACTTTCAGGCATATTTTCAAACTTTATTGCCTAAAAAGACACGCTTTTTAGTGTGCCCCATCATTCCACACCCTTCTGGACACGCACTCCAAAGCTGAACTTTTCACTTTCAAATCATTGATTTCATGGGTGTGTAATTAGTTCAGTGGAAGTAAAACAAGACTATAACAGGAAAACAAGCATTTGCAATGCAATAGGTTTACCACCCCCAGCGCCCCCTCGCGCCCCCTCCCTTCTTGGCGTTTTTTCCTCTTTTACCCACTCTGACACTGCCCCAGGACCATCAAAACCAGTTTGCCCAGTTTGGAAAGCTTCACTTCAGTGCTTCTCTCCTCTACTTGCATATCAACACAGTGGTGTGAGGGTGTCTGATGGGGTATGGTGGCGGGGGAGGTAGGCTGGGGGGAGGAGAGGTGTGTTTGTGACAACTACCACGGCTGTGCGCAAACGCCTTTCATTTGCTCGGTTACCAACAATCTCATAGCCGGCTACTTAAGTGTCCAGGGAAGACAATACGCAGGGCTGAAAGCTGTAGTTATTATCCATAACGACCTCAGAGGGGACCTCTAAACTTTACTCACAGAAAGGCAACACGCTTTTATCCCACTAATTGATGCTGCCTTTTAATAAATACAAACTAACAAAAGTCATAGAAAAGGAACAACTGTGTGATTGAAAAAAAAGGATGAAAAAACAAGAGCGAGACATGTTGCATTGTTTTAAAGCGAAATCATGTATTTGCTGAAATAAAAAAACAGAGCAAGTCTTTTTAAATGTTAACCTGGGCGAAGTTTAAAGCGTGCCAAGACTGATTCAACATTTCATGCTTCCCAGGTAAATAAACACACAATTTAGGAGAATTAATTTCCACCATTGACGTCTATTGACTCCCCCCCCCCCCCCCCCCCCCCCCCAAAAAAAAACCAGAATGTGTCCTTGTGTAACTTAACTGGTGCTCCTGTAAAGCGCTCCAATACCTTCGGGTCGAGCTCGCGGTATATAAATCTGCACAAAAAAATTGACAGAGAGGCAATTTCAGGTGAGAGGCAGCCAAAATAAAGCAATTTTTGCTTTAAAGATCGTGAATCGGGTCCATTGGCATGTCTGAAAATAAAGCACATATGTTGAATGGAATGTGGGAGTCGGGTGTGAAAATCTATACTACGTACTGTCATAAACCTTCTAGCACTGATAACCACACTTGGTGGGTGGGTATCATGTATGAAGACTGAGTGCCAGGGAATGCCAACAATACAGGAACTGTGTATGGAGATGGAAGGACCAGGAGCTGAGCTAGTGGACTGGGAGCGTTACAGGGGCACTGGCAGGAGTCATATAAACAGATTCCAACTTCACTTGACCCAGTGATGCTTATTAGACCATTCTCAGAATGATGAAATGCCCCTGCTAGGATTCAAACCAGTGCACTGCATGTTCCAATTAGATCTCTGCAAAAGTTACAAAACGGGCACATATACAATCATATGTAGCCCCATTGTCTTTCATGTGAGTTAAGGGAAGTGATACATAAAACATTCTTTACCTTGTATGACAATTCACTGTTTCTTCAGTTTATATTTACATTTTGAATGCCCCTCCAAATCATTAACACATTTAAATCCACCCCAACAAACGTTAACATAACATAATCAAATCTAACCTGGTGGCTCTGTGGACTCATAAATACAAAACAGACATTTGTGTTTGACATCATGTTTGCAGGTTTGAATCGCAGAAGATCCATTCAGCTTTTCATCCGTCTGTGATCAGGGCTGGACTGGCCTATATGGTAATCAGGCAGTGCCCGGAGGTCTGTCCTGACAGGTCATTGTGTGGTTTTTGGCTGTTTGTGGGCCTGTTTTATGGTCTTTTGTGTCGGCTTTTGCTTTCCCAATATTGCCACAAATATTGCCTGCAAGAGGCACAGGGCACGAGTCAGGGGTACACGCCACCCCAGCATCACTCAGCACCACCACAGCACCACTCAGCACCACTCAGCACCACTCAGCGCCACCCCAGCATCACTCAGCACCACTACAGCATCACTCAGCGCCACCACAGCATCACTCAGCGCCACCACAGCACCACTCAGCACCACCACAGCATCACTCAGCACCACCCCAGCATCACTCAGCGCCACCCCAGCATCACTCAGCACCACCCCAGCATCACTCCGCTCCACCACAGCATCACTCAGCACCACCACATTATCACTCAGCATCACCACAGTACCACTCAGCACCACCACAGCATTACCCAGCACCACCACAGCATCACTCAGCACCACCGCAGCACCACTCAGCACCACCACAGCACCACTCAGCGCCACCCCAGCATCACTCAGCACCACCCCATCATCACTCAGCGCCACCACAGTGCTACTCAGCACCACCACAGCACCACTCAACACCACCACAGCATCACTCAGCTCCACCCCAGCATCACTCAGCACCACCACAGCACCACTCAGCATCACCACATCATCACTCAGCGCTACCCCAGCATCACTCAGCACCACCACATTATCACTCAGCACCACCACATTATCACTCAGCACCACCACAGCACCACTCAGCACCACCATATTATCACTCTGCACCACCACATTATCACTCATCACCACCACAGCACCACTCAGCACCACCACAGCACCACCACAGCACCACTCAGCACCACCACAGCACCACTCAGCACCACCACAGCACCACTCAGCACCACCACAGCACCACCACAGCATCACTCAGCACCACCACAGCATCACTCAGCACCACCACAGCATCACTCAGCACCACCACAGCATCACTCAGCACCACCACATTATCGCTCAGCACCACCACATTATCGCTCAGCACCACCACATTATCGCTCAGCACCACCACATTATCACTCAGCACCACCACAGCACCACTCAGCACTACCACAGCATCACTCAGCACAACCCCAGGTAATAGGTGTCACATTTGCGAAAGTTATAACTATTGGCATTGTAAATGACAAAGCTATTAATTTAGCTATTTTCAAAACCAACACATAAATAAAAAAATTGTCATTTACAAGACCAATAGCTCAAACTTTCCTAATGCGAGACCTATTGCATTGCAAATGCTTGTTAATGTGGGAGATGGAAAGCGTGCCCTATGACCATGGAGATCAAGAGTTTTACTCATAATCACTACACTCGTACCCTTAGGGACCACACCAATAGTAACACCATGGGGGCAGTATATGCCATAACATGTCCTTGCAAGTTTATGTATTTTGGTCAAACCACACAAAAGCTGAAGACTTGCATACTACAACATTGTAGTAGAATAGGATGTAAGGTTCAGGGGGGCACCCCTGGTTGAACACTTTTCCACATTTGGACATTCCGCAGATAGCCTTAGATTGTGGGTCGTAGAGAAAGTCAGCCTCAATCCCAGGGATGGGAGTTTTGTCAACACCCTAAACCTAAGGGAATAAAAGTGGATTCATGTTTTTGATACTACGGCAAGGGTGCTAAATGAGGAAATGGCACGACAAGTTGCTACCTTGAACAATGGTTGACCCCCTCTCCTAGTTCATAACTCTACACTGCTTATTAACCTCTTCAGACAACATGATGAAACCACATCCTTTTGTGGTCCCTTGAATTGTTTGTTCCATTTAATATGGCACTTGTACATATATGTATAATACACTTTAATTTATACATATGTTGTAAATAGTGTAAAATTGTCAATATTTGTTTTATTTTCAGATGGGTATCAGATTTACAACTATATATGTTTTTATGTATATATTGCACTATTGTCACTAAGCTTTCTTTGTTGTGATATGCTCCAGAATTGTTAATGTATACATTTCCCTGTGTTATATACTTGTCACTTTACATTTCTTATGTTACTTTGTAATCATCATTTGTTCATCTCTTGTTTTATGTTATGGCTAGATTAATTCTATGCAGATTGCAAAATTGGTTTGTTCTGAATGAATTAGGACGTCTGTTGTAGAGGGCAGTATTTTTACAACCCTATAAAACCAGATCAGCATTTAATGTTGTATTGGTGGAGGTCAGTTTTCAGTCCCTTGTGTTACCTTTAGGTAAATGGTGACATCCCCTTTTGTCAGGAGAATTGTTTTGGTTCAGATTCTTATACAAATATAGGAATAGAAGACAGTCTTTTTTCGATTGATGCTGGTCATGCCAGCTGTGACAGCTCGCTCGGCCGGCTTACATCAATTACCCTCCGCATGCACACAAGACGTGCGTGATTGAGTCTTTTAGTTGTGAGTCTTTGGGCCCGCATTTCCTCTCCAGCTATCACATGGACAGGAGTGTCCTGCCGCACAACCTTTTCCTTTGAGGTGATGAGAGTTCGGCTTTCTCTCTTTTCAAGATAAGGAAAGTCTTTAGCTTTGCTGTACATTTTTTTTTAATTTATACCCACCCATTTTGTTAGGTATTTCTATTGTGGGAGCAGCATTCTCTTTTATGAAACTATGGCCCTTGTGTGTGGGTGATGGTGTATTCATTCTGAGGTTAGAGTTCCTCTTCTGGGCTGCCTGGTTTAAATGATAGTTTGGCACCAAAAGATGTTGGTTCTGTTTTGGTGTCATACTTTGCCTTCTGTTGTAGTATGTTAGGTTATCATGAGTGCAATTGTTTTCTTGTGATCATATAGGCAAGAGCCAGCTCTTGGCCAGTCTTTTGAAGGTCCTAAAGTTTTTAGGAGCCCTTACCGTTTCTGAAAAAGATGTCCACAGTTTGACTGCTTGTACTGAGAAGGACTTGCCACCAGTGTTTTTTCCCTATGCACTGGAATTATCTGTTATTTCCTCATGATTGATGCAGGAAACCAATAGTATAGCCCATTAGAGTAATCCAATTTTGATAGGTTACGTTATAATGTTCCTTGAACCTTATGCTGGAATGCTAGGTGTGGGAAAATGCATCCTAATGTTTTCATGGTAATGGAGGCTGATTTTGTTCGTTTTACCACTTGGGTGTTATTGGACAGCTTGGAACACACAATAATTCCAAGGTTTCATACTTCTTTATATATTTTGGGTGCCGTGCCTAGTTCATCTGGCTAGGTGCAAATGGGATCATAAGTTTTTATGAAAATAACTATGTTTTTGAAGCATTTAATTTGAGGAGACTCCATGTCATCCACTGATCAATGCCCTTGACTCAGCTTGCTGAAAATGTTTGGGTTTCCAATGTCCTTGGGATTTTCCAATTTTAGAAGGGTCTGTGTATCCTAATAGTTGTAGCAGATGATGTTAAAACAGTAGATACATTCTGATAATGATTTTATGTAATTAATGAAAATTAGAGGTAAGATGATAGAGCCTTAAGGTACTCCAGCTTTTGTATTGTAAAGTTTTTGTGGCGGAAGGTTGTGCTTCCTGCACAAAAACCATCCTGCCTATGTTGACGCAAGGCAGTGATTTGTGTGCCAACATAGGGGGAAAGGACCAGAATGCACCATATTTTATAAATAAGGTGCATTCCTGCCCTTTCCAATTGGCATAGGGCAGCAAAACAGTAAGACTTGTGGCGCTGCCCTGCGCCAATGCCCCATAAATGAGGCCCTTTGTTTTTAGCCATACCTTTGAACACGCCCCCAACCACTGACCTTTTTTTTTCTAAACACTGTTTAAGTTATTTCCCCAATATATAAAGGGTTTGCTGTGGGAATTGGGGTGTTTATGGTTGTCGATAGTAGGCAATGATGAGGAGGCCCAAGTTCTAGAAATTTTTCATGAAGGGGGTCCTTACGCCTAAATGTTCTTGACAAGGGGGTCTCGGCAAAAAAAAAAGTTTGAAGACCTTTGCCCCATTTTTGCCTACTGTGTTTTTAAGGTCATTCTAGATGCTGATTAAGGCTGATACTCAGCTTCTTCCTGGGCGGAATCCAGTTTGGAAGTCTGAGAGTAGGGAGCTATTGTCAATTAATTTTGACAACTGAGTGAAAGCTGCTCTTTCCATAAGTTTACCAAGGAACAGTCCATTTTTATTGGTCTATTTGATGGTCCAAGTTGTTTTTCTTTAGTAGTTGGCATGTGAATGTCTTTTTTAAATCTTCTTGGAAGATTTCTGTCAATAGGGAGTTGTTAATCAGGTTTCTGATTGGGGTGGCTGCATATGTTGATAGGAGGTTGTTCTTGAAGCATTTTGTGGGACAAAACTCAGAAGGGCAGTCAGCTGGCCTTCTGGCTTACACATGTTCCTTGAATTCTGTTATTGACAGTTCTTGGAAAAATAGCAAAGTTTGGGCTTCCCTTCCATAGGATCTGTTCCTTGGGAAAGGGTTTGTGGCTGACAGTTTTATTGTGCGATAAGTATGATTCCATTGGTTTCGTGGCTTTCTGGTGTGGAATTTCGGCAGTAAAATGAAAGGCTGTTTGGGCATTTTGCTTTGAAGATTTTATTTGAGTAGTAGCATTTTTTGGCTATTTTGATTAACTAATTGTTAATTCTGTTATGTCTATGCAGATTTATTTTGCCTTATGAGTTGTTAGATTTGTTCCAGGTCTGTGGATGTGTTTAGATTTGTTGTTTTTATCTTCTTTAGTTCTGCATTCATCCAAGAGGCTCTTTTTCATTTCCACTGTTTTGACATGCTCTGTTGGATTTGAACATTTGCCTCCTATACAGTTACTCAATTGAGTTAATTGAGTCAGGATTAGTGTTAGATGTAAGTAGTGTTTAAAGGGTTTCTGTGCTAGTTTCAAGGTCTGTTTCAGGTTGCAACTAAGTTGAGTATGGCTGAAGGGTGCTGGTGTATCTTGTGTTGGAAGACGACCATGTAATGATCTGACCAAAGGACTTTGGTAGCCCTTTGAACAGTGACTAGTTCTGGGTTTTCAAAGATGACATCTTAGATGTCTCCTGCATTGTGGGTGGGGTTAGAGATGAGTTGTTGCAGGTTGTGGGTATCAAAGACTGTGAGAATGGTTCTTAGGTGATACATACTTGGTTTATCAAAACAGTTGTATAGGTCACCGACGACAGATGGGTTAGAGTATTTGCTATGATACTGGGTCAAGAAAGGTGTTTGAAAATGGTCTAACGCTAACTGGAGGCTTGTAGAGTATGAGGAAGTTGCATGAGAAGGTGGAGCTAAGGTTGCAACTGACAAGCAGAGGTTAACAACCTTGTGTGGAGACATCCTCTGCTTTCATGGCAGTAATTCCTTTTTTAAATGCAGTGGCAAGGCTACTTTATCTTTTATCTATGCGGTTGAGAGTAATATTGTGCTAGACATATGTAATATTGGTGTTCCAGTAGCCATGATTCACTTATGTTCTGTCTCTGTAAGAAGTTCGAAGATACTGTATTGCTTCTTGCTCATTGACTAGCATTTATTAATAAGCAGTTCAAGGGAGTTGGTTTGTTATGGGTGATGGAGTGAGTTAGTGCCGCAGAATTATGGTCCTCTGAGGTCATGTTTGATGTGGTGTAAATTGGCATTGTTTTGTCTTCAGTGTTATGTGGAGGGTTTGTTGTAGATGTCAAAGATCTAGAGAGACTGAGGTCACTGTCCTCTTCTAGCAGGCTCAGGAAGGATTTTGCGGTGTCATTATAAGTGGTAGGTGAGGAGGTTGGTTAAGATTGTGGGGATGGAGTGTTTAGGTGTCTTTGAAAAAGGGATGGGAAGAGCAAGGTTTTTGCTGATGGGAAGATCAAGGTTTTTGCGTTGTGATGTGATAGCAGAAGAAATGAAAAATTAGTGGGAGTTTTATAAAGTGTCTGGCGTTTCTTAAGTGTGGGATGTGTATGTGTGACAGATGGTGGAGGAGCATGCAGAGTTTTAAGGCTCTGAATTCTACAATAGATAAAAGACAGGTATGTTGGAGTTGCTGTGGGTTTGTGAGCTGAGTGGATGGAGTGTTGTGGGTGTAGTTGTAAGGGGCAGTGGTGATTGGGGGTGTAGGCATAAGGAAGGGAAGCACAGGAATTTAAATGTGTTTGTGTTGTTGTTAGTTACTAAGATATTGCATCTTGCCCTTGTGGAATGGGAGGAAGTCTGGCAATGACTAGGATGGCTTACAGCTTGTGAAAGGGGGTTGTGTTTGGAGGAGGGTTTGTTTTTTCTGGTGTAGAGCTGATGGCTTGATATGTTGGATAAAACAAGGAAGATGTGGTATGAACGCTTGACAGGAGAAGTAGGGTTGGCAGTTTGGGTGAGAAGAGGGGAGCAAAAAGGGTTAGGAGACTTACTTGAAGATTCAGTTGCGGGAGGAGTGGCATTTTAGGGGAGTACAGCGGCTTGGCATAGAGTTAGGTTGGAAGTATGTGGAAGGGTGTGTCCGGTGAAGATGGAATGGAGGGTTTAGAAGGCCAGAAGGGGTAGTATACAGCAGAGGAAGGGATGAAAGGATGAAGGGACTTAGATTTGGAGAGAGAGGATGGGAGGTTAAATTGGGAGGGAGTGTTAAGTGAGGGCAGCAGACAATGACAGATAAGGGTAGCATTTGAGTAAGATAGGTGTAATGGGTTGTGGTATACCATAGAGTTGGATTATACTTGTTGAAATGGGTGGGTCCTTGAAAGGGTAGAATTAGGTCTGGTGTGTGGAGGGTGGGAGCAGTTGAAGAGACCTGAGTGTTTGCAGTTGGAGAAGGTGCCTGGTGTCAGCCAATGAAGGTACCAGTATGAGCCCGAGATTAATTTGTGCTGCATTTCTGTCCCGGAGCCCAAAAGTAGAAGACACCCTTGTTGTCTCCATCTTTGGCCTAGATATCCGGGCTGAGACGTGCAGAGGGGAGGGGGTTATATGGGCTGGTGGGGGTGGTCACATGGCCCTTCCTAAGTACCCCTACAGCCTCAGCAAAGTGGTTCTCCAGCACTCAAATAAACAAGTGTATCTGGGGATGTTGGGTATAGAAGAGGAAACAGGTAAGGTGGAGGTGGAGGAAGAACCGTTGGCAGGAGAGGAGTGATGAAGTCGCAGAAAAACTTTGCAGAAGCATACCAACTATTGTCTGCTTATGCATAGTCAAGAGTGGGCATCTGATGGGTATACTTTACAGAGAAAATAAATTTCACAGCAGATACGGTTATATTACATCTGAATGAAAGTATGTTCCATTCCTTCTATAGTGGTTGAAAGGCTGCTGCAAAGGGCCACTTCATTCTACAAACTATGCAGACAATAGAGGGGAGAGAGAGAAAGAGGCATAGAAAGCAATGAGGGGAGTTCAAAAGCAAACAGTGGGAGCTGAAGGGAGGGGATACGGGAGGATGGAGCATAGGCAGTAGGCCGGGGGAGAATTGAGAAGAAATGCAGATACAAATTCATCGAACAAAGAAATAAACCTGTTCATATTACTGATAACACAACGGGCCGAGTCAAACTCCAGACAGCAGTTGAAACCTTAAAAACGCGAAGCCGTCCAGGAAAGCCCTGCAGTGCTATACTGATGACAGATTGTGCTCTGTGTAAATGTCAGTGTGATTGTATGTCCTTGTACCACAGCTGCCATATCTTCTCATTCAAGATTACGTTCATCCTCTGAAACTTCATTGCTCCCGCTACTACTTAGCATTCAGCATCACAATCTGGCACGTTTCCAAGGAAATGTATGACAAATGATCTGCCTGCACACAGTTTCTACCAAGAAAAGCTTTTCTTCAAACTGGCAATCTTTGCAACTAAGCAACACATAGTCAAACTATGGCTACGTCCAGTGCTTGAAATGGAAAAATAGAAGTGCAGGTATTCTGTACCAGAGTACCTAATTTTTCTGATAAGTGCCGATGCTCGTCCATTAAACGTAATAGGCCTTGCTTGAGAAGTGCCAGTACTCTTTCTCTCTCTCAAAATAAAAAAAAGTGCGGTACTCAGTACCGAATAGTGCCGGCCCATTTAAAGCACTGGCTACGTCTATTTTGGCAGCACTGTTGTAATGTCTTATGATCAATTCCAAATATTAACGCTTTATCACAACAGTCGCCAAAAATGCTCTACCGTCCAATTTTGCATAAAAGCATGGAGGCCCCAGGAAAGATGCCTGATGGGTTAAGTTCTGATTTTTTTTTCCCTGTTCTTGATTTCCTCCTTTCAACTGGTTTAGCTGAGGTATTCAGCCTCCGCCAGTGCCAATCCGTGCTTTGCTTGCTACAATATTAACCAATATTTCTTCGTGGCCGATGTGTTGTTTGGGCTTCAAGATAAAATTAGCTGGTGAATGTCGAGCTGTCGTCATTCTGCAATCTGTAAACTCCTTTCCACGCAGAATTTTCACATTACAGTTAGTAAATTATTCTTAGTGAATGAACTCTTGCCTGTTAATGGTGGCTTGAAGCCTCCTTTAGGAATCCCCCCTCTTTTACTGGCGTCTAATAGTAGTCATGGGCAACTGTCTGGGGGAGGCATTGGCTCCACTATCATCAATGCTTGAATAGAGCTCCACACGGGAACAATACATGTTTTTCTACGTCACGCCGGCCTATTCAATTGCTTCTAAGCACGTGTTAGGAATGTAGGATTCGGATTCAGTGTTTCTCGAAACAAACTGCAAGCCAGTCCATAAACCTGTGCAGCTCCTCTCACTCCAGCTTCCAAATATCTAAGATTCTCTTAAGAGCGTGACAGCAGGCTGCCACTTTTGTGCCAGTTGCGAGGGTGGTTTTGCGGTAAAAAGTGCGACGCTGGTTTCTAAAAGTGCACTTACGGCATCTGTAGTCTCTGAATCATCTCGCGGCGCCCAGGTTTCTCCCCACCGTCATGTCCTCTTCGCCCTGCTGATCCTGTCCGATAGGAACGCCTGCGTTCGTGCCAAGCCGCATCACTGGATAGGCAGCGAGACTGGCATTTTACACGTATTTCACAGGCATTCCCCGCAGTCCATTAAGAGCCTTTCAGGATTTCGTCTTCTGCCTGCTTTTGCCTTCCAAAAAAATAAGGCTTTGAAAAAATTGAAAGGAATTTGTCATCCCAACCTTCTTAAAAATGTTAACATTGTATACTCGGCGAGATTGTGCGCCTTCCAGGGAGTCTGGCGTCTTGGTGTGCATACAGGCATGTTGAAGACTAGCTACTGGCAGTGCGTCCGCTGACGCTTTAACACAGGGCACAAGTCCTAAACAAGCATTTACAATGCAATAGGTCTCGCAGCATTAAAGTTTGAGTTACTGGCATTGTAAATGACAATGCTTTGCATAAATTTTTTTTTAATTTGCAATTATGCAAGATTAAATATTAGGGCCATGCTCAAAGCGTGGGGTTAAGAGGAGGGTTACGTTTTTCACGTTATTTCTAAGAAACAATGTTGATTGATAAAAATGAAGTATTTTCGTGGGTATGACCGAATAAAAGCTTTCAAAGAAATGTTTCAACCCCACCTTTCACAGAATCGTCAGTTTCAATGTAATGAAAAGCAAATCGCACTTCAGATTGTGTTCAATGCAAACATTTTACTAGCACTGTAGTCGTCATACATGCACCGAGAAGAAACGGATCTAACAATTCACAGTCCTTAAAACACAAAAAATAAATGTGTGGACAATGGCGCGCTTTTTAAAGGGACGCTAATCACAACCCCGCTAAACCTAATGAGGAACCTAATGGCTAGCCATACAGGGTTGTAGAAATGTTCACCAAGGTACTAGTACCTTGGTCCTTTTTTAATACACAGCAATTCCAGAATCTACAATGCACGCAAGTTTGTCCAGATTACTGATGTTTCACGAGTTTAGTATATTCGCTGGCAGCACGCATCTCAGTGAGCGAAAAATGTCTGCATTTTCGCAGCATATTTTTAGACGATACTAGTATGCCCACGACCGCCTGCATTCTCTTGTGAGCTAGATTCCGAACCAATCTGCCCCTCATCATAGACACCATTAAGCATGGTTTCGCACATGCTTTGTGTGCACATAGTAGTCTTCATGCGCTGTTATTGATGAGGGAGAATAAATACCCTTTCGGCTTGTTACGGTCATCCCTCACCCCCTGTCGGGTTCAAATATGCCCTGTCCAGGACTGTTTAAAGAACCCGAGTTAACTGACTGAACGTCTGTACTTGTTGTCTGACCACTGTTAGTCCTCTGCCTCCCTTTAGCCAAAGGCAGGGAAACACTTGAAATTGGGGCGTTTGACGGCGGCAGTTTAATGGACAAATCACTGAAAACCCTCTTTATTACTGTTGGCCATTGAACACCCGAAGTGAATGGGGCACAATTGCGAGCGTTAGTGTAAACTAGTGCGAGTCGGGACCACAACGCTGCTCCATGTCTTCAACGCTTCCTCCCTGGAATCAATGTTCATATTACCAAACATACGGTCATCGGACTCCTTTTGATTGTGGTTCCGCAGATGAATATTAGTTAGGAATAGGTAGTCGTAACATTGTCAAAAGGGGCGGCGGGTGTTCTGAAACGTTCTTGGATCCACTTTGTTTTGCACCCATGCCTCAGCCCTACAACAGCTTCACAATACTACTCGATTGCCCAACTCACCAGCACGCTGCGTTGTTTGGGTTTGGAAAGCATCACCCCCGCCTTCCTAGCACTGAAGATGAAAGTACTGGGCTCTATTGGAGAAAACATCAGAGCCGAGAATATTAATCAAAATCATGTCTTAAGCTGTTTCTTGAAGTTTAGAGATGGTAGCCACAGGTAGAGAGCATAGGGTCTTTAAATTACGAGCTGCCAAGAGGGAAAAGGAGCGGCCGCCGTGGTTGTGTAGTGGTTACGGGGGACCGAGGCAAATGAGGTCGGGTGAATAGGACCTCGAGGCTTTGTAAGGGATGTTGCTTCAGTGCTGGTAAAACGTTTTACTCAGGGAATCCATTAATTAGGGGTTAAAGATGTGGCTACAAAAGAGGGTAGAGTGTGTGGTGTGTGTCTGTGTGTGCCTGCCTGTATGTGCACTTGTGAGTGTGCCTGCGTGTGCGGAGTGTATGTGTGTGCCTGCGTGTGTCTCTCTGTGCTCTGGCTCGTAAGGATTTTCTTTTCTGTGCTATTTCATCTCAGCCTTGTCCTCGATAGGATACCTTGGTTAACAGCCTGCGTTCACAAGGTAAATTTTCAACATTTATCTTTCACCTCATTATAAGATCAAATATTTCATATGGAAAGGTTGTACCTGAGCGCAGAGCTGCATTTAACAAACCCCCAGTAAATCACTGCCGAGCTCTTCAGCGAGCTCCACGCTGTTAATTTTAGAAGCAATAAAGCGAAGACAGGTTGGCCCTGTGTGTAATAAATAAATGTAAACAGGAAATATCTTGTGTGATTTCAGACTCGATAACCCATTACATTTTAACACTGTGTACCCATGTACTTACTTTTCTCACGGTGACGGGTCTTATTTTATCCAGTTGTCCGTTTGAGCTCAAAGCTTTTGCTGGCCAGTCACATAATGGGAACAAGACGTGCGCGCGCACTTACAAAAGCGAAACCTATCGGGGGCGGGACTTCCGTCTTGTGAAGCCCACGCCTACGGAGTGCCTGGCCAGAGGAGCAGCGGTGACGCGGGGCTCCCATGCCCAAGGGAGAGCCCCGCGGAGGCTGCAGATGTCCAGAGTGGCGGTAAGTGGGCCTTAGTTGTAGGGGGGGGTCTTGGTGAGTGTGTGTGTGCGTGCGCGCGTATGTGTGTGTGTGCGACGGCGGGGGGGTCTCTGTATGTGTGCGTGCGTGTAGGTGCGCTCGTGTGTGTGTGTCTCTGTGTGTGCGCATGCGTAAGCAGGGGGAGGTGTGCCTGTGTATGTTTGAGCTTCCCAGGAGACAGGAGATGGCCACAGCGAACGCGTTCTCGCGCGGGCGGCCCGCTCTGATTGCCTTTTGGAAGATGCACGCGGCCAGCTCCTGTCTCCTGGAAAGCTGAGTCGCTGACAATAGGTCTCTGGCGAGACCGCGCTTTCGCACGGTTAACGCCACGAGACCTAAAAATGAAGCGGGGGGACTTATCTAGTTAATCAGTTTGCAAGTGACATCACGGTGCGCGACATCACAGTTTGTGACATCATAAGAAGTGACATCAGATCTTAAGCCCTCACATATATGTTTAGTAGGTCTATCATACATATCGAGTATACAGGGAAACCCTCCTGATTTAGGCAGAAGATTCACACTTTTGTAAGCTACACATTAAACAATGTTGCCTTCTGTCAGCGCAAACTTCCTCTACCCATAGTGCTTTGCATGAAAAAATTGTGATATTTAAATTATTACAACGCCTCCTCAGGGGTAGTAAGCACTATATAAATGCTATTTATTATGTGTAAATACTGGGAAAGACCAACACATCTGTTATAGTGCAAACATATCTCCTAAACTAAATAGAGTCTGAACAAAGTGAAAAGCTGCTGCTCTTAAGAATGTGTGAAGTGCTAACAAGGTGTGAGCCTTTGTTTCCCCTCTGCTGCATTTGCTTCTAGGTGTGAGGCTCGTGATTGCTGCCAGCCAGGAGACTCCAACAAAAGGAGGCCTGATGCCCCCATCAGATGTTCAATCTGGGCCCAGCAGGAGTCTTAACTAAGACATCCCCTCCCCACCTGCACGTTGTTGCGATCCAAAGCAGTCAACAACTTGCAGGCACTGCTGGATGTGTCCCGGTGTTTTCAAATTACACCGGGATGCATTCAGCATATTTTTCAGAAGGGCCCAACTTCTTGGCAGGGTTGTCGGCGTCCACTCTGTGAAAATAGTGGGTGGACGCCGTCCACCCGCGTGTACCCTCGACTTGTGCCCTGCTTTAACACAATAGCTGTCAAAGTTTCAGATTGCTATGTGTGACATTTTCATATTTTCAGTGTAATTATGAGTGGCATTACCACCAATAGGAGTGACACCTTTCACAAGCAAAATCAAGGAATGAAGACGAGGGAAACACAAATATCCTAAATAACACCTATCTGAGCAATGAGAAACTCTTAAGTTATCTGCTGCAAAGCACCACAAATGGAAGAGCAATAACATAGCACCCTTCACGACTAGGCTGCACTAACAGTATGTGGGAAGCACCAACAAACTCTTACCCAAAGCAAGAGGTCCCCGGCCCAGTCGGGGCACCGCTGCGTTTCCAGTACCAGTGTAGCCAGCGGCCAAGGTGAGTTGCCTTAATGAGCAACACACTTGAAAGTCGACTTACAGCCGCCATGCCAGAGAGCCCCGGTCCGGGCATTCATTTCGGGGACTAGGCTGCGAAGCGCCCGCGCACACACTCAGTGCAGCAGCTAAGTGAGACAGAATATCGTATGATTTAAAGTGCGTTGCAGCGAGCTGCGCTACACAACGCACATTTTATCTGTACTGTGCTGGAAACAAGCTTACTTACATTACGAAGTGAATGGCAGACAAGAAATGCAGTTTAAGGCGGGGCTGCCTGCCTCCTCATAGTGCGTCCTCCAGGCCACAACAAACTTAAGGGCTCCTTCAGCCCCGCTGCATTGAAGGCTCAGCTGCAATACTGTAGCGTGTGCCTGAGCTCCATCTGCGGTCGCGTGGATTCAATTACCACACAGCTGTGAGAGCAGTGGCAATTGCCCAGCCAGCCTTCCACAGTCCCAAACCTTTAGCCTCCCACTCTCACTGCCGCAGGAGGCGGCAGTGGGACGCAACGTCCTGCACTGCGGAAATAGCAATTGTGCACAGCCTCTACAGACACTGATCACTATCAGAAAATAAGGTCGTGCCTAGGAATACTTGATACATTGTATCCAAGCTCCGCTTCAGCCAGCCCCTGAAGCCTGCCGGGAGCAGCGTGCTCGTAACTGCGCCATTCCAGCCACTAGTACAGTCAGCCCAACGGCTTGACAGCCCAGGCAGAAGCTATTCCTACAATCCGTGACTTTGCATTTCAGTGCGGTGATGTGAATCAGCACACTAAAATGCGTTAGTTGAATGCCCGATGCGTGATGCTTGGCAGGACTGTTACACTTGTGTGCTATGTGTTGTTTTTCTTCCGTGCCATTATGTGTTACGTCTTGGGTCTTAACACTTAACTGTTCGAGGTGTAACGTTCGTAGTAGACAGCGTAGTCAATGTACCCATGTAATAATATAAAGCATCAAATTGCTTGCCTATGGTTTATGTTCTTTTCCTGACAGGAGAGTTGTAGTTCTTCACTTTACATCATAGGTTAAGTGACATTTTTTTGGATGCCCCGGTATGTAACCCCACCTTTTTTTCTTAGCTAAATAAGCCACACGTTCGACAACTGGTCTATAAAGAATTCACATTCCTCCCGAGAGGCCAGAATCCCTGTATAAGTCGGTTTGAAACGCTTCTGTAATGTATCAAATGGCAGCTCTCTAACCTTAGGGTGGTAAGAATGGCCGAGATTTCCGAGCAGGTTGGGACTGAGTTCTAGCCTGCACAGAGAAGTCCTGCCCGCCTTTGTGTGTTTGCAGTCGTCATGTGTGACAAAGTTGTCACAGCTCCACTTGTGCACTGAAGACCGATGAATAAATGAAAGGAGTGATTTGAGGCTTAGTTTATATACTGAGCATTTACTGCTTAGCAAATGTAGTTTTAGCCAAAGGAGTTTAGTAAATGTTTGCTGCCATAATGGCAAATGAAAGACTTCAGTTGAACGTGTACGAACCAGGCAACAATCCTACTCAGGTCTGCCGCAAAGGCCCTGTAAACCATTTTAATTAATGGTGCTGCTGAAATAAGAATTTTTTACCTTGAAAACGAGCGCACTTGATCTTTGTAATCACCTTGCCAACATTCTTTTCAGCGCTAGCAATAGTCCCTTAAATTCTGATGTGGGGAAAACGGAATAATTAACCACCTGTGAGAGCCTTCAAGCTCACTGATGGGAGTTGAAGTCGAAGGGTTTCTCCATAGGCCCGAGTGACAAGAACGTCCTCACAAAGCACTATGAACAAATATTAATGGGCCACTTTCACAGAAATAGTTGTAGCCTAAATCTCTGTGACAAGTACATCGAGGGATACAGGAAGCCCGAGAGTATATGCGAGTTTACATTTTTGGAAGTGAAGGAGAGTGCCATAAATATGACATTCCTGGAGCATTTGTGTGTGGGGGGAGAGTTTGAGGTACTGCAAATCGCAATAAACATGCACAAACTGTTTCTATTCCCGATTAGTTTGCATACAGTTTTCACCCGTGAAAACTACTGTTAAGTTTCGCTGTTGTTTTTGGGTACAAATTGTCATATAAATGAGTCACTTGCCTTTTTTTTACAATCATCCATTTGGAACTTGTTTTCCACTAGTGAGAATTCTGCATTGTATAGTATTCAAGTGTTACCATGGTGCTTTCTTTGATTATATTATTGATATTATTATTATCATCATCATCATCACTAGTCCCATTATAGTTACTAATAGGCAGATCGTTTTGAGTAAAATAGCAAGGCGAGGTACACATCAATGGTTTATACAGTTCATTAGCCCATTATTTACTAACAACTAGTCCCAAGAGAAGTTATCCAGATCAAGCAGTAACTTTAAGCCATTATTCTAGAGTGTAAAGCAGGTGTGCCTTTTAAAGCCCCTCTTTACTAGCCTAGAGAATGTTATGTTAGGCATGTAAAATACCTTGTTCTGTGTTGCTGCTCTTCGATTACAGAAGACCTGGCCTCCAGATGGCCTTGAATATTTAACATTCTTTCTCATATAGAAAAAACAATATTCATTTTAGTGAGACCCCATTTATGACGTTTGGGGGGGAAAACGAACCAAGATTGCATATTTATGTCGAAACCTGAAGGTAACTTATAAATAAATATATTTGGATAAAATGTTTTAGTAGGGAAAGGGAAACTAATCACAGTCGTGTATATAGACTGCAATGTTTTAAAACACGCTATAGTGACTAGGGAAAGTATACGTTGTCAAAATGTTCCAGTTTCTAAGGTGTGGCGCTGTGGTTCAGCTGGTGCTTGTACCAGTGAATATCGTTTTTGGAGGCTGGTCACTTCATTAAAAGCTTTTCTGCGTTAGGTCATTATGATGGAAGTGAAACTACCGTGCAGTGGGGGTGATAATGCTTTGCATAGAAGAAGAGACTACTGGCATTGTTGGACCTAGATTACCCAAGCCTACATATGGTAGCTTGGCACAGTAGTGGTCTACAGCTAACTCCAAGCGTTGGCTAAGTACTTACAAATCTTACCCACAGTAACACAGTGATGAACCACCAAAATAAAGACACAACACCTCTGTTTGGAAAAATACCGTTACCTTTTTATAAAAATAATATGCTCTTCTTGTTATGCTTTTTAGTCAGGGATGAAATCCATCACATTACACCTTTTACATGAAATACAAATCACACTTCAATATTCTTCCTGTTCAGAATTTAAGAATCAATGGTACATTTAAGGTTTAGGGTTATTCAGGGCACACTATACTTCGCTAGAACTTTACAGAAAGGAAAATGCAGCCTGACAGTGCAATATATATTTAAAGATTCATTAGCAGGTACATTACCCCACAGCTCCTAAGCTCTGCTCAACTCACAGAATGACCTGGGTATAGTTCCTCTCTGCATACCCAATCCGCAATGTGGCTAAAGGGAGAGACACAACAATTTTAGCTAGATTCCTCTCACTCTAATTTAAAGGCTCCATTGGCTAATAGGAGATCTTTCCCTCCAATTTATTAAGAAACTACAAGGGTTTCTCCTCTTTACTCCAGTTACTTTTGGGACTCTGAAGTTATTATTAAGCTGAACACAAGCCCGTTTTCTTCACTGAGGCTTCCTGGTGCAGTTCAGTCTAAGTCTCAGTGGTAGCCCCCACTGTCTTGTATCTTTTCCCTGGTGCTGCTGCCTCCCGTCCCCACACTACCCAGCTTACTTGTAGGCTTCTGGGGTTGATTCGAGGGCTCTCTCCCCTCGCGCTGAAACCTGGCAGCAGACGGCGGTCGAGGAAGGACGAGGACGGCTTCCCTGGCCCCCAGGCACCTCGCAGTGGCGTCCGCTGTGGCGCTTCTGCCTCCTTTGGACGGGGAAAACGGCTACCGGTGCTCCGACGCGATCGGGTCTCCTAAAACGACACTCCTCAGCTGGGCATGCGCGATCGCGCTCACTCTCCTTCCGTTTCTGCGCGCTGGCTCCCAGGGAAGACGCTGCTCCTCACGTCGACGCTGATCTCCTGGGCCTGCCCGATCATAGGCCCCTCCTGCCACACGAGAAGCGTCTGATGGTTGGTCATGCGCGGAAGCGCCGATTTCTTCGCTTTTGACGCGGCCGGTGCCCCCGGGGTCCCGATGCCGATCAAAGCAGCGTCGCTGCTTCCCTCCAGTCACCACTCACTTGGGCTTCACAGGAAGGATGTCCATACACAGCGCCCACGCTCCACAGGTCACCAGGGTGCCACAGACCCCCGCGCTCACTACAGCTACTCCACGTCCCCGGTAAGCTTAGCGCTGATTAGGGGTAGTCAGGAATATCTTCAGTCAGGGGTTTCCTGAGTGGATTTATTGGGATTCCAAGTTGTGAGTGGCTGCTTCCTCAAGTAGCTCGATTTCTTTACCAATAGTTGATATTTTGAGAGAGGGATCGGTCAAAGGCTGAAGGGGGAACAATCCTCTGAAGTAACTGTCAGCCTCAGTGACAAACTAGCTGCTCTCAGTGTGTCCACCTCCTCTCACCACTGCCTCACTCCTCTACTCTGGGGTCAGCACAAAATGGCTGCTGGTCACTGGCCTTATATAGGTTGGCCTGAGACCTGCAGAAGTCTCTAGTAGGTTCCAGAAAGTTCCTTAATGCTATCCTATGGACCTGTTCTCCAGTAGTGTCCGTTATGGCAGTTGGTGGACACCATTTTAGGTCTCTGGAGATCTCTTAGGTTTCAAGGGGGGTGACTAGGCCTCACAAGTGATGAGGGAAAAATGGCGTCATCGCCAAGGAACACCTAGCCCCCTGACAGCATAAAAAAACCTCCTGATGGACACATGTAAAATAAAAATAGAAAGTCTGGGAGGCTAAGGGGGACAAAAATAAATCATGGTGGTTAGAGTCTTCCCAGAAACAGACAGGTCTAACACGCGTCCCCCCCAGCTGAAAGTGGGGAGAACTACCCAACCCCTTGGGAGTCCTCATCACTAAGGCGGAAATACCTGGATAGACCGTCTGCGTTGGCATGGTCTGCCCCAGGTCGATGTTCCACCCTGAAGTCCATTCCCTGTAGGGAGATGGACCACCTTAGCAACTTGGGATTCTCCCCCTTCATTTGCATCAGCCAACGAAGGGGGCGATGGTCAGTCTGAACTAGGAAGTGCGAACCAAACAGGTATGGTCGCAGCTTCTTCAGAGCCCAAACCACCGCAAAGGCTTCTCTCTCAATTGTACTCCACCTCCTTTCCCTGGGGAGTAGTCTCCTGGACAGGAAGACCACGGGTTGATCCAAGCCCTCATCATTTAGCTGCGATAACACTGCCCCAATGCCATGTTCTGACGCATCTGTTTGGACAATGAATTCTCTAGCAAAATCAGGGGCCTTGAGAATGGGAGCGGAACACAATGCTTGTTTCAAGGTCATGAAGGCTCGCTGGCAAGCCTCCGTCCAGACTACCCGTCGGGGTTGCTTCTTGGAAGTAAGCTCAGTGAGAGGGGCCACGATAGTGCCATACCCCTTCACGAAGCGACGGTAATATCCAGTGAGGCCCAGGAAGGCTCGGACCTCTGTTTGAGTCTTGGGGGGCTCCCAGGCGATGATAGCCTCAATCTTTGCCTGGAGGGGCTGCACCGTCCCTCTGCCCACCAAGTGACCTAGGTACACCACCGACCCCTGGCCGATCTGACACTTGCTGGCCTTGATTGTCAATCCAGCCTGTTGCAGGGCATGCAGAACAGCTTGCAGATGCTGCAAATGGTCCTCCCAGCTGCTACTGAAGACAGCAATGTCGTCCAGGTATGCAGCAGAAAAAGCTTCCATTCCAGAAAGGACCCTGTTCACCAGCCGCTGAAAAGTGGCAGGGGCATTCTTGAGCCCAAAGGGCATCACGCGAAATTGGTAGTGTCCCTCAGGTGTAGAGAAGGCTGACCTTTCCTTCGCCTCCTCTGTAAGGGAAATCTGCCAGTACCCTGAAGTTAGGTCAAAGGTACTTAAGTATTGAGCAGCTCCCAGCCGGTCAATCAGCTCATCCGCCCGTGGGATAGGATGGGCATCAGTTTTGGTTACTGAGTTCAAGCCTCGGTAATCCACACAGAATCTCAATTCCGGTGTGGTGCCTGGTGGGGCAGCCTTTGGTACCAATACCACCGGGCTAGACCAAGGGCTTCCAGAAGGTTCAATCACTCCCAGCTCCAGCATCTTGGCGACTTCACTCTTGATGCTAGCCTTCACCTTGTCCGACAGCCGGTATATCTTAGACTTCACAGGTGGGCTGTCTCCTGTGTCCACGTCATGGGTACACAGGTGGGTCCTACCCGGGACAAGGGAGAACAGAGAAGAAAATTGCTCCAGGACCTGGCGGCAATCACTCTGCTGTTCAGGAGTTAGGGATGGCGAGAGAATTACTCCCTCCACCGACCCATCCTTTTCTTGGGACGAGAGAAGATCAGGGAGAGGTTCGCTTTCTTCTTCCTCTGCTCCATCGGTTACCATCATCAAGACAACCGCGGGCCTCTCATGATGTGGCTTGAGGCGATTGGCATGCAGCACCCTGTGGGGCTGCCTCGGGGCCTTAAGATCCACCAAGTAGGTGGACTTCCCCTTCTTCTCCAACACCTCAAAGGGGCCTGTCCAACGGTCCTGGAGGGCATTTAGCTCTCCAGGTTCCATCACCCACACCTTCTGTCCAGGCTCCAGTTCCACTGGGTGAGCGTTGTGGTCATACCACTCTTTCATCACTGCTTGGCTGGCCTCCAAGTTGTCTGAAGCTTGCTTCCACAACTTAGCCATTTGGCTCCGGAAGGCCAGCATGTAGCTCACCACGTCCTGGGGAAGTTTTCTGGGAGTCCGTTCCCATCCGTCCTTCACCAGGCTGAGAGGTCCCCGTACAGGGTGCCCGTACAAAAGTTCGAAGGGGCTGAAGCCCACTCCCTTTTGTGGCACTTCCCTGTAAGAAAACAAGAGACAGGGTAGGAGGATGTCCCATTTCCTCCGCAGGCTCTCAGGTAGACTCCTGATCATACCTTTCAAGGTTTTGTTAAACCTTTCCACAAGACCATTGGTTTGTGGGTGATAAGGAGTGGTAAACCGATAGGTAACCCCACACTCCTTCCACATAGCCCGCATGTACGCTGAAAGGAAGTTAGTCCCCCTGTCGGACACAACCTCCTTGGGGAAACCCACTCGGGTAAAGATCCCCATCAGGGCCCTTGCCACCACAGGTGCAGTGATGGTCCTCAGAGGTATGGCCTCTGGGTACCGTGTGGCATGATCCACCAAAACCAGTATGAACCGGTGGCCAGCTGAAGTTGGTGGATCCAATGGCCCAACAATGTCGATGCCCACCCTCTCAAAGGGGGTGCTAACGACAGGTAGTGGTTCCAGGGGAGCTTTAAGCTTCACTCCTGTTTTCCCACTAGCTTGGCAGGACACACACGTCCGACAGTATGTGTCAGACGCCACTTTCATTCGAGGCCAATAGAAGTGGGGGACAAGCCGGGCAAAGGTCTTGTCCTGTCCTAGATGTCCTGCCAATGGTATCTCATGAGCCAATTCCAGTAGAAAGGCTCTAAAGCATTGAGGGACCACCAAGGCTCTGGCTGAACCGTGGCCAGGTGCCTTGGGCTCACTGTAGAGGAGTCCATCCTCCCAGTAAACCCGGTAGCTCCCTTCAATGTTTCCTGCTGCCTGGGCGTTGGCCTGTTGCCGCAGCCCCTCGAGAGTAGGACACTCTTTCTGAGCTTCACAGAATTCTTCCCTGGAAGGACCTCCCTCCACATGCCATTCTGTAGGGATGGGTAGGTTCTCCAGGGAAGCAACATTCTCCCCTGTGGACTCCAGATCCACCTCCGCAGGTGGTCCAGCTGTCTCACGAGGCGGAGATGTCGAGGCAGGGTCCTCCGGCCTCTTGTCCTTCTCCTCTCTGGCAGCTGGCTGGGCCATTGTTCCAGGCTCCAGCGTAAGCAACTTTTCCCTTCGGGCAGTTGCTGACCTTGTGCTGACACAAGTCCAGTCAGGGGGTCCCAGCATCGCAGAGTGAGTCTGGTACTCCACCCTCCTCCAAGCATTGTGCTCCATATCATTCCCTAACAGGCAGTCAACAGGCACGGCAGGGCTTACGGCAACTCGAAGTGGACCTGCAACCCCTCCCCACTCAAAGGGAACCTCAGCCACAGGGTAGTGGCCCAATCTGCCGTCAGCCATTACGGCGGGATGGAGTACATCTGGGATGACCTGCTCTGGAGACACCAGCTGACTCCTTACCATAGTCATGCTGGCTCCTGTGTCTCTCAGAGCCTCCCCTCTACGGCCATTGATGGTGACCCACTGCTCATACTTAATAGTATTAGAGGGCAGCTGGGTCTTGGGAACCATCTCCTTATCTCCCAGGGACACTAAAGTGACACCCGCCCGCTCCCCTCCATTAACCAAAGGCATCTCCTCCCCGAGCACTACACTAGTGATTCCCGGGACTTTTCCTCCAGTGGGAGGGGGTGGTCTCTTTGGGCATCTCACATCTCCTTTGTAGTGTCCCACACCACCACACTCAAAACAGTGAACAACCCTTGGCTGCTGGCTTTGGCCAGGGGGAGGGTTGCGAGGGGGGTTACTCTTGGGGATGAATCCTCTGCCCCTTCCTTGCGAAGTATTTTGTGGCCCTTTAGAGAACTCCCTCTTAGTTTCCCCTCCCTCTTTCTTCTGGGGGGCGCCTTGTCCTTGCTTCTGGGAATTCCCTCCAGTCCCCTTAGTCGACACCCGGGTACTAACCCAGATGTCCGCCTCCTCAGCAAGCTTCCTGGGGCTGGTCAGCTTGCTGTCCACCAGATGCTGTCTAAGCTCAGGAAGACACTTCTCGAGTAGGTGTTCCTTGAGTATGAGGTCATATAGTCCCTCAAAGTCCCCTACATCGCTGCCTCTTACCCAACCCTCCAGGGCCTTCCTGGAGTAGTCCAAGAAATCTACCCAGTTTTGTGTGCCCAGCTTGTAGCTGCCCCGGAACTTTTGTCTGTATTTTTCAGGGGTCAACCCAAACTTCTTAAGCAGTGCTGATTTCATAGCCGGATAATAGGTCTGTTCACTCGTGTCAAGGGCCAACAAGGTATCCCTGCCAGTGGGGGGCATGTATTTGTATAACCCACCTCCCCAGTGGACTTCCAGAATCCCATGGGCCCTCAGCGAGACCTCGTAGGCGGCTAACCATTTAGCAATGTCGTCGCTGGGTACATAACAAGCCATAATGTCTTTTGGTAGGTACGGTCTAGGTTCTCGGGTGTTGGTTTGGTTATCGCTGCCACCATTCTCTGCTTTGGGGGTACGTAAGTTTAGGGCTTGCAAATCCATCTCCTTGATGGTCCGCTCATGCTCCAACCTCTTTTCCTCCCTCACCATGTCCATCCTGGCTAGTTCTATTCTCATCCTCCTCTCCTCCCTCCTGTCTTCTAATTCGGCGTCGGTCAGGCCCCTCTCTGACACACTACTGCCCACTCTAGAAGGTGTTCTAGGACCTGTTACAAGGTTCTCCCCTCCCGCCTGGTACAGTGTTGCGGTCTCCAGGACAGTGTCCTTGTCACTCTCTTCAGGATCTACCTCCTCCCCGGAATGAGCCTCGACCCATGCTCGAATACTGGTCAGCAGCTCAACTTTTCTGGCGCCTTTCTTGAAGAACACCCCCTGCTGCTGACACCATTCTTTCAATTGGTTCACAGTATAATTGTCTAGCTCTTCCACATTTATCTCCATTCTTATTTGAAGTAATAAATGCTATACAGGAGAAATCCACAGAGTGACCTGAGGTCAACCTCCACCCACCGCCAGAAGTCAATTTAGAAAAACCAAAAATGTAAATTAGGAGGGCCGCAGGGAGAAAACTCCAGGTGGGGTCTCGTGGTTGGCACTGTGTTACTAATAAGCAAGTGTAAGTACAGATCCGCTATCCCACCGCTGAAACACCAATTATGTTGGACCTAGATTACCCAAGCCTACATATGGTAGCTTGGCACAGTAGTGGTCTACAGCTAACTCCAAGCGTTGGCTAAGTACTTACAAATCTTACCCACAGTAACACAGTGATGAACCACCAAAATAAAGACACAACACCTCTGTTTGGAAAAATACAGTTACCTTTTTATAAAAATAATATGCTCTTCTTGTTATGCTTTTTAGTCAGGGATGAAATCCATCACATTACACCTTTTACATGAAATACAAATCACACTTCAATATTCTTCCTGTTCAGAATTTAAGAATCAATGGTACATTTAAGGTTTAGGGTTATTCAGGGCACACTATACTTCGCTAGAACTTTACAGAAAGGAAAATGCAGCCTGACAGTGCAATATATATTTAAAGATTCATTAGCAGGTACATTACCCCACAGCTCCTAAGCTCTGCTCAACTCACAGAATGACCTGGGTATAGTTCCTCTCTGCATACCCAATCCGCAATGTGGCTAAAGGGAGAGACACAACAATTTTAGCTAGATTCCTCTCACTCTAATTTAAAGGCTCCATTGGCTAATAGGAGATCTTTCCCTCCAATTTATTAAGGAAACTACAAGGGTTTCTCCTCTTTACTCCAGTTACTTTTGGGACTCTGAAGTTATTATTAAGCTGAACACAAGCCCGTTTTCTTCACTGAGGCTTCCTGGTGCAGTTCAGTCTAAGTCTCAGTGGTAGCCCCCACTGTCTTGTATCTTTTCCCTGGTGCTGCTGCCTCCCGTCCCCACACTACCCAGCTTACTTGTAGGCTTCTGGGGTTGATTCGAGGGCTCTCTCCCCTCGCGCTGAAACCTGGCAGCAGACGGCGGTCGAGGAAGGACGAGGACGGCTTCCCTGGCCCCCAGGCACCTCGCAGTGGCGTCCGCTGTGGCGCTTCTGCCTCCTTTGGACGGGGAAAACGGCTACCGGTGCTCCGACGCGATCGGGTCTCCTAAAACGACACTCCTCAGCTGGGCATGCGCGATCGCGCTCACTCTCCTTCCGTTTCTGCGCGCTGGCTCCCAGGGAAGACGCTGCTCCTCACGTCGACGCTGATCTCCTGGGCCTGCCCGATCATAGGCCCCTCCTGCCACACGAGAAGCGTCTGATGGTTGGTCATGCGCGGAAGCGCCGATTTCTTCGCTTTTGACGCGGCCGGTGCCCCCGGGGTCCCGATGCCGATCAAAGCAGCGTCGCTGCTTCCCTCCAGTCACCACTCACTTGGGCTTCACAGGAAGGATGTCCATACACAGCGCCCACGCTCCACAGGTCACCAGGGTGCCACAGACCCCCGCGCTCACTACAGCTACTCCACGTCCCCGGTAAGCTTAGCGCTGATTAGGGGTAGTCAGGAATATCTTCAGTCAGGGGTTTCCTGAGTGGATTTATTGGGATTCCAAGTTGTGAGTGGCTGCTTCCTCAAGTAGCTCGATTTCTTTACCAATAGTTGATATTTTGAGAGAGGGATCGGTCAAAGGCTGAAGGGGGAACAATCCTCTGAAGTAACTGTCAGCCTCAGTGACAAACTAGCTGCTCTCAGTGTGTCCACCTCCTCTCACCACTGCCTCACTCCTCTACTCTGGGGTCAGCACAAAATGGCTGCTGGTCACTGGCCTTATATAGGTTGGCCTGAGACCTGCAGAAGTCTCTAGTAGGTTCCAGAAAGTTCCTTAATGCTATCCTATGGACCTGTTCTCCAGTAGTGTCCGTTATGGCAGTTGGTGGACACCATTTTAGGTCTCTGGAGATCTCTTAGGTTTCAAGGGGGGTGACTAGGCCTCACAAGTGATGAGGGAAAAATGGCGTCATCGCCAAGGAACACCTAGCCCCCTGACAGCATAAAAAAACCTCCTGATGGACACATGTAAAATAAAAATAGAAAGTCTGGGAGGCTAAGGGGGACAAAAATAAATCATGGTGGTTAGAGTCTTCCCAGAAACAGACAGGTCTAACAGGCATTGATTAAGGAGGAAGGTTGCAGGTCAAGTTAAGATGGGTCACACACATGGGAGGGACTGAACATAGATTTATTGGAGATCAACACATTAGGCCCCCAACCTACCAAACTGACAATATTCACAGTTCACTACGTGAGAATCTCACCTCAAAGAAACCACTCCATTCAAATTCTGAAGAACACATAATCTCCCACCTTCCAGACAAGAGACGAGGCCCAAAGACCTGACGTCCTTTTAACTACAGTAGGGTTTCCCAGTTTGGAGTCAGTACTGGTTTCTTTCAGTGGGTGTGAATTTGTGAAATGGAACTATGGATGGATCAGAGGTACATTTGATGTATTATTGACAGTAAGAATGGAGGCTTAGCTAGAAAGGGATCACATTAAAGTTGCTGGGGAAATTACCTCTAACTCCTTTGTGTACTGCACTGACCCTACATGTGAATACATAACTGCATTTACTGTTAGAGCCAGCCTGAAGAAGATTGTTTTTTCTGTTGAGCATGTTGCCCTTTATGGATTTTTAGGAGCGTGATGACAGTGCTAGGAGGCTATGTAACTATTTATAAACGAATTCGAAACTTCTGCCAATGTGTTTTCTTTGCCCATGTCTTATCCACTTGCAAGGGAATATATATTGGTTCAGTTTGGATTGATAGTAGTGGGTAAGATGTTCACCTTTGTTGCAATAGCGATAGCGTTGAAGTAAGAAAAATTGCTAATTTATTTGATATTATTTTGATAGGAGAATGAAGACTTCTTTATAAGGAAAGTATAGACATGCATTGGCAAAGCCGATTGTACTTCCCTATGCGACAGCTATTGGCTTTGCCAATATGTTTTACCTATGGAGTGGCGTAGTGTGTCGTACAGTGGAGTGGAATAGAGTGGACTGGCGTAGAGTGTAGTGTAGTAGAGTGTCGTAGGCTGGAATGAAATGGAGTAGAGTGGATGGAATAGAGTGGAGTAGAGTGGCATAGAATGTCCTTGAGTGGAGTGCCGTAGAGCGGAGTAGAGTACAGTGGTGTTAATTGTAGAAGACTGGAGTGGTGTAGAGTGAAGTGAAGTGGCATAGAGTGGTGTAGAGTTTCGTAGATTGGAGGGGCATAGAGTGGACTAGAGAGTCGTAGAGTGGAGTTGCGTAACTTGAAGGATGCACGGTGGGTAGCGCACTGCCATTACAGCAAACACATTTGTAATTGAAATGAGAATTACCTTTGCACAGACATACAGTTTTATTGATAAAACTCTAAAGCGCACAAATGTTAATGCGTGGAAATGGATATCACCTAGTGTATTGATTTGTTTTTATCCCATTAAAATATTTGTTTCCACCAGTCCTCTTAATTACCAAAAATGTGCTTTACTTTTGTTTTCCTAATTCTGTTGTATTCTGAAATCTTTGTACTGTTCATTTACAGGCATTTACATTTTGCTGTGCTCTAGAAAAATAACATCCTACTGTCTTTTTACATAACCATGCCCAGCAAGATTGTCACATAAATCCATTCACTTTGCAGTCAGAAAAAGAAAAGTGAACACAATGCTACCTGAAAGACAGAGCCCATTATTTTATTTTATTTTATTTTATTTATAGAGTTTTGTATAGCGCAAACTTGATCCCGAAGGATATCAGAGCGCTTTACAATGCAAAGTAACGTCTCAATGTTTAGATCATCTAACACCAGTTGACCACTCTTGTAATGCTCCTCCCTACACCACCCCACAACATACCTGGACTGGTCTTCCAGTACACCTGTTTCATGAATCAGGAACCTTTTATCAGCCCACCTTCGAGTATTCTTGCATATTCAATTATATCTTTGTTGGCTTAGACCAAACTATGGCCTCAGCCAAAGCCATTTTGTCAGCTATTGCTTTCAGTAGGCCTATTGATGAAATGCATTGCTATTCTCGTCATGCTATTGTACACAGCTTGTTTGTTCATTTACTTAAATGCTAGTATTTTTTATAGCAAAAACCTGGACATGTGTGCAACTTGAGTAAGGCACTTGTTAACATTTCCAATGCACTTTTTCTCTTGCCTCCTCGTGTCACAGACCACACGTGAATGTATATTGTATTGCAGCACAACTTTATGAAAAGTTCAATGTAAATATTTGAAAATAATTTTTCACCATATGACAGAACAAAACACACTATAATCAACCAACCACACAACATAACACTAGCCTTTGCCAGCCTATGTCATCTAACATATCACTCTGCAATACACGGCGCAGCGAACTACAACAAACCACCTTGCACCACATCTCCCAGACCAATAATATAACTACCACATTGCACTGTACCACACAACACCGGCCTGCTATTTGGGAACACAGTGGGACCACACTTCTGACCTCCAACATAGTTATTTTTGGGGGAGGGGGTTTAGCATCCCCCACCCCACTATTCCCAGCACCTGTGGCATGGGCACAAAATTGAGGAAGAGAATTGTTTAAGTTATGCTATTTGTAAAGGGCATAAACAAGGTCGTAGACAAACATTGTTCCTCACAGGCATCCGAGATTGATGAACTGGTACTGGCAAAGATAAGTAGAATCAGTCAAGTAGAAAGATAGGAGGCAGGAAATCTTTGTGAAAAAATAAAGCATGTTTACTGCTTCCTGAACTAGCATACTAGGTAGATAGCTGAAAACACATCTACACTTGGCAGGACATAGTATCGATTTGATTTCTTCCAACTATCTGTTATCAATCTGTCCTGTGGTCCGACCACTATCTGATTTTCATTAATTCGGCCTCAGCTAAACCCTGTGAGCAAGGCAAGATGGTAGACCGGAATGCTTTCAGGGCGTGGAAGAAGGTGAAAACCTTGGACTGGGTAGCCTTCCTTGACACAACCGACTCCTGTCTGACAAATGATGTCAACCAAAATGTAGAGGCCGTTCACAACTGGCCACTGGGAGCAGCGGATGTACTAGTTATTTTACAGGAGCAGAAATAGAGGAAAGGCAAATCGTGGTTCTCTCCGCACCTGGCCGAGGACTGTAAAGCTTTCAAAAAGCTTGACTGCATCTGGTGCAAGGGCTGTTCTTCGGATTGTAAATCTAACTACAAATCTGCTCTCAGTGCCTATCACGCTTCTCTTAAAGATGCCCAGAGTCTGTTCTACACAGTGAAAATCAATTCCGCCGAGCATACTTCCTGTTCTGTCTTCCAGATCGCGAAGTCCTTTATCTCTCTGCAAGCCTGGCAAAGAGCTATTGCCCCTTTCCAAGAGCTTTGCAATGGCTGGCAACATACTTTGAAGATACAATTTTTGTCATTCAGAGAACATTGCCTGCCCAGACGGAGATTCCCCCTTTTGTCTGTCACTTAGACCTAGACAGGCTCAGCAACAGGCTTACTCAGTTTAAACATATTCTTGGACATGGCAGGAAAACTATCCTTCCCTTGCAAATTGGGGTCACCTCTGGATGTGTGCCCCCCTACTCTGCTTGTCGAGGCAGGGAACATCAATATGGTGATCAATTCCATTTTCGATATCTCCCTCTCTTCGGGGGTATTGTTGGCTGCCTGGAAACTTGCTAAGGTGGTCCCTCTACTTAAGAATCCTGTGTTGGGCCCTAGCATTTTTTGTAACTAAAGGCCCGTCTTTCTTCTTCCAGCCTTTTAAAAAATGCTGGAAAAGCTGGCCAATGCTCAGCTGTCACAGCATCTTGAGAAAGGCAAGCTGTTACATCCTAGCCAATGCGGCTTCCGCCCCAGTCACAGTACGGAATCAGCAGTTCTGGAAATATAAGATCACATTTAATGGTTGTTGGATGTAGGGAAAAATGCAGTCTTGATCCTTCTTTATATGTCCGCTGCCTTTGACACCATCAACACTCTATCCTCCTGCACCGTCTTTGTGTCTTGGGTGTGAGGGGGGGCACTTTGTGGGAGTGGTGCAAATCATTCCTGGTCGACAGAAGCAGATCAGTCTGGCTCGCTTCTTTTTCCTCCAGGGTCAAGGCAGTTAACCAAGGGGTCCACCAGGGCTCTTCACTCAGTCCAACCATTTTTAATGTTTTCCTGCCCCCCTTGACCTCTGTAGTTTGAACCATTCGGATCTATAATCATTTCATATGCTAATGACACTTAGCTGCTCTTTGCCTTTGACAGCTCTCATGCCTCAATTTCAGCCTCTTTCATCGACTGAATGTGTGCTGTCTTTGACTTCAGTGAACAGTAGCCAACTTAAATGCAACACCGAGATATTCCATTTGGGTAACACTTGTCCAACTGATGAGAAAACCTCTGGCCCTCTGTGCTGCCAGCCTCACCTCCTCCTTCTCTAGTGGCTAAATACAAATTTGGGGGTGAAGTCACAGATCTCTGCTGTGGCATACAAATGTTTCGTGCTGCTCAGCACTATCAAGAAATTCCTCTCCCTCCTGCCTTTGGAGACGTTTAGAGTAATGATCTATGCCCTGATCACCTAGCGTTTGTATTACCAAATGCCCTGTATTCAGGAGCAGCAGAAGCACAGGTGAAATGCTTTACAGGTGGCCCAAAATACGACTCCCAGCCTTCTTCTACTCTTTCTGAGACGTTCTTCATCCACAGCGGCCCCGAAAGCTCTGCATTGGCTGCCCGTTATGAAATGTATTTTGTTCAAGGCCTTCCTTAGCTTAGGCTCACAGGGCAGTGCATCCTTCTAGACCCGGTTACTTAACTGTGAGATTTGCCCAGTATATTCCCTTTAGAGTGATGCATTCTGCCTCACTTCTGGTAATCCTGCACTTTACGTGTGTTTGAATGGGCTTTAACGTCTTTTCCTCTCTTGCGGCTAAAGTGTGGAATGAACTCCCTTGCGAATTGCGACAAGTCTCTTCTGAGCTCATTTTCTGAAAAAAATTAAAAACCTGGCTTTTCTTTGCGGGGCAGTAAGATCTCTGTTAGGGGATGCATACTTGGATTTTGCTCTGAGTAGCCGCATGCTCTACAAATCCCTCTCATTCATTCATTCTTGTGGAGTGAATCTCGAAAAAGAAACAAAAAAGTACCCAGAAAGCGAGCAGCGGTGGAAGAATGCTAGGAGCCAAATAAAGAGGTGGTAAACAAGATGTGCTCCACAGGAGAGACAAAGACATGCTAGACAGCCTAAAACAAATAAAGCCAGCAAATAGAAAGCAGGCAAATGTGAGTTACAAATCACAAAGCCATTAGTAAGCAATAGGCAAATGCATTCGCGGGGATCTTTAAAAATGTCCCTAAGAAGTCCTTCGACCTAGAAAACTAAAGAGCACTGTGTAGGCCGAAAGCTGACAATGTGAGATGATGGGAGTGCTTCATATACAAAAAGTATGTACATTTTCCTTTCTTTATATGCCTAATAAACTGGGAACCAGTGAGGGATAGATTGTCTACATATTAGAAGTATTGCATATTAGGCTAATAGGATCAATCAGATCTGCTCACAATTGTGCCCTTTTTCGGTTACGCCTGCAGACAGCACTTACTTGCCCATCCTTGTTGTCCTCCCGCCTAATCCTTCTCCCCCATACCCCCTGTGGCCCTTCCGGTGGCTACAAAAAAGCATTAACAAAGCTCTTACAGAGCTATTTGAATTTGTCAGTCTGTGTTTTGGAGATGTTGCATTGCAGTGCGGGCTGCTGTGTAACATGGCTTAAAGTAAACAGAAAAAAAGTGCTATGACACGGTCAACGCTAGCTGCTCCAAAGTGATTTGTTTTTATTTACTTTAAGCCATTTAAAAAAAACTTGTACTTTTTTCATGTTAGTGCTGAGTCAGGTAAAAGGCAGCCCGGTGCTGCTGCTTCCCAGGGGGCCGCATGTAAAGGTCAGGAGGGCCACATGCGACCCCCGGGCCGTACTTTGAGTATCACTGGTCTAAACTCTGTCATGTCTAAAAAACCATTGACAGCGCTAGTAGGTCTTACATAGGCAAAACCTGTTGGCTTTGCCAGTTCCATTTTCAGTATTTTAACTGCTATTGCTCTATTGTACGAAAGTTGATAAATTACATTGCATATGCAGTTGAACAGTACAACAGGTTTGTTTTACAATTATTGTTTTTACAATTATTTTAAACTGAAGAAAAACAAATGTTAAAAATGTAGTACTGGTTACTCTTTATGTGCCCGTCTACGAAAACTAATACGGTACTGAAAGGATATAAAAATAAAATCTCCAAACTAGAGGTAACAAAGGAAGGTATTTTAGGTGAATTCTTGAAGGTGGCACTCTATTTCCAGCTTACTTTTAAATTGCATGGTCTTATTTTCCTGTGTATTTTTCTCAGCATTTGATGCATCACCATGGAGATATTCAGATGTAAGACGTCTCCGGGCATCCACATATCATTTGGCAGTGAAGCTGCCATCTGATGTAGTTGAAGGCTTAAAGAAAATCTAAAATGCAAGCAATAAAGTGTCTCTTTAGTTTTTTTCTTTAAAAAAATATGTTAGTTGGAAAATTGCCAGAAAATGCCTTGCAGGGTAGACAATGAATTTCGAGGTTATTAATTTTAAGACTCTCTAGTTTGTGCATTTTTAGACTTACCTCAGCCTAATCTTTTTTATTTCGAAATACCTATTTTGAATTCGCCAAGAACTTACACTGGACTAACAACCCACTCACTGCTTATCATTGGTTGCCTTTATTATTTCTGTCATTTGTTTGTTTATTCACTTGCCTACCTTGCCTTGTCTTTGTCCCTCCCCTGGAGCATAGTCTTTTTACCATCCTTTTGATTCTCTATTTAAATTCTTCCATTGCTGATTTTTTTTAGGAAACGACTTTTTTCTTTTTGGTAAACCACTCCAAGAAAATGCATGTCTTTTGAAGGTCTCTCGCTTGCATGCAACTGCCCCAGCCAAATACTAACCCCCCACTTCGTGTTGCACTATTGATCATGTACTGCTTGCTGTCTCTCTCGTGCTTCTCACCTGCCAAACTCCCCCCCCCCCCCCCCCCCCCCCCCCAGCCCATCTGTGTTACTCTCCCTCAGTTTGCTGTTACTCTCCTTACCCCACTAATTTTATTTTAATGTTATTACCTGCTCGTCCATTGCCATCCACACCCCGGTGGCTCTTGCTTTAAAAAAAAAAGATATTTCTTTGGAGGGGCATGAAGCAAATTGCTATCCGCCTCTCCATCTTACAAAAGCTCTTTCTTGTTTTCGATTTGTTTTATTTTTTATTTACTGATCCATTTCGGATTGGAGCTATAAAAGAATTGCACCTGTAAATGTTGTAGGGTTGTACATGCCTGGTCATTCATGCACGCATTCATCATCACACATGTACGCTTATTGAGCTCCTTAATTTATTTACTTTGCCCTAAGCTGTACAGCACTGGGGAAAAATGTTTTGTAAATGCTGTATTATATCCGCAGTCAACATTGTCCGAGCCAATAGGTCCAGTAGGTGAGACATATTCGCTTTGCCAGTGCTTGTTATGTCTGGGTTCACAATGCAGCTTTCCAACAGGCCTTTTGTTTACAATGTACTCAAAGTCAGATTTGGGTATGACCCCTTCAACCACTGGCATTTTTTGACCAGCATTGTTTCACACTTTGACTTAAGACTTTGCCAGTCTTCTCTGGACTCAGCCCAAATATATTTCTCTCCTGCTTAAGGGTGTTTTCCTTTAGGGTGTATCTTTCCACAGCCAATTACCAATTATGTGCATGCAGTGAACTGTGTGAGGACTGTTTCACAGCTATAGGCCTCTCCACTCCTCTTCCATTAAAGGTTCCCTTATGTTCGGTGCCCTGTTTTTGGTCAAGCCTACCAGTTACCTTACCAAGAACTGTCTGGCATTTTCTTGCTTCCTATTCGAGGGCAAACCATTGGTGTGCTTCTTCCCCCCATGCTCTGTCTTCTGTAGGGCTTCTCCCCTGCGCTCCATGTTGCTGTCTTTCTGACCCAGTGAGCTTCTACCCCCTTGCACTATAGTGCTTCTTCCTGTCCACATCTTTCTGTCTCCCTCAAGCTCCGCCCACCCCGTAGCTTTCCTAAACCTGCTTCTCACACCCTTTGTTGGCCCCCAGCTCGACGTTCTGTTTAACTTTTAGGGGGAGGGGCAGTCCAGGCAGCAAAATGTCGCCGGCCTTTCACAAAAGTGCTTTCACGAAATAAATCTTTTCTATTGGCTGATTTAAGCGGCTCCCACCATCTTAGATAAGTTAATACAAAAGAAAATGTTGCATGTATCATCCTGTAGGTGCATGCATTTCTGATGATGCAGGCTCACGCCAAGTGCGGCTACTTCGTTGAACCTCTTTTTTATGCATTAGCCAAAAGCATTGCTTTTAACTGATATTGTTTAGCAGTGCCAAGAAGCATTGGAAAGCCCGTAGATCCCAAAGGCAAGATCTATTAGATGTGCCAGTGCTTGCTGTTTCTATGTCAACAGAAGATTGGGTGCTACAGAACGTTTAAATGACAACTGTAATGAAAGCAACCTTGCCTTCAACATTTGTGTATTATTAAACTAAAAACAAGTATTGTGCTGAAGGCAGCTGAGCCTTCAATATGGACTACTTTTTGATTCTTTGTGAATATAGACCATTCTTTGTGTTTTTGTCTTTTAGAAAATTAATTCCAGGCACATTGTCTATTCCAGTGCTTGTTAACTTTGTTGTTCTATGACTGACCAGGACCACTTAAGAGATCTGATCTGACACATGTTCCCTTGTACAACACAATCAGGTCCTACTGCTTTCTGTAATAGGAAGGAGAAATAATGCTAGCCCATTGAGCTTCTCTTTATAAATTATCTATGCCATTGAACAGGCTCTTAGTTGAAGAGGAGCGTGCGTTGCCCTGTGTTGGGCTTTTAGGCACTCCGCTCTACCAGTGAAGGCTTTGGAAAATCTCGTCACACACTCCGGTATCTGGTAGTGAGGATGAATGTCTGCACTGTCTTATGAGCTACTATGTTCTGGAGCTCCCTTCTTCCTAACAGGTTGAAAAAATGTTGTAATGCCCACAGGACCATCAAAGGCTTCTTAAAACGTACACTATCACTTGACGTTTTTTCTAGGGATCCCAGCATTAATCTCCTCTCTGTAAAGCGGGTCCCCATCGCCTACACATACATCACCAACAGTTTCAACAAACACAGTGACTGTTTTTGTCCCTATCAGCGGGGCACAGAAAGTTACTACTGATTGGTCAACATATTTTGGACATTGACTCAAGTTTGGCTTCCCTGTCCACAAAGAGGCATCGTCTCTAATTTTGAGTGTCTTTTTAGTAAAGAAATAATGATAATAATCCTGTGTTCCACCTATGTTGTGACCACATTGAAACAGTGTATTCTCTGCGGTCTCCATTTACAGCCGTAACACCTTGGTGTCAATGGTAGCTTATCATGTGCGTCTACACTTGCTTACTTGAACACAATCTCAAACTTTTAATGTCAGCAGTTGCAAGACAATGTGCAGTTTAACCATTAAGATGGCTTTCTGTATCAGCTCGTCTTTGAGTGTTCTTTCCTCGGTGCACCACAAGACCTGCAAGCACAGAAACATAAACAATGGACAGAAAGGACAAGCAAAAGAAAGGGGAGATATTCCTAGTTTTGTCCCTTGAGCAGTGTCCCCGGGCAGCACGTTGTTAAACTCAAAATTACCACTTTTTCACCATTCCTTAAAATACTTAAGGAATTTTTGTTTCTCTCCTAAAATGAATGGAAGTTGCACAGATATTCCACGACTGGGTTTAGAACAGTATATTTTAATATCCCAGTGTCATACAAGCTCACTGCTGCCCTTACTGCACAACTCAACCAACACAATTGCTTAACTACTAATAGCAACTCATCATTCTCAGCCAGCTAGACAGTCTGTAGCATTTAATCCTCTTAGTTCAACTTTAGGTGATTTGGAAGTCCGGCTGGATTTGGATCTCTCACGATCAACACCAATCTGGCTTCTGTCAAGGACACAGCACTGATTCAGCACTCACCCACATTACGACCAGCATATTAAAAATGCTAGACCATAATGAATCTTGTCTTTTGATACTTTTTGACTTATGCTCCACTTTCGACACAGTAAAACATGACAACCTACTGTCCCTCCTGGAACAAAGGATGGGTCTATCTGGTCCAGTATCACAATGGCTTACCACTTTCCTAAACAACGGAACACAGAGAGTCAAGATGAAGCAATCCCTCTCTCAACCCTCCATGGTCCCCCTAGGAGTTCCACAGAGCTCTTCACTATCACCCATCCTTTTCAATCTAATCATGGAACCCCTGTTAAACGTGCTGAACTCTGCGAAGATTCTATATCACATGTATGCAGACGACACACAATTGTATATGAAAATCTTCTCCCCAGTTGACTTCATCTCCCTCAACGCCATTCTGCATAGCTCTCAAAATTGGCTCACCAGCAATGGGGGGCAGTAGAAAGACCTACAACCAAGACTTGGGCAACTGAATGTGACAAATGTATGGTCGCAGAGTAAGAAGTCTTTAAAGCTAGAGGATGCCCCAAAGAATTGGATAGGAAGTGGGGCAGCTGGAATGCACATAGAGAGACCTTGTGTACATCCCCTACCGTAGAGATGGATATGTCCAGGAATAATCATCTGGAATCAATGTGTGATTTATCTTGCACTGTTATACTGTATGAACCAGCTATAACTCGATTGAAACATATTCCTATCAATGTTTGTAATCTTCTCTTGAATGCTGAAACCAATAAAAAAATTATATATAAAAAAAAATGGCTCTCTGACAACCACCTCATGCTCAACACCAACAAAACGGAATTCCTCCAAACCCCCCCTCGCCCCGCAAGCACACACAAAAGATAGACCTCTGGCTGAAGCATCTAACAACCTTTAACTGCTCTCCCCACATCATTGACTGCGAAATCATTGGGAATCACCCTAGACAAACACCTGTATATGCAGGCGCATATCAGTAACGCTACCAAAGGAGCTAATCATCGGATGAATATCCTAAGGAAAATTAAGCCCTTCCTCCCTCAGGTTGACTTAGAAAATGGCAGTACAAGCCCTAGTGTTACCAAGATTGGATTACAGAAGCACCACTCTATGCGGACTTCCCAAATACAAGCTTGCCCCGTTGAGTGCCTCACTTAGCGCTGCGGCAAGGCTGGTCTCCGGAACAAAAATGATCCACCACATTTCTCTGACCTTAAAAGCATTGAACTGGCTACCATATGAGGCAAGTTTACACCTAAAGATCGCCTGCATGACCCATAAAGCCCTTCACACCAAAACCCCCAGTTACCTAGCACAAAAGCTAGCGCTGTCAGGAGGTTGTAGAGATTTGTGAAGCGCTAGCTCACTACTACTGAAACCACAATCATTCCACAAAAAGGGAACAAGCTGCCGAGCCTTCTCCGGTATCGCTCCGAAGATTTGGAACTCATTACCTCCAGATGTTCACAGGATTCCTTCCTCCTGCTTCAAAAAAGAAGTGAAAATGCTTCCAATGAACAAATTCACACCCTAAGACTTTAATTCTCACATTTCTGTTCTGTTTCTCCACATATGTTATCTTACCGAACATATTCTACTTGTAAATGGAATGTATGTAATTTTACCCTCTACCTTCTAATGTATCTGAGCAATGTTTAGGTAAACCGCTCTTATACCCTCTGGGGTCTTGTTCGCACTATATAAAACTTTATAAATAAATGTTCTACAGTGCCTCCTAAGAGGTTGTTGTCACCTCTACGCAGGTTGCCTTATTTTCAGTCTTCTACATTATCTCCTGGTGATTGATGTTTTGTAGAGAATTCTTACTCTATCTAAAAAACAAAACTGTTGGCTTTGTCACTTGTTGTTTTCTGGACACATATGCTAACTATCCAGCCATCTTCCTATCACTAATATTAAAGGATGCTTTGCAAACCCCGTTGTGCATACTTTGCCATCTATTTAGTAAGGTCTAGAACATAGGAGAGGAAATTAAAAGTTTCTTACAGGCATATTTATAATTTGCCACATCGGATACTCCATCACAAACGTCAAGGATATTGCCTTTTTACAAGTGACATGGTATATAGTGCATTTGGTAATAAGGTGAATGTAATATCTATCACGTATGTTACCATAACCCAAAGGAAGGCCCTAAATTATGGAGCTTAGTTGGTTTCATAGATTCGTATTAAGGCTGTATTTCGTGGACTTTGCATAGTTGTACTAAGGATGCAGGTGAACAGTGTGGCACAGATTTAAAGTCAAGAAAAAGTGCACAGATGTAAGTCAATTTCATAGTGCATAAACAAATGCCAGGCCTCGATCTGAGCTTTGTGTCATGTCCAAAATCAGATGTTGACGGTTTTCAGTCCAAGGTTTCTGTTGACGCTCATTTTGGTAATAGAGCAAATTGCTCTTCCTCTAGACAAGCAATTTGTCAAGAAAATTCCTGTTTCGTAGTTGCAATAGCTTTTGCAGAAACAGCCTCAAAGACCGTTTCAAACCTTTTTCCAGGTATACACATACAGAAGTAGTAATTGGGATCATAACGTCACGCAGTACTAGGTGCAAAATGTTTTTTGTCGGACAGTTTTCGCAGCTTCCACGAAAGCAGTACTTGGATAAGCAAGCATATGTACATTTGTGTGTTAAGCTGGTGTGCTGGTGGGTGTAAGCGCGACTTAACTTCATCAGTGGTCTTCCATGTCGAGCCTGGGCAGCACATGCGTGTAGTGCATTCTCCTGGTACCATGGTACCAGGAGAATGCACTACACCAAGACACCACATCTTCCCTCTTTACTTTAATAACACAATTAAAGGAAATAAAATTATGCTTTTAAATAATGTAATACATTTAAACACCAATAAAGATGTCTAATGTCACAGTGGATCAGTATTATCACAATTGATGTTTCCGAACAACTGTCAGAGAAGGATAGAAGTATGGTGTGCACATCACCAATAATCGAAAATTAAGAGATAAAATGTGTTACATATGGTGTGCACCACCGACGAACTTGTGATAATAAATGTCAAGATGTGCAAAATATAATATGTACTTTGCCAACAACCTGTGACAAAGCGATCCTTTTTTTTTAAAACAAGTGAGAGAAAAAAAAATGCAGGTTCACGATGTTTTTTTAAAAATTTTAAGTACCCTAAAGGCAATCGGCAATGCTCTCTGTAGCTGTAAGTCTTCCTCAAACAACACAAAACGGAGACACGTTGCGTGACGAAGTTCAAATAATCTTATGCTTGGCGTCACTTCTGCAGAGAGGTTCGTAGATCCACAAACTCAGTTCTAGAATACTGCTTTCTTTTGAGTGATGTAACAACTCAAGGAACCCAAGTCATGTGATTCTTGATGTGCAGTTGATCTTCGATGTGTACTTTGGAAGGTAGGCGTTCCAGCTCCCGTTTTTTGTTTATTTAAGGTTAAAATGCCTCCGCCCTGCTCTCTTTCACAACGAAGCCAACCGCAAGTAAAATAAAACATTTTCCTTACTTTACTCGTCGTCTGTGGCTCTCAAATACTTAAATCTCGACTCCATATTTTCATACTTAGTCTTGCACATCACGAAAAGAAGTAGTGGATCGTATCATATAAATCATTTGAAATTCCTGTTTAACATAAAGCTGAACAACGTGCTGTTACACCAGGTGTGCACGTCACCGTTATAAAACAGGAATACTGTAACATGCGCAATAAGATTGGCAAATGTCAGGCAGCGGTGTGATGAATTGGACGACTAGTCCAAATCTAAAATGGAGGCACGTAGCGTGACCTGCGTCAAATGATGACGTTAAACGCTGCGTGAAGTGAGTTCCAGTCCGTCGTTTCTCAACATTCTGGGAAAGACGTCATGGTTGGAGATCGAAGCATTCTCAGCACGATCATGGATCTTGGGGAAAGAACACTCAACCCCACTTGAAGAATGCGCGGAGAAACGGACGTTGTTCAGGTATCGTTATTGAATTGGATTGTAGAAGTAAAAATCGATCATTTAATCCATATAGTGATTGCGAAGATAACGATGCGGCAGCATTTGACTCTTTTTACAATCCAGGCTTCATTCACGAGTGTACACACTGCTTAAATGCTGGAATATCCGACTATCACAGGAACTTCCAATTTAAAAATCCAGAGTCCCACGAAGTTCATTACACAACGTCTGATATGTTCATTAAGCATTCCTTAAACATGACGTTTCCCAACAATCAAGTAAATGAAAAGGATACAGAGTAATATTTCCTCCTTAACTCACAGAGAACGGTAAAGTCCAGAAAAGTTCTGCCTTCGTTATTTATCATGAAAAGTTTTTTCAATTCTTTACTCACGGAGTGTTGCAAAGTCCAAAGTGGTTCTTCCTCCGTTTATCTTTAAAACAAAGTTTCCTCTTCAAAAGAATGATCAAAACCAGGAAAGGAGTTCGCTTTAAAAAAAAAATTTTGCGTAGGTTCTTTAATCTTCCTGCTTGCTGCTGTTCAATCCCGACCTCAGTCGCCAAAATGTAAAGAAGGATCGATCCGAAATAGTATTTCCAAGTATGTTTATTGGAAGGCAAGCAGGTACACCTTATCCTGTCCAGCTGTACTCGTTAACTGACTACAGTCCCCCCATTCTAGAGTCTAGCTGCAGTGCATCTTCCATCACCATGGTACCAGGAGAATGCACTACACCAAGACACCACATAGAGCAAATTGCTCTCCCTCTAGACAAGCAATTTGTCAAGAAAATTCCTATTTCGTAGTTGCAATAGCTTTTGCAGAAACAGCCTCAAAGACCGTTTCAAACCCTTTTCCAGGTATACACATACAGAAGTAGTAATTGGGATCATAACGTCACGCAGTACTAGGTGCAAAATGTTTTTTGTCGGACAGTTTTCGCAGCTTCCACGAAAGCAGTACTTGGATAAGCAAGCATATGTACATTTGTGTGTTAAGCTGGTGTGCTGGTGGGTGTAAGCGCGACTTAACTTCATCAGTGGTCTTCCATGTCGAGCCTGGGCAGCACATGCGCTGCTCTGCGAGCCATGCTGTATTGGAGTATGTACTTAAAGCCCCTCCCACTCTCCGCCATATTTGTCATTGGCTTGTGTCATTGTCGTCGTAAATGCTGGATTCTGATTCTTTATTAGGCTTGTTAGTCCCTCCTTAGTACCGCTTTGTCTTCATTTGTAACCTCCCTTGAGGACTGGCCCTTTAACCTCTGTTGTTACACTTTACTTCTTATTTAGTCTGTAATCACTTTAATGCGTTTCTCTTACTGCAGGCACGGCGCGCTTTCCTGCAACATTCAGCGCTCCATTTGCTTTATAGGCCGTCACTCGTACAAGTTTTATATACACGGGCGCCGCTCTGTGTTTCAGTATGGCGCACGCATTGATATTTTTTTTAATTTAAGTACTATGGCGCTCACTTAACGTACATCACGCAGTTACTTTTATTTTTAAAATATGTAGGGGATGCTCAGAGCGCACGCTTCGCGGAATGTTATTTTAATTTAATTAAACGTTCACATGCTTCACGTGATATTGCTTGTTTTATTGGTTGTTTTTTTTAACGTACTCAAGTGTGGCGCCGTATATATTTGACATTCCATGGCGGGTGCTTTGAACGTGGCTCTAGCAAGCCGTCCTTGCAATTGAGTGTTTGGTGACAGTAGCCACACGGGCTGTACTGTAGTTTGTAATTCGTCACTGCGGGGGTCCTCCTTTGTGCTGCATAAAGGAAAACCCCTCAAATTCTTTAAACTAGTACTTACCTGGGTGCTAAAATCTCGCATGTTTAGCTGCACTGACTGGATTTCTATCAGCAAGCTTTGATGGAGAAAGGTTTACCTACATGATGAACCTCTCTTTTGCCAACGTTTTTTTTATTAGTTCTTGTTCCCAGGTGGCACACTTAATATACTGATGCTGTAAAAAGCGTTTCTGCACATGCCCGCCCCTCTGCTGGGCGGTGGTTATGGTAACTTGCGCCACCATTACCGTTTATGGCGTAATTGACCATTTGGTGCGAGATATAAAACAAGCATTTGCAATGCAAAAGGTCTTGCATTTGCGAGATTTTGAGCTATTGGTATTGTAAATGACAATGCCTTTTATTTGTGTTTAAGAAACCTGCAATAATGAAAGGAATTGTCATTTACAATGCCAATAGGTCAAAGTTTTGAAAATACGAGACCTATTGCATTGCAAATGCTTGTTTTGCAAGGTTATACAGTTACTTACGTTTTGACTTCAAACTTGAATGAATGAAAATAGTACACGGTATGTGCATTTTATGATGGTGATCTACGGCATAAATGACCACTTAAAATCTCAAGCTTTAGATTTTATTAGTAGAGTATTGTGCTGCCTTTACATAGGTGTCAATTTAATGTTGACTTTGTTATGTATCAAACTTATGTTCTCTCTTGTGCTGTTTTTTTATTATCTGTCAATACAGCAGTAGGCTGACAACCAGAAGTCTCCAGGTTAATGTTTTGCTCATTAACCCCTTCGCTATGAGGCACGGTTGAGCTGTGCTGATGACGAGCTGAGCTCGTCATGTAAAAAGGGGGTTTACTCATAGCTCCGCACCGGGGGGGGGGAAACCTCTAGCAGCCAAGGTGTTAAAATCCATCTTCAATGTATCATTTACTGGTCATGGACCCCTTTCCTCACCTTGTTGAACGGATTTATGCCTATTTCTGCATATGACCAACATAATGCAAGTGGCCTCCAGAAAACAAACCGGTGTTTATATATTGTCTGTGGGTGCTTTTTCCTCTGTCACTAAAAAGATAGCTGTAATGCCCTCTGTAAAGTATTTGAGTTTACTCGTGAATCTTGCAATCCTGTGTTTTAGTGGCTCTTCCAAATCTATAGGAAAATATACCTGTAGTTACTTTGAATCCCATGAGTCGGGAGGAGAAGGACAACAAACAGGTGGTCTGGTTGCCTCTGGGCAAAAGAGTGTACTTTAAAGCTATGTGCTACTGCCACATAATTTTGAATAGAAAAGGGCCGCCGTATCTGCATCCTTTTGTAAAACCCTACCCTACCCGGTAGGAGCCTTAGGTCCGCAGGGGCCTCTCCAGCCAATATCCCCACTGTGAAAAGCGCTGTATGGGAGGCTAGTCCTTTAGCCGGGCTGGCTTTCAAACATTGGAAGGTCTTGCACCTGGAGCTCAGACAAGAAGGCACTGAATTGATCTTTTGGAGGAGACTTAAAACCTTGTTATTTGGACTGGGCTAATGCCATTTTGGAGCTTGCCTCATAGGTGTTGCTGGAGTATGACATTTTAGCGCCGGGACACTTCGGCTGAAGTAGCCAGGCACTCTATAAACAACTTTATCATTGTTATGTGTTGGAGACCTAGATGGGGATATTCGAAAACACTGTGGGGCCTGGGGGTGTCAGGAGTTGGAGGTGGAAGGAGAAGGGAATGTTACAATTTTTATTGCAGCAACTATATGTGTACATATAGTTGTTTTTCACCAGTAAGGTATAGCAGTGGGGTTAAGTTTCAGCAGCAGAGATGGATAAGTAGCCTACGGCTTAGAATTCATATGGGGATGACTGAGCATTCCATCCTTTTTGTGCCTGTAACGGAAGCTGCATTGAATTGGGTACTAGCAAAACAGGATTTGGCTACTGGTATAACAAGCACTTACAATGCAATAGGTCTCACTATGACATTACTTTGAGCTATTGACATTGTGAATGGCAATGCCTTAAAAAAAATTAAAAGGCATTGTTATTTACAATACCAAAAGCAACACCTATTGCATTGCAGAGCGCGGTGTCCGTGTAGACCGCGCTACGCTTATTAAAGTTAAAAAAATAATAATAATAATGAGGGGTGGGCTTCAAGCCCCCTTCTGAACCTCTTATCAGAGGTTTACTGACCACCAAACGGTAATGTGTTAGCTATTGAGAAAAATATTTAGGACAAAAAGATTGAAAAGCACTGCTGTAGATAGGTAGCAGGTGTTACTTTTACACAATATCATTCTACACTATTTAAACTGAAAATATCAAACATTTGTTACATATTAATGACAATATGTAGCAAAACGTCTGAACATTCCTTTGTGCTACATGAATGCACTACCGTATGAGCTACATGGTGCACGCAACCCACTTTTGTATATTTTCAGGTCCCAATCAGCCTCTGCAAGAGGCTGCCAGAATAAAAGGAATGCATCTTTTTTATTTCCACTAATTAAAGACATGATAGGAATTAAAAACAAAGAACGTGAACAGATGTTTCTTCTGAGTATGTATAACTCAGAGAAGGCTGTAAACAAGTTGGGTGGATTTAGTAAACATTCTTTGCAGGACTGCTGCTTCAAGTTGACACAGAGGGCTGTGTAAGGCATTGGCTGGAAGGCATACCTAGGTACAGTCCCTCAGTTTCCTGCTGCCCTCCACATTGGCTGCTCTCTTGGTGGGAGGTGAGCAGTCACCGTCCCACCCCATTGTTCAAGGCAGAGCCTTCTGTGGCAAAACTTCAACCTCTAGGATATGAGGTACGTGCACTTGTAAAGTGAAAAGTGCTGGGGCAGGAAAGTGCAATCTGCCAGTGCGGCCATGGGAAAGGGCGGAAGAGGAGAAGCGGGAAAGCTTGGTGGGGGATATCCTGGGGATGGAAGGAAGTCTGCAGCAGGTTGAAAGTTGTTGTGGCAGGCTGAGCTGCTCGGAGTTCCTCCTCTGCCCCCGGGGAGGAGAGTAGACAGTTTGGCGCTGCCAGGAAAGCGAGACCTGGAGAGGAGCGGGCATGCAGCGTGGCCGCTGAGAAAGGCGTTTGTGAGCAGTGCAGCCCCAGGGGAACTGACCCCCGCCACCCCTTCCTCCGAGAGGAGACTGCGAGCAAACAGCACCAGGAAAATGAGCCACCACGACTAACAAAATGTCCAGCTTTCTGTGCATCGGAGACATAGTCTCCCTCTATGCGGAGGGCTTGATGAACGGCTTCATCAGTCAGTGCTGGAAGCGGGGCGGCAGTAATCATTGAAAGCTGTGACAATGCACCTTCCCGGGAAAAAGAAGTCCTTTGTAAATTGCCAAAAGAAGGAAATTTGGCCAAAACTTAGTTATAAGCAAACTAGAGTAAATTTACTTGTGTGATTTCCGAAATCACCCGTTTCCTCCCCAAGACGTCCACACGTTCACACATTGGTGATTTAAACCCATGCACAAATTGTAAAAACGGACGCAAATGGTATTTACAACCGTTTTAACATTAGCGCCGATTAGGAGAGAAGGGTTAATGGTGCCATTCCGGTTTCACCTGGCGGTGGTCAGTCACTCAAAACAGTGCGCAGTAAGACTACTGTCTCTAAACAAATTTTGCAATCCCCACGAAACGCTTTATTCCACATTTGCGTACACTCATCAACTGTAAATCATGCGCTGATCAGATCTGAGCAAATTTCTGCGCCGGCAATTTGCGCCCATGTAAATGAAACGCGGACCGCCATTGGATGCTGAGCGCTAGCCGAGTGCCTGCCTTTTAAAGCACAAATGATATCTCATCTGACCTATAGCTCTTTATTCAAAAGCATCGCCCCTTCTCGACCCCAGTCCACGCACCCCCTTTCCCCACTGGCTGTTGAGGGTCCAATGTCAATGTAAAGTCTCTACCCGATTTCTTACCCTGTGCCACTAACAACCCTACCTCCTTCCAGAGATTTTTCCGACTCAATCTTGCAACAGGCTTTGTGGCATAAAGGCTGCATGGGATAATCTTGGACAGTGAGAATAAATCTCTGTTCTCCTTTTCTGTACCTCTCACCACCACGGGCGCCTAAGGACCCCACCATCCCACCGAATAAACACACAACAAGAATGCTATGTTCTTCAGTATTCTAAACACCACACGGCCGCATCAACACCCCCTGGGCTGAAAGCAAACAAGCTGTGGGAAACATGAGCCGGCAGTACACGCCCCCTAAAGATAAGAAAGTGCTTCACGACAGCCGTGAAGCAGGCGAGCAGTCCGGTCCGGATGGGCCAGACAAAAAGGCGAAAGGGCTGCAACCAAAAAGCCTCAGTTTCAATTGGGGCCACCGTTTTACATAAACGGTGACGCCAGCCAATTAAAAAGAGGGGCAGGGCTTCAAGTTCTCTTCTCAAAACTCCTCATCAACAATATCTCTCGCAGAGCGAGCAGCGCATGCGCGCTGCAACGCTACTAGAGACCTAAAAACCACTTCTTCTCACTCTGAGTAATCCAGCTATACTAACCCATTTTACTGTTTTGTCCTAGCTTTCTGAAACTGTGTTTGGCAGTATTTAGGAATATAATCGACACAATAAAAGTAATTGTTTTTTTCTTTGATGTGTGTGTGGTTTTTAGCGCTGTATAATGGCATGCTGCCATTGCAGGGTACTTGTCTTCAAGACCGACCTTATGAAGCTGGAGGTTGCTTCTAAAATCGAGCGCTGGTGAGCAATTTGTTGGGCCAGTAGATACATCATCGTGGGTGTGGCCAGTGAATGGTGCACAGTCGGAGCTTACTAAGACCATTCAAGTTTGTTATGTTTCTTACCTGTTATTACTCTTATGATTCTTGTTGTATTATTATTGATATTTCCAATAACAATATGAGTACTTTCATAGTCATTATCTGAGGAATAACGTTTTGATCGCTAAACTCGGTTTTCAATTGTCTGCTGATAATCCAAGCTTCTGTAATTGCTCCTGTAAAGAAGGGCAAATAATATTACATGATTCGGGTGTGCCTGCTTTTGATTTTTCTAAATATGTGATAAATGGCCAGGGCTGCTGTATTTGAGACATCCCATGTTGTGCACTCAGACGCTTGTCTAAAATGGCTCTGTAGAGGCACAGCAACAGAGAGGAGAGAAATTTAAGGCTCACGTGGGTTATAGGGTTATAACATGCATTTGGGGCTTAGTATACAGCATGCTGCTGGTGTTGGAGTGTCACTAGGCACAGTGTGTGATAACTGGTAAATGTTGTGACTAGGTTACAAAAGTGTATGTTTTTATTAAGGAAGATGGTGGATGATATGTGTTTGCTCCCAAAGTGGCAATGCTATACATGGCTCTTTCCTTAATGACATAACTGCACACTCTGCCAGTGACTGAAGGTTGTCCGAATGGAACATACGGGCTGGGCCTGGCTCACAGTATACAGTCGGGGAGCATGTGATTGGCCTAGCGGAGGAATGTATGGCTCAAGTCTGCATGGGCTGGAATGTTCTGTTGTTTGTGAGAGTTGGAAACTGTGCTTGAGTTGGAGGCAGCTTCTAGAGAAGCTGGTACTGAAACAGCCACAGAGGAGTTTCTCCTGGTCATACCTCCTTGTTAAGAGTACCCTAGGGTTATCCATTAAGCTCTGTGTTCCTCTGAGGGCAGCCTGGTCCCATGTTCCTCCAGTAAATTGAGCGGCCTTAACAGAGAGAAAACTCGTCACTTCTGAAGGTTTGAATGACTGCAAACCAGAAACAAAAAGGCCCCAATTTCCTTCTCCTTGCCCTCTCCAAGGCCGCCTTTTTTCAGGTCTCTGGAGTCAATGGGAGGAGTAAGATACCGCTGGTAGTGGGGCTATATTTACTCATTAGCATTGCTATTCTTATCTGCACCTAAGAGGTAGCATGAAGCAGGGTAGACTTACCCATAGAAGATGCAGAGCAAGTTCTGCCTTGCGTAATAAACAGTTTGACATTTAATCAGGTTGGTGCATAAATATGAAATCTCTGCCACATGGATCTCAAAAACCCATCAAGTGATTGTACCGAATGATACCGCTGGAGGTGGAAGGGATTCTATTCCTTTTTTAGTTTCGCCTAGACAGTGTATGTGCTGCAAGACATTTTGTTTACCTGCAGTGGACTTACAGTCTGCTCATTGCTTACCATTTGTTAGCTTCAGGTATCGCTCTCATTCCCTTCGTTCCTGTTTGTTTTGTCATGCCTGTTGTTAGACCTGGCATCTTTTGGCGTGGTTTCCCCTGTCTTTTTTTCTCTGACCTCCAGTTTTTAACTGTGTGCAAACCACTGTCAACCAGATACCCCATTTCTAACATTGGTGTTCAGCTTTGAACATAGAGCCTGTACTTGTACAATTTGAATTTTGTACATTACTTCCATACCGCAGACCATTACCCGTCAGCATACTGTTATAGTTTTTCTTTTTTCCCAACTCTTGAACTTTGGCCACACTCCTGTTTCAGTCTGGAGAGCCTTCAGTCACACTTGTAGATTTAGAGTTTGAGCAGGAGAGGTTGGAAACCTATACAGTGCCTCAGCTTAATAAATTCTGCAAGGATTTAAAGTGCTCTTTTAAAGGCCTCACTTCAAAGGAGGAGTTACAAAAGTGCTGAGGGCCTGGTTGGCAGCCAGGAAGGCTGGGGAGCACCCAGAGGATGAGAATGTTGTTGTGGAGGTGGAGGCACAGGAGATGCACTTTGATTGCTTTGTGAATCAGGATCGTCATAGGGTCGAGGCCACCTTCAGGGCAAGCAGAAGTGTTTGTTTAAAAAGTCTGTCCCCAGAGAAGCTAGAGCACAGGCGGGAAGTGCAAGTTGGAGCTTGAAAAGCTCAGGATGGAGCTTGAAAGAGAAAATGCTTTGGCAGGAAATTGTAGTCATTGAAGAAAAGAAGGTTCTTTTGGTTTATGAGCTCAGTCTGACGGATTTTGGACCTGAAAGAAAAGAAGGTTGATTGCCGCACAGATGTTGACAGCGTAGCTTCGTGCAGTCTGAGGGGAAGGTGCACCTACCAAAGGGCCTAGTGAAGGACTATACCTGGGATGACTAAGGTGGTTTCTGGGCTGTGAACCAGCTTTATACATGAACAGGGCCCATGATAGATATTGGGAGGCAGGCCTATGGATGCACTTTGAAGTGGATGGGAGGGACACCCTGTTGGCTCTACGTACTGCAGGACAACTCACATATTCCAACATGAAAGCAGCCCTTATCAAGTGGGGCACATTTAGGAAGAGTATCTAACTTGATTCATAAACACGGCTTGAATGTGTTGATTACTTCTACAGTGCACTGGATGGTTGGGTGAAGGGCAGTAAGGTAACTGATTTTCAGGGGCTTTACAATTTGATTGTATGAGAGCACTTGTCTAGTCTTGGTTTTCCAAAGCTGCACCAGCACTTGATTATCAGTAAGCTGATTGATCCCAGGAAGTTTGATCAGGAGCGGACAGCTGGCTCAGCACCAGGGTCCACAAGAGGTTGTATGTGGGAGACATAAAGGTGGGCAGGGTCCCCAAGAGAAGAAGGAGGGTGGGGACAAAATAATATGAGTAAGGTGTTCTTTAAAGGGTCCTAAACCAGTTCCCAGGGTATGGATTCCCAACACCCTGTTGAGAAGAAGATTTGGTTCCCAGCAGGTAAGTCTACAGGGAAGGGGCCTCTTAAGTGTTTTGCATATAATTTGGAAGGGCACTTCAAGGGGGATCCCAAATGAATGTCCCAAGCGAGCACATACTCCATCTGTGGGTATTCACTGGGGATTGTGGGTGTAGCACTTGGGGAGGAGTTGGTCCTAGGTAGTGGTGCGGAGCCAGCTGAGATGACCCTAGTCACCCTGATTGTGAGTGAGATGGTCCAGAGAACCTTCATGCCTGATAATACTAAGAAGTACAAGCAGTGGTGACCATCAATGGGAGGAAGGTGGAGGCTCTGAGAGGCACAGGAGCCAGTATAACCACTATCTGGTGTCTAAAGAGCAGGTCGTCCCTAATGTGGTCCACCAAGTTGTTGCTGTGGACAACGGTGAGCTCCAATATTTGGTGGGTCAGGTTCACTTTGAGTGGGGCCGGGTGCAGTCTAAGGTTCCTTGAGGGTAGCTGTGAGTCCATCCATACCTGTTGATTTTCTGCTGAGCATTCACCTGGAGCATACAGCCTGGGATGTGTCACTCAAGTCGCCCTTGAAGATGCTGGAATTGCCAGAGTGAGCGTGTCTGACAACATGGCCATTGCAGCCACAGAGGGTGATCAGGAGGACCTGGAGCCTGAAAGAGGGGCCCAAGTGTCTGCCAGGAAGAGAAGGGGCACTGGAAACCACCCCCCAAAATTCCCACGGTCCAGGAGGAGGCTGAACCTGAGGGAAGCGTTCCAAAACCTAAAGGGGAAGATGTGGCTCTACAGGGGGACCTGCCTGAGCTTACCCAGCTGGAATGATACCCCGCCAGGGAGGGATTCTGTGCAGAAAGAGTGTCCCACTCTTCTGGGTCTTCGGGAGCAGGTAGAGAACTAGGCAGCTGGCAATGCATCAAGATCTCACCTGATCTATTGGGAGAATGATTTCCTGCATAGCGAGCCTAAGGTTACTGAGCCTGGGGCAGCCTGTTTGCTGGTGGTACCCCAGTGCTTCAGAGCCTTTCTACTGGGTTTGCCTCATGATGTGCCTCTGGCAGGTCATCTGAGGCCTGACAAGACTTTTGACAGTCCTGTGACCCACGTTCATTGGCCCCAAAGGAGGAAGGCCTCAGATACGTTCTTTAGGTCTACCTGCCAGGCACGTGGGAAATCTGAGGGGAGATGCAAGGCTCCCCTCCAACCGTTACCTGTTGTGAGCAATCTATTAAATGGGTGGGCATTGACATTGTGGCGCCTCAGGATCCCAAGACAGCCATAGGCAGCAGGTTCATCCTGGTCTTGGTGGACCATGCCACCCGGTCCCTGGAAGCTATCTCTCGGTGGACGGTGACTGAGCCCACTGTGGCCAGGGCACTGATGGGGATCTTAACCCACGTGGATTTCCCAAGGAGTCCGTATCTGACCGGCATACCAATTTTGTGTCCCTGTTCATGAAGGCCATGTGGAAGGTGTGTGGTGTTATCTAAATGTGCACCACTCCTTACCGCCCCCAGAGCAATGGATTGGTAGAAAGGTTAAACCGTACCTTGACGGGCATGATTATGGGGCTCCTCGACCCCATGAGACGTAATTAGGATGCCCTCTTACTATGCTTTCTGTTTGCAAAACAGGGAGAAAAGAGGAGAGAAAATTTATCCTCGACCTCCTGACTTCCAAAGAGCAGGCTGGATCAGTAGAGTGTGTAAACCACTCCCCTACTCTGACCCTAGAATAGCAGAGAGACTGTTGCCAGTTTCTAGGACCGTTTGCTTCTCTGTTCTCACTCATCCCTGGAGTCACACAAAGGTGCACCCACAATATTGACACTGGAGACAGCCTGCCTGTAAAGCACAAGTCTTACAGGTTGTCTGATAGAGTGAGGAACAGCATCATGGAGTAGGTCTCTAAGATGCTGGGATTAGGGGTGGTTGAGCCCTCCAACAGTCTCTGGTCTAGCCTAGTGGTTTTGGTCCTCAAGGCTACCTCACCCAGTGTCACACCTAAACTGCAGTTCTGTGTTGACTACCATGGGCTCAAACGTTTCTCAGCATGTTTGACCTAACGTCTGGGTACTGGCCTATTACCTTGAATTAGAGGGCACAAGATAGGCTAGTATTCTCAACACCAGAAGGACACTACCAGTTCTGGGTCATGCCTTTTGGGTTGAAGAACATCCCTGCCACATTCCAGATGTTCGTCAACCAGATCCTGGATGGGTTGGAGAACTTCAGTGCCACCTACTTTGACACAATTGCAGTCTTCAGCTACAGTTGGCAGGACCATTAGTACAATCTACAGGAGGTGTTGTAGGGCCTGCAGAGGGCAGACCTCACTGTCAAGGCCAATAAGGGCCAGAGAGGGCAGAAGTCTGTGGTGTACGTGGGACACCAGGTAGGAAACAGCAAGGTGCAGCCCCTGCAGCCAAAGATACCATTCTTTCACAGTTAACTGAAGAGGACCTAGATCAACCTGTAGCCTTCATTAGTAGGAGGTTAGTCCCCAGGAAACAGAGGTAGAGCGCAATGGAAAGGGATGATTTTCCTGTGGTCTGGCCGCTGAAGAAGCTAAGACCCTACTTGTTTGGGACTCAATTCCGGGTTCAGACAGACCACAGGCCCTTCAGATGGTTAATGCAGATGAGAGGTGAGAATCCTAAACTGTTTAGGTGGTCCATCTCCCTACAAGGAATGGACTTTATGATGGAACACTGCCCTGGAACAGAACACACCAACTCTGATGGTCTTTCCAGATTCTTCCACCTTAGTGATGGCAACTTCCAAGAGGTTGGGTAGCTACTATCCCCCCTTTCAGTTGGGGGGGAGTGGGATACGTGCTAGACCTGGCATCTTTTGGCATGGTCTCCCATGTCTTTTTGCCTCTGACCTCCTGTTTCTGACTGCCAACTCTACGCCGCTCTATTAAACTCTACTCTACACCACACTACTCTATGCCACTCCACTCTACACCACTCCATGCCCCTCTACTCCGCTCCCGGCACTCTATGGCACTGCACTATACGCCACTCTTCTTCACATTAAACTCAACTCCACAGCACTCTACTCCCCTCAACCGTAATGCTTTGCAACAGTTTATTTCCCTTAAATCATGTCAGGCTTCCATAACAACCAGATGCTCATCCTCCCAGTGTTCTTCACAAGCCCTCCCCACACTTGGGCTACCAAAATGCCATTTTCGGGATGTGAGGTAAGCTTCAATGTACTGAATTAAGTGCACTACGCTGTTAATGTTCCTTTCTGCATACGGTGCCCTTTTCTTATTTACATCATACTTCTATGTGTTCTGTCTGTGACAGCCACATCCGCCAAGTGCTCCTACCTTAGAGTACCCATTTTGCCTAGTCTTTTAGACACATACCATCATTTCTGAAAGAGCAGTACTCTATGGATTCCACCTTCTAAGGCAGTACACACTTTGGCTTAGCTGTACATCTCGTCCAGTTTGTTTGACCTGAAATCACTCGCTAATCCTGCAATTGAGGCCAGGATTGGGCTGGCCTTTCTATCACTCTGGCATTTCCCATGTACGCTGCTGGCTAGGGTGCTTCTCTCAGAGCAGGAAGGACTGACTTGACCCAACCATGAAAGCTCCTAAGAGCCTAGCTGCAGCCCTATTCATTGTTGAGCTGTTTTGAACATCTTTTACAGTGGTGATTTTTGCTTTAATTCATGCCCTCTTGATGTGTTGTGATTAATCAGGAATATAAACCTGCCAGAAAAAAAGAATAAGTTAAAGCCGTGATAAAGAAATTAAACTTTAATGAAACACATGCTGGTAACCCAATATAAAACTTATGAATTAATCATCGAATTTAGAGTGAAATGTGATAAAGGGGAACATCTAATTGAAACAAAAATATTTAATGATAGAGATGTTGGAGCCCTCAACCTTCTTTTCTGTTATATAACTTTGGAGAATCTTCCATTTTGGTGCGAATTGGAGATTTTGGAGGCCTCAACATCCATTTTAGTTATTTAATTTTTGATTTCAAATCCTTTTTTATTGAGAATACAAATAATACGAATAATACAAATAATACAAATATAAATAATACACAAAAGTACCAAACAAGAAATACAACAGCAAATATACAATAAGATCAGTTACTGATTTACAATAAGGTGTAGAAGCAAATAAAGGCGTAAGGATGGAATAACGTAGAATGGGAGACAATAAATAATGTGTGGTTATACATATACGAGATTGAAGGCAGAAGATATCATGTTTAACATACAATAATGCTTGCAATGGTTCTATATGGGCACTAGGGAAAGGGGAAGGAAGTATTGTTTTACCATTCATACATAATGTATTGGAACCGTGCAATAATGGAAGGAGGAGGAGGGAAGGCGGGAGTGGGGGGGTCTGGCAGCAAAAACCTGGTATTGAGCAGTGCGTATATAAGAAGAAGAAGACTGCGAACTCACAGAGTAGGTACAGATATTCAGTATGCTGTCACAAGTTTAATGCGAGACAGAATGTCTAAGGCGGATCATAACAGAGTTCCAGTGAGTCAAGTAGACTCCACAGTTTAACATGGGGCTTTTGCCATGGGGATGAATGGAGGACGTCATTGTCAGCTCCCCTCAGGGACGCCAACCATTCCTGCCAAATTTTGAAAGAGACTTCGGAAAAGCACTCTTCCACTTACTGAGTACGACCTTGCATGCCAGTGTTATCATGAGATCTAACAGGTGCCTGTCGTGGTCTCTTGTTATGGTTGGGTCAATCGCCCCCAGTAGAATATACGCGAATTCCCTGAGTGGTTTATAATGGAAGGTGTGCTGGATGTAGTCATAGAACTCATCCCAGAATTTTTTCAGTAGCGGGCAGTGAAAGAGCATATGTGCGAAGTCGCCTTCGTCTGACTTGCAGTTCCAACAGAGGGGGTTCTCTATGAGTTTGAGTTTGAAGAGTTTTTATGGTGTCCAAAACGACCTGTTTATCAACATAAATTTAGTCTATGACATTATCGGGGAAATTTTATTACAGAAAGGTGTGAGGTGGATTTTATCCCAGTCAAAAGCCACATTAGAGGAGTTAGGTTCCTTTTCCCAGTCACGTTCGCATTTTCTATGTGTTTTCTGAGGCTTAGGAGACAGCATCTTATACATTTTCGAGACCATATGGCTCATGGGCATCAGTTGTGTAAGTTTGTGGCAGAGTGTAGGATTCTGTGGCTGAATGGCTCTGGCAGATACAAGCGCTTTGAGGCGTAGGAATTTGTAAAAGTCAAGTGGTTGGAGACTAAACTTAGTTTGCAAGGTGGCAAAGGTTAGAGGTGTGGATCCTTCGTCAATATCCTGTATTAAATTCACTCCCATCCTAGACCAGTGTTCCCAGAAGAGGAGCTGTCCATCATCTTTTAAAGCCGGGTTAAACCAGAACAATGTTAAGTTTGATTTGGAGAACTTTATTTTTGCTTTACAGTGTCTCTCTAGATTGAGGAGAGCCCTTTTAGTATTAAGAAACACGTATTTAGAATGGGGGAAGGCTGTGACGTCCATAGTCATTATAACGGGTAGCGGAAGGTTATTAATGATTGATTTTTCGACCTGTAACCATACATGAGTGTAGTGCTGAGAACTGTGAAACCAATGTGCTCCCTGCTTGCATAGATAGGCCGTCTGGTAGCATCTAAAGTTTGGTAAACCTACGCCTCCTCTGTCTTTTGGCAGTTGGAGTTTACGCAAGGAGATTCTTGGTTCCTTATTTTGCCATAGAAATACATTAAAAATCTTGTGTATTTTGGAGAGGAAGTCCTCCGATAATAGCATGGGTAACATGCTTATTAAATAATTTATGAGTGGTGTGATCATTATCTTTAAAGTTTCCACTCTGCCCCACCAGGATAAGAATTTCGGGGACCACCCGTCTAGCATTGAGGAGATCTTTTTATACAAGGCAAGTTCGTTAAGTTTAAGAGTACTGATTAAGTCTTTTTCAAACTCAATGCCAAGATATTTAAAACTATTCGATTGCCAGCACAGTCCGGAATTACCCAGTATGTACTTTCCGCCTAAATTGTTAAGCAGTTTTACCTCCGTCTTGTCTTTATTAAGTTTATATCCTGACACTTCAGCTAACTCCACAATAGAGGACATCAGGGCCGGGATCGCTAGTTCCGCATCCTCTGAGACCACCAAAACGTCGTCTGCGTAAGCCGAGATTTTAACTGTGACTCCTCCAAAATCTATTCCTTTAATTAGATTGTTGTTTCTTAGAGAGTACAAGAAGGGCTCAATCGCCAGGAGAAATAGCGAGGGAGAGCGGGGACAGCCTTGTCTTGTGCCTTGTTTCAACTCAAATGAGTCTGAAAGGCATCCACCCGCCCTTACTCTAGCTGAAGGTTTAGCATATAAGCCCATCACCATACGGATAAAGTCGGTTCCCAAATCAAATTTATGCAGTGTGGCTTCTAGATAATCCCAGTCGACCTTGTCAAAGGCCTTCTCGGCGTCTAGGGTCACGGCCACCGTGGGGGAGTTAGTCAGTTTTGCTTTTTCTAAAATATGCGCAAGGGTTCTCGTATTATCGCTGGATAATCTGTTCTTGAGGAACCCTACCAACGATGGATGGATCAGTTGGGGTAACACTTTTTGGATTCTTTTGGCCAGGATCATGGCATATATCTTGCAGTCAAGATTGATCAGGCTTATCGGCCTAAAGTTTTTTGGAGACGTGGGATCTTTCCCATCTTTTGGTAGAACGGCAATAATGGCTTCTGCAGGGGTGCCGTGGATTTGTCCACTAGTGGCAAACTGCTCATACAAATCCTGTAGTGGTTCTGTCAGGGCATCTGAGAAGTTTTTGTAAAACATAGCACTAAATCCATCAGGACCTGGGGCTTTCCCAGTTTTGAGGGATTTGATAGCCTTATGTATGTCCTCCTTGGATATTGGGCGGTTCAATTCGTTTTGCTCGTTTGACGAAAGGGATGGGAGTTGACATTTTTCTAAGAAGCACCCCAACTTAAAACCATTGTTATTTTTGCTGTATAGATCGTTATAGAAATCCTTGAAGATTTCAGCAATTTTGTTGGGGTCTGAGTGTGGTGTCCCTGATTTGTCCACAATACTCTTGATGGAGTTCTATTGCAATTTGAATTTCAGGTAAGAAGCAAGGCTTTTACCTGCTTTGTTGGTGTGGCACAGTCTGAAGTTTTTCTGGTGTTGGAGCCAGACCCCTGCTCTTTCGCTGATTAGTTTGTTGCATTTGTATTCGTAACTGCCAAGCCATTTCTTCCCTGGACCGGAAACAAGCTTCATTTGATTGCTTCAATCCAGTGGCAAAGTGAGCAAAGGACTCACGTCTGAGCATGCCCTGCCACACTTATGGCGGCCAAAAGCGGTACAAAAGGGGGTGGTGATGGACGGAGCATCTAAATCAATCAAACACTCACACCCAGTCTAAAAATCTGGGTTTAATCCATCACCGTTCTTTAGCCCATTCTGCCACCCCAGTTCAGACATGGCTATATGCAAATCAGTCTGACCCTGTGCCTCATGGGAACAGTCCAGCCCGAACTGCCAAGCCATGTCTTCGGAAGCTTGTTTCCAGTCCAGGGAAGACATGGCTTGGCAGTTCGGGCTGGACTGTTCCCATGAGGCACAGGGTCAGACTCACTTGCATATAGCCATGTCTGAACTGGGGTTGGATTGACCTGCAGGAGATTAATGACTATAAAACAGAAGTTCTACGCCAGCTCTCAAATACAGATCACTATTGTAAACTACCAACGAATCCTACTAAAGACCTGCAAAACCGAATTAGACAAATCACTCAGGAATCCCATGATACTGGATTTCTAAGCAAACACGAACTGAATTTCCTTAACGTAACTAACCCCTCTGAACACCGGTAATTTATACCCTGCCCAAGATTCATAAAAGACTGGAATCTCCGCCTGGGCGACCCATTGTATCCGGCTGCGGTTCGGTACTTGAACCTCTAGGTCATTATGTCAATTTCTTTCTGAAAGATTTCGTGCCTGAAACATGCTACTTTATCCAAGACAGTATGTTTATGATCAATTTAATTGAAAATCATCCATTTGACCCCTGTAGAGAGACTCTATGCACATTGGATGTAGAGTCTCTCTACACCAATATTCCCCAGCGAGAGTCACTATTGGTCATGGAAAACATACTGAACAATAGGACCCGCCCCCATACAGTGCCAACCCTATTTATCATTCAACTTCTTGAGATCTGCCTGACACAAAACTTCTTCAAATTTGACGCTCAATACTATCAGCAAGTGAGGGGTACTTCAATGGGGGCTATTTTTGCCCCTACCCTAGCAATCCTCTATATGGATTGGCTACAGTGCAACACCATACTTCTCCCAAGTAACCCCTTCCACAAAGGCATCTCAAAGTGGAAACGCTATATTGACGACCTTTTCCTAATTTGGGAAGGTCCTGTGAATAATCTCAACCCCTTTCTACACTGGCTCAACAACAACTGTAGCGGCCTCACCTTCACCCTTTCCCACAGTAAAATTAATATACCTTTTCTTGACTTATCCATTCAACATAAAGATGGCCTCTTATACACCTCTCTCTTTCGGAAACCCACCGAAAGAAATACTTTACTCAGCTACCAAAGCTGCCACCCCCGGGCACTCAAAGACAGTCTACCTTACTCACAATTTCTCAGAATAAGAAGGAATTGTTCCCAAAAAATCGACTATTTTGAAGAAGCCAACACCTTGTCAGACAAACTGCAACAAAGAGGCTACCCTCGCCGTTTGGTGAAAAATGCAATGAAGAGGGCTTGGTACTGCCCTCGCGAAACACTGCTAGAACCCAAACCAAAAAAAATCCACTGACAAACTCAGGTCTACTAGATTTAGAGATACCATTGTTTGCGTTCAAGAAAAACAAAAGTTTGAGGGACCAACTTGTCAGGGCAGCGTTGCCCGTAACTACCACCATGAACACGACTCTCAATGACCACTGGTCCCTGCCGCCAGTTAAGGGTCACCATAAATGTGGTTCATGTATTGTATGTGGATCCTGTATTGAGGGTATAGAATTTGTGTTTGAGAATGTGAAAAATGAGCGTAAAACCTTTACGAATTGCAATAGCTGTAATGTGATCTATGGTATTTTTGCCCCTGTAATAAGAGCTATGTGGGGCAAACAACACAGAAGATAAAACTACGAATTTCCCAGAATCGCAGCAGGATCCGATGCAAAACAGCGAACGCCCCTCTTGTTGAACATTTTACTGAGAAGGGGCACAATGAGAATGATGTCCGTTGGACAGTGATCAACCAAGTCACCCTCCAGGTGACCTCACAAGACTCTTGAATAAAGAGGAACTAAAATGGATACTGAGAACGGACAGTTTAAACACCGGACTTAATCTTCAGGAAGACTGGACAAATCTAGTCTGATCAGTGCTTCTACTGAACTGTATTCAATGTAAATAACCTTGTTAACTCTGGATTGCATTGTATATAATGTAATAGTTTAAGTGGCCAACTCTCGGTTCCTGTGGCTATGTTTCTATAATTTCTTCACACCGCCGAACACCTCACAATTCACGTCACTGGCACCTCTTCTTACCCCCCTTTATCACTAACACTGCGCGTTCCTTCCACTGTAACCCTCAGATTATCTCACCACCCTAAGATGGCCGCCATGGCATCCTATCCCTCCCCATATGCTTGAGCCCTCTTCTATTTTTACATGGTTCCATGGATTCATATGAGCAGGCTCGACGCTAGTCCCTTGCACCAGCCTATCACAGAGCGCATTGACGAGTATGATTTGATACCGACTGATCCGGTAAGCCCTCGTCTTCCGCAGTGATTACTCTCCCTTCCTCCTGTGTTCCTTATCTACGGAACTTCCCCTAACTTCCCACCACTTTCCCATTCCTTCCTCCCCAGGTACTCCCAGTTATCATAACAACAATCAGATTTCCGATTCCCGCTGACCGGTCCCGACTTTGGTAAGACCCCTCCTACCCCCCCTCCCATGCGGTCCATTCGCTCTCCTCTCCCTATCCTAATGCAACCTTTGGTATTTTCCAGGTGACCTCCGTAAGTTTATTTCCCACACGGAATCCAGCCATGAACTTGCATGGTAAGCCCAGTTCCCCCACTGCGCCGTTACCTTTCCCCACCGCGCCGTATTTTTAGAACGTCACTACTTCGCGTTGCGGCACTATTTTAATTGTTGGCATTTACCAAGCCCTACCGGCAATTGATCACCTTTAACCACCAGTTATGACGGCGGCAAACCTCCATTTCACTGCGGGCACTACTCCTCGAAATTGCTACAACCACGCTCACGCCAGTTCCTCGAACACATGGAATTGACCATTTTTCACCGCAATCTCTTCACGGCAGTAGACTCCCACCCACGGGTACTACTGTTAGTCACAGAAAGCCAATGTCGATCCATTCATTGTTTTAAACACAGTCCCTCGTTCCCCACGATCACAGCGGTAATCTTCATGGTTTGTGCATCAAATTGCTTTTAAAATACACACCCTTTAAGCACCGGCCATCACGTTGAAACTGATTTAAATCACCCTTATTCAGTTCATAATCTCTTGTAAATCTCCTTTCCCCACTTCTCCTTTTTAGGTTTAAGAGGCTTGTAACTATTAGGCATTTATGAAATGTCCTGATGATGATCCCTGTGATTTAAATGTGGGATCAAAACGCCGTCCACCAATTCATGTGCCATATACAGTGTGTATACCATGTACTATGTTGATGTAATGGCGCATCTTAGAATATTTGTTCACACTATGATTTAAAGAACAATTAAAGCTTTTTGCCTAAAAGCCCTTTCCTGTTCACTTTGAGTGTACTAAAGTGTCTATGTGTAATTGAGGTACAGGCTTGTGCCCCACAACGTGAAATTGTCGAAGGATATTCTCTCAGTAATTAGTGCTATAAAGTAAATATACTTGCTGACCACTGTCCGGCTGGACAAGTCACTTAAATACAGAATCCATTGTGTTTGTTTTCATTTGTATGATTTATCCTGTGTTGCATGGGACCATTGTTGTTTTCAAAAAATTGCTCCCTGAGGTCCTTTGCTGATTCACTTGGGGTCCCTTGTTGTTTTGAAACAACGGACTGTTCCCATGAGGCACAGGGTCAGACTGATTTGCATATAGCCAAGTCTGAACTGGGGTGGCAGAGTGGGCTAAAGAACGGTGATGGATTAAACCCAGATTTTTAGACTGGGTGTGAGTGTTTGATTGATTCAGATGCTCCGTCCATCACCACCCCCTTTTGTACCGCTTTTGGCCGCCGTAAGTGTAGCAGGGTATGCTCAGACGTGAGTCCCTTGCTCACTTTGCCACTGGATTCAAGCAAGCCGGGCTGAAGACGGCTGGAATGCCAGAAACCGGTCCTCGGAAGCTTGTTTCCGGTCCAGGGAAGACATGGCTTGGCAGTTTGGGCTGGACTGTTCCCATGATGCACAGGTTCAGACTGATTTGCATATAGCCACATCTGAACTGGGGTGGCAGAGTGGGCTAAAGAACGGTGATGGATTAAACCCAGATCTTTAGACTGGGTGTGAGTGTTTGATTGATTCAGATGCTCCGTCCATCACCAACCACTTTTGTACCACGTTTAGGTGAAACAGCGGTGCGTGCAGAGTCTCGTAGTGGGGTCCATGCGGTCACAAGAAAGTCGGACAGCATACAGCCTCTGCACGGCAGATCTGATGTTCAAGGACCACCATCAGGTTCCCGATATATTCCGACACCACACCTCACCATTGGGGTTGTCGGAGCCTGCAGGAAAGCGCTGATAATTGCTCCGAAAATCGGCGCCACAGGAGGAGAGAAAGGCTTAGGCGGCCATCTTCCCCAGCGTTCAAGTTTATTTAATTTTGAAGCATCATCTATTTTGGTGTGAATTATATATTATAACAAATACCAATAGCTTTTAGAATATTTTTTCAGTGATTCTTATTTACCTAGTTCTGAAATCTAAATGTGATGCCTAGAAAGAGACACTTAAGTTGATAGGAAAACTTATCGTACAGTGGTTTCGAATAGGCACTGCTATAGAGGACTCGTCTCTTGCCCACAGTCTTTATGAAGGTTCTTGCTTTCTCAACTAGTCGTTGCTATGGGCCTTTCGCAAAACCTGTGTATTTTGAGATCCTGCATTAAGTTGCCGTCAGTCAGACTTCTTGTCGAGTCTTTTAAAAGCAGCCTTTTCTACCCTGCACAGCTCTTTCTTGCTATTTGCATTCATTTCCTACAGTTAGGGCAAAGCATTCATTGCTGAACTTTCCGTCTCCATTTCTGCTTTTGTCCATGAATCATATCCACCACCTGTTGAACGATTAATACAGGTTTTTTTTTTTTTTCACAACCAATTTTATTGAGCAAATGAGCATCAAGAATGTGGCATCTCCACACACCAAGAACACCACAACAATATCAATACAGCAATTATATAGGCAGCAAGTGATAGAGCAGACTCAGAATAGGCTCAGTATAGAAACTCCCCAGCAACCTACCCTAGCCCACAACACTACCCCCCCGCTCTGAATACCCCCCCAACCCCCCTTACCACACGTGCATAGAAGCAACAGAGAAAATAAAAAATATAAAGACAGGTGCAATGCCATCAGGGCGTCGCTGCATTAGGCCAAAATTGTCACTGTAATCAAATGTCCTCCTCCTGCTCCGCCGGGGGGTCCAAGGACAGACCACGATAGTCGGCCCAACGCTTCCAGATTTTGTAGTGTTTGCGCGGGCAGCCCCTCGCTTCAAAGATCGGCCTCTCCAGACCCATAAAATAATCCAGCCCAGCCTTCCATGCAGACAGAGGGGGAGCCCTCACCGACTTCCACGCCCGGGCCAGGTCCCGCTTGGCCACGACCAGCCCCAAGAGCAACAAGTGGCGCTTATACACATTGCCCCCAATCCCTTCCATAATATGCAGTAGGCCCAGCCGGTGGGTACGAGGAAGGTCCCAGCCCAGGACCTCAGCCAGGCAACTCCACACACCCCTCCAGAACCCAGCCAGCCGGCCACACGACCACACGGTGTGCATCAAGGAGCCAGGCACCGCCCCACATCGCAGGCATTCCGAGGATGCAATCAAACCAGCCTTCCACAACCGTTCACGCGTATAATAAGCACGATGTAAGTATTTGAATTGAATCAGCCAGAGCCGGACCGCAATAGCGGTTCCACGCGGGGATTCCAGCGCCTCCCTCCAATCGTCCTCATCCAGGGGGCCCACGTCCACCTCCCACGCCTCCCAAAGGGAGTGAAGGGTGGAGGAGCAATGAATAACAAGTGTCTGGTAAATCCTGGAGACCTTCCTGTCCCCCAGGTCCATCATAAACACTTTAGCCTCGACTGGGCTAAACTCCGGCAAGGAGTCGAGACCGGCGATGCTCGGGGTGAGGGCATGCCGCAGCTGGAGGTAGCGGAAGAACTGGGACTGAGGCATTTGGAACTCTGTGCGAAGCTCCTCGAAGGATTTGAGGGTGGTGCCGGACATGACCTGGCCCAGTTGTGTGATCCCAATGGCTTCCCAACCCTCAAACCCGGTCAGGGCCGCCAGCTCCGGGAGCAGGCCGTTATGCCAAAGCGGCGTCTCAGCCGTCAATCTGCCCCACCATCCCATGCGGCGTAATGACTGTCGCCACACCGCAAAGACCACCCCGGTGACCAATGGCAACCCACGGCGCAGGCGAGCCGAATAAAGAATGGTGTGGAGCGTGCGATCACCCATGAGCAGTCGTTCCAGAGCGTACGCCGGATCGCCCCTATCCCCATACCACCATTCATTAAGGACAAGTAGTTGGGAAGCTTGGTACATACAGGTTTTTTTTTAACACAATTCCTTATTAAATTTTTTAAAAGTAAATAAACATTGAATAACTTTCACAAATCAATTTGAAAAGAGAAAAACAATTTGTTCATAAAAAAAATAGGCAGTAAAAACTAAATGTAGTACCATGATCACTGTATCCAACATCGTTTCTACATGTGCCCGGCGTCGCTGATATCGTGACGCCTTGACCCGTTTTAGTTGCTGCAGGCTGAAGAGCACTGTAAACCAGAGCATTGTGTGTGATTTCGGGGGCTGTGTCTTTTCTCGGGTACTTGGCGTTGGCGGGAATAATACAACATTGGTTCTCAGACACCACACGGCGTGCTTATCTGCACCTACAATTTGAACCAATTGGCACCCTGCTTTGTTTTTTTTGTTTTTTTAGGCCTCGCTATTAAATCCTGCAGGGATTAATAGCGAGTATATAGTAGGCGAAAAAAGACTCTTGACCAAGCGTGGATTACGTGCAGTCCAGTCATGTGAGACGCGCGTGCACGTCAAACCCATCAGCCTCGCACCCATTTGCTCCCGAGCCAGGCATCAGAAGCGTCAGACTTCAAAGGATTCCCTTCCGCTGCCCCCCTGCCACACCAGGCACGTCACAAACCACAGACTACAAAGGAATGCCTCCCGCTCCCCCGCCCCCTGACTCACCAGATGCTTCCGAGGGTGCCTGTTCCTGTTCAGTGCACTTCCCCCTCTTGTTTGATATCGCGGCCGCCAATGCTTGTTTTAATGGTGATTTTGTAAGACATCTGTCGATCTGAAAAGCGTTTGGTGAATCAGAAACATTGTAAAAAGGAGGATAATCTGCATAAGGGGCACGATTATTTGCATGAAATTGTATACTTTTTCTTGCACTAATTACACCAACCATTTACATGTTCCTTTACTTATTTTATTGGCTGTCTTTTCCCACTCTGATGGGCAGACCTGAGCTCTGAAGTTTTTTCACAGTATGCCTGAAACAGCCATGGACCAATTTGGGATAACTAGAATTGGGAGCAGCTACCCTGGCTCACCCCTTGGTACTCTTCGCATTGCCCTTGCTACCCCTGGAGCCTTGAAGATAATTCAGGAACAGAAAGTGTATTTTGCACTCCATTATTTCTCCTATCCACTCAGTAGCAAATATGAGACTGAAGGGCAAATGGTGAGAGAACCCTGTCCGTGGGTGTATGGGTCAAAGAATATAATTTCTGCTACACCTTTTATTCTAGTAAATCATCGTTTGTGTGGGCTGATTAAAGTTTTTGATGCACAACAGTGAAAACAAAACATTTTCTAAACGCTACAGACCTCAGCAAATCAAATGGGGAGAACAAGATACTTTTTTAGAAGGTACGCTGAAAATGATCTTTTTTGCCTTTTGTAGACCAACAACTTTTATTTATTCAACTGTTGATAATATTCAGAAAATACAAGTGTCCAACTCAGATGTGTATCACCAGGGTACCTGGAACAGATTTCTTACATTTATTGTATTGTAATTGCATTTATATATCGCTTACTACCCCTGACGAGGCGTCGAAGTGCTTTTTCGGTAAGTAGCACGCTACTCTGGAACCCTTAAAGGATTAGTGGGGAATTAGTATAGTGCAAATATGAAAGTAATTTGAGTGGTGGATACGTGTGTCAGTTAGTTATTTAGATTGAGAAGGCTAGCGGAGGAATAGAGAAGGGAAAAAAGGTTTAGCATTTATATAGCACTTGCTACCCCTGATGGGGTGGTGGAAGTGCTTTTTTTGGCGAGTAGTATGCTACTCTGGAACCCTTACAGTGTTGGTGATGAATTAGTATCTTGAAATATGAAAGTAATTTGAATGGTGGATATGTTAGTTATTTGGATTGAGAAGGATGGCTAAAGGGTGGAAGAGGTAAAAAGGTTTGCATTTGTATAATGCTGCCTACCCCTGATGAGGCGTTGAAGTGCTTTTTCGGCGAGTAGCACGCCACTCCAGAACCCATAAAATTTAGTGGTAAATTAGTATAGTGAAATATGAAATTAATTTGAGTGGTGGACATGTTAGTCTGTTATATGGATTGAAAAGGATAGTTGAGGGATAGAAGGAAAGGATTTATTTGGGGGGAGCTCATAGCAGTAGGAGGAAGTTTGGGATGAGTAAAATGGAGGTGTAGGGGAAGAGTTGGAGGGAGGGTTTAGAAAGGCTTGTTTTGGGGGATCAGAGTAGTAAAAAGAGGTATGAGAGGATGCAAGGAGGGGTGGAGTAGGGAAGAGGCTCGAAAGCGTTATTTTGTGGATCATAGTTATAGTGTGGAGTTTTGGGATGAATGAGAGAGTGGAGGTAATGTACATATGTTATGGTCTTGCAAAAGAGTGAGGGCCTGATGTAGGTAAATCCGATTTACTGACTCTTAAATACCGAATCATACCGATTCGGTATTTAAGAGTCGGTAAATCGGAAGTAGGCAGATGTAGGTAATTCTCATTTACAAATTACAGAATCGCTAGGATTCGGTATTTACCGATTTTGGTAACTACCGAATCGGTATTGCCCATTGATTCCTATGGGCTTCAAGGCCCATAGGAATCAATGGGCAATACTGATTCGGTATTTTCCGAATCGGTTAATACCGAATCCTGCAAGGGTGCAGGGGGTGTCACTTTGACACCCTCTAGCACCCCAAGTACGGGCTTGTGTGCCATGTGGCATACATACATGCCCTTAGGGCATGTCTGTGTGTCACATGGCACAGGTGTACATGCACAGATGTGCACGTACACCTGAATTCGGTATTTTACCACCCAATTGTATTGGGTGGTGAAATACCGAATTCTGAAGGCCTGTAGCACTGTAAACAGTGCTACCTCCATCTTGAATTTACCGAAACGGTAAAATTACCGATTCGGTATTTTACAGAATCTGTAAATTTACATATTCGGTGAATTTAACGATTCTGTAAAATAAAGCCCCCTACATCTCAATCACCAAATACCGTCGGTAACGGCCGAATTCGGCCGTTACCGACCGGTATTTGGCCGTTACCGACCGGTATTTGGTGACCTACATCGGGCCCTGAGTATTCTGGAGCACTATAGTTCCTTTATACAGACTTTTAAAGAAACAAAGCATAATCATATTTCACTGGGATTCTTTCCTAAAAAACTATTGAGTAGTCAACCTTAATTCTTAATGAAGAGTCCTCAGTGTACAATGGTTAACTTCCACTATGTGGAAAAATCCTAGTTCACATTATTTGGAAGGTGGTCTGATATATAAAAGAATTGCCTTTGCTTCAGAAACACAGTTTAGAAAAAATACATCATTTCCTCACTTCAAAAATATATGGTCAGGCAATGTCATTGTGTCAGATTTAATCCATTAGTAATGGACCTGTATTGCTAGAACTATATATATGTACACTTACATATTTATCTTCTTCCCCTTCTTCCCTGCCCCTATTTATTCCTGGTTGTATGTGTATGTGAAAGTTCATACAATGTATTAAAATGTGTTATTTGTTAAACTTAGAATGTTTTGTCTGACATCTTTATAGTTAATTCTTGCTAGGTTGTTGTATAAACAAAATGATAATAAAAAAAGCCAGACATACTGGATTTTGTCAAAACATAGACCTTATCAAATGTTTTCTTTTTCACCTAGTTTTTAGAGTTTCCTGACCCTATTTTGTGTTCGGATTACTTGCCTGATCTATTGAAGCAATCCTCAAACTCTCTGTCGTCAACGGAACAGAAGTGCAGTACTGTGTCATGGGAAGAGCTGAAAGCCATTGACTTGCCCTCCTTCGAGCCTGCCTTCCTGGTTCTGTGCCGTGTCCTGCTCAACGTCATTCATGAATGCCTCAAACTAAGACTGGAACAGAGGCCTGCTGGAGAACCCTCACTCTTGAGCATAAAGCAGGTTAGTTTTCAAGCTTTGTCAGACTGTTGTCACTCTACCTCTTGTAATGGTTGCTTTGCAGCCACTGCTTATGACTTTCACCAAAAGCTATGATTAACAGTGAATGGTTTATCTGCACTATTCAGTCATACTACACCCAGACTGTGAGTCCTTTCATCCAGTGTAGACGGAGGAGTACACAAAATTAAAGCTAAAAACCTGTGCAATTTATTTAGCTTTGGTTAAATAAATTGCACTGATTTTAAGTATTATTCTTACTTGCATCTTGAGACAGAAGACTCATAACAAAGTAACGTAATATAAGAGTTGCTTGGAATTGTTTTGCATTTGGGCATTAATTATTGCTGAATTCGGCAGAACATGAAAACAGTGATAGTGATAGGTCAGAAGAATATGCATTTGAAAATGTAATTTATGAGAAATCCTGCATTCAGCAAGAGCCCGTAGCTAAGCACAGCTCTGAAGTAGGGTTAGCTCTCATGTGTGCAGGGAACACATGCAAGCAGTTTGGTTATCACTCCTCGCACTGGTGTTTGTGTTGATTATCTCCCGCAGTGACTTCTCCAGCCAGAGATTAGGACTATTTGATTGTCTGAGTTATTGTATCTTTGACCCTGTTATATAAATAATGTAGTTACTGTGCAGCCCTGAGAACTGTTTGATTACAGCGTGGATCCCTTGTGATTGCTCTCCCCTTAAATTTGCATCTCAAGTGCTAGTGCCTGCCTCTCTGTTTAGGTCTCGCGTGGCGTACTGCGCACATGCCCAGTTGAGCTTGCGAGATTTTATGTTTTAGAGTGTACTTCACTAGCGAGGGTTAAGCCCAGCCCCTCTTCTCCATTGGCTAGCTTCCTAAACGGTGGCCAGCCATTGGAGAAGAGGTCCTAGTGACGTTCTTCTTTCTCTTTTAGCCCCGTCCTTTTCATATTGGGGTCCTTGACTTCCTGCTGGCATAAAAGGTTTCTTATCTTCTTTATGGGTCCAGATGGCCCCATAAAGAAGATAAGGAACCTTTTACTGCAGCAGTAAGTCATGCCGAGCCCATCTGAAAAGGACAGGGCTAAAAGAGTGCCCACCCCACCAGGGACTTTGTGCCATTCTCATACCCCTAGCGGGTGCCCACCCCCCCTTGGGCTTTGTATTTAAAAAGGAAAAGACGAGCCCAAGCCGGCGCCCGCGCCTGACGGCCGAGACAAGGGAGGAGCCTTGCGGGCTCCATTTCCCCTTCCCCCGGGCTGGAGGAAGCAGTGCAGCGTCTTGCAGGCGTCCCTGCGCAGTCTTCTCAGAGTATGGTGCATGTGAAACAGGATTTCCTTTCAGCACAAAAGCAATTACTGGGATCGTAAAAACTGCATTTGTGTGAAGAGCCACCCCGGGCACACAGGCAAAACCCCCATGCACTGGAAAGACACGTTACCAAATCTGAAGAAATGGCATCTGACGCGCAGCTTGGGGCTTAAGAACCAATATGAGCTAGGTATGCGTGCCAATTTCTGCATGTCACAAGCCAACCGGTGGTCCCGCAGCCCGGTGCCGCAGCAGACACTGCACTCGAAGTTCATCAGATCTGTGCCGATCATCTCAAGACAAGTTCTCCCAGCCTCGATGTGTCCCAGTGTCAGTTGTGAAAAGCAGTGTCACTGTGTCAGTGGGCAGTGATGCTTAACCATCAACAGAGGCTCAGCTCAGTGGAAGGATCAAACTTATTTATTTTAATTTTTTTTTAAAAGTTGGACAGGTTCATGCTGTGACCACTCGAATATTCGCCCAATCCTTTGCGCTTCAGCTGAGAATTCAAGCATATGAGACCCGCTTTACAACAGTGAGCGCGGCTCAGATGTCACATTGGAGCAGATGTCCCTCCTGTAGTGATCACACTTCTCCCTGCGGCAGTATCCCGCTGATGGTGAACGCAGGTGCCCTCGCCCGAAACGCAGGGGTTTGGGCGCTGGACTTTGCCAGCCTGTGCCATGATCCGCACCCCTAATGTCGTGCACGACGTCTGTGACGGCGACACTGCTGAGGGGGGAAGAGGCAGCTCGCCGCCTGGGCACACCAGGAAGCCTGGTAAGCAGTGCCAACTATGGGCTCCCATCTTCCAGCCCAATCCGGGCTGCCGCGCTGGCTGCCAGTCTCTTCCGTCTCACCGTTATTTTGCAAAAAGGCAGCTATCCTTCCTTTCTAGCCTGGGCGGAGGTGACTAAAGTCACAGGTGTCCTTCCTCTCTGGCATGGGCTGAGGTGCCCTGGAGACAGTGACAGCCTCCCTCGCCGTCTCCCTCCTCACCCCTCAGGGATGGATGGAGGGTGTGTTAGTGAGCCGGTGCCCCACAGGGCTCCAGTGACCCTCGTGCGACCTTCATTTCCAGGTAAAGTACACCACTTCTCAGATGCGACCTCCGAAGCATCGCACTGAAGAGTCCAGAGAAGGGTGTCCCTGGCAGCAGACACGCCATGCATCGTACTGAAGAGTCCCCGCCGGAGCAGCCTGTCCGAGGCAGGAGACCCCCGGGACTGCTGCGACAGGCTATGGCTGCAGATATCGGCGGCATCCCCTGTCACGGGTCTGATATTTCGCTGATCCTCATCACAATCTGGGCTATGACAGCAGCACACGGGGCGACATGCTTTTGCCGCAGTCATTCTGCAGCCGTAGGAACCATCCACATTTAAGGTGGCAGTACCAGTGTGCACTAGTCACCCACCTTCACCAGAGGGTTCATTGTCCCAAATCGATCCATCCAATCCACCCAATCTGCATCCATTGAGTCCATCTATCGACTCATCAGCCCATTCACACACAGTCCGCGGATCCATCCACCTGTCCACCGACCATCTCAGCCACCCATCCATGTATCCAGTCATCCATCCCTCCGTCAGTGCGTGCGCCCATCCATCTATACATCAAACAACCTATCCATCCACCCTCCTGCCCGTCCGTCTATCCATCTACCCATCTGTCCGCCGTCCAACCATCTCCCCATCCCCCCACCCGATCAATCGATCGATTGAGTCCATCCATCCGTCCGTCTGTCCACTTCCCACCATACATTTATTGCTCCAGGGATGGGCAGGGATGTATTGGTTCTCAGGGAGGGTTCGCAGGATCGGGATACCCGGGGTGCACATGTATCGCCATCTGAGACCGATGCCGAGGAGATTTCCACAAGTAAACCCTGCCAGTGGGGATCGCGAGGGACTGAGTGTAGCGTGCTCTGTGATCCCGCAAACCGCATGTATGCGGGTAGTACACCCTACACGGGCTTGTGTCATGCCACTAGAACACGTCTCGCATGAGAAAAACCAACATCCATCACACACTAGTACCTGTATGAACGTGAGCATGCACTCATGCATGCTGCACGCACACACACACACGCCTCTCCGATCTCTTTCTTCCTTGATCTCACTCAAGCCCATTAAAAGGAGGACGCCGCGCAAGGCGCGAGAGGTCCCCTAACGCCGATCGCCCAATGGGCCATAGATCACTGATTGGCTGTCCCATTTGTAAAGTGAAGGGCCATCATATCGATTCGTTGGCTGGAGGCGCAGCTGAGTTGTGACCCGTTCAGCTGCCTCCAGGAGCAGGCCTTTCCAGCAAACAAAGAGGCTGGAGCGAGGCACAGCATCCCGGGCACGGTGTTACCTGTGACACGGCCACCCTGGCCAGCCAAGGCCTGCAGGGGGAGCTAGACACGGAAGCCGGGCCAGCGTGGGCACTTGGGGCACGGCAGGCCCCTGAGAACCATGACTGCCCGAACGCCTGTGTGTGTGTGTGAGGGGGCTCTGTGTGTGTGTGGGGGGGGCTCTTTGTGTGTGTGGGGCTCTATGTGTGTGTGTGTGTGGGGCTCTATGTGTGTGTGTGTGTGTGGCTCTGTGTGTGTGGGGCTCTGGGTGTGTGGGTCTGTGTGTGGGACTGTGTGTGTGTGGCTCTGTGTGTGTGGGACTCAGTGTGTGGGGCTGTGTGCGTGTGTGTGGCTCTGTGTGTGTGTGTGTGTGTGGGACTTGGTGTGTGGGGCTATGTGTGGGTCTGTGTGTTTGTGTGTGGCATTTGCGAGAGATGAAGCTATTGGCATTGTAAATGACAATGCCATTTATTTATCCGTTTTCAAAACCAACATATAAGTAAAAAAATTGTCATTTACAATGCCAATAACTCTAACTTTTGCAAATGCGAGACCGTTGCATTGTAAATGCTTGTTTTATTCGTGGGACCCACCACTGGAGCCATGTGCCCGTTCACACTTCTACCTGGTATCCTCTCTATTCTTGCACTTGCAAGCTCAAGTTCAACTTTTATTCTTGACTCAGTGCTGAGAAGGTGCCATATTGCATAGCATCCCCCTTCATAGCACAGTGCCACATCATTCTGCACGGTACATATCTGTTCAAGTAAACAACCTTGTTCAGATGGCTTCTCTGTAGTGTTCTTCAGTGGCCAGTGGTTCTGGCTGTTGATCCACTAGTGTGCTTACATGCGATATCAATTTATATAGAACTAGCAGCCCGCCCCAGCGTTGCCTGGGGCAAAAGGGGGCTGGGGGCAGCATTTCAGGCTTGCGTGCACCCATGGCTCCCGCCCGTCCCTCCGTCCATCCCTTGGCCCGTCCCTCCAGGTTCACTTACCTTACTCGCCGCTCCTCCTCGCGCTGCTGATTTTACCGCTCCACTGCTCCTCCGCTTCTCGTTGGTCACGTCCCTCGGCCCGTCCCTCCAGGTTCACATACCTTACCCGCCGCTCCTCCTCGTGCTGCTGATTTTACCGCTCCACTGCTCCTCCGCTTCTCGCTGGTCATTACCGCTTGTCCGCCGCTCCTCCCCGCCTGTCCCCAGCTCCTCCCCGCGATCATGTTCTCCGCTCTTCCTGTTGCTCCTGAACGCCGCTCCTCCCCACGCTCTCGATGTCATGACGCAGACGTCGCGGCCGGCCCTTCTTTCATGGGGACTAATTTGTTTTTAAAGTTAATTTTTTAAATTTACGTTTTATTTTAATTTTATGTAGCCTATGTCCATCTACACACCCTGACAATTTCAAGGATGTATCGGGTGTGTGGATTGGCGCTGTGGTTCCCGAGTTTACTTTGCCAAAAGGGTTGTGTTCTCTCTTTATAATAGTAGTATAGATGTATCAAAAAGGAAAAAGAATTAAAGCTGTCAGTACTATCAAAAAATCTGTTCTTTCTGAGGCAATGTTGGACATCTTTGGTGTACATTGTTTGACTCTCTAAGCCACTTAAGTGACATTGCAACATTGTAGCTACCTGCACTTTGTTTACTTGGTTCGATGGTAATTTATTCTCTTCAGTGTCACAAGTCATAAAAATGAAAAACTCTATGGCGCAACTGACAGGTTTGTTATTTAAAAAAACATCACCAGTAAATTAGCTAAATCGATGAATGTTTTTTTAAATGTACATTTTTTTGGGAAACATATGTCGTCCATGTTTAGGTGGCAGCATGTTTTATTTCTGTTTATTTTGAGGCGTTTTCCTGCAATACAAAACAATCAACCCTCACACTAGCTTGCCATGGCCAGGCCTCTCAGCTTTGCCAGTTCTTTTTTTTAATGTCCAAGGCACATTATTTAAGTAATTGGGAGATATTAGGATTGGGGAGTGGGTGGGGGAGTGGTCGGGGGCGCCTCTGGGTCTTGGACCTGGTAGAAATTAAAAACATACCTTGAAACCGGTCTGTATCACCCCCTTTATCCATGTCCTTGACTAATACATTGATCGATTTCTGAGCAGTGAATGTAAAAATTGTTACGGTAATATATGTCATGCGATTTAGTTTCTGTTTATATTTCACGTTTTACTTAATCTTGCAGTCCCTAAGAGTGTTAGTTATTTCCAGGCTGTTGTGTTTCTGTACTTTTTTCGTACATTGGATTACTTGTGTATAGTGCAAACTTTTGACTACCTCGCCTTTAAAATATTTATTTATAACCGGCCACGGTAGAGCTCTGGCGTTGAGGCTGAGGACTTTGCGAGTTTCTCTTAGTTCTTGTCAGTGCATCATAAAGGTTTTCTGAATACATGGTCATCCAGTTTTTGGCCTCTCTGCAAGGGTGCCCCTAGCAATGGACAAGTATACCAGTTGCAATTGTGTTTTTGTTCAAATGTGTGTGAAAGGGGTGCACAATTCACAGACTCCCTATTTTAGAGCTGATACATTTGCACTATTAACTATTGACTACTAAGTCATTGTTTACTCATTTACTTTAAACGGCAAACGATCAAGGACCAGCCAAGTAGTCCTTGTTGGTTTTAGGTGAGTGTCAGTTGTTATGTTATATATCTCGATGCAAAAACAGAAATGTCAGAGAGACATTAAAACACCGATTGGTCGAAACTGTATGAGAATCACGGAAATGCAGCTTGTGTGTAATCCACATAGGCCACGCCACTTCTAGAGAGCCCCCACTTTTTAAATCCCACTTAAAGCCCTGGGGTTATGTCACAGGCTGGATGCATCTGACAGCTTTTCTGTGGGTTCGGATGATGCACCTTGCTTCTGGTGCATGCTGAGATGGAGATAGCATTTCAAGGTCCCCTGTCTCTGAAAGGTAATTGTGGGTGGGGGGGGGGGTGCTGTTCTGGTAGGCAGAACGAGATGATTGGCACAGGTCTCTGTTCTGCAGAGTGTGAAACGTTTGCAAGCCCTTTCAAGCCTGTGAGTGCAGAGCAAAACACTCTGGTGCCAGGTCTGTGCAAGACTTGTCAGTAATAGAGGCAGGAACATTTGCGCAGAGTCCATTTTTAAGTCGATACCTTTGATATTTATATAAGGAAAGATAGCAGTATCCAGTGGTAGATGTAAGAGGTTCTGTTGAACTACTCCAGCCTAGCGATGTAAAAAGCTATAAAGCATAGGCCATGCAGTAGCTGACCAGTATGGTTGTGTATCGCACCGCCCTGAAAGATGCGCGGAAGCATAACGACCGTGTGCTCAGCGAGCAATGTCATCAGTGTACCTGAAGCTTTCTTTTCACGGTCTGTTGCATGAAATCCAACGGAAAAAACTGCACGGGCTCTCTGTAAATTGTTCCTGTGCAAAATTTGTTTGACTGGGGTGATTAATCCAAGGCTTTGATTTTTTTCACTTAATATTACAACAATCTGAGATTTATTAAATCTGGAACGCTGAGTTTAACCATGGAGTTATCATTCTTTCTTTTAACAGTGTGGGTAATCCCTCCTACCCTCCTGTCCTCCTGTCCTCCTCCTCCTCTCTCCCTTACCCTACTCTTTACCGTTTTTAAATTTTTACCTGCAACTATAAACATTCACAGACAGCTAGCCTTTTTATCCAAAATATTTTTTAATTTGTATTTATTTACTGGATGTGCCCCTATATATCCTCTTTTCTCTTAGCTCAACGCATTTTCTTTTCCACCCTCTCCCTTTTGTTGTGATATTGTTCCCCCTTTCAGCTACCATGTTTCTTACTCCTTGATGTGTACCCGCATTCTATCATTTTTCAAGTCTAGTTCAATTACCCCGTGATTTTTGGATTCCGACATACTGAAACCAAGATAATGACATGTTTCCAGAAGAGGTTCTTTTCTCTTGTATAACAGTCATGAAGTTTTTGTGTTTTTGATGAATAGAATGTTACATGCTCTCATTAGATTACATTATCGTTCTATGTCCATTGAGAATTATTAGTGTTGGCATTTAAGAATGTTGGGACTGTGCAGCAAACCTGTAACATTTAAAAAGAAAACCAAAAAAGTATCCTATAGATTCATCATCGGCATTTTTTGCGAGTCTGTAATAGCGATTATTAAGGAATTGCTATTACAGACTCGCAAAACGGGATTCATGTAGAAATCGCAATAATTATTGTGATTCCTACAGCTTCCTTATTTGCGATTAGCTAATGGCTAATCGCAAATAAGGAATAACTTCCCATTCATTCCTATGGGCCTAAAGGCCCATAGGAATGAATGGGAAGACATATCAATGTGCTATTAGCGATTCGAGTGTTAGTTTTGCGATTTCAAGGGTGCAGGGGTGTCCAAAGGACACCCTGTTGCACCCCTGAAATGATATTGGATGCTGGTGTTACGCACACACATGTCACAAGGACATGTGTTTGTGTAACATACAACGTTTCCGCTATTTACCACGAGGTTTGACTTCGCGGTAAATAGTGGCCCAAAATTGCGATTTCGCAATTTTTTAATGTTTCATGAATTGCATTTAAGGAATCTCAAATAGAGATTCCTTAAATGCAATTCCTCGCAAATTTGCCAATTCTATAATTGCGATTTTTGCATTTGAGATGATGAATCCCAAATGCAAAAATTGCGCTTGCAAAGGGCCAGATTCTCAGAATCTGGCCCTTTGCGAGCTGATTTCACTTTGATGAATCTAGCTGTATGTTTCTAAACCTGAATCTTTGACTGTTGAGTGCATAAAATGTTATCCTTGGTTTTGACTCATTGCGACTTGTGAATGTTATCTCTGCAGTTAGTGCGAGAGTGCAAGGAAGTGCTGAAGGGGGGCCTGCTGATGAAGCAGTACTACCAGTTCATGCTGCGAGAAGTGTCTGATGACGTGCAGAAGACCGACTGCAGTATAGACTCGTTTGAGGAGGACCTCCACAAGATGTTAATGGTATGTACTGTGTATTTTATTTATCAGAGAAGGTAATATTTCAGCATGGAATACTTCACATTGGAATTTCCACTCTACAGAAGTACAGTTTGGGTGAACATGAACGGGTAGCAGATTCTGTGGACAGAAAACGTTGGCGGTCAAGGGAGCGGAAGTGACTGGTGGGATAACTTGCCCAAGATGCAATATGTCATTTGCATTTAGCATACCTGCCAACTTACAAAATCACTTTGCTGTGTGAGGAGAGGGGCAGGGCCTTGGAAGGGGTGGGGCCTGGTGCGGAGAGCTATCTGTGAGACATTCTGCCCATCCCCAAGCCCCCTCCCCCAAGAAACAAAACAGAGGGTCGTCGAGGTGGTTACCGATGTCCTGGTGTGTTTTTGCATCTTTTAATGGATGTGGGCTGCTTACAGCCTCCGAAAACTAGCTGGAAATCTACAGTCTACACCCCTGTGATTTGGGCTCCTCGCCATATGACCGTGTGAAAGGAGCCGAAATCGTGTGGCACACGGTGGCACCGTGTGAGTTAAAGGGTATGAGTGAAGACAGTAAAAACAAGCAGTGGCCTGTGTGAATACAGTCACTCAACCACTGCTTAAATGCATGGCATGTACAAATGCTGTTAGTCACATTAAAAATCAGACCCGTTGGCTTTGCCATTGGTAGGCAAAGTTGCATAAAGTGGTTGTTTTCTGAAAAGAATACTGATCGGAGTAAAGAAATGACCATATAAAAACAGTGGGATTGAGTGTATTAAATAGTCTCTTGTGCATTCCAATGGAAGCGCACTCTGGAAGGTGGAATGGTGAGAGAGTAATACTCCTCTGAGTGCAGCCAAAGCCCACCTCTATATTTTAAAGACGGGGAACAATACGCTGTGCACAGAGCTGCGCTGTCAAACCAAACCTCAATGAGCACGACTACTTACGAGGCTAGTGGTTCCTTCATTTCCTGTTCAAGAGGTTATATGATCATGCACAACCAAGAAAAATATTTGACATCACAAACATTTAGATAGAAGTTACCGTAGCATTAGTCTTTTTTTGTCCTTGTTATCAACTACTTTACTCCGATGTAAGCCATTTCCATTTGGGTATCACCTGACCTTCGTTTGCAGGGTCAGACCTGATTTTTATCCTAATTGTTCAGAAAGAATCTCCTATTCATTGACATGCCTAAAAATATATCATTAATGAGCATAACTTGGGCAACATATCAATAATGAACCCGATCACCTCAACTCTGAAATGTTTCTGTAGTTAGAATTGAAACAAAAATCTCAAAAATGTAATTTGTGATGTTATTAACAATGCATGGGCCCTTTCCAAAATCGCTCAAAAGGTAAAGCAAGATTTGTAAAATCTTATTTTAAGAAAACACTTTATTCTTAGATGTGCGTAAATAACTTATTTGCAAAAGATACTGTTAAAAATTCTGCCCCTTAGAACTGTGAGCTGAAATTAGTACTACTTAAAAATGTAAGCATAGAAACGCTAGGAAAGGTAGCCGTTGAGACGGTTTCAAGATAATAATGGAGAAATGTCCGCCTGTTTTGCCTGGTTCCTTTATCCCTCATTTTGCATGAATATTATCCTAGTCCGTAAATACTCCTAGTGTTGTCTCACCTGCAGAAGTAACATTGAATGAATCTGCCAGGGATGCATATTGACTGTTGCCAATAACCTCGGCTCAGTTTGCTTTCCTAGTTCATGATGATCATCATCCTCCTTTTTAACTTCCCTACTTCAGTGACCAGTATTTCACTTCTTAGGAGCACACTATATTAGCGGACCCTAATGCCCACTTCCTAAATGCATTTGGAATCTCTGTACCTTCACAATTATTCATAAGCGATTTGGAGAATGCCTATTGATATTCTCTCCTTTTTGTCAGGGCACAGCACAGAAATCATGCATAATTGATTAAATCCTTTGGGTACATCTCTGTGACTGGCGAGCTGCCCGCTGGATCTGTCCATGCGCACTATCCTTCGCAAATACTCGAGAGCATCTTAAATTTAAAAACGACTTGCCAATTAGGGTGTAAGTGTAAACGTACATATTCTTGGTGTAAAGAGTTAATGTTATTATAGCTTCCTTAAACAATCTACTGAGCCTACAAGAAGTGAATTATTTTGTATCACTTTACAAAGAAAACTGATTTATTGCTGCCTTCACCCTCAAACTTATTTTGGTTATTAGGTGCTGGCCGCACTCAGCTTCACCTCTCTGTTTTCAAATAATCTATTGTTTTTAAAAAGTCTATTGTTTTCGAAAAATCTATTGTGTACAATGCAGTGCTTAGAGAGTACTTTCTAAGCACCCCCCCCTCAAGTCCTAAGTTGCTTGCCTTCCCCTTCCTGCATATGGTTATTTCCTGTCACTCTGTGCTCAGGGATTTCATTGATCGCCACTCCCCTTCGCATCACCCTGAAGCTGACTATAAAGTTGAACAAGCATTGGCACAGCCAATAGTTTTTGCCTATGTGAGATTTTTTGGCTTTGCTAATGTTTTTTAGATATGTTGCAAATGGCTGAAAGTAATGTAAAAAAGCTGTATGACCCAGCTAGCGTTCTCCACATTATAGCACTCCCCCCCCCCGTTATTCCGCACTGAAGCTAGCGCTGCTGTATAATATGGCTAAAAAAACATTGACAAAGCCAATAGATCATTCATAGGCTAGATCTATTGTCTTTATGGAGAATGCCCTTGCCAAGGTCTTAGTGTGCCCAGATTTAGAAGCATTTTAGGACCATATAAAAGCTTGAAAATGTACCATATAAATGTGCTGAATGTAACATAAGTTGTAGGTAGACAGAAAGGTCCAATAGGTTACAGCTTTTATTACAGTGATGCTTTAGGATATGTGTAACTTTGGGTGCAATGGTTACAAAAGAATCAAAAAGGTACTCCTGACTTAATTTTTTAGTAGTAAAATATAACAATAATAGGTGTTCTGTGGGTTTTTTGGAACTTTTGCCCCCTGTGCTACTGCACATGCTGCACCATTCAAATCATGACCCTATAGTGCCAGCAAGGCAATTGCACTTGTGACTGCTTGTTTAGTAGTAAAATATAGCAATAATAGGTGTTCATGGGTATCATAGAGATTTTCAGCTTGTGGCCCGTGTGCCACTGCACCTGCTACACCATTCACATCAAAACCCTAGTGCCTGCAAAGTAATTGCTATTGTGACTGCTTGTTCAGTTGTAGCATATCTCAATAATCGGTGTTCAGTGGGTTTCCTAGATGTTTTGACCCGCTATGCGACTGTCCCTGATGCACTATTCAAATCATGTCCCTAGTTCCTGCGAGGTAATTGCATTTGTGGCTGCTTGTTTAGTAGCATAGTATAGCAATAATCGGTGATCAGTGGCTTTCCTAGAGGTTTTGGCCCTGTGCCACTACACCTGCTGCACCATTCATATCAAGACCCTGGTGCCTGCAAGGTAATTGCTCTGGTGACTGCTTGTTCAGTTGTAAAATATAACAATAATCAGTGTTTAATGGGTTTCCTAGACCTTTTGACAACTGTGTCACTGCACCTGTTGCACCATTAAAATCATGACCCAAGTTGTCTGCTGAGTAACTTCACTTGCGACTGCTTGTTTAGTAGTAAAATATAGCAATGTTACATGTTCAGCGGGTTTCTTCAATTTGTTTTGGGTCCTGTGCCACTGCATCTGGTGCAATATTGAAATCGTGACCCTGGTGCCTGCAACATAATTGCACTTGTGACTGCTTGTTTAGTAGTAAAATATAACAATAGTGTTCAGTGGGTTTCTTAGAGCTTTTGGTCCCTGTGCCACTACACCTGCTGCACCTTTCAATTCAATTCAATTTAAATACTTTATTTCGGCCAAAGGCCATAAAAGTTTCATAATAATGCAATCATTCATAGTACAATCTAAAATACATTCAACCGTATATTATATAGTCTCAATAAAAAAGTCAGGAGTTTTGCATACAATAATTTAAAACAATATAAACTGGTCACCATGACATTCCATTGTTACCACCCCAGTAAATTCTCTTTTAAAATTATATAAAAACTTCTTATAATACAATAAAAGGGGGAAGTGGTTGATTTTTTTATACAATTGAAAGATGTTTTCGCAGTCTTGAGTGTATTGATCCTTGATACATCACAGCTTTAGCCCCACTTTTTTCCTCATCAATCCCACTATAAACCAGTATCTGGATAAGGCAAATATGACGTATGGTACGGTACTAGCTGTCATTACCCTCAGTGCCTCTTGGTACTTTCTAAATCCTATTGAATTGCATAGTGGTCGAATCCATTTCCTCCTTGCTCTATCGTACGCTGGACAGAAAAACAAAATATGTGCTGTGTTTTCTGTGGACCCTAAAGTACGTCTCGTACATAGAGTGCAAGAGCGATCTTCCTTGCCTCCCCAGTTTGCTGTATGGCTCTTGATCTGTAGGATATTGTACCTAAACTTTAGGTACAGAGTTCTTGCTATGTACAGCTGTGCAATTTCAAGATATTCTTCCCGACTCCGACTAGGTTTAATAATGAGGAATTGAGATGTTAACCTTCCTAGTCTCAGGTCACAGTGGAGTACCTTAAGTATGTGTTGCCAGTAAATTCTCTTTAGTGTATCTTTACTGCTTAATGTTAAAACAGTGTGGATCGATCCAATATGATTCAAGACCTAGCTCTGTAAGCCATTTCCGTATGAATCTTAGCCAAGGGAAGGTGAGGCATGTGTCAATAGACAACAATTCACGTACACCTTCTCTATATACTACTAGTTCGGGTGTTATCCATAATCGTATCCAATAGAGCAATGTTCACAGAGTTGTAAGGTGCCCTATGCGCTTCATGTCTAAATCGTGGAGCAGTGGGATGAGTGATGTTGATGGAGGTAGCCCCAGTAGTCTCCTCGCAAATTTGTTTTCCCCAATTGTCAGTTGTTTGTTGTCACTAATGCCCCATAGCCCTGATCCATATAATACTGCTGCCTGGACCTTACATTTATGTAGCTCAAGCTCTGGTGTCACAGATTTGCTTGAGGACAGACTACACTTCATAAGGACTGCCCTGTCCCTTGGGCTAACCTAAGTACTGAGTCGTTGACTTGCTGTTTCCATGCTAATTTGGAATCTAATAATATGCCCAGATTAGTAAAATTAGTGGTGTGTTCTATACTTTGGTTACTCAGCGTAAAGTTACTTTTAAAAGTGCTTTTTGTTTTTTTAGTGAGCCCCACAATAGACATCTTGGTTTGAGTTCTGAAGCTGCCCTCAGGTCAACAAATGCTGCATAGATGTGACCCTTCCTAATATTGTCGTATTGCCGTATGATGCACAAAAGTCTTAAGACTTGATCTACTATGCTAGTGCATGATCTGAATCCTGCCTGACATGGGGGCAATATAGTGTTGGTCTCTATCCAGTCGTTAGGCCTATTTAATAACTGTCTGGCATGGGTTTTTTGAAGTACATCTATCAGGCTAATTGGCCTGTAATTTTCGGGTTTCTCTTTGCTGCCTTTTTTGTGGATAGGGACAATTTCAGCCCCTTTCCACGTTCACGGTATTGGGACACCTGCTGCTATTGCATTACTAAGGGAGTTAACGTATGGGACCCAGACCTTTTTATTATGTTTAAATAGATCTCCAAGAAGTCTATCTAGTCCTGGTGCCTTCCCCGGCTTGATGGTATCTATGGCGTATTCGGTTTCTTGCAGTGAAAAAAACGTTCACTTAACTATCTCTCTCGATATTAGCAGGCTCACTGTCTCCAAGCGGAGTTACAGTGGGCAAGAAGCTGGAGTACAAGTCAGTGACATGCTCGGTCCAAACTCCAAGTCCAAATAATGTTCTGTCCTAACTACTTGGTCCTTGCTTCCGCATGCTATGATTTTCCAGAACTCCACTGAATTATTAGTTTTTGCTGCCTACAAGAGGTCAAGCCAGCTGTTTTCCTCGAAAATTCCTCTAGGCAGTAGCCAGTGTTCTCCTGTTAATATCTCTGGCCCTTCTTACAGAGTCTGCCTTTCCCTGCTTTATCATTTCAAGTAAAATTGTCTTAGATCTTCTACATTCTGTTGTATACCATGGATTTAACTCTAATCACAATATAACATTGGGTTTTGATTTCTTCCCGATGTTTTTAGTAAGAAGGGCTTTGCAGCTAGAACGCTGTGGATTGATATTACCGGCAAATCGCTTGTCTCCAGATGGGCGCCTGCTACCTCAGCAAAGGTATTACAAATGCTTGTCATTAGCTCAATGTTACCTGTGACCTTAGGTCACTTAATAGATCTTCGGTTATTTCCTACTAGGGGATGTATGCTTTGTTTGCCAATATCAGATTGGTCTTCGCTTACTAGCTGGCCCATTACTTCCAAACATAGTGGTCGATGGTCACTGTCGTCCCTCATCTCTATTCTGAAGCTCACTATCCTGCTCCAGCTGTGGATGCTGTGCATTATATAATTTGGCAAGGTTTTTGCACTTTTGACTTCTTGCTTAGTAGTAAAATATAGCCACTAATTGATGCTGTATCCTCTTCTGCACCATTCAAATCCTGATCCTAGTCTCTGCAAGTTTTTTGCATTTGGGACTGCTTGCTTAGTAGTAAAATATAGCAATAATCGGTTGTCAGTGGGTTTCCTAGACCCCATGGCGCCTATGCCACTGCACTATTCAAATCATGACCCTAGTGCCTGCAGGGTAATTGCGCTTGTAACTACTTGTTTAGTAGTAAAATATTGCAATATTCAGTGCTTAGTGGGTTTCCTAAACCTTTGGCCCCTGTGCCACTGCACCTGCTACAACATTGATTTCATGACCCTATTGCCTACAAGGACATATGAGGAAACCATTTATATGCAGTCATAAATGTGTTCCGAAAAAAGGCACTGTTGCAGACTGAATACATAATTATTGCATAGCTTAACATAAACACAAAAGCTTTCATAAAAAGAGCCTTTAAACGTATCCAACTCTCCAAAATGAGTTGCCACGGATGTCATAAATAAAGCATATGCTTTACACATCAAAGTGAAAACCAAGCATTGTTAAATTGTGTTACCATGTGGTTGGCTCTTTCCATTGAAAAGATCTTATCTTGTGCTTGACAGTAAGTGGGCCATAAACAATGTAAATTGCCCAAGATCACCATAGGTTAGGCTGATGCCGAGACTGAAATTAAGTTTTGTACTTTGTTCCTAAAAAGACAGTTTCACCTATTAAATGGACTCACTAAAGAAGAGAAATTCAGCAAAATAAGTGCAAATGTTTTATACAGCTGAAGAATGACATACCTTTTGAGATGGCTATGTCTAAAAAAAATGTTTTCAATGGGAACAAGAAGCCTCAGTAGAGAAAGTATCATGCGTTCTTCTTCCCTATAAACGCTCTCACTTTGAAGTCAGCCGAAAGCAAAAAATATACCAGGCTCCAACGAAAACACAGCTTGACATTTGACTTCGGTCTTTGAATGCCCAGCAAATGTGATGAGACAAGAACAAAGTAGAACACCCTGTTATTTACAGAATATGAGTTTGTGGAAAAACAATGTAAAAATGGCTTTAGCATGGTCAGGTACAAACTCAAGCTACAGAGCCTAAAGCAAATAAAGTCAGCAAATGGAAAGGCAGAAAACGTGAGTTAACCACACATCCAATAGCAAGCCACGGGCGAAATGCATTCCAAGGACAACTTTCTGAAAGTCCTCAAGATATCTTTTTTGCATGGCTAGACAGATGCACTGTTTGGTAGTCAGAAACCTAAAAATGGTTGCTGCAGCATCCCAACATATGCATTCCTTAGTGTCTTATCATTTTAGATGCAGTTCATACTTCAGTGGCTGTGTTTTGAGGAGTGTTCTATAGGAAATGCTGTCAGGCCCTGAAAGCTTCATTCCAGTACTAGCAGTTGTCCTGAATCTGATTGCCCAGCGTTCCCTTTAGTACAATCCACGTTTTTGCCATGTACATCTGAAATCTAGAAGTGTAAAATTAACCTAATCTCAATTTTTAAAAGAGCCAGTGGTGTCTACTTGCACAATGGTAGCAAATAAATATGTTGTATTATAGAATGTTCCATTTATCATTGACTTTTCCTTTAATAGCATCAATGAAATATTATATTGTAAACCATTACTTCTCTCGTAACGATTAAGTCACTTTGTCTGCCATATTCCCCTCAAGTAAAGATTAAGGGGCTGATAAGGATGTCAGTCGGAGAGCCTCCGACCACAGACAGACATCCATGGTTTAAAGTCCTACCGCCTAATCACAATGTAGGCGGACGGAGTTTAAACCGGCTGGTCGGACCGAATGGCTTCCTTGAGCCCTTTGAACCGTCGGACGCCACACATAATCCCTTGGTGGATGATGTTTCTGTCATCGGGATTATGATTGTAGTTTCTAACAGGCTTTGCATGTCAGGCTTTTCGGCATGAAAAGCCTGTCGGAAAGTGACTTTGGGGGGCCCTAACAGGGCCCCCATGCCTCTGCAGCCTCTGGTTGGGGGCCCCCTATGGCCCCCCGTGAGGTGCCTGCTACGCGGTGCAGGGATTTCCAGAAACTCCCATTTCTCTATGGGAGCCTGTGCAGCGGCTGGTTTCCAATCACCTTAAAAGTTACCATAGGGAAATGGGAGTTTGCGACCGAACAATGTGCGGTCATATTGTAATACGGTGTGCGGAACGGCAGACCTATGGTCGGTCGGTTCCCACACCGAGACGGTGTTGGTCGGAGGCAACTCCAACTGACATCATAATTAGGGCCTAAGTCGTTAGAGTCCTGGAAGGCTCATTATCGTTATCAAACATGATTATACTTTCCTGTCAACATAACTCCATCTGCCAGTTTAACCGGAAAAATGATATCCCACATATGCACATCTTTTACCACTTCAAGCTCTGTATTGAAATTATGCCAACTGTGTTTTCTTTTCGCCTGGATGTATAAAAATCATCACAATTTTTTTTTAACAACTATCTCCAGAGTTTGCTTTGAGTTCGTTTTCTAAGTTTGGCTCTCTGTCTGTATACAAATGGTGGTTTTAGTCGCCATTCCTATATTATTGGTATTTGCCGCATATAGGGAATTGACACCAGCAGAAGAGGATGGAATACAACAGACATGGCCTAGCAATACATTGTGTAACACCTAAAAAAGAATTATTGTAAGAAAACTAAACAAGCTCTGGCAAAGCCAGTAGGCCCAACCTGAAAAATGACATTGTAAAATACATTGAAAATATGTGAGCAGAGAATGCAAGGATTATAGCAGATCATGGCCTACCAGCCCTGGCACTGAAGCATACTACTCTCTAGGTGGAGTTCGACGTGTCCAAAATAGAATGCCTTACATACAATGAAGAAAGAAAATGGCTAAAGTGGACGTTCCCAGTACCCATTGTTGTAGGTTGTAGTGGGCTGAATTAACATAGGAGAACACGTGACCAGAACAGTGGATGAAGAGTGATGAGTGAAATCTCTTTTCTCTCTCTCTCTGTCTCTCTCACTCTCTGTCTCTCTCTGTCTCTCTCGCTCTCTCTCTCTCTCTCTCTGTATCTCTCTCTCTCCCCCTCTCTCTCTCTCTCCCCTCCCCCCCCCCCCTCCTTCCTCCCACCCTCTCTCCCCTCCCGCTGCTTCTCCATCTCTATCTTTATGTGTGCGGCTGGAAAACATAAGGCTGGCGAAGTAGCTAAAGCTGTCGCTGTGGCATGTCTGAAACAGATGCGAGGAAGAGGAGCTTGCACACCACCCCCTCAAGTCAATGAAATAGAAAGTGATGTAAAACTGCTCATGTTTTGTAAAGTTTTTCAGTAATGAATTGACAGTGAACTCGTGTATATAGTTAATTAAGCTGATAAATATGTGGAAACAGTGGCTTGTCTTTCAGAAACCTGTACATTGAAAAGTGTTGTAATCTTCCCTAGCCCACTACCTGGGAATAAACCCAGCTTATTTAATACGGGTTTTGCCTTATTGCTACTGGTCTCCTAAATGTAAACCCATGGCTTCTATGCTTCATATGCTTGCTGAAGAAGCCTTGGGTGTTTTGGGTGGTACAGGTAAAGCCATTTAACCGTTTATATGAAAGTTCTTTGATATATTGTTTTGTTAACAATAACATACAAAGCTAAATTTCTTTCAGTCGTGATTTTTGTTTTTCGTTGACCTTGCTTTTTCATTTGTGCTTGTCGTAATATTTGTAAATGAACATGCATTCATACTAGATCAACCGCTCATTACTGCTATACACAGTGCCTGTCACACTAATACTGCTAGGTCCCTGCTCTGTCACTGTTGGAGACTCTGCCAAGTCACGTTCTGTGATCTGGCGGAGTGACCAGCAGCACCGCGCCTCGAAAGAGAAGGATGTCTGTTGCAAGAGAGTGCACATTTTAATTTGAAAACTGCTTCGACAATCCTTCCAACAGGCATTTGCAATGCAATAGGTCTCGTACTTACGCAAGTTTGAGCTTTTGGCATTGTAAATGGCAATGCCTTTTATTTGGCAATGCCTCCCTATTTTTTCAAAATTGTTGGAGAGACATATTCACTCTGCCCTCACCTTCTTCACCGAAGAAAACGGTCTTCTCCATCCCTCGCAATCTGGGTTTAGGGCCGGCTTCTCTACTGAAACCGCCCTACTAGGAGTTACCGAAAACATCAGGAGACTCCTGGACGAAGGCCAGACAGTCGCACTCATTTTACTAGACTTGAGTGCGGCTTTCGACACCATCTCCCACGCCAAACTGCTGGCCACCCTGGGGAGAAATGGCATCAGGGGCGATGCACTAAAATGGATTGAGTCCTTCTTGTCACAGAGAACCTTCCAAATCACATCCCCAATAGCCTGCTCGGATAAAATGAGCGCCCCCCATGGAGTTCCACAGGGCTCCATCCTAAGCCCTCTGTTTTTTAATCTCTACCTCCGGCCTTTGGCTGATCTAGCGGATGAATCTGGCCTCACCCTCATGACATACGCTGATGATTCCCAAATCATCTTCTCCCTGTCAGAAGCAAACCCACTTCTTCCATCTCGCCTTAATCAAGGTCTCCAAAACATCTTCAGCTGGATGTCCGCACACCAACTGAAACTCAATGGAGATAAGACCGAGGTCCTCCTTTTGGGGAAAAACAAAGACCTCTGGAACGCTTCTCACTGGCCCTCTGAGCTCGGTTCCATCCCTACTCCCGCCACTCAAGTTAGAAATCTGGGAGTCATCATCGATAACACCTTGTCCATGAAACAGCAGGCAAACAGAGTGGTAGGCCTCTGCTTCACCATCCTAAAATGGCTAAGGAAGATCCTTTGGATGTTGCCCCTCGACACCCAAAAGTCCGTAGTCAATGCACTTATTACATCAAGGATTGACTACGGCAACATTCTCTACTTGGGCTCAAACAAAGCTGTCATTAACCGATTACAAGTGGTCCAGAATTCAGCGGCTAGGCTACTCTGTAATATCCCAAAAACCTCCAGTGTATCCAGCCACATAAAAGACCTACATTGGCTCAGGGTGGTAAGCCGTATTAGGTTCAAAGCCCTGAGCTATATGTTTAGGATCAAATCTGGTACCGCCCCTAAATATCTCCAAACCCTCGCCACTCCCTACACTCCGGCGAGAGCACTACGCTCGCAAAATGCTGCAAACTTTTCCATCCCAAAGTTCAAATTTGCAAGAATGGGAGGTAGATCCTTCGCTGTCATAGGGCCCACACTTTGGAACAAACTCCCCCCCCATATCCGGAAAGAAGACAGGTATAACATCTTCAGAAAACAGCTAAAGACCTGGCTCTTCCAGAAATAATCCACCATCACTTACCTTCCTTCATAAACTTGCTTAATTTCTGTCATCGGCGCCGGGAAACCCTTGTTGGGTAGCTGCGCGCCATACAAATGCAAAAAATAAAATAAATAAAATAAATATGTGTTGTTATTTTAAACAAATAAATAAAAGGCATTGTCATTTACAATGCCACTAGCTTAAGCTTTCGCGAACGTGAGACCTATTGCATCGCAAATGCATGCTATACATTTTTTTAAAGCGTTGGGAGAGAGCGTGTCTCGACTGCATAAGCAGGCAGGACCAAGCTATTTGAGAAAATAGTGCTCGGAGGCTGCAATTAAAGCCTTCCAAGCAATAACACACGTAACAAGGGGTGTCACCATGGGAGGTTACAAAATGAGACAAGGCGGTACTAAGGAGGGACTACTATGCCTTTTGACCAATGAACAGCCACAGTTTACAGTGGACAATGGCACAAGCAAATGAAAAATGTAGCAGAGAGTGGGCAGAGCTTCAAGTCCCTACCTCAATACAGCATGCCTCGACTTAAAAACCTGTGGGGGAATAAGCTCAATTCACTTGACTCTTTTGTGCTGTTGAGATTTTTACAAGTCACAACTATTGTTAAATGTGAAGCAGTTCTGTCTTTGAGCTTTAGAAATAAAGGAACAGTATTACTTAAAGTGCACCGTAACCAAAGGTGTTACAGTAACCTTGTTCAGAGCCTGGAATGATGAGGGGCTTGTACACTTTTTGTGTTATACACCAAACTTAGCAGTAGCCGCATCTGAGAACTATTACTCTAGACTTCAGTCCTGGCAACCTCAATTTTTAACAGTCTCTTCAGTTGTACACTAACCAGCAGCTTCCAGGTTGCATGTCACGGGCAGCTATAATGCTAATTTCTCGCCCTCAGAACTCTTTCTGCTGCGTTCGACGGAAGTGTGTAACAGTTATCTCTGACCCTGAGAGTAGGTGAAGAATGGGCACACGTTAAACAATCATTGGCAAAGACCCTAAGTCTGGGATTTGAGACCTATTGGCTCTGCCAATGGCTTTTGTTCATGGTATAAAACATGGGCAATTTCCACGAAGTTAATAATTTGTGATTTTTTTAAACAAGCAGTGGCTTAGCTATTAGGTCTCACCTCTGGGGCCTTATAAGTGGTTAGCCAGAGCTATTGACTTTGCCAATGTCTTCAAGCTGTGCTGTAGAGAAGTGCGGCTGCTGTGCAGCATGCTGAAAAGTTGTCAGAAGCATTTTTGTTACCTAATATATGACCAAGAAGGCATTATGTAAAACTGCACAACCAATTAAAAAAAAGTATTTACAATGCTGTTGTGTTGCTGAGTGATGCTGTGGTGGCCCTGAGTGATGCTGTGGTAGCCCTGAGTGATACTGTGGTGGCCCTGAGTGATGCTGCGGTGGCCCTGAGTGATGCTGCAGTGGCCCTGAGTGATGCTGCGGTGGCCCTGAGTGATGCTGTGGTGCCCCTGAGTGATGCTGTGGTGGCCCTGAGTGATGCTGTGGTGGCCCTGAGTGATGCTGTGGTGGCCCTGAGTGATGCTGTGGTGGCGCTGAGTGATGCTGTGGTGGCGTTGAGTGATGCTGTGGTGGCGCAGAGTGATGCTTTGGTGGCACTGGGTGATGCTGCGGTGGCGTTATGTGATGCTGCAGTGGTGCTGAATGTTGCTGTGGTGTTGCTGAGTGATGCTGCTGTGACACTGTCTTTGCTAGTTACAGTGGTAAAGAACTCCCTCCAAATGTACACAAGTGAATAACTAATGCAGATATTTTGAAGCACACAGCTAATGTTACCTTGCCCAGTGGGATAATAAAAAAAATAAAAAGAATTAACAGTGCGCAAACCACTGAGTGAATGGTTAATAAAAAAAATAAGAGATCCGTGCACGAGTGAATAACTAATGCTGATATTTGAAAGCAATGCTAATATTTTAAAGCACATTCACTAATGCTGATATTTTACGGCAATGCAGATATTTTAAAGCACACACCACATGCGTGCTTGTCACAGTAAAAGAAGAAAAGCACACTGCTGGCACGGCAATCATGTGTTTGCTGGCCCGGCAGTGGTGCTTGCATGTGTGCGTGTGTGTGCGCAGTCTGCTCATTTTCGAAGCACATACTCGTGCTTGTAGCACGCCCCTGTACGCTCCCGCAAGGTGTATGCCACAAGCACGATTATGTGCTTTGAAAAAAAGCAGAACGACGGCTAAAGGTCTCCTATGCAGCGCATGCACGCTGCGTAGGCAGACCCAAACGCATTTGCAATGCAATAGGCCTCGCATTTACGGAAGTATGAGCTATTGGAATTATAAATGGCAATGCCTTTTATTTATGTGTTGTTTTTAAAACATAAATAAAAGGCATTGTCATTTACAATGCCAGTAGCTTAAACTCTCACAAATGCAAGACTTTTTGCATTGCAAATGTGTTATATATTTTTTTTAAAGTGTTAGGAGAGAGCGTGTCCTGCCTGCAACAGCATAACTGACAAAGCTATTTGCGAAAATTGTGCTCGGGGGCTGTAATTAAGGCCTACCGAGCAACAACACACGTAACAGGGGGTGTAGCATGGGTGTTACAAAATGAGACATTGCGGTTCTAAGGAAGGACTACCAAGCCTTTTGACTAATGAACAGCCACAGTTTACAGTGGACAATGACACAATTCCACGTAAAAGTTTGGAGGATATTCAAGCCCCTACCTCAATACAGCATACCTCTCAAAGCAGTGCATGTGCTGCCAAGGCTCGACCTAAAAATATACGGGTGTAAACCCTAGGTGCAGTTCCGCCAAGATTAACATATTTGCTGCCAATGTCTAAAGAAAAAGCATCATGATGCTGAATGAATGACATTGAGAATTACTTGAGGCCCTTTCCTCCAAGTCATAGCGCCTCATTTGAAAAAGGTGATTGAATGATATTAATCTTATCACATTAGCATCAACACTATGTATTTGGGAACAGTGAATACAATTAACAACATATAGAACTATAATTGTCCTACTGATGGATTCTGGTAAATAGCGTGGTTTGTAAATGGAAATGGAACCCCCGTGATGCTACTACTGATTTACTATAAATGATACCGATTATTCTTTTTGGCTGTAACAGAAGGATAATAACAAAATATTAATTTAAAAATGCTGTTTCAAAAGCAAAATGAGTCTACAAACATGAAGCCCTTTGCACCCAAACTGCAAGTTTTATACAAAAAAAATGCGATTTTACAGAGTGTTTTAGGGTGTGCGAGCGCTCGCTTGTGTCAGTGTAGACAGACACACACACACAGACTACAGCTTGTTGAAATGCAAAGATAATAAAAGACAGGCCCTCCTAAGTCCTTTGTTACACCGTTGAATAAATATGGCTAGCATGAAGAGTAATGCAGCATCAGAACCTGCGAGAGATAAACAGGCTGAGCTGCCGAATGACCGAACCCAAATCTCACAGTCAGAGAGAAGAAGGATGAGACACACAGCATGTCCTGTCTGCAGTCCACAGTGTCTGGCAACACTCTCCACAAAAAGGACAGCAACCTGCAGCATGTCACAATCCTATTCTGGAAGGGGCTGGCACAGCAATTAAAAGTAGGAAGGATAAGGGCTAACTCCAGAGCAGCTCTGACTCTGTAGCCATTCAGCTCGTTTCCAGATACACAGTGCATTTACTGTATTAACATCATCACCACCTGCAATGATGATAAACAGTCAGAAATGTGGTTTGCCACTGTGCCAACACCCTTGAGATTGCGGTTTCCCAAAAATGAAGGTCATACAAACAGGAATAGAGCACAGGCCCATATGTAGCCAAAGGCTCACATAAAGATGTTTAATAGTAGCAGTTACCATAGATGCAGGTAGGCTCTGTACACTCACCCCGCATCTTACTGCGCAATCTTTGTAAGCAGTGAAATGGAATTCAGACGTTTACTGAAACAGGCAGTGCAAATTAGTGAATGTAGCTTTTTCCTCGGTCTAGGACAAGAGTGCTGGTCACAGAGAAGTGCCTTGCACTAGAGCAGCTAGGGGACAAATTGGATGCTGCCCTATGGGATAGTTTGTTGGCGTCCTTCTGCGTACCACAGAGCTCAGAACGACAGTGCTTATTCCTGTAATAATATTGTGAACATAGAGATCAGTTTCACATTAACAAAGAAAGAAAACAAAGGGTGTTAATGAGACAACTGAGCAATCCTCAAGTCAACAAAGTAAACAGCACAGTAAAAGTAGAGAAAAGTAAAGTCAAGAGATCAGACTACCTCCTATTTCCCTTAGTTCATAATCATCATTGATCCTTTTACAGGACGCTTTGGGCCCCATGGGTGCCATTCCACTACACGACACAAGCACTGGCAGAGTTTTCCAAAGGCCATCGAAGTCCAAGTTGACTGACTGCAAGTCACCTTTTAGGAAATCAGGTAAACTGTACCCCTCATCATCTATATGCGCTTTGATAGCAGAAACAGGAGCAAAACATGGATATCATGTGTGCCAAGACTTCATGGGGTTCATCTTGAGCTCGTGCTATGATTGGTGAACAAAGGAAGGGAGGGCGTCAGTCCGATGGGGGTGGAGGATGGCTCTGGTACTCAGTATCTGAAGGCACATTTGATGTTTCCCTGCAAACAAAGTGAACGTCAGTCACGGAGGGCAGTCATATGGCATAATTAAATAAAAAACAACTGCACCAAAACATGCTTGTTAAGAAGGGTACATTACTCCACTGAGAACCGCACACTACAAATACTACAAAACAAGAGTTAAAATGTAGAATGACAAATAACCATAGGATACAATCAAGACACCCCTGAGGTGCAGGACTCCATTTCAAAGAAAGCAACTATTCAGAATAAATTATGTCAACTCTAGAGATAATTGCGATTGATGAAATAACGCAATTGAATGCCACAGAAATCGATCTTCAACCTACTGTCCTAAACATAATCTGATGTAATCCACAAAGGTCCTTCTGTATGGGGGCACCTGAGAAGCAACCCAGCGATGAAACAGTTGTGGGGGGAAACCTACAGCAAAAGAAATGAGGTACCCCTCGACACATGTAACAAAAAAGCACGGAGAAAAGCATTTAACAAAAAGACAACCCAGAGTATCATACAAATGCAATAGGTCTCGCATTTGTTTAAGCTATGGACCTTGTCATTTACAATGCCAGTAGCTCAAACTTTCCAAACGCAAAGGCAACATGAGCAGCGCTCAGAGGCAGGAGCAGACTACAAACACACTCAAAGTGAACTAGAGGCCACGGTGAAGCACAAAACCTTGTAAGACCACTGAATGTTAAAGACATAAAATAGTACGCCAAACAAACAGTTTCTGAAGCCAAACGTAAGGCACCATGTAAAGGGACCAGCCGCCAGGAAAGTTGAAACACACCCACAGGCGGAAAAAGAGAAGCGTTTCATCTACAAAATGAAAGCACTTTAGAATGGCACACGAAACAAATTGAAAGCACTGGGTGCGGTCTAACCCCACAGCAAGAAATGCGCACTAGCAATACTACTCGCACCAGTAAGAGTTATTTGCTGTACAGTATATTACGTCATATACAGCATACAGCAGGATTACATTGTGCCTCGCAGAACATGCGCGCTGCCTCAAGCTCGACCTAAAAATGGTATGTAGATAAAAGAAAAAAAACTTCCATGCAGACGCAAAAATGGAAATGCAGAGCAAGAAGATATAGACCAGCTGGGAAACTGACGTGCAAAAAAAGAGAAAAGTGTCCAACAGAGAAGAAAAGCAGAGCAGGGACTGCATTTCAAAGCTATGCTGTATCACTTTCTCAATGTTTTATGATTGTATAGTAATAAAGAGATCTCAAGAATAGTTTATTCCTTAGCATGCTCAAGTAAATTCCAAACCCAACGTAAGAAGGTTATTAAGTAGCACGTATGAAAAAAAACATTCCTCCAATCAGTGCACAATGTGTGCAAGAGGCGCTGTGAAGTAAATAAATGCAGTATTGCGGACTATACAATGCCTTTCAGCATGCATGAAAGTACATTATGAATCCATCTGCAAGCATGGGTTAACTAATAAGTATGATAAAAAAGAAGACTTACTACGATCACAATAATCGATTGTAATATTTTCTTTCTAACTGAAAGCGGCTTGTGCACATCTCAAACAAAACGCGCGGCCATGAGACGCGCTCTGTGGTGGGGGAGGGGCGGAGCAAGGTTCTTTCGAGAGCAAGCGAGAGGAAAGCCAGATCGCACGCTGTAAGGATGCCCGCGAACAATGCGAGGAAAGCCAGATGGTGCGCGCGTAACTGTGCGCGTAACCGCACGCTCTAGGCCACACAAAAGCTGTGGTCTGCTTTTTGAAGCCCACTAACTAAAAGTCTCCCCAGAGCAGGGCATGCGCTGGCTCAGGCGAGACCTAAAAAAACTAAGCGGATCAGCACTGCCTGCGCTTCTTAAAATAATTTTTGCAGTGTGCTCCCTCACCCCTTGCCTACCCTCTTCCTCATGCCTCGTCTTATAACCCACCCCCCAAACAAACGGGGGAGTGTGTTAGGGAATGAGTCAACAGAGATGGAAGGAGTGCAGGATAGAAGGATGTTGGTGGGAGGAAAGCATAGGGGAGAGAGGATGGGAGGGCACACAGACAACTGAGGGTGGACATGGGGGGGGCTAGGGAGAGCACACTGATAATGGAGTTTGGGTGTGGGAATTACTCTGACAACAGCAGGTGAGAGGGATGAGCTAGGACGAGCACACTGACAATGCCGGGTGACAGGTGGAGTTAGGGCAGCAAGCACACAGACAACGGAGGGTGAGCAGGGCGGTTTGTGGTCAGCACAGGGGCAGCGAAAGGTGGGTCGAAGTTGAAAGGGAGAGAAGTACACACTGATGTCAGCTGTAAAACACACAAGTTATCCTAGAACCTTAAAGAAAAAGAAGAAAGTGGCACCCGAAAAAGCAAACAGTGACAAGACACAGCAATGCGTCAATGCTGCAGGGGAGGGACAAACACAAGAAGAGGAAGGACAGCCTACTCAAGTTGACGAATTAGAAGCAAGCAAATAAGAGTGCCAATGAAGCAATGGTAAGTAATCGGTGAGCCCCAACCCTACTGTAAAGTAACAAAATGTCTTGCAACAGACAGTGCATGTGCTGTCTGAGGTGAGACCTAAAAAGACTGCCAGAGGGCAGACACTCGCTAGACCTGTCTAGAGATGCATTTTCTCTAATGAATACCTTGCATTTTTGTTACTGAGCAACGTCTGACTCAAGACATGGCAACATTAAGGATGCATGAATGGAACTGTATTTCTACATTTTGATGAGACCAAATGTAATTATATAGAGATGGCGGTTAAAGGGCATAGTGGGTTGTACATAATTGTTCGATATAAAGTCAGACAAACAAGTATTTCTCACTGCATGTTTGTTAATTTTTAAAGAGATTATTAACAAACATCGCAAAGCGTGCTGGAATTTTAAAAATACATGCAAAGTTTACAGGCTATCATTGAGTTCGCTGATATGGCTTTTTAGCGTGGTATAACTGCTGACCCTGATTCCACCTTTGAGACGTGTGACTACAAATGAATAATTCCCGATTTGCTGCCGCCTATTCTTTGCTCCACAGGTACTGGATGGCCACCACTCAGCACCATTCACTGTTGAAATTAGCATTAGCGTAAAGGTGGCAGCACTTAATCTGTTCACAGTGCACCACAAAGCGTACGTGATTTTACTTTCCTCGAAAGGGCAACTCCAGCACCCCACCTCGACTGGTTACGCATGGATGAAATAAAAAAAATGCATTGCTTTAATTCCAATTTTGTGGCAAATGCATTGATTGCTTTAATTCCAACTTTTGCGGTAAAAAAGAGGTGGTTCCGCGCCCTGCTTATAAAACAGTTCGGAGAAATTTTTTTTTACGAAAGAACCTTAAATCATCAGATTCCTCGCATTATTTTAATTTCAGGTTTGGAATAAATGTCTTCGCTTTGATCTGCAGCGTGCCTGTGTAAAGCTTGCCCCATGCACGCCTCGTTCCACATCTACATGCTCTATTTTAGCCATGCGGTGGAAATGGCGTTTCTGCCTATCATCTTTGCAAAATATTTAACAAGACAGACTGTTCTTTCATTTCTCTTGAAAGCAGAGAGGTCCTTTTATCCCGGTATGGCATGTACTGTGGACCTGTGCCAGGAAGGCAGCAGCATCATGTCCTCGTGTGACCCACATAATTATACAGCCCCGGCTGTATAATTTTTTTTTCTGCCTGTGTTGGGTTACCATTTACAGTCAAGGTGTGGCCTGAGAGTCGTGCACGGGTTAGGCATGTGCAGCAGAATGTGTCATCTTGTTACCTCAGCGACTAAGGGTAATTGCAGAGAACCTAATGACCCAACCTCATCACCAAGAGATTTTGTTGTTCAGTTGTATTTTTTTGCATTGTGACAAATAAGCCGCAAGAATGACTGCGCTGTGGGCGCCCTCTCTGCATTTGCTGAGATTATTATGCCCTTTTACAGATCTGTCCTCCTCCGATCATGATAGCCGCAAGGCACTTGTGTATGTAACGGATAGAATTAGAAGATGTAAGTGTACCCTGGCATGTTCCCCCTTACTTCCTTCCCTGCACCTCCAAACTTTGTGGGCCTTAGTGGAAACCACAAATCTAGAGACAGCCCCTAGATAATGTTGCTGTACTGTAGATCTTTTGCAAAAGAGGGTGTGCATGCAGTGAATATGTTACATAGATGTAATGCAGCAGACTACATTTTGTTTAAATCTGTTTTTATTGTGTTCATATAACTGTGAACACACTCATAGTAAATGCAGTGCTGTAAACAATCATACAAACAATTAACACCCCAGCGGATCCTGCGAGTACGCTTCTGGCTATGTAAGAAATTCTATGGGGCCGTGGCCCAGCACTACACTTGTACGCATGTATTAGTTCCCTTTAAAGAGTGGTGAGAGGTCCAAGCTCCACGGATTAGCAAAATTATTATTATTAAAGACACTTGTACTAATAATTAATCGATTGCTGCAAGCAGACTCTGGAACTCTCTTCCGCAAAGCCTGAGGGCTATCCCACAGTTTTTACCTTTCAGTAGGGCACTTTAAACCTAGCTCTATGCTTTACGGACAGCTTTTTTAGGTGGGTTTACAATTTAGGTTTTAGCTCTGGATGGTCAGCTACAGCGCCTTGATGCCTTTGGGTAACTGTTGCGCTCTACAAATCAAAAATCAAATCTCTTACTGGAAAAGCATTATATGTAAAATGTAATCCAGGAACAATTGACTTCTGGCAGTATATAGGCACTGGCTTCTTTGATCTGATCTGTCAGCTGTAGGAAACCAAATACACTGGTTGACATAAGAAGGAGAAGTGCAAAGCCAATAAAATCATTTCAAGTCAAAAAGCTGTAAAACTCTATTAAAGCTCCTGTTGAGTGATTATCAAAGCCGATTAACGATGGAAATCAACATCGTCATAGAAATCTTTATGATTTTTGGTAAGTGCCAATGACTCCAGCCCAGATGTAGAGAGCTCTCTACAAAAGTCATGCTCACCACAGCAGTTATTGGCTATACTTGGGCTTATCTGTGCTCTAAGCAGATGTTGCAGTTGGACATAAGTGATTGGTCTTTCAACGAGCCATGAAGTACCCAACAAGAACTTTGGTAAAGAAGAACATGTTATCACGTTAGGATATTTTATTTAATAGGAGAGGATTCAAACAGCATAGCAAGTTACTTATGTATAAAGCTACCTCAAATAACATTGAATATGAAGATTTAAAGTTGTCTACTAGTAACTCTGTTGATAAAAGCATGTCCTTTATTGGCCAGCATTAATTTGCTACATAGGTGGTTATTACTGTTCTCACCATAGTACCAATTTCCAGTCGTACTCCACATTCACTGCATCCAACGATAATCTTTAGTAGAGACAGCTATGCAGATACACGCAGCACAGATATACTGTAGGATTGGGTATCATCATGCTCTATATAGCATCCTTGATGTGGACACCACAACACAATTAGGCAGAGGTAACCTACATCCAACAAAGCCAGTATTGCCATTAGTATTCTATTACGACATTCAACAGCATTCGCTACAAACAATTGCCTTAGACACATATATGTGCCAGTCGCTGTGGAGGCCTGCTATCTTAGGATATTGCAAGCAGTTCGGCACAGCCCTCGGGTCTCACTAGTCAAATACCAAGAACATGAATCTACTATTCATTGAAGTTGCAAATCTGACTAGTTTCCCAGGTTCATGCGTGATGTCCTGCTCTAGTTCATGTTTAATGTAATATGGGACTGACTTGTAGTCCTGTTTTATAACGAAAAAGATAGGAATACAAGTCTTAGAATTCAAAGAAAAAGAAAAAACCTGGTCAGAATCAGAACATTCCTATGGACCCCAGCATTAAAGAACATAAGGAACTCGCCTATTTGCTCTATTTGTAGCATTCCTTCAAACGCTGAATTAAAATCTGGTCTATGATGGAAATCTCAGCACCATTAGCAAAGTTGCGCCTTGTCTATCGAAAGTACTACAGTGCCATACAGTTGGCATTTTGTGCTCTGCACATGTTCTATAACATATATGGCATAAGTGGAAACACCTATTTAACTCATTGCAGTTATATCAGATGGTAAACCAATGCTCTAATGTCCTCACCAGCCAACTGTATGAAGTTATTCTTGGTGTTTTGTTTTGGGATACTGTATCAGTAATATTCCTTTCACTCAGATTAACAATGTTAGGCAGTGTTTACTTCCAAGACACGGTTTGTTTGCAAGTGGTTTTCAATTCAGGATTTGGAATCTAAGATGTGAGTCGGTTGGGATGAAAGGACATGAGGCGCTTTGTTGGTTGGAAACCATTGAAGACCTGGAAGGTTTTCTTTGCTTTACAGAAATTGAGAATACGTTGTGTTGCAGGGATGCCATCTTAAAGAGACTTTGATTGGGACCTTTGTTTTGCGTTTTTTCAGTTCAGTTAAACCTGTCATGCAAATCCTACTTCCTCACCTTGGACTAGCAATCGCTGTAGTGGGTACCATAAGTGATTTTTGGTAGGAAGTGGTACTTCTATTCAGTTAATAACTCATGTGATTGACTGTTAAAGAGGTGGAATGAGCTAATTGCAGAAATATAATATAAATTTGCCCATCAGCACATACTAAATTCCATAATGCATGTCCGTTTATTGTCACTGGACATCTAAGTAACATTTCTGGACCTAAAAAAATGCTTTCTTCTGTCTTCAAAGGTTTATTTCATTGAGAATGTTCATACAAGAAAGCTTTGAAACACTTTTTTGCCAATGCACGTTTTGCTCCAGAAAGAACTTTGTTTTTTTTATTTATCAAGGCTTATATTCAGTAATTTACTGTCTCCACAAAATGACTAAGCAGTAGTTCAAGTTCTGTGTATCCCACAATCATTCCCAGTCCTTTTCAAATTCAAGAGGGTGGCCAGAGGAAGACTTTGAATCCCATTCTGCATGTGAACAGAGACCAGCTACCCCTCCCGGCTGAAGAAATATTTAATTGCCGCCCTCTTTGCAAACATTTGGAATCATTGGAGAATACTTTTTAGCACAGTAGACTGAATGTAAACACAAGGGAATTTAACAAGTTACAAACTAGTACTTCTGTTTCCTAATGAATGGTCTCCGAATTGGATACCTATCTCAGATATTCACAAGATAAATACCTTCTCGTCAACTTTGCTCAACTAACCACAACCTCCTTGTCTTCCCCATGCCCCTCTGTCCTGCTTCAGAATTCAGCTCATTCTGGAAGAGACATCTAATCGCAAATTTCTTACCTTTGAATATTCCTGTCAGACTGGATCTGGAAAGTCTTAATCAGTCCCTCTGCATGCTGGTAACTGGTGCCAGTGGCCCTATATCTGCATTGTCCGCATCTGATGTAACACGCACAGTGTCTATATATGCGCCACTCTAGCATGCTGATATCAGTTCTACTCTTTCTGCAGATCTGGAGACCTCACTCTATCACTTTTTGACCAACATTTTCTCAACTTATGTTGAGTCATTTCTCTAATTGTTTCCAGTGTGCTACAGACATGTCCCCCCCAAAAACTACGGGTTATAGCTTTGCGGGGAATGTCACAGATAGCTGTCCGTGACTAATCCCCACTTGGTGTGTCCTGCTTTGTCTCTTGATGCACCCAGCGGCAATTCGGGAAAGGGTGATGAAGCTTCTTGCATTGTGGCAGCGAAAGACACCGCACCGCTCCCGGGGACGGTCTTGGTCCCAGGGACGATCTTGGGCCGACTCCCAGAGCAGTTCCTGCGACTGATCATCCTCAAAGTCAAAGTCGTCATTAGGCAAGTCAGAGAAGATGTCAAAGCGCCACTCAAGTTCACCACACCCTTGCAAGTCCCTGTATGGTGCGCTGTGGTATCCTAGTGCCTCTGTGCCCTGCTTCCAGATCCCATTCACTGAGTTGACGCTGACTCCTTCTCTGCGCCTCCTGGAGTTTCCTTGTGCCGGAGTGACTTGGGCCCAACTTCAGTGGTTTTACAACTCCAAGGCCTCACGTCTTTGGGAAACCAACTCCATCTGGCACGCCCTCTGGACTCAAGGACCCGAGAGGTGTTCCATCCAGATTGTCTTAGGCAGGTCCTCCCCCAGGGCCAGATGGACCGTCTTGATCCATTCCGGGACCAAGTTCCGTCTCTAGCCTTATTCTGTCTACGTGACCCTCTACAGCATTTCCTGCATTGCTGCACAACGAGGGCGACCCTACTGTTCTAACATACTCCGAGACTGCACCGCAATTACCCCATCAAGGTTGCGAATGGCACTGTCCATGGTAAAGGCAGCCTTCAGTCTCAGATACAATACCTCTCTCTTTTTTGACGGTCCTCAGTTTGAGGATGAAGTAGTGTATGGGGCCTTTTACCCACTAATGACATTGCTCGGGCCTTCCCTGAGAAGAACTGATACGAGGAATTGGGTGATGCTAGTGGGCTTGACACCTCTCCAGACTCCGGTTTGGCCTCTCCACCTGGTCTGGTCACTAAGGAAAATGCGTCATTCGCCATAGTGATGAGTAGGGCAGCTGAGGCCATTGATTTTCACCTCTCATCCAAATCCTGCTCAGGGCTCCGAGTCAGCTGCCAGGTTGCATGCCGTCATTACCAGGTGACCCGACATTACTCATCCAGCACCCTAACCCACAGAGATTGGTATTGCAGTTTTTGCCAGCCAAAGATAATCAAGGGGCTTTTCTCAGTGCCATTAACCCCCCGGATAGAGAGTCCAAAAGATTGGAGACATGAGGAAAAAAAGATTTTCTCCTCCACCAGCCTGGCCTTTCAGCCGGTTAATACCCCTTTCCTTCTAGGCCGCTACTCCCATGCTCTGTGGGACTAGGTGGCACGGGTCTGCCATGGTCTTTGAGGAAGTCCAGGCGGTTCTCTCACAATCCATGCTCTTCGTGGACATACCCTGCAATGGTTTGCACCTGTTTGGGGAGAAGGCGATTGCAGCGCTGGAAGGCTTTCAGGATAGCACGGTCACCGCTTGCTCATTCGGGTTGACTGCTGTCCTCGTCAACCGCATTCCTCTTTACCGTGGCTACAGTAGGGGCACCATTCCGCCCAATACTCGGGAGGCCAGCAGGCTACCCAGCCTTCTCATGGCTGTGGCAGAGAATCCCACAGACATTGTTGACACAAGAGACACTGAGCTGTCCAGTTCTCCAACCCTCCTGCTGCCGTCTCCCAACCCCTCCCCCTTTTTTTTTTAATAACCAATTTTTGTGATTACAAGGCAAGCAACATCCAAAGCAAATCAATCATTAAGAGCAGAGTGGTTCCGGGTTACAGCTATACAAGATACTGATATTTCGAAAAGCAGTCGCCTCATGATTGTAATCCATAATTAGACCACCACTTCCCCCAAACTTTATCATGTTTATGAGGATAGCCACGTGCCTCTTAAATCAGTTTTCCCTGCTCTGTGCACCAATCAACCCACTTTACCCCAGCTGGATCGAGGGGGGTGTAGGTTGCCTCCATAGTCAGGCAACATATATTTTGGCTTCCAGACAGGCCTCTCTTATAAAGATCCTTTTAGAGCATGATCCCCACAGCTCCTCAAGAAACCCCAGTAATGCCGTTCAGGGGCCTAGATCAATTGATCCCTCCCAGAACCGTCGATATCTCCTTCCCCAGCCCGTCCCAGAAGGGTCGCAATGCTGGGCAGTCCCATCCACATCATAGAAAATGGCAGAGGGAGAGCGCAGTGTGCACATGCAACCTGAGCGGTCGGGGCATCCTTTACATGCGGGGTGGGGAAAGATACGTCCCTTGTAGGCAGTTAATTTGGGCCATGCTTGAATTTGGTTTTGACCAATCTGCTTTGTTGTCCATTTGAACCCATGCATACTTGTCCTCTCAGACTTGACTCTTAAGGCGACCTTCTTGGGGGGTCACTATTTCAGCCTGGAGGGCAAGCGAGCTTTAGGCCCTCATAGTTAACCCACTGTATACTACCTTCTACCAGGATTAACTTGTTCTCAGAACAAGTGCCACCTTTCACATCGGTCATATGATCATCCTGCTAACATTCTTTGCTGCCCCTCACCTCTCTAAGGATGAGGAGAGGGTCCATCGTTTGAATCCAAGGAGAGCTCTGAGTTTTTATATCGAGCACACCAAGGAACACAAACTGGATGATCAGCTTTTCATTAGATTCTCCAGAACAAAGATGGGCAACGCGCTGCAGAAGAGGACCGTCTCTTGATGGATCGCTCTTCACATAAAAATCTGGTATGCATTAGCCGAAAAGCAGCCCCCGGAAGGTTTAAGGGCTCACTCCACTAGAGCCAAGGCTGTGACTACTGCGTTAGCACGCAGGGTACCTGTCCTCAACATGTGCTAGGTGGCTAAGTGGACGTTGCGACACACGTTTACAAAGTACTGTTTTCTAGGCATTCAGGTCCATCAAGATGGGCATTTTGCCTTCTCGGTCCTGCAGGATTTTTTAGTTTAAGCCAATTTGCATGGTCTCCTCTGGGTAGATTAGTGTGGTAGGATCTATTTTAATGTAAGGAATCTGTGGTTAGAAATCTCTTCTAGAAGAACAAGTTACTTACCCTTTGCTAACGTCTTTTCTGGTAGAGACTCTAGCTAATCACAATTTCAGTAACAACCCTCCCCTCCTCCTCGCTCTGTGAACGTGACTCCTTCCCCGGTAAGGTGCTCGTTGGCTTCAGCACACTTGTCACAACCGTTCTGACGAAGTTCTGTGTCTGTCGACGAGAAATGTGTTACAAAAGAAACTGATGGCAGCACTCTAGAATGGTACCTATATAGGCAACACAGCGTCTTCGGCACCACCTACTGACATGCAGAGGTACTGCTCAAGATTTTCCAGATCCAGTCTGGCACCTGGGAATATTCTAGGGTGAGGAATGAAAATTTGCATAGCTATAGTCCAGGTAAGTTTTAATTCTATGTCAGGACCGGAGGCAAGGATTATGCCTTCTTCCTAAGCTTCATTTTCACAGCAGTCATTTTTTTAAACATCAACAAACTACATTTCCCGTGAACAGTAGAGAAGTAGAAGAGTTTTGAACACAAGCCCTTTCATGCTGTCCACACTCCAGTCCCAAGTTGGTCCTTCCATTTTTGTCTACTCTTCCTCTTTCTTCTCGCAAGTAATTCCTTCTCGGACTTTACGCATCTTGTTTGGATCCATTGTTACCTGAAAAATAGGCAGCTTCAGAGCTCAAGTCCTGACCGAACTAAGCCTAAGAACAACACCAAATAGCATTAACATTTTGACCATAGACACTAGATAAGCATGAACATACATTCCACTTGACTGCATAAACCGACTACTTCCACCAGAACGGAGACGATCCACGTCTAAAGTGGTTGTTGGGCGCAATAATCCTCCTTGTCCTTAATCGAATTGAAACCTACCTGTACTATAGCTAGGCAAATTTTCATTCTATGTCAGGACCGGAGGCTCAGATTATACCAGTTCAAAGCTTGTCAACCACCAATTGAGCACTTCCAGCACTGGCTTAAAATAAAACCTCTTAAAGGTAGAGTCTGAGGACCAGTTGGCAGCCTGCATCAGGTCTTCCAAACACGCTCCGAGAGAAAACGCCTTTGAGGCCAGTTCCCCTCTTGCTGAGTGGGCACCAAACTTTTTTGTATCGATTCCCCCACCCCCCCTCCTGCATCACCCAACGCACCCATCTGGCTATGGTTGGGAATAAGACTCCCCTGTACTGCTCTCGTAATGCAATGAACAGTTGTCTTTCACCCGGAGGGTGAGTCTCTTCATTCAATTCCTCATTGTAAAGCGCTCTGATATCCTTCGGGATCTTGTTCGCGCTATATAAAACATTATAAATAAATAAAAATAAATATGCTTGGAGGCACTGCACGACACACAGTTTGGTGGAGTCCCGGAAGGCCGGGTATGATATAACCGTGGTATTACACTTGGTCCTTCAACTTACCGTAAATGAAACCCCATCTGGGGAGAACACTCTGGCTGAAATGTCTATGGCTCTCATGTCCGACATGCGCCTGCAAGACACTAGGCATAACAGTGTCACCCATTTGGCAGTAATTCTCTTTGCCTGACAAAAACCTGTTCGGTTGCCAGGATAGGGAAAGATTCAACACCAGGTTCACGTCCCAAAGAGCAGAATTCCCCCTGACAAGCCTACAGATGAACGAGTGCTTCCCTACATGGGACTCGTGAATGGGGGTATGGCCCGCTGAGAATGCTGAACAGAAAGTGCTGATTGAACGGTACTCCAAACCGTCCTCCGCTAGGACCGCCAGGAAATGCAGGATGTGGTCTACATCTGTTCCCATGGGATCAACACCACTGCACACTCATCAATGACGCCATCTGTTCCAGGCAGATCGGTACCTCTCGGTAGTACTGTCTGCCCATAATCTGGAGAGCAAAGTCTCAGCCTGTCCTGAAAGTCCTGGTAGCAGCCAGTGATGCCGGAGATCCTCAGGCCATCATCCCGAATGTTCCATCCACTACCAGGCGATGAGGATCAAGACCTAGATTCAGGAGGATGTGAGGAAAGTGGGGGAGCCGGATTGGAGAATCCCAGTAAAGTTCCAGAAGAACTGGAAACCACACTTGAGATCTCAACAGAGGAGTGATCAGCACAATCTCCGCTTGCTGGCGACAGACGTGGGCAGACACCCACGTGATCATCAAGAAAGGAGGAAACACATAGCCCTGCCGCTAGTCCTGGAGAGTACGTCTGTCACCTGCTTGAGGATCTGGCCTCCAACTGAAAAATCTCAGCAACTGATGATCCAGACATGACACAAATAGGTCGACTGAGAAAGGGACCCCATCTCTACGCTGACTGAGAAAACGCCTATGGGTCCAGTTTCCACACACTGGAGTCTAGGAGGAGGCGAAAGTGCCAGTCTGCCACTTCATTCGCCCGACCCAGGAGGTATTCTTCTGTGACCAACACTTGGTTCTCTAGGCAGAAGTTCCAAAATGATTTGGCTATGTTCGCTAGTGCCCCGGATCTGGTACAGATTACATAGTTTATGTACCAGACGGCAGAGATATTGTCCATTTTGAGAAGGATACACAATAGCACTCTGTCTTTCGTCCAGAACTGCACCGCAAACAACCCCGCCAGAAGCTCCAGGCAGTTGATGTGCAATGATTGTTTGTGTGCAGACCAGGTGCCACCTGTGAAAAACTCTCTGCACCTGGCACCCCAGCCTGATTGGCTGTTGTCGGACTAGATCACGATTTCTGGAGCGGAACCGAAGATAGCTCCGCCGTTCCACTCCTCCTTGTGTGTGAGCCACCAGACCATCTCCTCCTTCACTTCTGCCTTAAATGGGATGGATTGTCAGTAAGTCAATCCCCTCCTGAGGTGGTGCGCTTTTATACGCTGCATCACACGATAGTGCAAGGGGCCGGGAAGATTGCCTGAATCTAGGAGGAGAGAAGACCCACCAGGTGAGCAAGCTGGCGAAATGACATGTGTGACTTGGCCAAGGTTTGGTGCAGCTCATGCCTTATCTTCGCCATTTTCCGGGCTGGAAGATTCGGGGTTGAGGAAACGGAGTCTATTGCGAACCCTAAAAAGGTTGCTCACTGGACCGGGGTGAGGAGGGATTTCTTTTCGTTTATAATGAATCCCAATCCCTGCAGTAGGTTGACTGCTGTCTGCAAGAGACTGATCAGCCTTTTGGGACACTGGTCCAGGAAAAGCATGTTGTCAAAGTACATGATCATTCAAATGCCTTGCGCCCTTAGAAAACTCCTCTGCTGTCTTGTGGACCTTCGTGAAGCACCACAGAGCCAAAGATAGCCCAAAAGGCAGAGTGGCGAACTCAAAGACTTGGCTATCCCACCTGAACTGAAGAAAACGTTAATAAGGGGGCAAATCGGGACTGTGAGGTACGCGTCCTTCAGATCAAGGCCGACCATCCAGTCGAGCGGCCTCAACACGAGGAGATGGATACCCTCCATTTTGAAATGGCGATACACCACCCACTCGTTGAAATACTTCAAATTGATAACTGGTCTCTGACCCCTGTCAGCTTTGTCGACCAAGAAAATAAACCCACCGGGATACTCTTCTGTGCAAGAAATTGCCCCTTTTTGGATGAGGGCGGGGACTTCCTCGCGTATCAAATCCACGTCTCGCTGAGAAAAGGAAATGGGGTGGGGACTCGTCACCTGATGCGGAGGGCCATGGAATTCTATTTCGAAGCCCTGCACCGTTTGAAGCACCCAAGCATTGCCCGTGAGTGAGACCCATGCAGGTAAGAAGAGAGCTAAGCGACCCCCCCCCACTTGCAGGCGAGCTGAAGGTATCACACTCACCTTTGCCACAGAGTTGTTGGATTGGCTGCAGTAGCCTTCCTGGCCAAGGAACTTCTGTCCTATGGTGGGGTAGAATGTATTCTAGCGTGCGTTGTCTTGGTACTGCCCACTCCCAGAACCTTGTCCCCTGTCAGGGTTGAAACAGGTGGCCCGGCCAGCCGAGCGGCCCCTGCCACGATCAACCCCTTGGAAAACCTGAGGGGTAAAGACTCTCCGAATATTAGACTGGGCCTTGTCCAGTGAGGTGAACGTCGCCACAAACTTGCTAAGTTCTTTGACAAATGGGTCCCCGAACAAAACACCCTGGGCCACCGCTTCCGAGGAAGCCAGGTCTCCCCAACTTTGAGTCCACCTTTATAAGAAGGGAACTACGTATCAACCTTCGAAAGCGCACAATTTGCGTTCCCCAGGAACTCAGTGGCGCGCTGTGCCCAACCTGATAGCACCTCTGGGGGAATCAATGAACCTGAGGCCTTAGCCTCCGCGACTATATCAAGGATTTTGGTAATCGGACCCACTGCGACAAAATCATCCGAAAACCGGCCCCACCAAAGAGCTCGGTCGCACCCCCAGGGGACCGGCCGATCAATTTGCCAGGGCCAGTTTTGGTTCTCTGTCCGGCCCTGGTCCCACCCGGCACCACTAGCCGCCATTACGACCCCGCCGGGTGTTGAAAGTACAGTACAGACCCTAGTGGGGCGTAAACAAGAAAAGGGGAAATCACAGACCCAATTAGGGTGTCAATCGGGTGGCAGGGAACAAGGCTGGACTCTCCTTAGGGCAGCGTTCGTCAGCACTCTCTCCGGTGCCTGTCTCACGCTGCCCATTGAGAGGGCAGAGCGCCCCCAAGTGGTGCGAGGACTTCACCACAGTCAGATATGGCCAAAAGGTCACGTAAGGTATGCAAATGCGTCCCGCACAGTAAGGAATCTGTGGATAACAGATAAGAACAGAAACGCCTCAAAATGCTAGCAAAGAGTCAACGTGAATCCCCCCCCCCCCCTCCAAACGGGAGAAATTTTTAAAATCCGACTTAACTTGCTGCTGAGCAGCAAAGAAAGATGAAGGGTAGACCGAGAGGAAGGACCAACCTGGGACTGGATTGTGGACAGCGTGAAAGGACTTGTGTTTAAAACTCTTCTATTTTGTTATCAATTGTTTTTTCGATTTACCGCTTTCTCGCTGTATTATTGCATACAATGTTATATCTGCATATGTTATATTACTGCATTATTTTTTTCCATTTTTTGTTTCTTCCTCCCACCCGTTTCCCGTTTCTCTTCCTTAGAGGTTTATGTTTATTGATTCCGTTTCACTTTATTTATGCATCATATTTTGTATTGCCATTTTAATTATTTTTCTCTCCTGATGCACTACTATTGTTTATTCCTTTTCCTTTGTTTCAATAAACTTGAACTTGAAAAAAAAACTCTTCTATTTCCCTACTGTTCATGGGAAATGTCGTTTTTGTTGTTGTTTGTTGTACTGTGAAAATAGTATACACACATTTCTTTATATTTACATCATTGGGTAGTTTGAGGGCATAGGAATGCAAGAGTGAGTTTGTTATAGTTAGTTGTGACCACATTTAGGATGAGTCTTTAAGGCCATCTTGAAAGCGAAAAGACAGGCAATGGGATAAAGTTCAAGTGGCTGTTGATTTAAAAAATATGGTTAGAGTAGTTTAAAGAAGAAGATACTTCTAATTGGTAACGTTTTTTCTGGTTGAGACTTTCTAACCGCAGATTCTATGTCAGCGCTGGAGGCTCAGATTATGCCTTCTTCCTTCGCCCTGTTTTATTTGTAATTTATTTTTCACCTTCGATGCTGAGTTTTGCATTAGACAATAAATCCTCTATGTGCATTTCAGCTTTTCGCATGACAGTCAAGGGGCATTATGGGAGTGGTAGTCCAGTTGGATACTGTGCGCTGGCTCGGTGGATGACATTAAGTCGAAAGTTCACATTTGGTGTACAATTCGGCCCGAGGTGTGGATGCCATTAACTTGTTACCCTGCCCTTTGGTGTTTGAATCGCTAATGTGGCACTTGCAACATGGCGGGAGTTCATGCTATTTGCGCAGCAGATTTCATGGATACTCCAGAAAGGTGAAATCGAAAACGGCTCGTATGAGAACTCTGGGTCAGAGGCTGCTTCCATCCGGACATTTTAATGAAACTGCAGCACTGTACTTTTAATTTATTTCACAATTTGCTGTGTTTATGAAGGCGATACATGATGAGACTCTGGCGACATTTGTTTAATTATGAATAATGCCCCCGCTAGTAAACTAAATGAATTGACCCATGCAAAAATAGCTAAAGGCAATCTATGTAATCTGTAAATTTGCACTGTGCTACTGTTATGTCACATAGTGTTTTACTTGTAATATGATTAACAATTAACGGAAGAGAGCATGTATTTACTGCATAGGGTTGATAATGTGGTAGCGCACTGAGGAGTATGTTGTTCATGTCTATCTTTGCCTTAGGTGGGAAGGGCTGTATATATTTTTATTACAATGGCCCCAAGCAGATTGACAAAGGCTTCCAGCAAGCCGAAACGCGTCTCTCTTATCTCAGGGGTTGAGGGAGGACCTGAGAAAATATATATTTGCCGTACCTTGACTGCCTCGAGTCCGTGCCTTTTTAGGTTTTGCCTGGCGAAAGATGCGCTCTGCGCATCTTTTTCGCGCAGGCGAAAACCTAATGACTATGGTAGGGGAGACAGGAACGGCCCCCGTCTTCCATTGGCTAGCTCCATAAATGGAGGCTAGCCATTGGAAGACGGGCCTGTCCGTCAATGCTGGACCAGATTCGGGGGCGTTCCCGAGAATTTTTGGCTTTTGGCTACGTCAGCCGAAAGCCGATTCTCGGGAACGCCCCCGAATCTGGTCCGGCATTGACGGCACCCTCCCTCATTGCAGCCGCCGTCATTTCTGGGATCCTGTTGGCGTTTAGAGCCGACCCCACGTGAACAGACCGGTGGCCGAGTGGAACGGAGATGCCACCTCTACTAATTAATACGAAGTGCACGCTCCCCCGTGTTCCCGCCCCCCGTCCCGCTGTCCGTGTTCTCGCCCCCCTCACGCTAAGCTATGTTTGAAATGCACTTGCTGCTAGTACTGAAGGCTACCCCCACCTCCGTGACTGTCCAATAAAGAGTCAGGTTCGCACGACTGCCTCACTCACTGAATGTGTTTGAAAGTGGGGGTGTTACTTTTGTGGCTACTCTTCTGCTCCCCTCCCATCCAGAACAACCGGCAACCTAACCCAGGTTGTCGCCAGCCGGTACCGAACAGACTCACCTCAGATAAAACTTCAGCTAAAACCTGTCCGCCCAAAACAAAAGCGCCCCACATAGCATGTAGGCGCCAGGACGGGGCAGACGGCGTGTGAAAATGTCACAACCAATCAACATTTCGGAATGCTGTGAGACGCCGTTGGATTGGCTGAAGTATTTCTGATACTCCAATCCTAAATCATTTTACACCTGAACAGCACTCTACACTCAAAGACAACAAAAGCTCAAGACACCATTGGCGCACATGAACATACTGAAAATTACCTCTCCGAATGGCACAGAATACTATGACACCAAGAACATACTGGCGATCATCACAGATAATTATACTAATCTATACCAAAAGCATGACAGGAGCTTCACTTAAGACCTGAGTAGCTACCTAAATGAGATTGCGCTGGCGTGACTGTCGGAGGGTCAAAGAGAATTTCGAGCACAACGTATCACAGTAGACGAGGTTAAAGAGAGAGGCCATATCGAATCTTAGAATGGGCATGGCCCCAGGACTGGGTGGCTTAACAAGTGAATTCTAAAAGGAATGTACCCCCCTTCTAGCACCACACTTGATTGCATTATACGAGGAAGCTTATAACACACGACTGGTACCACCCACACTTCAAGAAGCGCTTATATTTACTTTCCTCAAGCCGCAAATAGCCCCCAGAGCACTGCGAGTCCTACGGCCTCCGTCACTCATAAACATAGATGTAAAGATTCTAGTGAAACTTATCGCTAACAGGCTAATGACTTTCCCTCCCTAACTTGATATTGGCAGAACAGCTGAGATTTGCGCCGATGAGGTCCCCATTGCACAATTTGTACACCATCTTCGCACTGCTCCACCAGCGCAACCCTCAATTTGAAGTTGATGCGGTTCTATTGGATGCCCCCAAAACCTTGGATTCTATAGTGTGCAATTATATGTTTTGCAACTCATGGGCATGCCCACAAATGTCATACAATGGATTAGTCTATTGTGCAGTGGCCCAAGTACAAATAAATGGGCCGACCTCTGAGCCCGTAAAAATCTATCCAGATTGAAATGTATGCAGAGGAGCTGCGGATGACATCCCACCAGGAGGCTATAGGGGCCCCTCTAACAGCCTATCTGCTGACGGAAGGGGAGAAGACTTAAGAGAAACAGTGAACGTGCTCATACTAACGCAATCCATTTCGTGCAATGCCTCAGTGTTGTATTCAACTCCTACATCTATTACATGGTAGATTTCGGTTCAAGTGTGGCTCATATGCTCGTATCGAGCTTTTGTCTTCCTAGTGTCACTGGTCCATATTGTAAGTAATCTCAGACTAAGAAAAAAAGTTTTAAAAAGTCCTGATTTTTGGACAGTGGAGTGGTTTACCTGACGTAAAGGTATGATCAGATTTGGTGTGGACAGATAGATTGGTGGGTTTGACAACTGGGTGGCTGCAAGGAGCTAGAGAGTTCTAACCATGAAGGTGCATTTGAGGATAGGGAAGGTCCATCCTAGGATTGTATTGTCAGTGGAAGAGGCCAATCAATTGAATGCGATTTGTGGGTATGCAGCTTAGGTCTTGACAGTACGCAGTTTGGTAATAAGGGTAGTCATGCTGGTATGACGATGTTCATATGGAGAGCCAGAGAGGTGGGCAATAAAGGTGCTTGCTCTAGTTCTAAATGATGAAGTGAAACTAAAAGTTCTCCTCTGTTAAAGTGCCATTGGCCAACATTACCAGCTCATCTGCAAGTTGCTTGAATTGTCAATCAAATCCTCAGCCCTCTTTGTACGCGAGTGCACTACAAGCAGGAACTGTCTTTAAGTGGTCAAAATTAGGGGTAGGGAATGTTTTGTCTTTTACGGGCCCCAAAAGTTAATTTTCCACTTGACCAGCAGCACCCTTAGCAGTGCCCACTTTCAAGGTCCTTTATCTCTGCTTTTGTCGTCCGAAAGAGTTTATCGGTTACCAATTGTTTGTCAATTGAAGATAAGTTTAATGCATTTATGGTATTCTTTCTCACCTTATAATAATGTATAGTTGCACACTCACCAGCTGCCTCTCCATTGTGTTGTCTGCGTTCTGTTGAACCACCTCTCTGCTCATTGGGGTCTTTGCCTGACGGGTAAAGATACACTTTGAGACCTGACAAGTTGTGCGTATTCAGTTGCGGCATGGACTACCTCATGCCACTCAGTAAATAAGGAGGAATTGCAGGGAAATGGCAGGAGAGAGTGAAAAAGGACATCATGCGATTTCAGGCTGAGATGGTGACAAAAAATTACATTACAATGACCTTTCTGGGGCTATGGGTCAATGACACCAGTGCTTAGCAAGTAAGTCCAACATGTCAGCATTATCTCATCAAACCTTAAGAGCTTAATCTTGCAGTGAGTGCCTTCTATTTACTATTTTTTATTACTATTATTTTGTTTTCGATTATCAAGACCCTCTCACCAGCTTCTCTTAAGATGCTCTAAGTTAGCCAAACAGTGCGCCTAGAATTGAACATAGCAGGCTCACCACACACAGCCTACATATGATCAAACAAAAAAAACATTCAAAGTTGCAGTCACTCTACTGACGGCACAAACCTGCAGAAACGAATGAGATTCCATTCAGCGATGGCATGGTTTGAAACAGTCATACCCCGGACTAAGGAAACACGCTGTAGCTGTACGCAGGGTGTGAGCTTTAACAAGCAGATCATATCCTCCTGTGTATCTCTTTGAGAGCCGCCATGGCTGCAAGCCTCAGACGAAGCTGAGAATATATTTACTGCTGAAAGCGGGATAATTGTTTGGCAGTTTTAAAAACTATACAAATTATTTGTTAATCCATGGAGGTAGCGCTTCTTTGATTACCTTGTCCCGCCTGCATGCCCAGTCTAAACATCAGATTGCCAAAATTCTACAATAACTTCCACGTCACATTCTGCATTTGTCAATTGAGTGGTCTTTAAGGCGTTCAGAGATTACAGATTTGCTAGTCCACCTCAATTAAATTTGAATCCAATAGTTGACTTTCCTTTTTTTTTTTAATTTATTTATTGCAAGCAGGTCAGGATAGGTTCGTGCCGTCCACCCCTCCAGCCACCTACAAATGCACCGTGAATAATGGTGTTTGTGTATACACTTTTGAGCGTACTAATACATGTGTGTACATACTTATGTGTGTATGTACTATGTGTATGCGCCTGTGTGTTTGTGCTCGTGTCTGTGCGGGTTTCTTCATGTGTATACGTCTGTCTACGCATTGTGTGGCTGAGTGAGTGTGCCTGTGTGTGTCAGCTCGTCCGTCTGCATGTCTCTCAGTCTCTCTGCATATGTGTCTACGTGTTGAGTATCGGTGTGAGAGTGTGTATTGTGTGTGTGTGTCCGTCTGAGTGTGAAAAAATGTGCGTGCAGTGGGGCGGGCACACATTGCACAAGGGCTGTCGTGACGCCGTCGTGCCCCAAGAGGAGTGCACTATCCCAGGACACATTCTGTGTGTGTAGGGCTCGCAGTGTGTGGGGGGGGGGCTCGCAGTGTGTGGGGGGCTCTGTGTGGGTGTGTGTGGGGGGCTCTGTGTGGCTGTGTGTGTGGGGGGCTCTGTGTGGGTGTGTCTGTGGAGGGCTCTGTGTGTGTGTGTGTGGGGGGGGCTCTCTGTGGGTGTTTGTGTGTGGCATTTGCGAGAGATTAAGCTATTGGCATTGTAAATGACAATGCCATTTATTTATGTTAAAAAAAATAAAATAAAATAATGTCAAGAGCAATGCCAATAGCTCTAACTTTAACAAAGGCAAAACCATTGCATTGTAAATGCTTGTTCCATGGATGTTTCTGTGGAAGTTGTAGTTGTGTTCATTCATATATATATATATAAAGTCAAAATGTTTTTCGCGTTACCTCTGCCAACAAATGGTGACGGGCTACCGGCACGGATGCGATCCTTTTTACCCCAAACACCAAACTTTCGCGTCAATGAAACAGATTGCGCCAAGCTCAGAATCCAGTTCAAACGTGGTTTATTTCTTCAATATATAACAAACAAATGCCGACGTGTTTCGGAATGCCCGACGCCTTTCTCACGGGAGACCCATGAGAAAGGAACGGCTGTTCCGAAACACGTCAGACTTTTTTTTGTCATATATTAAAGAAATAAACCATGGTTGAACGGGATTCTGGGCTCTGCGTAATTTGTTTAATTGACGTGAAAGTTTGGTGTATTTTCCTGTTCATTTGTCTCTCACTGAGCATCATTCGCGTTTCTAACATACACAAGTTTATCACTCAGACTACATATGAGCTACTTACTGTAGTTCTATTTCGGTGTACAGCATTTCTTGTCAAAATACCCCATTCCTTAATGAATACATAAGTAGTTAAAAGACCACAACCGATTTAGCACTGCCAGGGACACACGGTGACAGATAAGAGCTCTCTGTACTTCAAAATTGGAGCTGGCTGTCTAATAATTGTTTAACGTGTGACCTTACATCGTTTGCAGGATCTGCAAAGGCCCGAATGGGGGTCTACATAGCATTGCACAGTAGCTCCAGAACAATGACAAGTGCTTTTATTGAGCAGTGAATGGAATTCTAGGATAAAAAGTCTCCCCATTCTTAACAGATTTCTAAATGAAAGCCCCTTTTTCTGGAGCAATTAACCAATTTCCTTTCAAGTACTTAGAATTTGGCCAAATTAAGTTTCTCCCTCTCTCTTTTGAAATCCGTCATGAACACCAGGAAACGGCACTTCTGAGAAAATGGTGATATTCACTTGTCAAGGTTTGCAACAAAGCAGAGTGGACAACATTTAAAGTCATTCGACCCACCAAAACATCTAGTTTCACAGGTTTCTTTCCTGCCACTCTGCACTGAAGAAGAACCTATCAGATAATTCTTGAACCCTGGTAAAACACAATCGGAGTTAAACATTTCGGCTTTGTTTGTTTCCATAGAAACTGGAATCATTTATTTGATGTTTGAACATTTTTATAGTTGACTGTGAATCCTTTCTTTTGCTTTAGCGTACTTTGTATTTGAACCCTAAGGGATGCACAGTGACTGTAAAGACACGTGCAGGTGGTCATCCCTCAAATCTAACTTAATTATCCACTTGTTTCAGAAAACAGAGATAAATGTGCTTCATTTCTACCTATGAATGAACCAAGAATGTGACCCAAGTGGTTGGATGTCCAGTATAGCTGGGGAGCATTCTTGTTTTTTTATTTTTTTATTTTAGAGTTTTATATAGCGTGAACTAGACACAAGACATCGGGTATCAGAGCGCTTTACATGAGCACCAGTTTTGTTACAGATGGACGCATTCATTTTTCTTAGGCACGGGGCGATTAAATGATTTGCCCAGAATCGAAGGATGTTGAGCGTCGTTGCCAAGACTCGAAACCAGTTCCCCAGCTTCAAGGTTGACCGCTCTAGCCGTAAGGCTACATCCTCTCCCTAGTTCATTAATAAATAGTTCCAGGTTTGGAAATTAGAAATATATTTTTCTCCATAAATGTTTGGCATATCAAAGTATTTGTTATCATATCACTGGAGTTAACAAGTCTCTGCATTTTCTAAGAGAAAATAGTGACATTTTTAGTTGTTGATGTAGTGCTAATAATAATAATTGATCACAATTTCATGTTTATCTACCACATATATCCAATGTGCTTTACATGAACCTTACTTATATACACTTATTATCAATGGTTTGCATTTGGTATTCATTTTATTAATCCCGCAGGATGTTTTTGTACTAGAAAACTAAAACTCAAGCACAAATCCTTCCGGTCAGCACTTAACTCACTGAGCTGTCATGGTGTGGTATTAAATACTTCAGGATGTTCTACCCCAAGGCATTGCAGCTTTGCCTTTCTTGGGGTGATTGGCAGGTCACACATGTCCAATATAATACTATTGAATGTAGCATGTATGGGCATGAGCAGGGGATGATAGCATCTTGGGTGTTGTGATACTCCCTAATTCTGTTAAGCAATTCTAGAATATACTAAGATTTTCCCTTAGACACGTTGATGTATTGAATGACATTGGATCGAAGCGAACATAAAACTTTTTTTGAAGAGATGGGACTTGTGGAATTTGTTTTTCTCTTTAGCCAGCTGTCTGCATTATTGCGATTGGTGCACAGGTCATCGTCCATGTTTGGTCACCTGGGGCACGCTGAGCTACCTAACCTTCGTTCCAGGCAGACCCTCCTCTCCTGTAGCAGCTTTGTGCATGTGTGAGCATGAGGCTGGTGTTGTGCAATATTTCGTTGTTCCTTTTGGGTCCTCGACAGTGCATTTGTTTGCTTTCCCATGACTCGGTTGTCTCGTGTTTTCCTATTGATGGTGTCTTTGTATTTGCTGTGTTTCTGTTGCAGTTGGCTAATCTCTTCCGGTGTCCTCCTGCTGTCATCTCGTTTTGTATTAAAACATGTTGTTCCTTTGTTACCAGTAAATGTTGTCGCTGTCTCTACTGTGCATTCATAGTGTTTACAGGATGTAAGTCGTTTTCCTTTTTTGAGCCGGTGTGTCGGTCGGAGCCTTTACTTGCTTATTATGCGTTCAGCCCACACAAAGCTTTTTGACGTTCTTTGCCAGTGTGCTCTGTTCCTTCTGGTACATCCGCTCTTATTGTGTTTAGGATCACATTCCTCTGCTTACAATCTCCCAGTCTTCCTATATCTGTGATGGCGTTTATGGTCCTGCCTTGTTGTTCATCTTCCTGTAGAGACCAATGTGTGAGTAGCACAGCTGGTCAGAATTCAGGGTCATGGGCATGTAGGGTGCTTGACTCATCTCGTCTGGCCCTTCTCCCCTTCGTGCTATAGCATCTTCATGGTGCATTGGTAATTTTCAAATTGCACATTGGTCTGTTACCAAACATACCTATTTTTCTTGCATGTGCTGTGGATCAAATATATATTTGAACTGGTAAACGGTGTGGTTTGAAAATGACCGTTTGTTTAAATATAATACTACAAAAGCTTCAGGTTAATTGTTGTCGCATGGCAGATCATTGTGAGCAATAAGCAAAGAAAAGTTTTACATTTTGACATGGACACACTGTCAATTTCTGGTGGGGCTAGTCAACACATTTTCTCTTGTTTCTAATGCTCCAGTTGAGTAGGAGTTGAAATGTAGTGATGTGGTTAACCTATTCTCTTACCTGCACACCTTTGATACTATGTATAGTTGATTTTTAGTTTAACAGTTAGCTAAGACATTTTCTGTAAGTGAAGGCATTCTGGTTTTTCACAAGGAGCACTTTGCACACAGAGTAGTTCGTTTCAATGCCTTGGACTATTGTGGTAATGCGTACTTTGAGTCTGAAACAAAATATTGCTTTTAGCCAATGTTTTTTTTTTCTTTTATAGCGGCGAGAGGCCACCAGCGCCTGTTCTCAACAATAAAGTTTTCTTTAAAAAAATGAAAAATCAGAACAAGCATTGACATAGATAAAAGACTGACCAGCAACACCAGACCTGTAGACGTTTCCAGTGTTTGCTTTTGTTGTTGATACTCAGAATAGCGTTTTGATATTCAATGTTTTAGCCAAAAACTATAAGCGAAATTCGGATCTTACTCCGGTGTGCATGTGACAGACAAAGAAAAGCAGTCATGTGTTTTTATGGTAGCACATTCTTTTGGCTGGAACAGCCAAAGTTCTTCCAAAATGTTCTTTGTTGTCAGTGGGACTCTTTCCTTGGTTGAAAATAGCATTTATAACAATATTTAATTCCTCTGGCTTTGTTAAGGGTGAATCTAATCTGCTCAACCTTCCAAGAATTATTCACAGCTCGCCTGCCGCTTCCCCCACCTTCCCCTCTTTGATAGGAAGTATCTAAGAAACCGAGAATACATATCAATCAATCAATCATTTGTAAAGCGCACTACATACCCGCGAGGGTCTCAAGGCGCTGGGTAGGGGGCGCTACTGATCAAACAGCCAGGTCTTGAGTATCCTACTGAAGTTCAGCAAGTCTTGGGTCTGTCGTAGGCTCAGCGGGAGGGTGTTCCATGTCTTGGCGGCGAGGTGGGAGAAGGATCTCCCACCGGTGGTTGTTCTTTAGATGCGCGGGACGGTGGCGAGTGAGAGGTCGGCGGAGTGTAGCTGGCGGTTGAGGATGTAGAAGGAGAGCCGTCTGTTGAGGTAGGTTGGGTTGGTCTTGTGGAGTGCCTTGTGTGCTTGGGTGAGGAGCTTGAAGGATATCCTCCTGTTGACGGGGAGCAAGTGCAGGTTTCTCAGGTGGGGGGTGATGTGGCCGTGGCATGGTATGTCGAGGATCAGTCGTTCCTATGCGTTTTGGATGCGTTGTAGTAGTTTGATGAGCTTGGGCGGGGATCCCGCGTAGAGGGCGTTTCCATAGTCGAGTCTGCTGCTGACGAGGACCTGGGTGACTGTCTTTCTTGGATCTGTCGGTATCCATCTGTAGATCTTGCGGAGCATGCGGAGGGTGTTGAAGCAGGAGGAGGAGAAGGCGTTGACTTGCTTTGTCTTTGAGAGCTTTGAGTCGAGGAGGATTCCCAAGTTGTGTGCGTGGTCGGTGGGTGTTGGGGGTTGCTCCCAGTGCCGACGGCCACCAGGAGTCGTCCCAGGCTGAAGGGTTGGAGCCGAGGATGAGGACCTCCGTCTTGTCTGAGTTCAGCTTCAGACGGCTGGTCTTCATCCAGTCGGCGATGGCCTTCATTCCTTCGTGGAGGTTGGCTTTGGTGGTTATGGGGTCCTTGGTGAGGGAAAGAATCAGCTGAGTGTCGTCGGCGTAGATTATGTTGAGGTCGTGCTGTCGGGCTACGTGTGCGAGCAGGGCCATGTCAATGTTGAACAGTGTCGGGCTGAGGGAAGATCCTAGAGGTGCTGATCTCGGAGGCTTTGGAACGGAATGGGGGAGGCGGACGCTCTGGGTTCTGCCGGAGAGGAAGGAGGTGGTCCAATCCAGAGCCTTGGCTCGGATATGTGGTGACACCACACAGTCCTTGAAGTGTTGTCACTGCCTGCTTCAGCCAGCAAATTCTGTGTCATGCTTCTGTATAGTGCCCCCGGACACTGAAAGAAGTAAAGATAATTACCTATGGCCCAACATAATGGCTCTGAAGTTTTCAAAATATGAACAGTCTGCAGAGATAATACTGCATTTAGCAAAGTTATGTCGTTTATTATTCTGCTGCTAACATTATTAGTTGTACTTTACATTTTCAGTTAAATATTACTTGGCAAATGAGAGAACTTAATTTATCTTTTACATAACCCGGTCTGCAGCAGCTGCGAAAGGGAGCTGCTCTAGCAAGATCGTGATATTGGGTGTGGGAACGGCAGGGTAATCAAAAGCTGGGATGTGCAGTTCAGGATTTCATGGGAATTGTAGTTTTTATGTCAGCTTTGTGCGTGGTGCAGTATTACGTAGAGAAGAGTAGATGTTTCACATTTTTGCATTTGCCTCTGGTAAACCTGTGGCTCTCTTTAAGTTCTACTGATTATGTACATTATAAATAAATAGGTTTAACATCACAGAACAAAAACAGAAAACTAAAAACAACAACGGTATTTGAGAATAGTGAGTTTAAGAGCAACTATTATTGGCAATAGCAATAGGTCTGGCCTTAAAGGAGTGTTTATGGTAATGTGAAGCATTACAAGTAAATCACATGGAAATAGATATTTATTTGTGTGGAAGCTTAGAACTGCAGAATAATATTGACAAAGGTTAAAAAGTCAGGTGATAGTTGCACTGTCAAGCTAGAGCTAAAAAGCCATGTTGGTTAATGAATGCCCTCCTCCCACCTGTGCAGCTTCCAGACAAAAACAACATAAATGATCTAGTTATCTTAGAAACTTGAATGGCATTCCATTGTCATGTGCTTGCCACCAGAAGTTCAAGATTAGGCTGCTGGATAAATAAATTAAACGATCACAGTTGCATGGAGGGTAAGCACTTTTTTGCGGAAACACACAACTTCTGCCCAATCAAGATATCTACTCCTGGCTCACAGCATGTGGGCGGAGCCAAAGGTCTCTCTTGTGATGCTCGCATAGTTGTCTGGCGACAGCTGATCTGTCACACCAGACCATAGAAATGAACATTTTATTTTACAGTAAGACACAAACCTAAAGCGCAAAAAAGGACAGAGATCAGAAAAAAAATATATGCATGATTGATTGTTCTGACAAAGTGCAACAAGAAATGTTCTAATCCAAGTCACAGACAGATCCTGTTTAAGGTTGTATGAAAAAGGATAGTTTTTCTCATCAGAATTGATCAAAATTGTGTGGATGACGTAAAAGTTGGTTTATCATTACCTCTTGTGAAAATTTCACAGATTGGTGTACCTTTCATAAAAAAAATGTTTTAAAGCCACATAAGATACTAGCAGGAAACTGCTTTGAGCAGAAAGTGTCTTTCAGCAAGTCATTTTCTGTTCGAAGCACTCGCCCGCACTAGCAAACAATGACATCAAACTGCATATTGCCGAATTTCACAATTTTCATGAAACAGAATTTTTGCAGCCATGAATAGCAGTTTGTCCGGAGCTAGCCCTTTTCATGTATTTCTTTGTCATAATTAATATCAAAATCCTATAAGGAGAATCGGGTCAGCCCTTAAAAAGGAAAAGTGGAGAGAGACTTGATAATGTGTGTATTTGAATGTCAGTTATTCTTACTTGAGGAAAAAACAACATCTTGCATTGCAATATGGCGTGTGATGTAAAGACATACACCGTTGCAGTGCCCTAAAGTAATTCCATCTATTGTGTCTTGCAATAAAAATCTATGAGTACACTAACAATTCTATATAGTTGTTATTAGTAGAGTAGAAGGTTATTGTCTATGTTGAGCAGTGAGAAATCGTGTAATGTAACTTCCAAAAATAAGTGTAGTGTTGGTCCACACAATTGTACCTTTCCCCATGCACTCTATTATTTGTTTTATTAAAATGTTATTATTTGTTTTCAGGTTTACTTTGATTACATGCGAAGCTGGATCCAAATGTTACAGCAGTTACCTCAAGCCTCTCACAGCCTCAAAAATCTTTTAGAGGAAGAATGGAACTTCACCAAAGAAATCACTCCTTACATACGAGGAGGCGAAGCTCAGGCTGGAAAGTTGTTCTGGTAGGGATTGTACACACAAACCGCCATTGCGCCGCTGTTCCAAAGTAGCGCTCCGCTCTGTGGCCATGTGAACATGCATTGTCCTTTTATAAGTAGTTTTAATCAGTAAACTAAAACACAAAAACATGTCTCCCCTGATTTTGAAATTCAGTGGATTGAGAATAGCTTTTGTCTGTACTTTGGAAGTCCTTCTAGATGAAATTGATGTTGCAGCTGCCATGTTTGTGTTTTATTTAACTGCTGTCGGCAAATAGATATATGATAATAACTGATGAGTTAATGATCCAGCACTCTTTTGATATGTTATAGGGCAGATGTCCTATAAATCAGCGAGTCAGGATCACTTTTGTACACTTCTCTTACCTCCATATTAATTATGATGTGATCACTACCAGCAGACGTTAAGGATTCACTAAATGTTACCAGGAGTACATATTTCCACTTGTGGCGTTTCTGGCATTCCCGCTCATTCACGGAGCTGTAGTCTTTGCTCACTCTTGGCAAACCAATTGGGCTCAGGCACAGTGAGTTCTATGGGAAAACCTAGGCCTACAAACACGCCCAAATGGAGTCAGGTGGCAACCTGCTGCTATCATGAAGATTGTTTTGTAGCATGATAGCAGTGTGGTTTGTTTTCTATTCCTTTTTTGTTAATGTGTATGCAGCTATTTCCATTCTAAACAGCAGTTAGGATAAAATACGATATGGTTCTTAGGGGACACTTACTGTGTCAGTGGACCATGGAGCTATGTTTAGTGTTGTGCTTCAGAAGAGTAGCTTCTGTAAGCTGGTGTTGTTGTCAGAGAGAGGGGTTGTTGTAGTGGCTTCTCTCTTAGAAAGTGGTATGAGTTAACGTTGTGTGTGCACAGTAGGGTCTGAAAATTGGAGACAGTGGCTCAAATGTGATAATGCCAGCTCCTAGCGGGATATGAAGTTATTGTATTCTGTTGTAATCAATACCAGATATTAAATAATCATGTCTCATTAATATCTGCCCGGAGGTCACCTATGTACACTAGCCATCACCTCTGTACACTAGCTATAAGAACTTAATGGAATGTGTGGCTACTTTCCCTGTGCAAGCTACCAGAGAGAGAAAGAGAGGTAGCTGAAGGGTGCAGCTGGCAGCTTTGTCCTAGCTGTTTCCTTTTGGGTAGTTGTTAAGGACTGCTGTGCATGATCATATAAAGAAGAGCCTGCTGGTAGTGAGACAAAGTAGGCTAAAGGTACAAAAAGGCTAATTGCAAATGACAACTACCCAGCGAGCCTACCGGGGGGCGAGGAACAGCTTGGTGAGGAAGAAGCCGGTGGAATAATGGAATGAAGAAGCCTGCTGGGTACTAAAAGATTCTTGAAGTGGCAGAGAAGAAATTTCTTGGTGGCTCTGCATAACGCGAAAGGTCTGCAGTTGTATCCTGAACAAAAGTAGTAAATATATCACCTGTTCCTAAATCCACCAGTGTTCTGTACCTGCTCTGTAGTTTCTGGGAAGCGAGCCGCACTATTGTTGCTAGGATGTGAGTAGTTTGTAGTGCGGACAAAAGGTTTACCCTCATCCTAACACAGCATAGTCCATTTAAAAAGTTTTCAGGCAACATTATGTATAAGAACCGACACAGTGTAATTTGATATCACATCGACAACTCTGTTGGGTCTGTTTGCATGGTTAGAATCTATGACTGCCCATGGTTCTGGATATTTAAAAGGCACATGTTGTGCTTCTGAGGAACAGAAATGTATGGATACAGCAAGTTTAAATTCAGAATGCCCGACAAGGGTGTAAGGCTCACATCCAAGCAGAAGTGCGTTGTTCTGTTAAGTTGCATTGTCCTGACAAAGGTTTGTGTGTGTGTATGTGTATATGTGTGTGTATATGTGTATATATATATATATATATATATATATATATATATATATATATATATATATATATATATATATATATATATATATATATATATATACATGTGAACAAGGGCTTTCCCAGCCCGAAACGCGTAGTGCCCTCTGGCTTACCGGCTTCTCTGCAAATAAAGATCCTGCGCAGCGCATTCTGTGGTCCGTCTCCTATGTTCCCTCGCCGGTCTGACGCTGGTTGACCTGGAAGTGGTGTTTGGAGTTTTTGCGGATATATATATATATATATATATATATTCCAACTAAAGTTAGCCTGCTGTAAGAGGACGCCACACAGGTGAGTTCAAAATCTTGCTGTGTTTATTCAGTGAAGGCAGACACAGAAAGAACCAGCATAGTGGCAATTCATACTCCCTCTCGACGCGTTTCGTGCTCTGGAAAGCACTTCATCATGGGCTGCTGGGATAGTGCTGTTGAGAAACCAGCAGAATCTGCTTGCTACATTTCAACAATTAGTCCCCGCCCAAGTGGGCGCGGCCACCGTCTATGGCCTGATGGTTTGTGTAGTCCATGCATTGTTCCTCCAGTGAGTTGCCAAGTTCTGAACAGCCTCAAATGGATAAAAACCCAAGTGGGTGTGCACACAACATGCAAGGATCTGTGCTGCCGCTTATTTCAATGAAAAGCACTCACCTGCCCTTAGTGCTGAAATACCATGTGGCATCTCAGTAGGACTTCGCAAAGCGTAGTATGATCAGTCTTGCGGCTCAGGCGGGGCCGCAACAATTCCAACCAAAGTTAGCCTGCTGTAAGAGGACGCCACACAGATGAGTTCAAAATCTTGCTGTGTTTATTCAGTGAAGGCAGACACAGAGAGAACCAGCATAGCGGTAATTCATACTCCCTCCTGACGCGTTTCGTGCTCTGGAAAGCACTTCATCATGGGCTGCTGGGATAGTGCTGTTAAGAAACCGGCAGAATCTGCTTGGCAGAATCTGCTTGCTACATTTCAACAATTAGTCCCCGCCCAAGTGGGCGCGGCCACCGTCTATGGCCTGATGATTGATGTAGTCCATGCATTGTTCCTCCAGTGAGTTGCCAAGTTCTGAACAGCCTCAAATTGATAAAAACCCAAGTGGGGGTCTCTTAGTCTTTGATGTTCAGCGGAACGGGTCGCGGTCTTGCTGCTGCTTCTCTGAATAAACCGAATTGGCTGATTTTCACCTGTGGCGTTGTCATCTTCTACAGCAGGCATTTCTGTAATGTGGTATTTAGCGACTAGCCTGAGCCGTGGGAGATGACCCGATGCCGTTACAGCATCCCAGCGAGTCCGTCAACTGGCGGAGTTGCACATGGCACAGGTGCCGTTTTTTAGAGTAATGCAAGCAGTGGCAGTGTACTGCAACCTTATGCCACGACCCACTTGGATGTTTTTGATCTTTAATTTTGGATAGAACAGCAAGCAACTCACTTGAGAACACTGGTTGGGACTACATTAACCAAGAGGCCACGGTGTAGGCCACGCCCACTGAGGCGGAGTTTTTGGAATTGAACAAGTGCCGCCAAACACCGCTCTGCTGTTGTTTCCAAGCCCAATGCCCCTTATGAAGTGATTTACGAAACGCGTCGGGATGGGTCTTTGATGTTCAGCGGACCGTGTCGTGGTCTTGCTGCTGCTTCTCTGAATAAACAGAATTGGATGATTTTCACCTGTGGCGTTGTCATCTTAACCAGCAGGCACTTCTGTACTGTGATATATATATATATATATATATATATATATATATATATATATATATATATATAGTGTGTGTGTGTGTGTATATATATATATATACACACACAAACCTTTGTCCCTCTTCTATCCCTCTGCTATCCTTCTCAATCCAATTAACTGACTAACATCCACCACTCAAATTACTTTCATATTTCACTATACTAATTCAACACTAATCCTTTAATGGGTTCCAGAGTTGCGAGCTACTCGCAAAAATAAAATCGCTTCAACACCCCGTCAGGGGTAACAAGCGCTATATAACTGCAAACCTTTTTCCCTCTTCTATCCCTCCGCTTTCCTTCTGAATCCAAATAACTGACTAACCTATCCACCACTCAAATTACTTTCATATTTCACTAATCTAACTCAACACTAATCCTTTATGGGTTCTGGAGTAGCGGGCTAAGGGGTTCATACGCGATATATTAATGCAATTACAATACAATACAATACAATTGTTCCGACCACTTACATAGCCCCAAAAAAGCATTTCAACACCCTGTCAGGGGTAACAAGCGCTATATAACTTCAAACCTTTTTCCCTCTTCTATCCCTCCGCTATCCTGAATCCAAATAACTGACTAACCTATCCACCACTCAAATTACTTTCATATTTCACTAATCTGACTCAACACTAATCCTTTATGGGTTCCGGAGTAGCAGGCTAAGGGGTTAATACGCGATATATTAATGCAATTACAATACAATACAATTGTTCCGACCACTTACATAGCCCCAGAAAACTGCTTCAATACCCTGTCAATGGTAACAAGCGCTATATAACTGCAAACCTTTTTCCCTCTTCTATCCCTCCGCTATCCTGAATCCAAATAACTGACTAACCTATCCACCACTCAAATTACTTTCATATTTCACTAATCTAACTCAACACTAATCCTTTATGGGTTCCGGAGTAGCGGGCTAAGGGGTTAATACGCGATATATTAATGCAATTACAATACAATACAATACAATTGTTCCGACCACTTACATAGCCCCTTCAAACATGTCTCAGGCCTGCCGTTTCAGCATGTGTGCAGTTTTAAATTGCCAACTCGACTTGGCAAATAAACCTTTTGCCGACGCCAAAAAACCCATTTAATTACGTATGTCACCCCTAGGTTAGGCACTAAACAGCCCATAGGGCAGGGTGCATTGTTACACATGTACTTTTAAGTTTTGCATGTCCTGTTATCAAAACCTCACAAATTTGTTTTTCACTACTATTGCACCAACCCTTCCAATCGGATAGCATTGGGTTACCTTATGAAGTTCAAAAAGCTCTAACTATTGTTTGGGAGCAGGTGGAAATGTCATGTTTGGTATCCAAGCAAATGTACTTTACAATTCTCTTTAATGTTAAAGTCGTATTTTAAGTCGCAATTCTGAAAATTACACTTTTAAAAAGTTATAATTTTCTTGTCTCAACCATTTGGTGCATGCAGCCTGTTGCCCAGGTCATATGACTAGTGTATTCCTCCCATCCAGCTACACATTAGAGGAACTGTGTGTTGGCAGGATGGGCCATTTTGGCAGGATGGGGATCAGAACCTGTGCATAGTCCCACTTCCACTCAAAGCAGCTCTCTCAGACCATACAGAAAGAGCTTCACGCTAGCCTTATGCGTCCCCAGCCAGACCTCCTGGTATCAGGGCGGGGAGGCAGGAAATTTCAGACATTTTTGTGAAGGGAAATCTACGAAAGTTTCTTCCAGTTCAAAGCTGTCACCAGGTTTAAAACTAGGACCCTCAGACCCACTCTTCAGTTCTCTTCTGGACCTGCTGAGGACTCTCATATGACTCCCCTGCTGTCTGTGGCCTGTAGTGTACGTCAGAGGACTGTCTTGCTGCCGGAAGCCTGCCTTGTGACCTCAGAGGACTGTCCTACTGCTTGATAATTGCGTTTCTACTTGAATCCAGGTTCCATAGTGTCTCCAAGGGCTAGTTGGTTGTTCTCCTGATCAGATCCTCAGGGATAGAAAAGTGTCCAACCATGTTGAACCTGCACCTGGACCCAGTCTGATTGAGTCCTGACCCTCCAAGTTGTGTCCTCCAGTCCTGGATGCTTGGAAGTGCTACTAAAGGTGCCCAGGTTGCCCAAATCCAAAACTTGAGACTTTCAGCTAATAAGTGCCCTTAGAACTCAGAGGATACTGAGACCTACTTGCTTGCCCAAATGACCAAGGTGCATCGCCGGTCTGCCTGACTTTGTGGTAGCTCCTCACAGAAGGGGTATCTGGCCTTGTGGATCACACATCGACTCCAGCCTGCAGCTTCATCCCATCCAAGATTTCCGACTTCCATAAAAGAGACCAATTCCGAACTTGGAATTCTTCACTGCGACTTTGTCCAGCGGATCCCCGACCATGACCCCTCTGCCTTGCACTGCTAAACTGTACCTTCTGAGACAGTCTATCTGCCCCTGCAACAGGAGTGGCTGGGGGGGGGGGCCTAGACAGTGGGCACCACCACAAATCTGAAACTTATTGTATATGAACCGCGCTCTGTTGCAGTCAGCAATATCTTTCCACTCTGTCCCGGTCTCGTGCGACTAAATGTCCACAGTTGGTGGATTGATCTTTTAGTTGCTATTTCTCATTTTCAACATTAAAAAATCCCAACTCCCGTTCTAATGATTGGGTTTTTGTTGTCTTGGTGTGAAATAATGTATTAACTTTTACTCTATTGTTTTTTAATTGATGTGTGATATTTGTGTTTTGTGTTGTGTCTTTATTACTGTTTGAGTTCGCCATAAATGCTTTAGAGATTGCCTCCAAGTAAAGCATGAGCACTTTTGTTTAAAGTACCTGAGGGTTAAGAACCGGTTGGTTTAGGGACTTTTTGTGGCATTCAACCTGGCTATGATTGTGACTGCTGCTTGAGAAGTAAGCACACCCCCCTCATCCAACAACCCAATTTCTCACAATGCCTACATTTAAAATGGCTTGTGGGAGAACTAATCTACACTTCATGAAAGCTGGATATAAAATCGGCCGAAGGAGGGTCAGCATGGGGTCAGACACCTGTGAGCGTGATGTGTTTCTTGTTTTCATTATTCGGTGGGAGGCATGATTACTTTACTTTCATTTTTTATGTAGTGCTTTGTGTTTAGAAACATTTTGTAACTCTTCATCATTGTGTTATACTATGCCAAAATGGCAGGAGAGTTTTGTTGTCCATGTGCCTAGTTTGAAGGAAGGTTACGTTTTATTGTTCATGTTCCTGGTTGGAGTGAGGGGGGGATATTGTGAGATGTATTTGTAATGCCATAAACAAGTGACGTCCTAGTGGTGGTATGCTAGATTACCGTTGTTGTAATTTTTGATGGTATGGCTGTTTCTTCCAGTTTGAAAGTGTTCTGTCACTAGAGGCCCAGTGTAAATGTGTGTTGTAAATTAATTTTGTATTCTGTTCCAATTGCAAGAGACCTGTTGTTCTCTCTGAGTGGGTTGTGAAGTAGTGAGCTGTCATACCATAAAATGTGGTGTGAGTAAATTCTCAGTGTACGCTACTGTTACTGCAGTTGGAGATAGCTAGAAGTGTAGAATTGCCAGGAACTAACGAGAATAGCATGGAATGTCGTATGCTGTACAGTAAAGACACAAGTAGCAACTTTTCAGCATCTGCCTAGATATTGTATATATACAGAAACTCTCCTCAATGAAGCAGTGAGCAGTGTACATATAGTTAGCACGGTATTGAATGGTCTAAAAATGATAATTATGATAGTTTATTGTGCGTGATGTTACTTGCAATGAAGACATTTCCTGTGTTTCTATGATGACTAAAATGCTGGTTGGTTTTCATTCTGCCCCTCCTTGTCTGCTCAGTGATATTGCTGGAATGCTGCTGAAATCGACTGGCAAATTTTTAGACTCTGGTCTGCAGGAAAGCTGTGATGAGTTCTGGGCCAGCGCAGATGACAGCTGCGCATCTGAAGAAATTCGGTACAAGACTGTTTTATTATTTACATTGAAGTTTCAGGGCAACATTATTTCCCGTTTGTACTCACAAAGCCACTGCAAACACTTTTCACTGGTTTCCCCAGCACTACATACTGGACACACAGCTTTAGTTTCCAGGTCGAAGCTTTTTTGCGTCTTAAAGTTCTCTGAGTGTTTCCGGCTGGACACTTCTGCTACACTTATAGGCAGACAGTTGCTCATTGTGGTGATTACTCACATATATAATTTGTAGACTTGATTTGGACAGTTAGAGATAACTGTCAATGAGACTTGAATGTGTTCATTTACCGAGTAACTTCCCTCTGACTTTCAGGAGGTCTGTCATTGAAACCAGCCGGGCCCTGAAGGAGCTTTTCCATGAAGCCAGGGAACGGGCGTCCAAAGCGCTTGGATTTGCTAAAATGCTAAGGAAGGTAAATTCAGACTGAGCTTCGAAGCGGATAGTAAGTCTGTCAGTTTCTGTTTCCTTCCACAGAAATGTGGATCTTAGTAAAAATGTTATCCATTATTTCTTTCCAGGACTTGGAAATTGCTGCTGAATTCACATATTCTGCACCGGTGTGGGAGCTGCTGCATGCTTTAAGAACTAAACACTACGTGAAGGTAGGCCTTGTTGTAATAAATACAGGAGTTGCCCTTATCGAGGCGTCGTAAAAATGCTAACCCTAAAGGTACATCCATTTGGTTACTGTGAAATGTCCTTTATGCCATTTCCTGGAATTGATGGTGGGCAAAATTAGAAACAAGTTATACCTAGGAAAATGATGTTCTTAAAAGCAAATGATGTTTGTTCGCTCCGCTGCGCACATTGTGTCTGTCAGATCAAGAGATGATTATCAGTAATAATGCTAGGCTTTCATCCAGAGTACTTTTCAGAAATGTTTTGTAAACAAAACATAATCACATGCAGTGATCATTTTTCTCTCTCTTGGAAGGATAAAAGGCTAAGATAACCTTGTAAAGACTAAGCTATGGGACTTTTCGCATTGCCATCTGGTGTGTTATCTAACTGACCTCCCTAGTCTGGTTATGGTGTTTATTTATTTCACCAATTACATAACATTAGAAACTGAATTGATTGCCTCTGGGATGGTAAATTGTATTAAACAAGGATCCTTCTTCATTGTTTACTTTTAGTTTGCTACCAAATAGTTGTGACTCAAATCGTCGCTTGATTGCGTTTCATGAGGCATACTACAGTGCCTAATTTGTCCCCCCCAAAAAAAGTAGTGGCAGGGCCCTCATAAGGAGGACACTACAGCTTGCACCCTCTGTTGCCTCGGAAAGCGCTGCAAATGACAGTGCCAACATAACAACTGACCATCACATTCTTACAAGTGTGACAATTCCTACTATTCCAGGCCCCTAAAGCTATAATAATGGCTTTGTAGGCAGGTATTAGTCATTGTAAATGTTAAATTGAATTAATAAACAGCTGTTGTTGTGCTCATACCTAAATTAGGCAGAAAGCGCCACCATGTGGCAGACTGTAATAACCCCCAGTGCTGGCAATTAAGTGCCGGAGCCGAGCACTGGAAACCACCGGCTCAAAATAAGTACTGGGCATGCATCCAGTCAGTACATCAACCTTTTGTATCCTTCTTGCCAATAGTATTTACTTGTAGACCAAAGACATATTCAATTTCTAAGGGGTAGTGATCTGTTCACATTTACGAAAAGCTAACAGATATATGATGCCTCTCAGTGCTAAACGAAGAACATCCTTCTCAAACTGCCTTTTTCCCATTTCTGTGCTCTAAGAAAGAACGCGAGAATCCAAAATAAGCTTGTTTTCCCCCAGTACTATCATGTAGTGATTTGTTCCTAAAGAAAGAAGAGCTTTGACTGAAATGCTCTGTGTACCGAACTTAAACAAGCCTCTTAGAATTAAATCTGTAAAGCAAGCAGTGGTTTTATGGCTTATTTTTAAGCGAGCAAGTTAGGAGATAGGCAGCTACGATGTGGAGGAGCTAACAATGTCAGGTGTTGCAGTTAGTAGGGTCCTGATAGAGGACCGTGCAGAGCTCTTCTATAACCACCAATAGTTTGCCACGAAAAGCAAGAAAGGTGCTAATGTGCTGAAGTGTGTGGGTGAATTCAGCGTGGAGAATTCAGTATGTCACACAGGAGGTTCGCCTTGTTCTTTAAGCACCATGAGGCTGTTTTCTCTCCTTCCAATTTTCTCTCTTCATTTGTGCCTCATCTGCTGTGTAGTTGGTGTGTTGCACCTGGTGGCGACCCTGAAGTGGTATTTTATTGTGGTCAATTCTGGATTGGCACATCCATATCGTCCTTCTTTTAAGAGTCCTATTTACAACCCCATGTCAGCTCATCCTGACAGGTTAGTTATTTGTCATTCTCTGTTGGCACCTATAGCAACAGCTGCTGTGTGCTGTAAGCAGGGAAATAACCTGCATAGAGCAGACCACAATAATCTTGTTGCATACTCCTGTTAATACATATGAACAAAAAACAAACACCTCTGATTTGATAAGGAAGAGACCGTTCAGCATCAAGAGTACCTGTGATTCTTGACCGCTCTGATGAGTATGGATGATTTGCCACAGAGGTCCTAGCTAATATAATACATACAAATAAGCGTTTGGTTATCCACAGAAGAAAATACCTTGACGCTGTAAAACTAGGGGAGAGTTGCTATTAGAATAAAATGTAAAAGAACTGGCAGCTGTAAGGACCTCTATGGAATCCATATGTCACCAAGCAGAGGGCGGGAATGGTGGTATGGCAAATACTAGTGAACTGCCAGACATTCTAGGAGGCTCAACTCATACAGACAAGCTAGGAGAGACATTTTGCCTATAACTTGAGCACATTCAGAATTGCTATGTAAATGAAGACGCCTTCAGGCAATCGGGCGCTCTATAAGTTGATAAATCAAATCAAATCAATGAAACTTGCCAAATCAAAACGATTGAAAACAAAAGTATTATTTTTTTTTGTTTTAGTCTGCACAACCTCGCCTTTCCAGTTTCCTTCAGAATGATTTGTAAGCAGCCCGCTGAGAAAACTCAGCACTTCCAATGGAGTAAAGGACATAGTAAAGGTGGCAGGAGACCTAAAATTGTTTGATTTCCTTGGTTTAATCCAAGCTTTTCGGTACCTTTAGAATAGTATTGAGAGGTGCCCTGTCCTAGAGGCATAGGCACTTCATACAATTCATATCTTCAAGAATTCCCATTTGGGATGGTTATATAAACAGTCCTGTAAAATGCACAGCACAGCCTTTGTCTGTGCCACTCCAATCGTGCAAAAGGCTAATGCGTTGGCCTCTTGGTCTACTCCACCACAACATTTCTAATGACACTAAACTTGCTGACTGTCGTCTGGCTAAATGATAGTGGACCATTGGCATGTTGTGTGCTCCACTGAATATAACTAAGTGGCTCAGGCCAATAGTGACTGGTTTAACACTTCTGCTCCAACATCTCATTGCATGCCCTTCTGTTTGCCCATCTTTATTTTAGATGTTACCTTCATAGGGTGCAATGTTCTAGTAGCATTATAGCCTTTCTGACTCAGCTTTCCCTTATTATAAACTCTTGCCTGCGTATCGGGCTTATAATTCAAAAAAGGCAGTGGGTTATAATTACCCTGGTATACCATGTGTATAGTCTGTAACTCCATTATTGATACAACCTATCATAATTTATTGACAGACTATCACTACAAAAGAAGCAGTACCTTCCAATATCAATTGACTTCAACACGCTGAGTGCCTGGATACATGAAGTTCACTGGCAAGTAACATCTTGCCAGTACAAGGTGCATCATTGGGGGAAATTACTAAATAAGGAACTGGCAGATAAGTGACCTCAAGAAATTCAGAAGATCCCTAAAAATAATTTTCAACCAGTAAGGCATTGCGTCTAACAGAAGATTGCCTAATGAGTGCAAGTGCCGAACACATGGCATACAAAACACAGGTTCTTGATGTGAAAGTATAAAAAGCTAAGACTTCATAGTTTTTCATAGCAAGTTCTGGTTTGCTTAGTATGTCCAAAATGAATGTTTGCTTTAATACGGATGATGAGTCTTTTATCAGTAACAGTTAACTATTTGGCCTTTTAAGCAGTCTTAAAGCTACTTTTGGCCAAACATTACATGCATTGGATATCCATTTGAAATCAGCAACTTTCAGTGCAGACCTAATCTTTTGCCTTACAAAACATCAAAGAGGTACACCTATCCGACTAGTGAGCAAGCAGAGGTTGATCATACGTGAATGATGCTCTCTCTACAGTACTTAAAAATGTGACTTTATCTTGAAGTAGTGAGAGTTGGAAACAGTGCCCCTGGCTTTACTGATTGTCAAAACTGGCAGCATCTAAACTACAGTGCCCTCTGAGCTGTGGGTTTGAGCTGACTCGACGTGTGTCATTAGTCGATTCCTAGGCTGGGGTGCAGATGGGAAGCCATTGTGAAGAAGAGGCTGCGGGCGAAATGACAAATGAATGTTGGTGAATAAGGGGAGATATTGGGTAGAGGGCAAAAGAATAGACAGTTCAGAGAGAAGGAAGGACCTCAGTGGTCAGTCTCAGCCCCTTCACTATCAAATAGTGGCCAATCTTGTGTGGATCAATAGTAGACCTAACATGTAAATAGGGCCCCAAATTATGATCATAAAATGCTCAGGTGTCACCCTGCACCAGTACGCCGACAACACACAATGATGGATTAAAAGACTATAAGACGTCTAAGTCCTAAGAACTTTCCTCTGTCAACTGCTATCCCAGCTATCAGACAACTTACTTATGCTTAACCTACAGAAAACTGAAGGATCTCTTCCTCTCTACATGCTCCAAAAGAAAACTTGATCCTTTAATTCTAAATATGTTGGACTTTAGAGGCTTTTCACCCTTCCTTATGAGAAGATCATTAGTGTTCACACTATATTAGGCCTTCACACTAATACCACGAGTCAACAGCTGCCAAAGCAGCCAACAACCCAGCAGGAAGAAATTCTGACCCCTCTTCTCAGCCGAGCATCTTCAAACAGCAGCACTAGTTATACACAGATTAGACTTTGGCAATGCCATACTTGCTTGTGTATCTCAACATATCACCCCCATACTCCGGTACCTCAACACCAGTCAGATTTCAATGGAAAATACACTGTTTTGTCAAAAAGCCCTTCTAAGACAATCCACCCAACCTTGCAAGGTTTCTGACCTCTGCGTCTCACAAGGTCGGCTAATTAAAGTCAAATATCTCCTGGAAGTACCACAGTTGAAAATGTCCACCGCCTGCAGGCAACACTTTCAAGAGCATTCAGATTGGCTTTGAACTTCCCTCCCTGCTGAACTAAGAAAATTACCCAAATCATCAATACAACTTTTTCCTACATTGACAAATACATACCATAGTGCATTCTCATGTTAATCCTGCCCCTACATAGATGTAACTTGTTACTCATTCCGTGTAAAAATGTAGAGCGCCTTGACACCTATCTTAGTCAGGGAGTGCTATATGAATACTGGAATAAATAAATAAAGGAAAGGACAAAAACTGAAGGAGGGAGAATGGCTCGGAGAAATACTGCAGAACTAAAAGAAGCAGAGTAGGTAAAGGAAGAAGGGAGAGAAAGAAGGATAGGCAGAGAGAAGGGACTGAGTTATGGACAGTGAGCGAGAAGAAAAGGCTGAGCGAAGAAGAAGCAAAGCAGGTAAACGTGCAATGCAATGTGTCGCTAATTTGAAGTACTTTTTCAAAGCAACTTTTGTGGGATTAAATCCTTAGAGCCGAGGCTATGAAGACCTTAGAGGTTCGAGGACTCCTGCTGCATTGTGGTGCATTGACTGCTATCTGTTACACACGCCACTTATTCTTTCTTTAAGTCTGGCCTTTGAGAGACCATTAGCTGTGTTGCCAGAGTATTGTTTAAGAATGTATTCAAACACATAGAGGAGCTTTAGGTCAAAAGCGTTGTCCATTGGTCTGTGAAATTGTCATTTAGATGTGCTTCCACCAACCACAGCATACACCATGTTTCAGTGGGTCAACCCACTTTATCCACAGGTTCCCTTCACTTTGAGTGACTGCACAAAGCCTGTACAGATAATTTACATCTGTCTAAAAATAGTTCCTTAGTTGATTCAATGTGTGCTTTTTATTTTATTCATGTTCTATATTAAATTAAATACTCATTTATTGTGCCTGCATTTCAGGAGCTCATTTCGATGGTGTTTTATTTTCCATATTATTTGAGTACTAGGTTAGGTGGTAATTTATTCTTATCTCTTTACCAAATAATTTCTAAAAACGATGTCAAAACTGACAGTCATAGTATTTTTTTTAAACTCAGTGGGAAAACGGCAACACGAGTGAATGTTCTTAAATTTAAAAAATCTTTATTACAATCACGTGGTGACTGTGCTTGGGTAGCAGCATGATTTAATTTATAGATTTTGCCTTAGAGAGCGCATGCACTGTTACTTGGAGACACATTGTTAGTTTACAATGGGTTTAGAGCCCATCCATTGCTTACCATCTATTGGCTTTGTTGTTAATCTCATTTGCTTACTCCTTATTCATTGGCTGCATGGTCTTTACTTCCTCTTGTGTTTGTCCCTCCCCTGGAGCATAGACGCTTCACTATATCCTCCCACTACTCGTTTATTCGGGTGCTTTTTATTTAAGCATTTTAAGGATGTGTGTGTGTTTCCCACTATCTCCACGTGTGCTTCTCAACCCCACATTCTGCTCTCCATGTTTATCTCCCAGACATGTGTGCATCCCCCCAATCCCCTGTGTGGCCTTCTTGGCGGTGTGCGCCATATTGCTGTCTTCCCTCCATGTTGCTTACGCCCCCTACCCTGTGTTGCTTCTGCCCAACCTGCACCCCCTTGTGTTACTTATTCCCACTCTTTTGTAGTTTCTGCCCCGCCATTGTTGCGCCCCTCCTGCTTAAAAAAAGAACGCTTTCACGTTTTCATTAAAATAAAAATTAGTTTGTGATCCAGCGTGGATTAATAACTTTAAAAAAAAAAACGTGCGTGTCATTTTGTGGCCTTCCGTGCGCTTACAAAATGATATGACCAGCCGTTTCAAAAGTTTATTTTTTGTAGTTCTTCAGCCGTGCAGTAAAGCATTTGCGATGGCTATAACCATTGGCAAAACCAATAGGTCCCAAATGCCAAAGCTATTAATTTTGCCAATGCTTGTTTCATCATTGTGGAATATGCTTGCAATTAAAAAGAAAAAAGTAACCCGCTTGCCATGGGTATACCTATTAACTTTGCCAATGCTTGGTTAGCACTTCTGCACTGCATTGAAATACATCTCCCCTCAGTTTCAAGGTGAGGGGGAGTGATATGAAATGTGTCATCCTGGTGGAGTTGTGCATGCCTGACAGGCCATTCCTATTGCCCGGTGCTTCTTGAACGCGCAGGTTTTTGCCGGGCAGCCTCGAACCCTAGCATAACTCTTTAACCAGGAGGTGAAAGGCCCGAGTCGTCAAAAAATCTCACTTTGTTACCGTTTCAGGTGCAAATTCCTGGGCTGGACAACCTGCACGTCTTCGTCCCAGATCACCTTTCCGGGCAGAAGTCTGTGATTTTGCAGCTGCTCTACGCGGCTTCCGGGAAGGACTGCTCCAATGACTCGGATGAGGTGGCCTACCAGGCCTTCCTGCTGATGACCAAGCACAGCGATAAGGATCAGGAGCCGGACAACAGCTGGAGCTCGTGGGACGGGCACCTCGTCAAAATAGTGCCCCAGGTGGAAACCATTGATACTCTGAGGAGCATGCAGGTACGTCCTTTTGTACTTCTTTCTTGCCGTCTGAAGCTTAAATTACGCGGTCGTTAATTCATGACAAAGCTCGCAGCATTCCATTATTCTCACTCAGGTGCGTGGGCGCGAGCGGGCTTGTGTTCGCCGCACGCGCTCCCTGGGAATATCACCTGTGGGGGCTGCTGCAACTCAGGTGGGCGTTTTACTGTCCTAGGACAAAGCGCGCTCTCACCTGGATGCAATAGGAGAAGGTTTGAAATGGGTTTCTGTTGACTCCATGACTCAGATTCCGCAGGGCCTGGGCATAATTTATTAGCAGGACTGCGTAATTGTGCGCAGCAAAAGTATCTCGATAGACAGTGTATTGTCTGCGCCTTTTCTGGTAAGTGCGAAAGAGCAGGGAAATCGTTTGTTTTGCCGGTAAATCCCATGGCTGGTAGATGGCTTCAGGGTATGGTTTCACAGTGCTGCATTGCAAAAGATACTATACGTGAGACACGCTTTTTTAACTGTATTAAACTACGTACATTATACACAGTAGCGTAGCAAGGACCCCTGGTGAAAGCAAGGAAAATGGCTCCTTTGACCGCTGTTGGGCAATAAATTGCAGCGTTGTCCGAGTTCAGTGTGCCCCGGTGCCACTGCATCTGCTGCACCAATGGTCGCTGCACCCCCTGGTTATACCACTGGAATAGATGGAACGTAATAATACCAAGCTGTTCTCAACCTGTTTGATGTGGCCAAACTCTGATAAAGTAAGGCTCCCAACAATTTATGATTACCTGCAATTATGTTCTAAAACACTGTGCGATTTCATCACTAGTGCTAAGACACATTTTTAATGTTTTTATTTATTCACAAACCTCAATAGTGATTTTTAAAAAAAATGATGATAAAGAGAAAAACGTGTTATATGTTTATGGCGGGAGTAATAAAAATGTATTCTGTTTTTCTTGGCATAGTTCAGTAGACTATAAAAAAAAATCACATATTGGTTTCTTTTTCTACGAAAGTCGTCCATACCTATACATTTTTAAACTTGTGCCTTGAAAAGAGGTGAAAACATGTCTACGACTAAGAGCCAAACGTATGAAAAATGAACCTAAGAAACTGAACCTTTACAACAAAGTAAATAAATTATAAACTGAATTTAGAACTTGGGATGGGGTCATATTTATTTTTTCCAACATTCACAGCCTCGGGCAGTTAAGTAACTGGGTTGTGAATTAAGGTGCCTGTCTTTAACTTATTTGGTGTTCTTTCTCACGATTTTACCCCACAGAGCTCACCTGCTGTCACTGTACAATTCCACTTGTGAAATGTTGCAGTGTTATCTTGGCACAGTACCGAAGGGTCCTGGCCAACTCTCCACTAGGTTATGTTGCCGTTTAGATCAAAAGATCAGAAAAGTACTCCATTTTCAAAGCTCGTTAGTCCTGAGATAATGCGATTGATAAACAATATCAAACAAAGTGGCATTATGATAACATGTAGCTGCTGTTTTCCTGTGGTTTTGCACAGTGTGAAAATCCTTTTTTTATTTTGTATAAGGTAGACATAGTATATTCCTATTGAATGTGACTTGTAGGTGCAAGCCATCTTCAGGGTTTCCATGTTAGTTATTCCAATTGCCAGGTTTCTACCTTTTGTACACTGTTCTTCACAAAACACCACCCTCATTCCTCTCCGCCCTCTTGTGTTGGGGTCCTTTCCAAATTGTCATGTCCTCTATTTAGCCAGACTGAAGACTCCATTGATTATGTGAAAATTCCAATTGTCCCCTGTTGGCTCAGTCGTTCCAAAGGCAGCATTCTGCATATTTACACCATTGTGGCAGCCTAGCAATTAGTTTCTCATCATAAGCTGATGGATATATATACGTTTGACCAATCCGGATTCCAACTAAAACGAGGAGGATAAACAAATAATCATAATGGAGGACAGTAATGCAGAAATAATCTTTCAGTAATAATGAGGAGTCCCTTTTGGGCAGGGCTTGGTGACCATCATGAAGAAGCCTCGTGGGATTCTTGGAGTAAAATTCATTTGAACGATTTGGAAAAGCTGTCCCGTGCTGCGCATGCTTTTTTCTTGGTCTTCCCTATTTTTCCTCCAGTAAATTCTAAATTCTGGTAGTACAGTGGAGGTGGTACACGTTTTTAACTGTACTGCTCACCAGTACCCCTAGCTGCAAGACACCACCACTTATGCAAGGCACTGTATAGCTCCCTCTCACCATTTTGTGTTTGACACTCCCCTCCACCTCATGTCAGTGTGCCCCCATAGCAGGAAGTGACACGGCAGAGCAGAGAGTCAGGTCAGTCATCTGTGCACTTAAAGTATGTGTGTGTTGTTACATTTTAGCTCACTACACCGACCCACAATAAGGACAACATTCTCTGGGGCTTGCCTGGAGCTCAACTCTTACTTAAATATAGCTGCCACGACCAGAGTCTGGCTGGATTCCCCCCCCCCCCCCCCCCGTCCAGGGCTACCTACACTAGAGAACCTTTGCTAATGGATAAACTACATTTGCTTCCACATGTCCAAAAGTGAACTATTACATCCATAGCTTATTTTCCTAGGTGGATAACCTTCTTCTCGTTGTCATGCAATCTGCACACCTGGTGAGCCAGAGAAAAGCGTTCCAGCAATCGATTGAAGGACTCGTAACTTTGCATCAAGAGCAGACATCAAGCCAGCCCGTCATTGCCAAAGCCTTGCAGCAGCTCAAGGTATTACAGATCTTTGTGTCCGCATGTAACCATTTACTTCATACCTGAGACAATATTTATACATTTACCACTAGTGAGCTGTTGCCCTTATCTTCCATACTGGCTCGAAAAAAATCCTCTACTCCACTGTGTAGTAGTTAATCTGTTTTATATACTTGTTGCCAAATCTGTCGGTCTCTCCAATATGCACGAATTTTAATCATAAGCAATAAAGACCCACACTACTCTAAGACAGAAACGGGGCCATTTCCTACCTCCAGACTCTAGAGAACATTCTACTTAAATACTTGCACAGTTCTGAGTTGGTACTTTATTGCAGTGTTCTTTTACTTTCAGAGTGAAGCTTTACATCTATGCAACAAGATAAGTGGTGCCATCAACAGGGTTGACCACATGTTCACCTCTGAATTTGAAGCCGAGGGTGAAGAGACGGAAACAGCCATTTTGCAGCAATACTACAGAGAAGCCATGATTCAGGGATACAACTTTGGATTTGAGGTAAAGTCACGTATATTGAATTAGGTTAAGCCAAGTGGCTAGGTAGAGAACAGGAGTCATTTTCTATGGTATGCTAAAAGTTTTTCACATTCAAATAGATGAACAAACTGCACTGGGAGCACAGAATACTGTTCCAAAGATTGACTGAGGAATATGGATTCAGATTAGTGGCATCCAACCACAAGGTTAGCAGCTAGCCTCTGATTTTCATTCAGGTCAGGGTGTGCAAGATGTACATTTTCACCATATAGATGCTATGAAGAGCATTACAAATGAGAGGGGTCGTATGATGTAAAAAAGATTACCCCCTCTTCCCTCTCACCTTGAATAATTACCTAGTAAAGCCCCACTGTCTCTGAGACACAGCCCCTAGAAACATTAAAGTTCTCCCCCCACTTGCTTCTTTTTCTTTGTCTTGCGGACACATTCATGGGCTCGTGCGATGTACCAGCTACTGATATATTTGCCCAGGCTCTGCTTCTTCGAGACCAGTAATAGTGGTTGTTTGGGCTTTATTGTTAATGGTGCCTCTCCTGGGATTGGTGAGCTGACAGGAGTGGGCACACTTGCTGAGGGCCCACTAGGCGGTTTGGAAGATGGTGAGCTTCGCCATTGTGTGCTGACATGCACAGAGCTCCGCTTCTGAGTGGAGAGGGCAGTGCTTCTCCAGGAAGCATGCCGAGACGATTGGCATGGAGATGCGGTGCTCTCCCCAAGCTTATAGACTGACTGCATTTTACAAATTAAAGTCACTTTCATCAATTCATTGCCGGGCTATGTAACCACAGATTAAGCTGCTTTCTGATCTAATGGTGCATTTAAGGAACTATTATTTTTTGGTACTTCACATTCCAATGAAATAATGGAGTGGATAAGGTCAGAAAAGATAAGGCTCTCCCACTCTCTTTCCTCCAAGGGTCAGGACGGAGGTGAACCTGTGGGGCACAGGTCAAAGTGTCCTAGTCTCCTGCTAGTCCAGGCCGGCTATCAGCTGGGCAATTACAGTATAGGATTAATTAATCAGTGGCTAAAGTTTTGGCTCAAAAATCAAAGAAAAGCAAGAAATCTAGGAAGCATGAGTGTAAGTCTAGGGATGTAGATTCCACTAGCGACTCAATCTCGATTAAACTTTGTACTGGTGGCAAATGCATATATAGAGAGGATCTTTCTTTTATTCTCCTCCACATCTGATGCAATTTGTTGTTCGATCCACCTGTAGAGGAGAAGGACAGTATAGTGTTGTTTCCCCAATATTCTAAGTCTCCGGCCATACCTCTCTTCTTGCTCCCAAAGATCAAGAAATTGATTTTCAGGAATTGGACACAACTGGATCAAAGTCATATTATAAGATTCGTACAAAAATCCTATGCACTGAAAGAGGGAGATAAAGTATTTCATCAGTTCATCGAGGTGGATTGGTTTTTGGCTCCATTGATAGGGAGAACATCCCTGAATCCCGATTTGTGTCCTTTCTGACTCGGTCAATCAAAAAGAGAACAAGGCAATTAAAAAGTGCTTTGATGCATTAAAGTTTTCATAGAGAGCAGTTCCGTACAATGGTTATCCTGTCAGACTTTGGTGAGAGACTTGAAGTCCTTGTCGGAAACTATCCAGGAAAGCTCACTCATCTCTCACATTCTAGTAAAAAAGGAGCAACTGTCCAACACTTTGGCAGATATGTCATCCATCATGGGCTCCGGTGATCCTGTTGGCTCCAGCCTGGCCCTGCGTGTCCTCTTTTCATCTTCTGGTAGTGATGAAAATGGATCAGGTGTGGTTTCTGCCAATTGTCCCATCCCCTCTAGCTTTTGCTAGCTTCCGAACCGACTTGCTAGTAAGACTCAGGTTGCATCACTCCAAGTCCATTTCTTACCTTGATTAATTACACCATCCCTATCTCCCACCCAGTTTATCTAGTCCACGTGTATTTGCATGGGTTTGGTAAATAAACAGGACGTAATGAGGGGTTTGTGTTTCTAAGAGGTGTGTCTCAGAGGTGCAGGGGCCTTACTAAGTAATAAATCAGGCAAGATATTGTGGAAGCTAATTTTTAAGAATTTGTGTGAAATGGATACCTTTCCTCCCGCTTCGACCTATTCATTTTAGGCCCATGTATGACACTTTCACTAATACATCTTGGGAAGCAGTTTGGTAATTATGCTTTGCTTCTGTACCCACTGAGCAAGAGGTGTGTTACTTCGTTTCAGTCTGTTTTCACCCATGTGACTTGCTTGAGCAAGCAGTCCAAGTATATTAATCATCTTAGAGATCATAAGGGGCATTGTAGCATCTTCTATGTTTTATTCTGGTTTTGCAGAGTGAATCCTTTTCTGGATTCACATGCTGTGCATTAATCCGCCATCTAGTGGTTGGGTCAGGAATAGTCTTTTTTTTCTTCTTCTTGTTTTGGGCATTCTCTACCACCATTTGGTGCCAGATACGTCCCTTTTGTGAAGTCAGAGGGCGCCCTGGAGGTCGTTGTGCATGGTAGCCATCTTCAGATTCTTTTTTCTGTCTATGGATCTGGAGGCAAGACGGGAAGCCCCAATTTTTTTTTCTGGAAAACCCCTGAAAAGAAGAGAAAAATGTGAGAATTCAACTGGACTCCTCCGTTCATTGACTTTGCAACCGGAGAGAAGAACAGAACTCTGAGATTGACATCAAATACATCAAGGGTCAACAAATTGCGAGGTAGGGACCATGGAAAACACCCCCTTTAAATTCTGCCCGAGTGCCACCACAAGTTCAAACAACCTGACCCACACAACGTGTGCAAACTCTGCTTGCTCTAAGACCATTAGTACAAGGACTGTGAGGCCTGCGCTGTGTTCCAGCTGAAAACACTCAGGACACGCCGAAAGCAGAGAGAGTCCCACTACTCAATGATGTTACAGACTTCGAAGAAAACTTATCTGAAGGACCATTCCAGTGATGAAGAGGACCTGGGAGTTCCTGCAGCATTGAGGCACAAAGGATTGGACGTCGAAATTCTGGAAGGAGACTCTGAAAAACCACACACCCACAAGAAGATGGGTGATACAGGTAAGAAAACTGATAAGGTAAGACACCATACACATCTGTCAGAACCGAAGGACTACGAGAGCAAGGTGCAGCCTAAGGCAGCCTCGACGCTGAAGAAAAAAGCGATCAAAGGTCAGCCGTGATCCAAAGAACCCCATGGAACTCTCTCTAACAGTGGACCTCACCCAGAGAAGGAAAGCAAACAAATGGATATGATGGGCAGAAGTATAAAAATATAGGCAGCAACGCAGTGACACATCGCAAACTCTAATGCCCTGCTAAACAGGTATGGTTACCAGCAATGGGATGACATTGAGGAGCTCATCAAAGAGCTCCCTCTATGGTCCAGAAAGGCAAGAACATCACAAACATGTGCCTTAAATCTGCACTAGATGCAGCAGACACTGCCAGCCGACGTGTGCACAGGCACCACCCTAGGAAGGCATGGCTGGCTTATATTTTCAGGTTTTAAGCAGGAGGTTCAAACCTCCATCATTAACAGGCCTTTCACAGGGCAGGCACTATTTGGAAAGGAGGTGGACAAATCTCTCTAACAAATTAAAGTACTGCCTTTCGGAATAAAATCAGCACCACATGTCTTTACCAAGTGCCTAGCCGCAGTCACGGCACACCTGCAAAAGGATGCGATGCACGTCTAGCCCTGCCTGGATGACTGGCTCATAAAGGAAAGCACAAAACAGAAATGTTTCCGCCACATTTGATCAGCAATTCACACGCTACAAAGACTAGGATTCTCAATAAATCACAAGAAATCCGCTAGAAAGAGAAAAGATTTTCTTAGGTGCAAGGCTAGACTCAAAGAACGCGTGGGCTTACCCGACACAAAAAAGGATACAAGCTATCAAACAAGAAACCTCCCACTACTGGAAGGGTCAGTCTCTGACAGTGAGGAGAGTCCTGAAACTTACATGATGGCGTCATGCATCCCACTCAAACCTCATGCCCGCCTACATATGCGCTCCATCCAGGAATTGCTTACTAACAACTGGTCTCAAGCCACAGGGAGTTGGAAGGATCTAGCAGTTGTTATTCACAAGCTGCAAGCAGAGATATAATGGTGGGCATCCAACAACATAACTGAGGGCATACCTTTCAAGAACCCAACTCCTTCACTCAACGGATGGGGAGTGCACTTCAAACAACTGAAAGTACCAGGTCAATGGAACGACCAAGATTCCATAAAACTTATCAATGACTTGGAAATAAAAACAGCATTCCTAGCATTGAAAGAGTTCCAAAAACACATTCTAAGAAGGACTGATTGATTCAAATGAACTACACCACCACAATGTTCTACCTCAACAAACAGGGAGGTACAAAATAATTTCCACTAAGCTAACTAGCACAACTGATCTGGTAGTGGGCAGTCCCTCATGGAATCAATCTGCAAACAATACATCTACCAGTTGTATACAACACAACAGCAGATCTTCTGTGCAGTCAGAAAAGCTGCTGACACAAATGGGAATTGAAGCACAAAACAGTATAATACATCTTCAAACTCTGGGGAACACCAGTGGTAGACCTGTTTGCAACAATACAGAACAAGAAATGTCAGTTATTTGCCTAGAGGTTTCCTCACCACCTTTCAAAAGGGAATACCCTGTCACTAAATTGGTCAGGGACATTTGCATACGCTTTTCCACCAATACCCGTAGTCCAAGAAGTACTAGAAAAGGCAAGACAACCGGAGACAAACCTAATCCTCATTGCCACACAATGACCAAGACAGACATGGTATTCAAGTCGGCTAGAACTGTCCAGGTACAAAACTGGGGCCAGCAACCAACTGGCTGCCTGGACAGAGGTGCGAACTACATACAGTATAAACATATATTTAACACAAATGTAGAATGAAATACTTTAGCAATTCTCATATTGTTTTTAATAAGAAACTGAGTATTTGCAATCAAACAAATTATTTGATCAAGAAGATTTTTGTATATTACAAATTGTTACTTTATTTCAGATATCATTCTAGTTAAACAATGAACAATTAATTACATTTGCAAATCATTAAAATGAACATGGCTCAAATGGCAGCCCGACCGGTTTCAGGACATCACCCTTCTTCAGCCAGTCTAGCTTGAATCTAGTGGTTTAGTGAGCACGAGGCCCACACCTGGGCATACCCTTCCCACATAGGGCAGCAAAAGCAAACAAAATAATTGATGGATAGAATGCTGGACAATGCGAGCATTCACCCCCAGTCACAAGGATCTGGGTTTAATCCATCATTCTTTTGCTCAGCACACAACTCCAGTTTGGACCCAGCATATGCAAATCAGTCTTGACCCTATTCCTTAGGGGAACAGTCCGCCCGAACTGCCAAGCCAGGTCCTCCCTGGTCTGGAAACAAGCATCCTGGGACTGGTTTCAGTGCATCACCCTTCATCAGCCAGGCTAGCTAGTTATTAATTTCTAGAACTGTCCAGGGGACAAATAATCAAAATCAGAGCAGACAAGGACCTGTTGACAATGCAACAGGGCCAACATTTTCAGACGGAAACAACAACGCTACACTTAGCAGCTTGGCACCTGAATAAGTAGAGTCTGGTCACCTCAACCTGCCTCAACGAACAATGGAAATTTTAAAGGAAGCAAGAAAACAAACTACAAGAAAATGCTATGCTGCAAATGGAAGCGATACACCACTTGGTGCACAGCTAACAATCAAATGAACTCAATCGAAAAACAAGAAACAATAATCATATATGTAACTCATCTCCCAGACAGTCACATCAACTACTCAAGCATAGAGGTACATCTCGCTGCCATCTTAGCATACACCAGGGGATAAACATGCAGTTTCTTCACAAGACCTGTCATAAAACGATTCCTAGAAGGATCTAAAAGAATTGCTCCCCCGAGAACAGCTCCAGTTCCCATGTGGAGTCTAAATACAGTGCTCACAAAACTTATGACAAAACTTTTAAACATAAGGCAGAGCTGAAACACATCACTTTAAAAACAGCTTCTCTCATTGCCATTACAACCTTACGAAGAATAAGTGAATCTGAAAGAAACACGTTAGTGTTAGATTCCTTACCTTAGAATATCCCCAGGCGTCAGTCTGGATCCGGAAACTTTTGCGTAGCAGTACCCTTGTGCGTCGGTAGGCGTCGTCTGCAGGCGTCTCCTGCGGCTCCGCGTCCGTCGTCGGCGTCGTGCGCCGTGATGACGTCGCTGGAGTACATAGACGCCGCCTCCGCGCGCTGACGTCAGTTCTTCTTTTTTCCGCGCCAGTGGACGCAGATCTGAAGAGCGGTACCCGGTCTTTTGACCAAGTTATTACAACTAATATCTATCTTTTGTGCCTGGTAGGATGCCCGGTTTAAAAAACTGTGACGGTTGTGACCGTACGATGTCGGTCACGGACCATCACCGACTCTGTCTCCGGTGCCTGGGCCCCGACCACGACGTCGACTCCTGCGTCGATTGCCGGGCTCTGACTAACAAAGCTAGGCGGGAGCGGTCCCGCAAGCTACTCGAGCTCCGGGTGTCGGCCCCACGTCGAGAACGGTCTCGGTCCGGCCGGAGGTCCAGGGAGCGTTCGAGGGAGCGGTCGCGGAGCCGCGCCGGGCGCTCCGGAAGTCGACATCACTCGTCGAGTTCATCAGGTAAGAAACACAAGAAGTCGGGGCGTCGTCATCGTACCCCCGACTCCCCCCGACGCTCGCGCGATGCGGCCGGGGGTTCGGGTGACCCCAACCCTGCGACTCCGCGGGAGTTGCCGGCGCGGCCTGTCCCATACCCTCGGGTCCCTGGGCAAGGTGCGACGCCTGAGGAGATAGAGGCGTTCCTCGTGGCCATGAGGGCCCTGTCTCCTCCGGCGGGTTCCACGGCGCCTACGGGCCCAGTGAACCCGTCCGGGGGCCCTAGCGGTTCAGCTGACCCTGCCTCGACGCCGGCGGATGCTCCGGCGCCGCTAGGACCTTCGGGGTCGACGCCGGATGGACGTCCATCCACTCCGGCGCCGATTCCATCGGGGTTGCCCCTGACGACGCCCCCGCGCGACGCCGGTTCCTCTGTGCCGGCTTCGGGCGGCACCGGGGCTCCGGCGCCGGCTCCGGGCGGCGCCGACCCCTTACCCTCACCGAATCCGGACGCGGAGTCGGACCGGCGTCGCTCGACGCCGATGGGGCCTGTCGACCCCGTGGAGCCGGCCTACATGGTTGACACCGAATACGGTGATGATGTGGAGTACGGTGAGGGCTGGGAGGGGTCTGAGGACCCTCTGTCACGTGAGTGCCAGTATGACATGGACTGGACAGGTGATTTGGGGGACGCCAGTGGTCTAGATGACTCTCCTAACCCTGGCTTTGTCTCTCCTCCTTCCGTGGCATCGGAGGAGGGAGCTGCTTATTCAGTGGTGTTGATGAGGGCTGCCAAGGCCTTAAACCTTGAGCTCCCCGTCGCGGCCGTGAGGCCTAACATCCTCACTGAGGTCTTCAAACCGCGGTCATGCCCACAGGAGCCTCTGCTGCCGTTTAACGAAGCCTTATCAGACGTTCTGTTGGGCACGTGGTCCAGGCCCTCTTCAGGTGCGCCTGTTGATCGGAACGTGGCCAGACGCCACCGTCCTTGTCCGGACGACCCCAAGTTCCTGTCCACCCACCCCACCCCGAGAGTCTGGTGATCCAGGCCTCTACCTCCCAGTCCGCATTCCCGTCGGCCCCGCCCGACCGGGAATCCAAGAGGTATGACCAGTACGGCAAGAAGGTCTTCTCGTCCCTGAGTTTAGGACTGCGGTCTTGCAACACCGCTTGCCTCTTGGGCCGCTACACCCACTCTGTGTGGGATACGGTCGCGGAACTGCTGCCAGAATGCCCCATGGAGGTGCGGGCAAAACTCGGCAAAGCTGTAGCTGAGGGCCGAGATGCAGCTAGATATTCTATCCGATGTGGTCTCGATACGACCGACTCGCTAGGCAGAGCGATGTCCACGACGGTGGCGATTCGTCGCCACGCCTGGTTGAGATCCGCCAACTTTTCGGCAGATGTCCAGAATACTTTGATGTACATGCCGTTCGATGGCTGTCATCTGTTTGGTGACAAGGCGGACCACGCGCTGGAACGCTTCAAGGACTCAAGGGTCACGGCGAAGTCCTTGGGTCTCTCGACCCAGCGCCAGCAAACGGGTTCGTTTCGCTCCTTTCGTGGCCACGGAAGGGGCGCCCCACGCGTGCTGCCAGCCACGCACCGCAGCAATCATTTCAACGCGGTGGCGGCCGTGGAAACCGCCGTGGAGGCGGTCGGGGTCAACGGCGGGGTCAGGCCACATCTCCCCCCGCAGCATCTGCCTCAAAATCCTCCTAGTCCGTGCTTTCAGGCCCACGTGACGCCAGTGGGTGGCAGGGTTTGCCATCACCACGCCCGCTGGCGCACGATCACATCAGACAGGTGGGTGCTGCAAATCGTCCGAAGGGGCTACTCCCTCCCCTTCGAGACCACTCCCCCAGCCATGCCACCGCAGAACCACCGTGTGTCGGGGGACCACTTGCAACTTCTGCAGGAGGAAGTTACGGCCCTCTTGGCCAAGGGGGCCATCGAGCGCGTTCCTGGGCCAGAAGTAGGACGTGGTTGCACTACTTTCTGGTACCCAAGAAGGACAAATGGGGCCTACGTCCTATCTTGGATCTAAGGAACGTCAACGGCTTCCTCCGGAAGGAGAAGTTCAAGATGTTGACTTTGGCTCAGGTCTTGGCTGCTCTAGACCCGCAGGACTGGATGGTAGCGTTGGGCCTGCAGGACGCTTACTTTCACATCCCTGTCCTGCCGGCCCACCGGCGTTACCTGCGGTTCACGGTAGGCCAGGAGCACAGTTTATCGTGCTCCCCTTCGGCCTTACCAGTGCCCCACGGGTGTTCACAAAGGTGTTGGCGGTGGTCGCAGCCCATCTGCGCAGGTTAGGGGTTTCAGTCTTCCCCTACCTAGACGACTGGTTGTTGAAGGCGGGCTCACCCCAGACAGTCGTCCGCCACCTCCAGATGACGGCAGACCTCTTGCACGGCCTGGGGTTCTCCATCAATGTGCCGAAATCACACCTGTGTCCCTCTCAAAAGCTCCTTTTCATCGGAGCGGTTCTGGACTCGGCGCAGTTTCGGGTTTATCCTCCGGAACGGCGGGTCCGGGATATTCAGGCTTTGATTCCCATCTTTCAGCCGCTATCCCGGGTTTCGGTCAGGTTGACGCTGCGGCTGCTGGGGCTGATGGCTTCCTGCATCCTTCTGGTGCATCACGCTCGGTGGCGGATGCGGGCTCTGCAGTGGGACCTGAAGTTTCAATGGGCCCAGCATCAGGGCAACTTGTCCGACCACGTCTTGATCTCGGAGGGCACTGCGAGACAACTGCAGTGGTGGCTTATGGACCGCGATTGGGTCAGAGGCAGATCCCTCTCCCTTCCCCAACCAGAGCACGTTGTCGTGACGGACGCGTCCCTCCAGGGCTGGGGAGGCCACTTGGGAGAGGCGGAGATCAGAGGCATCTGGTCTCCGGCGGAGTCCCGGCTCCATATCAACCTGTTGGAGCTACGGGCGATTCGTCTAGCACTGAAGGCATTCCTCCCCTTTGTCAACGGGAGTGTAGTGCAGGTGTTCACGGACAACACCACCGCCATGTGGTACTGCAACAAACAAGGCGGGGTGGGGTCGTGGACCCTTTGTCAGGAGGCTCTGCGCCTCTGGCAGTGGCTGGAACGTCAGGGCGTGACTCTGACGGTTCAACACCTGGCAGGTTCTCTGAACGCCAGGGCGGACGAACTCAGCCGTCAGTGCTCGATGGATCACGAATGGCGTCTGAACTCGGACGTGGCGCAAGGCCTCTTTCGGAAATGGGGAGAGCCTTGGTTAGATCTATTCGCCACAGAAGAGAACGCGCAATGTCATCAGTTCTGCGCGTTGAAGTTTCCAAGACGGCACTCGCACGGCGACGCCTTTCGGCGCAAGTGGAGTTGCGGTCTGTTATACGCCTTTCCGCCTATACCACTTCTGCCCAGAGTGCTGAAGAAGATCAGGCGCGACCGGGCCCAAGTTATCCTTGTGGCTCCGGACTGGGCTCGAAGGTACTGGTATCCCGAGCTACTCAGCATGTCAGTCGGTCCCCCGATCCGCCTGCCCCTTCAGGAGGACCTTCTGTCACAGCAGCAGGGGACGGTCCTCCACCTGAACCTGTCCAGTCTCCACCTCCATGCTTGGAGATTGAGCGGCAGCAGTTGAGGCCATTTGACTTGCCTCCTGAAGTCTGTGATGTAATTCTGGCAGCCAGGCGTCCCTCCACAAAGTCGGTATACGCCTGTCGGTGGAACAGATTTGTGGCATGGTGCACAGCAAAGGCTGTGGATCCTCTCTCTGCCCCTCTTTCCGAGGTTCTTCTGTTTCTCCTCTCTCTTGCCCAGCAGAGCTCTGCTCTGGGCACTATCAAGGGCTACCTTTCGGCCCTTTCGGCCTTTCTCAGGCTTCCTGATCAGCCTTCTTTGTTCAAGTCCCCTATTGTAACGAGATTCTTGAAGGGCATCACACACATGTATCCTCCTGTTCCGTTTGTGATGCCTCAGTGGGACTTGAACCTGGTTCTGACCTTTTTAATGTGTGCTCCCTTTGAGCCCCTTCATTCTTGCCCTCTCCGTCTTCTGTCTTTAAAGACGGCTTTCCTGGTTGCCATCGCCTCTGCCAGGAGAGTGAGTGAGCTCCAGGCTCTTTCTGTCCAACCTCCCTTCTTGTCCATCCATCCTGACAAGGTGGTTCTGAGGACTAGACCTTCTTTCCTGCCCAAAGTAGTTTCTGCTTTTCACATCGGGCAGTCCATCACCCTCCCTTCCTTCTTCCCGCCTCCGCACCCTTCAAAAGATGTAGAGCGGCTCCATCGTCTGGACCCAAAACGTGCGCTTTCATTTTACATGGATCGCACACGCCAGTTCCGGGTGGATGACCAACTGTTTGTTGGCTATGTGGGTGCGAAGAAGGGACGGTCGGTCTGTAAACGGACCATCTCTCGATGGGTCGTTCTCTGCATCAAAGCGTGCTACTCTTTGGCTCGGAAGGAGCCTCCTGTTGGGCTGAGGGCCCATTCCACTCGGGCCACGGCGGCTACTACTGCCCTGGGCCGGGGAGTCCCCTTGCAGGACATTTGCCAGGCGGCTACGTGGGCCTCGCTGCACACTTTTGCGAGGCACTACTGCCTGGACAGTCAAGTCCGGAGGGATGGCTTCTTTGGCCGTTCTGTCCTCCAGGACTTTCTGGTGTAGTATTGTATTGGTTCGCAGACCCACCACCGGGGTTGGTATTGCTGGGGTATCTATTCTAAGGTAAGGAATCTAACACTAACGTGTTTCTTTCAGATGAACAAGTTACTTACCTTCGGTAACGATATATCTGTAAGAAACATTAGTTAGTGTTAGATTCCTTACCGAACCCACCCATCCTCCCCGTTCTGCGAACTGATACCTAGGGTTAAGGACATCCCTTTCAGGGCCCTAGTTTCAAAAGGCACCAGTGTTGGTTCTCTCATGGCTCTGCGTCTTCTGGCGCGGAAAAGCTGTGTACAAAGAACTGACGTCAGCGCGCGGAGGCGGCGTCTATGTACTCCAGCGACGTCATCACGGCGCACGACGCCGACGACGGACGCGGAGCCGCAGGAGACGCCTGCAGACGACGCCTACCGACGCGCAAGGGTACTGCTACGCAAAAGTTTCCGGATCCAGACTGACGCCTGGGGATATTCTAAGGTAAGGAATCTAACACTAACTAATGTTTCTTACAGATATATCGTTACCGAAGGTAAGTAACTTGTTCATTACAAGCACTAACTATACATGAACCAGTCAGCAAATCCACAAGGACAAAGTTATTTTAAAACAAACCCACAGTTCCTTACAAAAGTGGTATCCAAATATCACTTAAATCAAAGTATTCTCCTTCCGGTTTTCTTCAAAAACCCACAATCAAAAGGGGGAAAAAATCCTCCATAGCCTAGATGTAAGGAGAGCACTACTGTATTAACTACAGAAAACAGAACAAAGTTGCAAGACCAAACAGTTGTTTGTTGCCTATGCACACACCAACACAGGAATACCAGGCACAAAGGCAGCAATCTAACGATGGATAGTCCAAACCATCCATCCATGCTATACCACCACTAACAAGGAATCAACATTCCGACCAACAGCTCACACCACTGGGGAAAAAAGGAGCGACTCTGGCATTTATGGGCAATGTGCCCATAGACACTATATGTGCAGCAGCTACATGGGCATCGCCACACACCTTCACCAAACATTATTGTGTGGACATACAAATCAATAAGGAAGCAAAAATAGGACAGAAAGTACTTCAACCCCTGTTCGCATGGTGTTCCTCTCACCACAGCCTGCCGAGGATGGGAGAAACCGCTACGTAATCAGATACACAGCATGCAAGTCCAGAAAACTATTCATGCTGCAGAATGAAATGGTTACTTACCAGTAGGAGTAGTTTTGCATCTTGAAGAGTTTTGTGGATTCACATGCGACTCACCCGGCCTCCCCTACAAGGAATACAAACAGCTGGGGAAACAATTTATGATAATTATCTAAAGAACCATCTAAAGAACTACAGACTGAAACCATAGAGCGAAAAAGAAATCCGAAGATGGTTACCACACACAACGACCTACAGGGCGCCGTCTGACGTCACACAAGGGACGTACCTGGCACCAAATGGTGGTCGACAACACCCAAAATGAAAAGAAAAAAAAATACTTTTCCAGACCCAACAACTAGATGGTGGTATAATGCACAGCATGTGGATCCAGAAAACTCTCAAGCTGCAAAACTACTCCTACTGGTAAGTAACTATTTTGTTATAAAAGAGCAAAACAAAGGCGATTTAACATGAGGAATCCATTTTGACATAGAAACTTTCAAGTTCTGCATTTCAAAAGTAACTAATGGGGAACACTTACAAGCAAAGCTTCTCACTGGTCAGCGTGGACACTTGTTCTTCTCCAGCTGGCAAAGGTCTTTACTCTGAGTAGACATTATAATATATATTGCTTCATGCTAACAATGTTTTCACATTTCTGTGGTGCTTACTAGAAATTCACCTAGTTTTGAAAAAAATGTGATAAGGGTAAGATTGATTTCTAACAATATTTCAATGAGGGTCTGGGTGTGAATTAAAACCCTTCCAGTCGGAAAAGACTCAGGAAGGTGTTCTATAAATAAATATTTCATGATCTACAATCCATTCTGTGGTGATCCAGGAAAACCTAACTGAAAACATGATGGCAGTGTCACCAGAAAATGTAAAATCCAGGACACTTTCCTATTTCAAAATATTGCCTTTCCCCCTCCTCCACTTGATATGTATATGCAACCACTGCCAGTTTTATTCAGAAAATACATAATGAGTTTCCAAGGATATGCTGATGATACCGAGCTGGTAACGGAGGTGGGGCCTGGAATGGACGCTGTTATATCTGATTGCCTGGTTGACATCCAAAGGTGAATGAAACTCCACGTTCGACTTTAACGGGGCAAAGGTGAAAGGAATGCTACTGGGAAGTTGGCGTTTGGGGTCATTGCCATTTCGTTCATTTGGTACTTCATTCGGAAAATTGTCCACTAGATTCCCCAAATGTGAAACATATCGCTGTCTGATCACAGTGTGCAAATAAATAGATGTTGGTAGTAGTCAAGGACTTTTTGTGGATAGTGAAGCGTGGGAGAGGCTCTTAAGACTGCTGTACTTCAATTATAGGTTACTGTAATTCACTGTATATTAGATGCCCTCAGCGCAAGTAGTTCCATAAGGCAACGTAAGGTGCCTACTTTAGGATGCCATATTAGGAGAGAAGGATTACTGTAAATCTATCTTTTGATTAGTGTACAGCAACACGGAATGGTGTGCTGAAAAGCCTTGCCTGTTCCCTGGTGACCACACAACGCCACCAGCCCTTTGCCACATGTAGGATTGAGCTGTGTGGGACTAAGACTGTGAGACCACGTGACCCCAAATATTGCATTCTCTCACTGGCTGTCAGTCGCAGCAACACTTAATTATATCCTTATACTGACAAATAGAGCAATTCAGACTGTATGCCTTCAGTATATGTTTAAGAAGAAAGAGAGGAACCCCTTGGAATGATCAAGGGAAATGGGGTATCTAACCCAAAGTAAACTAATTCCCTTGAGACGTATACAGAAAAAGTTACAAAATAGCTTCAAGCTGAAGTATACAGTCAAAACTAGTGCAAACTCAAAAATAAAATACAGCAAAATGATTTAAAGAAGTAAACAATAAAAACAATTCATATTGACCTATATATCACAAAATTCTCTAAACGTAATAGTTAAAACTAAAGACACAATTTATAACACAAAACATAGGTTGTAAAACATAAAATGTGTTGAATACAAACGGTACATTCAAAGATATTTCTGTATACGTCTCAAGGGAATTAGTTTACTTTGGGTGCCTTCAGTATATGACAGATACTACCGATATACCAGTCTGTGTGCAGTTTGAGGTTGGATTATGCTCCCACGATTCACACGCCCAGGTTTAGGATGTTTCCAGTTGGCGGTGGCTTCCGGTCAGTCTGCAGAGGTAAGTGGTGGAATTCACAAATGAGTAATAAACATGCAGGAAGGCATTCCTTCAGAATGTTTTTCATTATAATCCCCTGACTCTGGAAGGGCTCCCAGTTTTTTCTTTGGATAAAGTGACCACAGTCTGTTGGATCTGGCATTCTGGGGCAGCCTTTAATGTTCATGTGGCACATATTTTGTGAAAAAGTTTTATTCTTGCAAAACTACTAGTTATTTTGTTTTCTCCTCATACAAACAGCATACTGAGAATGATCTGCACCTTCTGTTGGCTGAAACCAAAGTATGTTTGACAATTCATCTCTCAGACCAAGGTTATTAGCCTGTTACTTATCCTGTGGATGGCGTTGGTTGTGCATTTTGTTTTCATTATTCTAACACTTACATTGGCTTTCTTTCAGTATCACAAGGAAGCTGTTCGTCTGATGTCTGGAGAATTTCGCCAGAAGATTGGAGACAAATATATTAGTTTTGCCCGAAAATGGATGAATTATGTGCTTACAAAGTGTGAGAGTGGCCGAGGTACCAGACCCAGGTAATGAGACGTAGTTACCCCCAGGAAAAATAGCGTCTGAATAGCTGAGCCTGAGGAGAATATGTTGAATGTCAAACTTTGCAAGGGCTGTATTTCTAGTGCACCTAAGATATATGTGGGCCACTATGAAAGGGCAGTTTTACATTTATTATTTTGTAACTTCATTTCAAACACTTGGCTTACTGCACGTTAAATAACTTCTTGAGCCATAACATTTTATATTGTATTGTATTGTAATGGCCTTTATATAGAGCTTACAAGCCCTGACGAGGTGTCAAAGCGCTTTTTCTTCGATTTAATGTGAAACGCAACAACATGCAAATGTATATTAAAGAGGTTTTCAAAAGTGGAGTCAGTCGATCCTCCATCGTCAGAAACCCAGTGCTTTCCCGATTCTAAATAGAGTGGGTTAAAATGTAAGTTAAGCAGGATGAGAGCACCGCCGGTTTACAGTGCTGCTCATCCTCCATCAAACTCTAAATGGCCCCCAAAATCTTAAGAGTATCTATCTTGAATCAGGGATTATTTTTGGTTTTAAAAGTAATGAGCTGCATCAAGGTGGTTCTCTCAAGAATGTTCCACAACTGGCAAGATACATCCCAACCTAGTTCATGGATCCTTTGGATGTGCTGCTTGTCAGTGAGAATTTGTTTGTGACAATTCCTGTAGAGTCTGCAGAGATCGTTCATCCCATCTGGAATTTCGTGGTGTAGGATACAGTACCCTTGGAGCAACCAAATCTTGCGTTTTGTGAATCTCAATGATGAAGGTTCAAGTGTTAATTAGTTCAGTAAGGAGCCATTGCAAGAGTTTTGCTTCATAATACTTGTTTTAGGTTTATTACCCTTTCTGCAATTCTGGATAGTGGATTAGAGGCCAGGTAAATTGTTCAGCGGAGTCTTAAGGATGTAGCTTGAAATCTCATATCTCTTTCAAACACTAATGCCTAATTACAGATTTCACGTATGAATCACCTATTTGTATCACCACTCTGTGTGTACTGGAAGTCTGAGGTCAAGATCCGAAGGGAGGCATATTCCACCTAGAAAGTCATTGGCTCTCATTATCCCCACCTAACCCAAAAAAAACACAGTTCTTCAGGTATAGCTTATTTAACAGGATTATGTTTAAATGTTGCTGTCCCATTTCCTTGACATTAGTTTTTTAGAGCGAGCCTAGCAGCGCCATGTGCAGCTTGCGAGGCATGCTGTATTCACTTCTAAAGGATTTAGCCACGCCCTCACTGCAGATTGGTTAAAGGGTGTGTCCTTCAAAAAGTTTTTGTTTCTATGTTTTGTTTTTGGGTATATATCCCACCTTCTCGTGTGTTACACCTCCCCTGGAGTATTTACCTATTATGGAATCCTTTAGCTCATGGGTTTGTTCTTTGTGTTTGCGCACTCTTTGCAGCTTGTACGTCAGCTTTTGAAACACGGCAGCAAACTTCCTTTCTTTTTTATTGATTTACTTCTGCAGCATACGAAGATAAAAAGCTGCATGCCTCAAATGCTACATAAGTAAATAAATAGAAAAGAAAGGCGGGCGGCTGCTATGTTTAAATCTAAAACCAACGTACAAGCTGAAAACATTGCCGGCTTTTGCAGCTTGTACGTTGGCTTTAGCTTTAAACATGGCGGCCGCCCACCTCCCATTTCTATTTGTTTAGTTTCATTGGCAACACAGTGCCAATGCATGGGTGTGCTCTTAACTTTTCTTTGCTGCAGTACTCCGTGCCATTGGTCACTTTTGCAGACCTTCAATTACGTTATTATGGCCATCACTTGAGGTGCTTGCATCAGCGTGCTGTTTTTCATTCTATGCTTGCTCAGTTGCTCACCGCCATCCTCAGACCTTAAAAACCCAATTTTGTCACAGCTGTAGGCATTTTTGGTACATTACTTATATTATTCTTTTAATCGCCGGCCTGTGACGTACATCTTCCATCTGCCCTAAAGCAGATGTGTGCTTTTATGACACAATTTTGCAAGTGGCAAGGAAGATTTGACGAGAAATTACAGCCCACTGGGCAGATCTGGCGGACAGAGAGTGTTCCTTCTGCCAAAAAAGCAGAGGAGTGAGAATTTAAGTTAAATAACATTGCTTACAGAGTTAACATTTTATTTGAAGACTGTCACAATAAAATGGTAGAAAATGATGCATTGGAATCCGAATGTGATATATTCAGTGCATGAAGAGGCTAAACATAAATAAAAACAATTATTTACAACTCCAAAAACTCAAACTTTCACAAAGGTGAGACCGATTGCATTGCAAATGCTTGTCTAACTAATATAGTTTTCCGAGTGGCATTAAAATGGCTATTTCTGTACTTGTGAGCAGTCATTCTGCTCTAAAAGATTCATACTGGTACTTTTTTCCCACAGTGCTTCAAGGCACTTTATGTCCCATGTCGTCAGGCAAGGCACAGGCACATAGTTTGCAGAGCAAGAGATACGTTCTTCAGAACTGACACATGTACCACTGTCAAGTCCCTGTATGTGCAGCTTTCTTCCATACCGGTCGTTTTGTTCATCTCATGAACCATTTGGATAAGGCATCAGATTTTGGACTGTACTTGGTCAAGTCCTCCATGTGATGCATATCTTCCAACTTCCAACACACATTCCCTCCCCGACCTGAATGTTTTCTTTCATTTCCCTTACCTTTGCCATTGATAACCAGTTTCAATAAATGCCAACCATTCAAGACACATTTTACCTACGTAACTTGCTTGTTTTGTGTTTGTAGCACACCTCTGGCGAGATTGTTCAATGTGTGATTCTGTCTTGCTTCCTTTTATGGGATACTAAACCAGTTTTGTCAGTGGCCTTTCATTTTTTATTTTAAAATCCTGCAGAAGATTCATGAGTACTAAAAAAGTAGAAGAGAAACAAAAGGTTCAGCTACGTGATCTTTTATTTTCATAGACCCCTAAACAGGGAAACATGTCCCCCCTGGACATTGCCTGTTGACAATCTAAAAGGTGTCCATTAAACCAGAAACATTGCAGGATTCACTGATAAAAACTGAGGTGTGTTACACACTTAGGAAAAGAGAGCTGTCATGCTGTCATCATGGTAAAGAAAGTTTTTCCATAAGGAGTGTACAAAAGTATACCAGTCATGATACCAGAATGATTTTAAAGCTAAATCTTTCTGGAGCAAGTCCCTCTGAGGAAATGTGTCCCAGAGAACCCCTGTCCATGCCCTAAAGTGGCCAGTGCCCTAGCATTGACTGATGCCAGTCCTTCTTGGGTCCATGCCATAGTTTTCTCCATGGCCTAGGGTTTCTGTACTGAGCTAATATTTAAACTGTTCACACCAGTGGCTGTCCTCCTATCATGACTGTCTCAACTTAGGCCTTTACACCATCACCAACACAAGACGAGAACTGAAAAGCATTACTGAATAATTGGCCGTTGGACCTATGATCTTGCTCTTTCCGATGTCTGCACTAGTCTTACGATTAGTGTCCTACTGGTCTAGAGCAGTGGTTCCTAGACTGTGGTACGCGCACCCCCTGGGGCCCGTGACACATTCCCTGGGGATCCACAGGCAGCAGTTTGAAAAGCACTGGAAAGTTCCTTGTATAATCAACAGTTTCCAGGCAACAATAAAAGTGCCAAGATAACTCCATTGATTAATGTACCTCCTGGAGAGAGACAGGAATTTTGACTAGTGGCAGTTGGTTAATATGCCTGCTGCAAAGAACATATACCATGCATTTCATAAATAACAATCGTAATCTAGCACAGTGAGCTATGTACTGCCATCAAAGAGCTGCATGCAAACTGCATGGTACAGGTTAGTAAAAAAAATGTCCCCCGTCTTTGATTATCCTGATTCTGCTAAAAAAGTTTGTTTGGGATGAAATAAAGTCTTATTATTAAAGTCAAAAGCTAACAACTGTGTTGTGTTCTGAATCCTGAATTTTTGCTTCTCCAGACGAAGCATTGATATGAGAGTTACTAATAAACACATGAAGTGCATGTGACAGAGGGGCTTTGGAGAGATAAGAGGCACTGTTGGAGGGTGATCGTGAGGGAATCATTAAAGAGCCCTAACAAAGATTGTTGTTTCCTGGTGCATAGTAAGGTTATCATTTGCGATGCTTTAAAAGCTAATACAATTCAAGGTGTAATGACAAATATGTTGTAGAATGCACCATTTCCCCCAAATATTTATTGGGGGAGAACCCCTCAAAGTACCCAATGTAGTGGTCAGGCTCACTCGCTGCACTTGGTGTGAACCGTATTGGAACTGCTATGGGTTTCCAGTTCAGCAGGAGCAGGAACCTTGTACTGCGAAATAAAACCAAACATTGAAAAGTTAGTCGCCAACATGAAGCACCAACCTTCCCATTAAGTAATTTTTTATTTTTTTTGTTAATTTTTTCATATAAAATCTTTATTAATTTCAGTACTTTTTTGGTGTGCACATGTGTGTTTATTTTGTTGAATTATTGTTTTAATGTTTGAAATTTAAATTGTAAAAATTGCTTGGGGGCCCCAGCTTCCGGTAGTGACTCGGGGGGTCTTCAGGAGTCAAACGTTTGGAACCCACTGTCTTAGCAGACAAGGAGGTATCTTGCCCAGAAACTAGATTTTGCAGTTGGCTACAAGGTCATAACTTAGGGGTCTCTGGTAGAAGTTTCCGTCAGAGGCATCCAACACTTAGATTGCATTCCTAATCAGGCATTGGGAGAGTGTCTGGCAAAGGATCTCTTGAATCCTTTAATAACTGGTAATATGTTTATTTCGCACACTGGATGAAAGGGGAACCTTTGAACCTAGGTATGTGCTGCTCTGCGCTGGTCAGTGTCGATCCCTCTATTGAAATCATTCCTCTGAGTCACATATTGTTAAGTTGAAGCAGTCATCCAGGCATCTTCAAAATCTTTGTGTCCGTTTAGTGGCATTACTGATATTTGTTCTTAAACTGGATCCCTCTGGTGATGGAGGCCCCTACCAACTTAAGGCGAGATGAGACATCCATCAACTAAGAATCTTTCAACTAAGAACCTAATCATCCTACCCTGCCTTCCATGTTAAGTTTTTAAACCTTGAGTGTAAGAATCTCACCTCCATTAGGCCATTCGGACGATAAAATGTTTTTTCTGTAGACTGCGAAACGAATGGCAGTTTGAGCTCAAAATAAAAATAAGTGGCTAGGGTTTGCCACTGGCTTTGGGAAAGGCCATCATTCTCCTATCTTGTGCATTATATGATATACTGTTGATGTTTTTCTCTCCCACGTCTCAAGATTTAAGGTGGAGAGTGATAAGGCATATCTTTCAATAAAATGGCCTACAGGAATTATTTTCATTGTTTTCCCTGCAAAACATCCTAGTAAAGCATGGTTTTCAGGATCTTGAGAATCCGTTCCGTCCAGTTCAGAGGCAACGCCTTTTATGGTATCTTTCGGTGTTAACTGATTAACGTTACACTTGACTGATGTGACCGGAAACGTTGTATTTTGGTTGTCGTTTCTTTTGCTTGCAGACCCTCCTTTCTGTGGCTTTGGATGTTCTATGAGTCAAGGTAGAGTGGGGCATTGGCTATGGAGAAATAAGAGTCACTGTAGCGAGTAACTCGTATGTGTATCAGTTATTTGACTCTTTGAATTGATGAACTGCTAAATTTGGTAATCTTTAATAAAACATCCAAATCTATGTATGAGGTTTAAGTGCAACTGAAAGCCGGAGTCGAATCAGAAGTAGGCCTGAACAAACAGTAAATTATGCTGCAGTAATTTACGGAATGTCACATTAAGCTTGTTATGTTAAATCGCTCCATAACACACCTGACATAGCTACGTCAGTGGCAATAAACATTTATTGTGAAATTTTACAATCAAGAACAAAAAAGGTGTGGCTGTTGTTTGCTGTGCTTTTATCAAAAATTGACACAACATATTTCGCCCTAAATTGTAGGACAGATTTGCATTTTGTGTATATTTGTCAAAATGTTGCGTAATTATGTGAAAGTAAATATTTTGCACTGCCCTAATCAGAACCCTGTGAACTGAATTACACAGTAGTAGAACATAGCAATCATCGCAAAGCTATTTTTGAAAGAGGAGCCCACGTTTCACAAACACTTGCCTACTAGCTAATTAATATGGACATTCAAAGGCAGGCGCAATTGTGCTAGTATTTTTGAATGACTTCTTCAAAATCAATTTTTTTTCCGGATGCCCTTTTCACAGCTGCTTTTTTATGCATTAAAAACACAAAAGAAATGCAGCCTTAAAGGGATTAACCTCTTTTGAGCCCGAATGGTCTTGAACAGCTATGTATTGTTTCTCATGTTTGATCCAACCTTGGTGTTTTTTGTGTCATTTGAAAGGGCTGTCAAAGGTCTGTCGATTCACTGTTCTGGTGATTTGGGGCAAAGGGGAAAATGACCTAATGTGCTTACTTTGTGTGTTGCAGGTTCTTGCATCATCCTGGTTGGATTGCTCATTGTTTTAACTGATGTTTACAAGGAGAGACCCTCTTTTACACACGCTCTTATTTTAATGTTTATACACTCGTAGTACTCTACACTGAAGTGTGTTACTTTGTGCACGTTTGTGTTACTGTATCAACTGCGTGGTTTGACATGTTAATTTTGATGCCAGGCCATGGCCTGCAGAGTGAAAAGCATATTTTAGAACTACTATTGTTAAGTATATTTGCCTGTCCCACTTAATTGATCCCCATTTTTGTGCTATAAAAAAACATTGATTTCTACTCTCTTGCTAGTGTTCCTTTGACTCAGACATGCAAGAATTTTGACTCTTGACTTACTGGGTAGTGCACCGTATTGGAAAATTTAGAGCACTCGTTATTTGACAACCAGCCTGTGTTGCTTATGTCTTGTTGTTTATCAGTAAAATTATTTTAAGGGCTTTTCCAGTTTGGCATCAATGCCCCACCAGCATCTCCCTGCATTTGGTTCATATACTAATCATTTTTTTTTGTTTTTGGCAGGTGGGCGACACAAGGTTTTGATTATCTCCAAGCAATAGAGCCAGCTTTCATTTCAGCTCTGCCCGAAGATGAGTTTTTGGTATGGAAATTATTTCTGTATTACCACATGGGTTTGTTCAGCATCATGGCAAGGTGGCCAAATGTGCCAGGATATTTTTGTTTTAAAATTGTTGTTGTATGCAAAGAGTTTGCATTTCCATTTCCCCGAAGTGATTTGTATACCATATATTCTTTCCAGCCCTTTCCCACGAGCACACATTCAAACAATTAATTGTTGGTTTTTAGTAATCATATACAGGATACAGTCTCATGAAACCTGCTCACTCTGGGCGATGTGCTATAAAATTGCAGTTAATTTGTGTATAAGCTCTACATACATCGATCCCACAATATTAACTACCCGTACACATGGTGGCGTCATGTAACAGTTTGAATCTTCGTGAAATTTTCAAAACTAATGGGGTAGTCAGGTCAGCTGCTGTGTTGAAACTTGCGGGGTGATTCGGCAAGTGGGGGGGGGGGTCCCAAAACGCTATTTCTCCATGTTAATTTCCATAAGAAACTGGTGACGCAGCTACAGCCTGAACTGCTGAACGGAATTACACCAAATTTTACAGAAAGGTAGCTCTTGGTCCAATGTGCACTCTTTTTGATAAATGTTGTAGGTTCATTCAGTAGTTTCTATATTTGATATTCTCCTGTAACATTCTCACATATACCTTTTCAATATTTATTTTTTTCCAAATTAAATGTTAGTCATCTACTTAAAAATTGAGTTTGTTGATTGAATATAATTGTTTTGTCTTATCAAATAGATAGAATGGTCGCGAAATGTAAAACTCATCATAAGAATGGGACACTTCTTGCACACAAAGCAACCATTATTGGCAGCATTTTCAGCTTTGTGCCTTCTGATGGTGTGGAAGGGAGCAAATAAAAGCATATCTTTCATTTTTTATTTTATTTTGTCCTTCTATTCCATTTGTCCTTTCATTCATGAATGGTTACTAGTTAATATTTGTTAACCCTTGCATGTACTTTTATAAAGAATCCCAATATGTGTGGGTGTTTTGCACACTTCAGACATTGGGCTATACTTAAGCTACATTTGGGTGATATCTGTGCTACATTTGTTTGTTTTTTTCGCGCTGGTGGCCACCTTGGGAGACTTATTTGTTATGAAGCTCACTAATTTCCTCATTTATTGCAGTATCCCCAGAAAATGCTTTCAATATTCCACTTGATTCCATCAAGATGGCGATCAGATGTGCCACACTTCTGGCATTGATTCAGAATGTTAGCATTCTAGTTGCTTATCAGAACACTGTAGTAAACAACCGCTGTTCACCAGGGAGATAACAAACAGGCAGTCTGCTGCTGGTGTTGAAAGTACATGTTTGTGCCTACATGTCAGAATGTTTAACCCCTTCGATGCTGATGACGAGCTCAGCTCGTCATCAGCCACGGGGGGGGGGCGTGTGCGGATGACGAGCTGAGCTCGTCATCTAAAAGCCGCGTAGGGGAAAAATAACCACCGCAGCGATGCGGTTAAATGAAAAATTAAATCTCTCATTGTGTTTCGTTCTAAATTAAATGTTTTAAGTTTTACCAGTTTGATTAAATCAAAATGGCTTCAGGTGTGCCATATTTTTTATCATAAGTAACACTGTTAGCGCTGTAGTTGTTCTTTAGAACACTCTGGGAGGCTGTAGTAGAACACAGTGGAATCAACTGAGAGGTTGCTCCTGTTAGAAGTACAGGTTTTACTTAAATGTCAGACTTCGTTCTCATTTGGCTGAGAAACATAGTGTGAATTTACAGAAAGTATGCCTTCATTTTAGCTGGTGGAGCACTTTCTTTAACCTATGTGGGAAAATCTTGTTTTCAGCATAAGGCTTTTTTACAGGGTAAAATCATGACTTTAGAACATACCCGGATTCCTAAAATAAGTATAGTACCATCAACTAATGATTTCTCCTTTTTGTGATCCTCAAAATCTTCTTTTCACTACAGGGCATTCAGTGGGGTGCTGTCATGTGTATTGGTCCCAAAATAGCTACCAGCAACCTCCGGTTGAAATGCTGACAGAGAATCAGAGCTCACCATGAGATCTATGCTTAGGCTCCTCCCAGATATCCTTATTTAAGTTCCCTTACATTTCTCACAACTACTGAACGGATTTGCACCAAATAACTGAAAGCGTAATCTGGAAACCAAAATCTACCTTCCTTCCAAATTTTGGTGTAACTCTGTTCCCCTGTTCGGGCTGTAGCCAGGTTCAAAGCTTCTAATGGAAGTAACATGGGAAATCGTATTTTTTTCGACCACCCCCTCCCTTTTTTTTCGGCACCCACTTGACGAATCGCCTGAAACTTTATATGCACAAAGAGACTCACTGTGACATTTTTTTCGGAACCTTTAGTGAAGATACGTGGAACAAATCCATATATATATATAGGCAACTTAAAACTCCTTTTCTATAGAAACATGGTTATATATATATATATATATATATATATATATATATATATATATATATATGTGATCAAGACGGAGGTTGCACTGTCGAAATGCGTAATGCTGGGCTCTTGCCACGATTTATCTTTGCTGACAACCCTGCAATAAATGCACTTTAAGCAACCTAGCACGCTGTGGTCCGTACCTGAGTCTTGCTGTGACGGTGGCATTCCAGGAGCGTGGATTTCTTCATATGTATATATATAATTGATGCAGTAAATCAAAGGTCAGTGTGCGCCTGGGAGGCCATGAGATGTCAGAGGCTCCCCTCCTTTCCTCCGAAGAAGGCCGATGCAGGCCGAAATGCATTAGGATAATTGGAGCCGGTTTTTAAATAAATGAAATGTTTCCCTGCCTGTGGCGTGTGCTCCTCGACTTTTCTTTTGGAGCGGAGAAACTGTGAATGAAATTAACACAGCCTGGGTCCTGGCTGATGAGCGATGCACCCCCTAAGAAAGCGCGCCGGACTCTGCCTTAAAGTGGACCAACAAGAAGAAGGTGAATAACCCAGCTCCGGCAGCGGCGCCACCAGAGACAAGACTTTGGAAAGGGCCCCTAAATGCTCTATCATGGCATCGACGGGGACACAGGCATTTCTAAATTGCCAAAAATTAAATGTGACATCGACCACTGAAGGTTCAACATTGCAGGCTTAAAGACGCACTACAAAGACCAGCATGCACGACATCATTCACCCACCTGAGGACAATAATTGATGCAGTAAATCAAAGGTCAGTGTGCGCCTGGGAGGCCATGAGATGTCAGAGGCTCCCCTCCTTTCCTCCGAAGAAGGCCGATGCAGGCCGAAATGCATTAGGATAATTGGAGCCGGTTTTTAAATAAATGAAATGTTTCCCTGCCTGTGGCGTGTGCTCCTCGACTTTTCTTTTGGAGCGGAGAAACTGTGAATGAAATTAACACAGCCTGGGTCCTGGCTGATGAGCGATGCACCCCCTAAGAAAGCGCGCCGGACTCTGCCTTAAAGTGGACCAACAAGAAGAAGGTGAATAACCCAGCTCCGGCAGCGGCGCCACCAGAGACAAGACTTTGGAAAGGGCCCCTAAATGCTCTATCATGGCATCGACGGGGACACAGGCATTTCTAAATTGCCAAAAATTAAATGTGACATCGACCACTGAAGGTTCAACATTGCAGGCTTAAAGACGCACTACAAAGACCAGCATGCACGACATCATTCACCCACCTGAGGACAATAATTGATGCAGTAAATCAAAGGTCAGTGTGCGCCTGGGAGGCCATGAGATGTCAGAGGCTCCCCTCCTTTCCTCCGAAGAAGGCCGATGCAGGCCGAAATGCATTAGGATAATTGGAGCCGGTTTTTAAATAAATGAAATGTTTCCCTGCCTGTGGCGTGTGCTCCTCGACTTTTCTTTTGGAGCGGAGAAACTGTGAATGATATATATATATATATATATATATATATCTCTTTACAAACCTACGTTCCAATATTTTGTCTCTCAACATTCTGGTGTTTATATTTTGACCTGTCCACATCCGGGCTTTAATATTCCCAACCACACCCATGTGGCTCACTGTTGGATTCCTCATCACACAGTAAAGCAGCACAATCAGGAGGTGAGCTAGAAACGCTTGCACAGATTTGGTTTCCAGCTCAGTTATGAATGCTCGACACAGTTTGGCTCCAATTTAAACTTCCTGAGGACTTGAGAGGTGTGCTTAGGTAAGTTCCTTAATCCTGGGGGAGAGGGTAGCAGTGCCTGCTTACGCAGAGCAGGCGATTTTCAGGTCTGTACCAGCATATCATCAAAGTAATTATATATAGAGTTAAGAATAGCAAATCTATGCTTCTCTATATGTGCGTTTCTTAACAGTATTTTGGTAGCGAGTAATGTGCAGTCAGTATTCTTGACCTTAATGTGCACAGCGGTCTCTCAGTCACATTCTCCACCCCAGTCATAAACATGCAACAGTGAGTAGTGGATGCAATTTATCACTGAGTGCCTGTTTTTTTAAGTCTCACCTAGGCAGCGCGCATGCGCTGGCCTAGGAGATGACCTTTAGAAATCGGTCAGCTCCTTTTCAAGCACCTTGCGGGAGCGAGCAGCCGCGCGCCGACCATCTGTTTTCAATTAGCATGGCCGCTCCTAGCTCCTGCAAGCATGAGTGCTTGAAAACAGCGTACCCTCCCCCACCCTACCTCCCCTCCCTCTCTCTCCTGCAGTCAGGCGGGCCTCGCTTATCACCGGTGTCTGGGTCTTAAAATGTTTGTGGCATAGCTGGCCCCCACCCCTCTTTGCAATTCCCTACTGGCCCCACCCCTCTTTGCCAAGTCTCAGTGCAATAATAATGTAAAAGAGAAAGCACAAACCACTTGGGGCTGCAGATGAGAATTCTCAGAGGGCACATGAATGGCAAAGATTGCATAAGATCGTAAAGCAACCTGTTTAAATGGAATTAAACACCTCTGCTTTTATTTTAGTTCGATTGTGTTTTTGATCTTTTTGGCATTTTCCATGTTTTTTGGCATTAGTCGTCACTTTTGTTATCACAATAATTATATAAAACTTACAAGTATGAACTCACTGCAACTGTAAGCCCAATGAAAACGCCCCTATTTGTAGAGCAGCTGGTTTATATGACCCTCCAATTGGAAGACTTGTTTCTGTTGTTAATGACAAAATCGTCTCACTATCCAATGGAAGCGTGCGTTTCTACGGGCCGTGAGCAACTTTGTCCAATGTGAGTGTTTTTGGGCGATGCGGCAGTCACATGATCCCAGTGGCTGTCTCTGTGTCTCCTGACAGGTCTCATCATGGTAAGTGGGGTGTGACTGAAGGAAACTGGGGGCACTTGTGTCACCAGCTGGTACGCCTGCAGCAGGGGTTAATCGTTCTACACCAAGCTGTTTTTCTCTTACCCAAGCTTTCGCATGCATTTAACGCTGGCCTCTCACAGAAACCTTCACCTGCCTCTCACAAACCATCACCTAGGAGGGACCATTTTACTTTTCCCCACTCCAAAGACCCAGCCTTTTTGTCTTGAGCCCATTCTCCTACCCAACATTTTCTTTCTCCAATCATCCAATTTACCAAATAGCACCTGTCCCTAACCCTTCCTATTCGTAGCGGTTGAGATAGCATATTATTAGGGCCCAAAAGGTTTATTAGAAGTACAGTAGCATTCTGCCTAAACCACTCAGTCCCCCGACCCAGTTCTCTTTCGTCCCCAAGTACCCAGCTCTCTTCTGGTCCCTAATTCTCACTCAAACTCAGATTACGCGGTAATATTAACTTGATTTGAAGTTTTGGCCCATACTCACATGGCCCCGTGGTGACATGAGTTTTGCCTTCATCTCACTGTATTAATAGTTTGCAGTTTCGAGAACCAACCCCGCCCATCCATTATTCATTAAAAAATAATTTAAAAAGGAGTGACCTCTATGGGAGCTTGACTTGGCAGCTGAGCGGCCACGAGGTCTGTTTCCTTTAGTAGATGAATGTGGAGTGAATAATATTCTATATAACATTTAACTGTTAAGCAGTTTCCAAATCACATCTCGATGTTTTGTTTATCTGACTCATCTTGTACTTCTTTCTAGAAGCAGTTTAGTTTAAACTGATCAACTTGATTATTTGTATGGCATATAGTAGAGAAGTGTGGCTCAATGGTTAGAGCAGCTGACCATGATGCAGTAGTCTGGCCGGGACCAGGGTTTAATTCCCCGTCTCGGCGGGTCTCGGGCTCAATTTCCTCGGACCTGATCATTCTCCCTTCGGTGCCTATTCTAATCATGAGTCCCACTCTGCACCTCTGGTCAATAGCTTGCTTAATCTCCACAACGGCCCCCTCAACGCTTAGGATGCCTGGCCTCCACCTTGGGGGTGCCCAGGAGTGGGCTCCTCACAGGGAAAGGCCAGGAAGGGTTCCCCGGCGGTATTCGTACAAGCGCTGAGATGCCTACGGGTAGTCGTGCGCTATACAAGTGCGTAATCATCAATCATTTCATCATCATATGGATGATGTCTTATGCTTTACAGTGAACTTGGGTTTACGATCACTATCGGCTTCATGATCCCAGAAAATATTGTGAAGTGCTTTTAAAGATGCCGCCCAAAAAATTTACAATGTAGATTTAGAACCACAAGCTCGTAATGTGCATAACCTAGGGTTTGGTTGTGCACAAGAGTTGCATTTACACTTGGCTGGTGGATACTTATGAGGGATTGCTTTGTGGAATAATTGGTGTTATAGGATAAAGAAGAATATAAAGTCCTTCCTTATGGGAGGCCGCACATCGTGATTTTGACACAAACTTTTATGTACCCCTGAATGGGGTTCGTATTCTCGACACAGTAAACCGTAACAATGAATGTTATTTTCCTGCACAGTGTCAGGTAAAACCTGCCACAAATCACCGAGGCATAAAGCACCCATCGCCGTTTGCTTTCCTCTCAGTGGGGTATAATATAACATCTGTTCTAAGGAGCTTAAATCGGAATGCAGTACAACTTGCACAGTAAATACTGAAATCGTCTCTGTTGGTGCATACTTAGTACAACATTTGTGGCCCGAATGCCAAGCAATTTGCAACTGTCTAGGGATTAGTGTATAAGGGTTGGCAGTGGGATTATGGATTGTGAATAATAATACAATAACCTGTATTTTTAGACATTCCGAGTTATTCCTTGGATTCAATAAAGCTAGGAAGCGGATGTTCCCTCTGTGAAAATGTGCTCAGTCACAGCTTCTGCCCTTGCTTTCTGGAAGCAATCTCTGGATGAAGTGTCTTCAGTAGTGAGCAAGTGTGGCAGGTAGATTTCGCGGCAATGTATCTGCTTCAGAAAATGCCCAGTATTGAAATGGTCCCAGCGGAGTTAATTGCCTTCTACTACGTGCCATTCTGATGCAGATCTGCGGTCTGCACTCCATAGGGAGGCCCCACTGCGCCGCTGGTTGTAAAGAGGTTTTGATTTATTGTTCCCTTTCAGAGAGGGCCTTTTCATCCGAATGTGATGTCTCATTCAAAACCCTGGGGAGAGAAAAGCCAGGCTCTGGTGAATGAACTCCTAGAATACCCCATACCACGGGCCTCCAGCTGCTTGCACTCGCCGCCTTGAAAGGGCGCGCTTTGTCTTCATTATACGGGAAGTGATGCATCTCCACGCAGGGGCACTTCCTTTTGACCGGAGACCGGGGCAGGCGCACTCTAGCAACCGGATGTCCCCTGCTCACTTTGTGTCTTACTAGCCCAGAAATTTACTGTCAGTTACGTTCCATTTGATCTAGCACGTGGGTACAGTTGTGAACCCCAAAAGGGTATAGACTTGAAAACGTAATACAGGTTCTAATATCATAATAACACCGGAAACACTCAGAATACTTCATGTAGGCAGATTGGACTCATTTATGTGGTGTCCGTTACAATGCTTAGCATCCCTCCAGGGAGAGTTAATGGAAGATGAATGGAAATAAGTTTGCGGGTTTAGAGAACTTGTTGCCTAAAACATTCCTTAGTAGTTTATTGCCTTAAGTAAAAACTTAAAACGCTATAGAGTTTATACATATGCTCTAATTACAATTTTATATCGGTTTAATTTGGCCTTGATGAACCTGAACCAGGTTACATTACCCATTTTTAGGCGCTGGGAGATTAAGTAATTTGTCGAAAATCACAGGATGTTGAGCAGGGACTCAAATCTAGTTCCCCAGGTCCAAGGCCAGTATCTCTAACCACTAGGCCACATCTGCCCTTCAGTAAGGGTATTTAATTTGACCCAGCAAAGTTTTCCCTGCTATAATCTGCTATCGGGCATGCCATTTAGGGGTAGCAGATGGTACTCCACAGTTTTTCCTTACACTAGCCTCTCGGCAGCAAACACAATTCTTTGTTTAGGGACTTTGGGTAGGACACTGGATCTACCCTGTGATATCATCAAGGGTCAAAGAGTGCGTGGAGAGCCTCCTCTGTCCCTTGCATTATGTTACGTCGGCGCCCATGCCTGCATTTACTATTAAAGTACTTTCTCCTTCATGCACTGTTATGTTTCCTATGTGGAATACCTCTAGTCTAGCTCTATACTCGATGATTTATTCAGGTCGGACCCACATAAAAATATTCAATAACACATGCTATCCAGTAAACCTAAACCTTTCCCAAATGGCACGCTGGGAATACTCAGCACTGTTTTCAGTGCACCAAAAGTCACATGCTCTCATAACTGGATTTCAAAATATTTGCAACATGAGATACTTGGTTACATATGCTGCAGCAGTGAGGTCATCTTGGCAATGTGTGTTGTGTCTGCTCATGATTTCTTGCTTGTGTGTTCAGTTACATGAAACACTTTTAGAAAGTTCCAAATGTTTTGAGCTGAACTGACAAATTCGAGGAAGCGTTGTGGGGTTCTGTGTATGCTGTCTTCATGTTTTGGCCACTGCTGTATGTGCATTTGTGTATGGTAGGGAAGTAGACGATGGATTCATGCAGCATCTTACGTTGCATTCTCATTTGTTGAACTGTTTTAATTTTGGTTTGTTAGAACACTTGCTTCAATATAACTTAATCTAATAAAGTCAGATGCCCAAAGGAACAATAAAATAGTTCTATTGCACGCTGTCACACCAGAGAGCTGCATTCATCAGCTGCAGCCGAAAAATTGGAACCGCACAACATAATTGGTGATGTCGGACATGGGGGAACCACCTTGGCTAGCAGAACTATACGTTTCAGCATTTTTATTTCACATAGCTCCCTTATTTTACAACCTGTTTTTCTCCTATTCTACATTAAGTACCGAGGAGCTATCAGAGACTGCCTCACTACTTTTTTTTGTCTGATGCTGGATACAATAGGCAAAGCCAATTAATCAAAGGGTGAACTTTATTGGCCTTGCCCTAGATTGTTGTGTAACATACTCATAATACGTGGTTGTGTCCTCTAAATTTGATGGACTGCAGTTATGAAATTAGAATGCCAAGGTATTGAATAGCTCTTTGTCCTAATATTGGTAGTCTTCTTCGCTGCAGTCTCGCTCCATTCCCACAATTTGGCTGAAGGTGCAGATTTTGCATCCGCACATAAGTGGTAGACATTGCAGTCACTCACGCAGTTGTAAGAGACAACGATTATTTAACATTCGAACCTTCAGGGAGGGGCCTCAGTAATTCTGTAAGTTTACTTATTGATTTAGCAGATGTAACGTTTCGATCAGATATCTTTTTGGTATCATGATCTTGGTACACTAGGACAGTAAGAGATGGGTGGTTAATATATTTTAGGTAAACAGCAATTGTTGTATGGATTAGTTAAGCCAGTTGTACGGTTGTGATTGGCGAAGACCAGCACAAATTTCAAACTGATGTACTAAACAGACATGACATGTTCATATTTACAGCAATCTGGGAGAGTAATCATTCTTGTCTTCCGAGGTGCAGTAGATGTTCCTTCAGTGCTGTTTTGAACTCTTGTGGAGAGGGGAGTTAGCATGGATGTCCAGTGGTAGGAGTTTGAGTGTAGAGGTCCTAGAAGTTCCAAGGACTTGAACTTGGAGGTAGCCCATGGTGACTTGGGTGTGACTATAAGGTTCTGTTTGGTGAATCCTAGGTTTCAGGCAGGTTTATATGTAGGTATTAAGTCAGAGATGTAATTTAGAGCTAAACCTTGAGCTGCTTTGACAATCAATACCAGTATGAAAAGGGTCTAGGTTTTGGCGAGATAGCTGCCTTCGTGTTGGGGTGCCTGAGCAAACTGTGCAGTTTTGGACTTCAAAATGTATGACCTTGTATACAGTTGTGAAAAAGTAATGTCTGAGGACAAATAGAGTACAATAAATCGTCTAGTGAACACTAATGAATTGAATACCATTTGGATGTTTTGAATGGAATCTGTGAGTGTATCTTGCAAAAATGTACAGGACTTGTGCAGTAGCTGCTGTGTTGGTAATAAAGGCTTCCATTATCATGAATGTGCTGAAAGAACTCCCACGATTTGTGCCTGAGTAGGCATATTTCAGACAGACAGCAAGACATGGTTGTTGTTGATGAAGGAAAGTATAGTACCACACGTTTATAGTTCACCTTGAGTGAATGTAATGTCATCCAAGGTCGGATAACTGGTCTAGGTGAAGGACTTCAAGATGCAAGCTCCTACTGTGTACCATCATACAGAAACAACCCACTACACTCTCCACAATTGCATTGGGTCTTGTTGGAGGGTTGAAAGGACAATCCTCCACCCATTATAGATACCTCAATGTTCGAGGCATGTGGGCTGCTGAATTCATATCTGTGCATAGATCGCCACCTAGTGTTGGGTCCGGATGATTGCACATTGTTGTCCTGGAAGAGTCTTCGAAGTATCACGAGATAGGTGGCTCCTCCCCTGGACTACAGTGCGCATGGGCATCGCCTCCATCCCCAGATTGTTTTTTTCCGCCATTGGGTTCGGATGTGTTTCGGTTCCCTCTGTCGGAACCGATAGTTGTTCAACTTCTACTCGAGACCAAAAGGTCTTTAGGCTGGGCGTCGGTATAGTTGCGTTCGGGTTTCTTTCTGACTCTCAGCCCCGATCTCTTGCTGCCCTTCCACGTGCTTTCGGCGCGGACGGGCCTACACTACACTCTTGCTATGGAGCGGACTCCGTTTAAGAAGTGCCCGGTGTGTAACTCTAAATACTCACACCTCGATGTGCACCCGGTGTGCAATACCTGCTTGTCACCGGATCACCGCGAAGACGCCTGCATGGCGTGCTCGAAGTTCCGGAGCAAGAAGACTTTAAAGATTCGTCGAGCCCATAGGCTCCAGGCTAAGTTATCAGCTGCGGCGCCCCCACCAGATGACATTTTTCAAGAATCTGTCGAGGACGAAGACGACGTGCAAGGTTCGGACTCTAATCCCGCATCCGAAGGGGAGACCTACGACGCGGGTGAGGGGAACTTTGCCGAAGTCACCGACGAGGTAGGGGACGACGATCAGGCTTTTACCACGATGGGAGATAGCTCGGAGGAGGAGCATCCCCAAACAGACTCAGGGGTTAGTCCCCTTCATACGGCCCAGGTCGAGGGATCGCCTTCGGGCCTTACCCAAGATCTGACTATGAGTCCTACGTCCCCGTCTTTGGGCCCGGTCACGGACATTTGTGAACCATCGCTTACTTCGAAGAAAACGAAAGTGAAGCCGACTGGTCCCGCACCCTCGGATGCGAAACCGAAAGCGAAAGTTGAGACGGTCAAGAAGGTTCTGGAGGCGTCAACTTCCAAGAAAGTCAAAATGGCCGACTCTAAGAGCCACGCCAAAATGGCCGACCCGAAGCCCTCGGGGTCGGTGCCGAAGGCGAAATCGTCCGACGCGTCTGCGTCGGCTTCGAAAGGGGTCGCGGACCCGAAAAAGGCTCCGAGGAAGCGTCAGGGCGACGACGCTCATGGCCATGGGGCGTCGGCTCCGAAGAAGGTGGCTGCCGGCGATCAGGCTCTCGACGACGGGGGGTCGCTCGGACCGGTCAAGCCCTCTCCGGCCTTAACGATGAAGGTAGCGGAATCCCTGCAGCGGATCCGAAAGGACAGTGTGGTTCCCGCTCAGGACGCTGTGGCGCCTAAGCTCCCGCCTAAGCCTGCGAAGGGGCAAACGCCTATTCGTTTCACCCTGCCACCCAAGACGGCGCCGAAGGCCTTCGCGTCGACACAGGGCGGACACTCGAAGGAGGTACTGACGCCGAAAGCTACCTTGGTGGCGTCGAAGCTTCGGCTCCAGCCGCTTGCTGAGGAAGAACGTCGTGAGGTAATCATCGACGCCAACACCGGAAAACTGTCTCTCCTCAAGAGGAAGATCACGACGGAGCCGGCGTTGGAGCATTTCAAGATCCCTCTCAACAACAAAAGGGATTCTGCAGACTCTTCGACTCTGGTGGAACCTGTGTCCCCACAAGCCCTGGGACTCTCGCCAACGCATTCCCCTGCAGGCGATGTGGACGAAGACGATGCCGAGTACACCTATCCGGCGTACTCGGATCCGGAGGAGGAGCGTGCCCCTTGGTCCGCCGGAGGCGACACGGAGGACCCGCAATCGGGTCAGGACACGCAACTTTTTGCGGCCAAGACGTCCCCGACGGAGGACTCGGCAGCCTTTAATGCTCTGATCGAGCGAGCTGCGGCTAACCACGACGTCGAGCTGCACTCGGACCCCGTGGATGTGGACTTCTTATTCGACACCTTCTCTGTGGCTGAGAAGACAGTCAAGACGCTGCCGATGCTCAAAGGTGTGCTTAAACATGCAACGGAAGTCTTCAGGGAGCCCACACGGGCGCGTGTGGTCAACCCTCGAATCGACAGGAAATATAAGGCGGCGCCGACGGATCCTACCTATATCCGGGGACACTTGCCATTAGACTCCTTGGTTGTTTCCAACGCTCGGAAGAGGGCGAACTCTCAGACTACTGGTGACGCTCCTCCCCCAGACAAAGAGTCCAAGATCTTCGAGGCCTCAGGCAAACGGATTGCTGCACAGGCAGCTAATATCTGGAGAATTTCTAACACCCAAGCCCTGCTTGCACGTTATGATAGGGCCCATTATGACACCTTAGAGGCCATACTGCAACACTTGCCTGACCAATACAAGGAGGCAGGGGAGATGCTGATTCAAGAAGGCAAACTCATTACGAATGCCTCCATCAAATGTGCACTAGACGTGGCAGAGACAGCCTCCAGGGCTATCAACACCAGTGTGTTGCTTAGACGCCATGCCTGGCTTCGAATTTCAGGGTTCAAACCCGACATCCAAACTACGATACTGAATCAAACGGTGAACCCTGACCACCTGTTTGGACCTGAGGTGGATGCCACCCTGGAAAAAATGAAAAAAGATACGGAAACTGCCAAATCAATGGGGGCTTTACAAAGTCAGCAGTTTCGGAGTGGTTCCTTTAGCCGCTCAAACTCCAGAGGCACCACAAGGGGGCAGGCATCCCAATCCACACAGTATTACAAAAGTAACACCCAGACCCCGTACAACAACAAAGGTAGAGGTGGTTACAGAGGCAATAATGTCAAGGGCAGGGGACGTGGAAACAATAGCTCCAGGTCCACCACCACCAACAAGCAGTGACGTCTTGTCACTGCCCCCCGACCATACAACACCGGTTGGGGGGAGACTCCAGCAGTTCCTGCCGGCGTGGAAGAACATCACCACGGACAGGTGGGTGAGGTCCCTTATCCAGTACGGGTACTGTCTAGAGCTTACTTCCATTCCACCGGACATACCCCCAAGAAGCCGTCCTATGTCAGGCGAGCATTTGACCTTGTTGCAGCAGGAGGTTCTAGTCATGCTGCAAAAAGGGGCAATAGAGCTCGTTCCTTTGCGAGAGCGGGGAACAGGGGTTTACTCCCTGTATTTCCTGATTCCCAAGAAGGACGGATCCCTCAGGCCCATCCTGGACCTCAGGCCCCTAAACTGGTACATACTCTCGGAGCACTTCCATATGCTCACGTTGCAGCAAGTGCTTCCCCTGCTTCAGCAAGGGGATTTTCTGGCTACGCTGGATCTGAAAGATGCCTATTTTCATATCCCCCTGCATCCTTCCCACAGAAAGTATCTCAGATTCACGGTCTTAGACCAGCATTACCAGTTCAAGGTCCTGCCGTTCGGGGTCACCACGGCACCAAGGGTATTTACGAAGTGCCTAGCGACTGTGGCGGCGCATCTCCGTCGCCAACACGTCCACGTTTTTCCTTACCTGGACGACTGGCTCATTCAGGCAAGGACGGAACGACAGTGCGTAGACCATGTGTCACGCACCATTCATCTCCTGCACGATCTGGGTTTCTCTCTGAACTACCCCAAGTCCAATCTCCAGCCCGCCCACGTGCGACAGTATCTGGGCGCGACAATCAACACTCTGGCAGCCACTGCGCAGCCAAATTCAGTGAGAATCGCCAGTATCCAGGCGCTGATCCAACGATTCAGACCCCAGCACTCGCTTCCAGCGAAGGTGTTCATGCAGTTGATAGGCATGATGGCCTCCTGCATCTCCATTGTCCCGCACGCGAGACTACACATGCGTCCGCTTCAGGAGTGCCTAGCACGTCAGTGGACTCAGGCTCGTGGGCAACTGACAGACCTAGTGTTGGTGAGCGGTCGGGCATACAACTCTCTGCATTGGTGGAATCCACAAAACCTTTGCAAAGGCCGACCATTCCAAGAGCCTGTCCCACAAATTGTCCTGACAACGGACGCTTCTCTCCAGGGTTGGGGAGCGCATGTACTCCACTACACGGTGCTGGGACTATGGACACTACAGCAAAGGAAGATGCACATCAATGTGTTGGAACTGATGGCAATCTTCATGGCCTTAAAGGCGTTCAAGGTACATCTGTGCAACAAGGTCGTGTTGATCCGGACGGACAACATGACGGCCATGTACTACATCCAGAAGCAGGGAGGCACACACTCTCCACAGCTGTCTCATCTGGCTCAGAGCATGTGGAAGTGGGCCATTCAGAGGAACATCTTCCTCATGGCAGAGCATCTCCCGGGCAAGGACAATCAAATGGCGGATCTGCTCAGCAGGCACAGCCATCAGATGCACGAGTGGGAGATACATCCATCAGTACTCCAACCGTACTTCCAAAGGTGGGGTCATCCAGAGATAGACCTATTTGCCACAAAGGAGAACGCAAAATGCCGAAACTTCGCCGCCAGGTTCCCACACCCGCAATCACAGGGCAATGCGATGTGGATGAACTGGTCAGGCAGATTTGCGTACGCTTTTCCCCCAGCACCTCTGATACCGCTGGTGGCACGCAAGCTCCGGCAGCACTCGATGACGCTCATCCTGGTTGCTCCGACGTGGGCTCGCCAACCATGGTACACCACGTTTCTGGAACTCTCCGTGGTACTGCATCAGAGGCTTCATCTCACTCCCAGCCTTCTGACGCAGAGCCATGGCGACATTCAGCACCCAGATCCGCAACAGCTCAACCTGGCGATCTGGCTCCTGAAGTCATAGAGTTTGGCTACCTCAATCTTTCCCCCGATTGTATGGACATCATTCGGGAGGCAAGGAAGCCCACTACTAGAGCTTATGCGGCTAAATGGAAGAGGTTTGTCATCTACTGTGCTAACCACAATATTGACCCGGTAGATGCTTCCATTCAGAATATCATCTGTTACCTTTTCCACCTGTATCAATGCAATCTAGCGTACTCTTCCATCCGTATTCACCTGTCTGCTATGGCAGCATACCTCCAGAATAGGCAGCACCTGTCACTCTTTAAGGTCCCTGCTATCAAGGCCTTTCTGGAAGGACTCAAAAGGGTCATTCCACCAAGGACCCCACCAGCTCCAGAATGGAACCTCAATGTGGTTCTTAAAAGGCTGATGGGTCCTCCCTTTGAGCCACTGCACTCTTGTGAGCTTCAGTTTCTGACTTGGAAGGTTGCGTTCTTAGTAGCGATTACATCGCTTAGGAGGGTTAGCGAGCTGCAGGCGCTCACCATCCAAGAACCTTTCTTCCAGGTACATGCTAACAGGGTGGTGCTCCGCACTAACCCTAAATTTCTACCCAAGGTGGTATCACAATTCCACATTAACCAGACGATCGAATTGCCAGTGTTTTTCCAAAACCCAGAGACGCTGGCGGAGCGCATGCTCCACACCCTTGATGTTAAGAGGGCCTTGATGTATTACGTAGACAGGACGAAAGATTTCCGCAAAACCAAACAACTTTTTGTTGCTTTTGCTACTCACCACAAGGGAAACGCAATCTCCAAAGCGGGGATTGCTAGGTGGATAGTAAAGTGCATCCAGATCTGTTACGCTAAAGCTAAACGCACTCTCACTATCCCACCGAGGGCCCACTCCACCAGGAAGTTGGGGGCCTCTATGGCTTTCCTAGGTAACATTCCCTTAGAAGATATCTGTAGAGCAGCCACATGGTCTACCACACATACTTTCACTAAACACTACTGTGTAGACGTACATTCCAAACAGCAGGCAGCTGTTGGTCAGGCTGTTCTAAAAACGCTTTTTCAGACTGCTGCAGCTGGCACGGGCGGCCGCCGTTAATGGAGGGACTGCTATGTATTCTATGCACAGATATGAATTCAGCAGCCCACATGCCTCGAACTGCAAATGCTACTTACCAGTATGCATCTGTTCTTGGCATGTAGGGCTGCTGACATTCATATCGCCCACCCTCCTCCCCGGCGCCTGTAGCAGCTGCAGATTTTTATCATATACATACATATGCTCATAGCATGGTCATCACTCACTTTCTTCACTCCATCTCTGCCAATGGCTAAAAACAATCTGGGGATGGAGGCGATGCCCATGCGCACTGTAGTCCAGGGGAGGAGCCACCTATCTCGTGATACTTCGAAGACTCTTCCAGGACAACAATGTGCAATCATCCGGACCCAACACTAGGTGGCGATCTATGCACAGATATGAATGTCAGCAGCCCTACATGCCAAGAACAGATGCATACTGGTAAGTAGCATTTGCATTATCACAAGCAACCCCCTTCAATTCGCCCTTATACAGCCAATGTTGTTTGGGAATTGATTGCTCAATTGGAACCCCTCGCTGGACGAAATGCAACCACAGACAAAAGTCTGTATCAAGTTATTTGTTTTCACTGCACTGGACAAATATTGAGTAACATAACATACTATAAAATCCCTGCACAATCTAAATGTATACGACGCAGTCCGACGTCTTTACTCTTGAAGGCACCCTGAATGCTGGTTTCAGATGTAATTTTCATGTGGGATGTAAATAGAATTTATAATGCTGCATCTGGTCGGAAAAAAGGCGTTGATTGTATGTTGCCAGCATAAAGAATAACTGTAGGAGCTAGTTTGGAACATGCCGTACAGTCTGACGGCAGACAGCACCTGTTGTATCCTCCAGTTCCATCTGCTTTGCAACTCCAGGATCATTTGCTATCCCCAGTTTCAAAGTGATATTTTTCTCACTCGATTTTCTTTTCTCTTTGTCTGTTTTGCAGAGTTTACAAGCCCTGATGAATGAATGCATTGGGCATGTGATCGGGAAACCACACAGTCCTATCACCGGTTTGTACCTTGGTAAGATTGCACCCGTCCCTTTTATTTTTTTATAAACTGGTTCTCAATATTGATAAGAGAGCCTTATTCACATGTCAGGCGTGAAAGAGTAGGAGTTTATCTGAAACATTGGTGAGTAAAGTAGTGAACATATGTCAGCATTGTAGTAGTAGTAGTAGTATCATTGGCTGTGTGCAAGACAGTTATCATTCATTGTGCATTATTGTGGAGTTGGAATATTCACTGACCAACAAGGGAGTTACTTTCTTCACTGAGATATTGCTTAAGGGTAGGTCAGCCCCCAACTGATGATAAAGGTTTCATAATGCATACAACCACACTCTTTTGTCCTTTCTCTCCAAAACCAGTATTTTGCGGTACAGAGGATTCCGTGTCCCATTGCCTTGAGTAGCCATTGTTGTTTGTCTCATTACGTCCGCCATATATTTTTCTAAAGGGAACACCCATCAAACTATTAAAAAACAGAAAAGTCTATAAACTGTTGCAGACAGGACAAACTAACAGCAGCGTGATTTACAAATGGCGATAGATTAGTATTTGCATTAAGAACAAGCACATAGTGCAAGCAGCAAATGGGAGGACTATTTCCAATGTAAACACAAGAATCTATCATTTTTTGGTTTCTAAGTATAGAGGATCAGAATTGCCCGTAGCTAGATAATTGTGAACACCGTCTATACTACATCAGCGAGCACCATCTATACCGAATCAGTCTTATTCTGGTAGTATATATTTTCTATAGATGGGTCTTACCGCTAGTAAGTAGGTTTCATTGTATAGAGTAGTGAACCCTCTAAGTGATATTAAACCTCCTAGGCATTCTCTCACAAATGTCACCCACATACACCAACAGTAAGGTAGAAGTTAAGAAACCCCTCTCAAGTTAGTTAAGACTAATTTTACAACAGGTGTATTGATAAGGTATGATTGTTATTTGGTAAGTCAGGTAGACCCTTTGATGTATGGATGATCTCATGCAAGGAGTCTTCAATCTGAAAAACTTTCTGCATAGAAATGTGGCATTTTCAAGCCAGTGGCATTCGTTTATCTCTTGAACCGGCAGTCTGAAAATTCCCAAAGGCCACTTTTTGAAGTCTGATGATTTGCAGAAGACCTCATTGTGGCCACCTACATTAGTTTGAATGAGATATAATGGTCTTTTTATTACAGTGATTTTTCTATTCTTCAGTACGATTGCCTCGGTTGGTTTTATGAATATGCAGGTAGTTAGCAACTCGAATGCTTTGGAGGAAATGTGATACAAATTCATAGTACTTAGAGCCCTACTTAATTACTTTGAAAGAATATTATTTTAATGAAGGAATTTGCTAATTGTTTTTTTCCGTCTTGAACTGTTGTATATGGTGCAGAAAAATCTTTGCTGAGAGGTGTCAGTGCCATTCACCTTGTTACAGTAAATCTTGAACATTATCATCATTCTTTTCATGCAAGAAAGGCAAGGGTCCTGAAACCTATGTATATCTGATAAATCAGCTCTGTCCAAAGGGGGCAGGGATGAATAGGAGATTTTAATAATTGCAGTTTTATTGTTGTCCAGGGGCTATGCATAACAGAATTATAGATGGCTAAAAAATAAATTGCAGGGATATTTTCAGCTCCGGTTTTGCTCTTCTTGTCTGTTTGATGTCACTTAAAAACCCATGCTTAAAGTAATGCATGTAATTCATTGTTACCCATCTATAATTCTATATGTTATTATACCCTGGAAATTGCTGGGTACACAAATATTTTTTCTGCAGGTTCCTTAACCAGTAAGATGTTTTTATAACACAGTCTGTTTGTGACTACTTTTGTAAGCCAGAACAGACTTACTATCATATTTGTTCTCATTGCCAGTTTCTTTTGAGACAGAGTGCTTAGAAGTAAATACCCTGACTGTCAGATTCCACAACAACATAACCGCCAGAATATGGGGACTGATTCCACACATCATCTGAGTATGTTTGTCCAGTTCCTATCTAGCTCACATTGCCCCATCTGAATCCCTAACCTTTCCAGGTTAGCAGATGGTATCTGCAACCTCAGAACATGACAACTCTAATTCCCCAAGAAACGGATCTATCCTTTCGTTGTTACTCAGGTATGCTCAAGGAAGACAAAATAAAAATACAAATTGATTTTTCAAACATTTATGGAAGCAGTTGTATGCTTGTGTAAAAAGCATGAGCTTCAATTATTATTAGGATGAAACAAAGAATTACAACCTGGACTACAAGAATGGTGAAAAAGATCAACAGTTCAACCATGATAACATTGTTCTGTAATTATATAATTATGTTCATACTTATACTTCTATCTAAATCTGTCTACACTATCAAGAGCCTAGTAGAAGTACCCTCTTGCATATCTCTTGGGGGAAGCCCAATCCCCCATACGTTTGTATGATGTATCAGTAAGCTGATCTGGTGTAGAGCAGGCTACTGTCCTTTGCAGGATGAAGGCTAGAGTCAGCAAAGATGCATTTTAGTCACAATGCACAGCGTTCCAGGATTTGGTTTATATAATAAAAGCATGGTCCCCATCATGTGATTGTTTGTCTTGAGACTCAGAGCTGTCTCCAACCGAACAACCAAATTCAAGGGCATCACATCCAGTGTTCCTAGCCTTAGGCAGAGTGTACAAGCAACATGATAAAATACTTACTAAGAAATGTGCTGCATCCAGAATAGTTTCTAAGTATATTATCATGTGAGTGCAAACATTATGACAATTGACTGATAGAACAAAATAAAGATATGTTATCACAAGTAATAAATATAACCATTCAAAAGCAAAGTCCTTAGTGTAAACCCATTAACCATAAATGGATAGAATATTATCAAAGTACTCACAGATCTATAAAATGACCCCATACATGGTGAAAATGAACCAAATTGTCAGTTCGATGTTGCTCATTTTGAGAAAATGATCTATAAACTAACATAGCTTCAAGCCATGAGTGAAGGGTCGGAATAACATTGGCCCTCCAAAAATGTAAAATGTTAATTTTCACTAAGCTAATAGCAGTAGACAGCCATTTAATAGCATGGGCAGAAGTATCATGTAAAAGGTGACAAACGTTTTGAGAGGGAGAGACTTTAAGTGACTGTGTCAGTTGATACCTTGAATAGGTATAAGAGACTTAAGATAACACATGTTGGTAAAATGTTATTCTCATTCCTGTTAGAGGGATGAGAATCTAAAAGTCACTCCAGAGTCAAATATCGCTTCTTGAGCTGTCATAATGTCCCTCCACTTAACCCTGTGAACTTCATCATGGCAACAGTTTCCCAAGTTTTTCAAGGGTTGAAGGGGACTTGATATTTTGCAATACTTTTTATATATTTTCCCATATAGTATAAAAAAAGAGCGACTAGCATCAGGAGGAAGAACAAAAGGTGATTGAACCAGCTTTGATGGACTCAATTGCAGGGCAGCTCAAACAATATTGTACAAAATGTGGGTTTTCTAAGACAGTGGCAGTGTCCGAATGTGGAGCTGTTATGTTTGATTATTTATTTATATGTATTATTTAGGTATTTTATAGATTGCAGACCTAGTCTTAAGGGCAAGGGAGCACTTTACAGAGAACAAAATTGATGATACAGAAAACAAGTAACAATAATGTGGTCGGGCGCATTAGAGATAGGACAGGTGAGAATCAGACAATGGAAAGAAGTGGCATGGACTATACCAGTAAGGTTTTTTGAACAAATTAGGTTTTACGTTTTTTTGTGAAAGACAGGAGTTTTGTCTCATGGCATTAGTGATGGAATTTCAGATTTTGGAAGCCAGACAGGAGGAGGCTTGATAAGTAGTTTTCACTTTTTGGGGATTTCGTGGAGGTGGTTAGTTTTTTGGTCTCTCCCAGTGCTTAATTTGTAAAAGAATGAGTGCCGATGCCCAAAGCTCTGCTCTCAAAAGCCTGCGTCCAGTTATATTAAATGTAGTTTCACTGAATATCAGGCTGCATAGTCTTGAATCCACATCATGCCTCTTTTATCCACTACTAGACACTCCCTGTCCCTTTATCTCACTGTTGCAGGTCCCTGCTTTCTTCCTTTGTGACAGTTTTTCAGTCTTCCTCTTTCACCCCGTTTACCTTATGTGTGATTCCCCTCGGAAATGTCTGAAGTGGAAAAAATTTAATGCTGGGCCTTGTAAATGAAAGCCGAAAGCCCCCACTGGTTCAAATGAAGCACTGGTCTTGCCTACCAAGGTAGACTTAACTTGGGCTTACAGCCAACCATTGCTTATCACTGGTTGGCTTTATTGTCACTCTCCTTTGCTTGCTTTTTATTCAATGACTTGCTTTCCTCTTTTTGTGTTTGTCCTTCCCTTGGATCATAGCCTCTTTGCGATCTCTTGTTTAACTGACTTGCATCCTTCCACTGCTCACAGTTAGGGAACACATGCACTCCACGAGATTGCACATGTTTTCTAAATCTCTCCCACATGTGCTTCTTCCCTCGACCCCCCCCATGCCGTATTGCTCCCAAACCCGCCCAGCTAGTCTGTAAAAGCACAGCAACAGAGATATTTTTGCTAGGGTATGACTGAAGACAGACTTTAACCCCTTGCCCGCGGCCGGAATTCCGCTCCTGTGCGGCACATTCCGATCGTGGGCGTGGTCATGACGGCCCCCAGCCGTCATCAGCACATGAGCACTGTGTGCCATGACGGCTGGGGGCCGTCATCAGCATGGAAGGGGTTAAGGATTGTTTTTTATTTTTATTTGGGAAAGCACACGGTTTGTCTTGCAAAGTCTTTTATAGTGTTGGAAGAAGGGCCACCTGCTGCACTAACTGAGCTTGCGTCTGAGGCAGAAGGTGTACTTAGAATGGCATTTCTCTTGGAGGCCCATACGTTAGATCCCCTGTTACACTTCTACAGGAAAAAGGGCTGGATCCTATGGAAAGTACATTAGACCTTGGTAAGTGTTCCCATTACATTCTGACACATTCTTATTCTTTTTAAGTCCCTTTGAGGGTTTCCAAAGTGTAAAGATTTGAAACATAACCCTTGCCTTTATAAATATTGAAACATTGAAATCAGTTTACATTTTTGAGGTACCATAAGGGTTGAATTTGCATTTCCTGCAGTATACTGAAATATTTTTGTCTTTAACTTTTTTTAAACAATATTTTACAGACAAGCATCGGCCACGCCAGCATCCCGGCACTCATGTTCTAAAGTTGAGAACTATTGTCTTTGCTAGAGCTTGTAATCAAATGTGAACACATTAATCACACTTTAGAAACTGTTGGCTAGGAAATCTGAGCCAGATGTTCTGTTTAGCTCCAAGATCAAACGTAGCTGTAGAGCCAGTAAAAAGCTACATAGTTTTAAAATGCAATATAATCATGAAAAAATTGCAAACAAGCAAGGAGAAAATGTGTACGCATAATGATTGGTGCATCATAGCAGCAGTGTATTTACTTGGAGACCAGTGATGACTGTGCACCGTGCTGCACAGGCACGCAGAATTTCCACATAGCTTTTAATTTTAGCTGCTCTCATTTTACATGTTTTCAAAGAAAAACAATATTTTGGGACTTCGATAAAAAGCCATATTCTCCATTTACCTGCACAGAATCAAGTCATAATAAAAGACCTCTTAATTAATCATTGTACATCAACTAATGCCTCAGAACTCCACCAAGACGTGTCCCTTTAAAACTGAACTCTTTTGGCAGGAAGGTATTTGTATTCTAAAGCATGCGCGCTGTAAAGAGAAACTGGTGTACTCTTTATGACCTATCGGAATTAAATGGATCCAGTTGAATAATGTATGTCTATCTGCTGTCTCTTGTACCCAGGTACCCAGCGGAACAGTCCCCGTCCGGTGAAGATGCCCCGATGTCACAGTGATCCTCCCAACCAGCCCCTCATTATCCCAATGCCTGAAGGCTGCAGGTATCTTGCACACACTCAACACTGGCTTTGATTTGGCTGCTGGGCACGTCTTGCTGGGCGAACTAAGTCTCCTGAGTTACATCAGTGAATGAAACCATATGATTTGCTTGTTCATTTCTCTATCCATTTCCCCTCTGCAGTAGGTCACGGGTGTCCAGAGTATATCTTGGAGAGTCGGATCCACAACAGATATTTTGGTTAATCAACGACTGCATAAATGAGCTCAGTTGTGATTCACTTTATGGACATTCATCTTAATTTGTGGATCCTCCAAATGTGGCGTGGACCCAGCCCTCCAAGAACCTACTCTGGCTCGCCTGACATGAGTGGGTTTATTGTCCATTTCCCTATCCTCTAATTGCTTGGCTTGTACTCTATCCTATCTGAAGGCTGACGTTTGTTGCACTGGACAGTTCACTGTGGGTTTCGGTTTGGCTCTGGTGTGCTTCATTTAAGAATAGTTCACTTAGAATGGTAACTTTAATGTTTAGCTCACATATTTTTATTTGAGAGTTTATTTTAAATTGGGCGTCAATTAAAACAAAGTTTGTATCTTATTCTGTCCAAAACACATGACTTAAGGCATGGCTAAATCTGACTAAACCATTACTCAACATCGGATAATAGCAATACCAAACCCTGTTCATTGAGTGCAAATATGTAAATTATGTGGGTGCATAAAAAATATAGTTCCATAAATCCCTCTAATCACTGAACAGGGGTAGGAACCCACAGATACCTCGTCCCTCAGTCCTGAACCACAAGCAAATATAAATGTGCACTACTATATCCCCACAAGGAAGGCTGTGGTACACCGGATATCACTACCAAAGTCTGTGCCTAGCTAGACAAAATTGAGCCCTTGCGATAGCCTCTTCCTCAATACCCTGTACAATCAGTCTCCTGGCCTGGAAGGTGGCGTGGACACAATTATGCACATTTTTACACAGCCGCCGTAGAGAAGATCACCGCCTTTCTTTTCTCCCATGTTTCTAGCTATTGCAAAAGTAGTGTCCCCTCAAGTCCAAAATCATTTCACTTCCAGAAACCTAACAAGCTCGGTTGAGTAAATATAGTTGGTGGATTGACAACCTATTTCCCTCTGGAATCACAACCACCATTCTTTCCCCGCCAGTTTCACCAGTGGGTAAGTAATATTTCGTAGGGGTAAAACTTTCTAAGTGGCTGAAGTGGCTTCCAATGCATTCTCCATTTGTGAATCACCCACAGACTAATGGAAGCCTACATAGGAAACATTTTCCTTCAGGATATTTAAAAAACAAGGCCAAAACTCTCAGAGAAAATGTCACAGTAACAGAATAGTTGCTCCACCAGAAAACCCTTGTCATTAGCCGTGTCCATAAGCAGTATGTTAAAGGGCAGGATTTTATAACCAACTTGTCAGATGAACAAAAAGGTATCACTGGTGTTGCTGCGAAAATGTGTGAGTTAACTAGTTTTCTGCATGCCTTCTCTCTTGGTTCTATTTAGAAGTTTTGTGTTAGACATGGCTTGATATTTGTTTCATGCTCTAGTAATGCGCTGGTATCTTTGTTAATGCATGTAAAGTAAAAAAAAAAACACATAAGAAGGCTTGGGTATGGTTATTCCTTCGGCACTAGCTTAAAATCCCTCCCTTTCTTGCTTTTTCAACCTCTACAGTTTGAGACCGGAAACTGTGGCTTAATTTCGCTGTTGTAATTGCTATGAACGTGATCACTTTGCAAAATGAATATTAATTTGATAAAGTAGCCCCGCACATTTGATTCAATAAATTAACGGGTAAACAACCTGAGAGCTGAATCAAGAAAAAGACCCATCTTTTGTCATACCTGTTTAAAAAGAAAAGCAAGAACATAGTCATGTCCAGTTTGAATTCGAAATAGTTTTTAAAAGCTGCAGCACAAAAGCTTTCAAAGTTGTACGGTACATATGTAAATTGAGCCACAATATTTTGAGATAATGAAGAGGTGGAGATTTCATTTGGATATATGCCCTCTGCATTTTGTTTGAGTGTTTCAAGAAAACTATCTCTAAATTATAATACTTTCTTCACATTTAAGTGATCATTCCAAAAACCTCCAAGATACATTATCAGTACTTAGTTTGTTGAGTTAATAGTGCAGCACACCCACCTGTTTTCTCCCCTCCTTCATTGTTCTTTCCTGAAGTTTCTCTTCTCATCGCAGCAATCGTGAGGTGAGGAACCACTCCAGCCCGGCAGTCGGTCGCCCCGCTGCCATCGGTAGCGACCCGGCTTCACACAAATCTGTCAACAGTGCGAATGATGCCAGGTAGTGCCACTCCTTAATCACCATGGGGGTCATTTGTCAATTCACATCACTCATTCGGCGGGAGGGGAGAGAGGAAACACTGAAGCTGCTGGCCTTCCAAAGTCTTTTTTAAAGATGTTTAATTATCTTCCACAGATTGAATTATCTGGCCTCTCCATAGTTTATTAGGGGTTTATCCATTATACATACATACCAAGACACCAAGACGTAGTGGCCAGTCCCTGTGTTTTTACTCGCTCCCTCCTTGAGCCACTTTAGCGCTAGGATGCCTGCTAGGTGATAGCGCGCTTTATAAATTGAATAAATAAATAATACTTGAGAAAAGTCATGTTGTGTGTGTGATGGGAGAAGAATAGATACAAAGGCTTTGCACACTCATTACAACTTAAGAAGTGCTGCCTGTGTGCATAATGTTTAATTTGGCAGGAAGTACACACAATATGAACTCAAAGCGCCCTCCCCCTCCCAACAGGCCACGATTGGATGAGCCAGTAGCCTCTTATCACCAGGGTGCTTTAATCTTAAGAAATATACCACCTCCAGAAGTGGTGGTTAACATACCTTTTTCCCATCTCTGAATTCATATTCATAGAACTCCAAAATTAGCAATGGAGGTAGTGCCAAATGTGTGCGGCAAAGGATCTGTAAAACTATTTCCCATGCTTTATGGCCTACTCTGGTAGCAAGAGTTTGATTTGCAGACATAAGTCAATTTATGATCCACCAGCAGCACTGCATTGCAAGTCGATATGCATTGTGGATGTGGTGCTATTTCACATTCTAAGCAATTTCTTGGTAAATCAAAAAGGGAGCTGCTGCTGTCTTGTAAAGTAGCAAAAATTGAATTTAAATATGTATGTTTACTTACCTAAATATTGTGAAGCTAACCGGGGAAGCAGAGGAATGCTGACCAACATGTGCTAGCCCAGGGATGCAGGGATCCAGGGTTATTTGTAATCAGATAGGGTATCTGTAGGTACGTGTAGTGTAGGAGAGATAGTACTTTTGAAGAGTTGGGTCTTTAATGTATTCCTGAATTGTAGAAGGATACGGGTAGGTGTAGTTCTGGTGTTGACTTGCTTATTATTCCAGATCCTGGAAGTGTAGATGGAGAAAGTATGACAACTGTGTTTTTCTTTCTTATAATTCCTGGTTTTGAGTCTTGCAATGCCCTAACATTAGTTCTGGCACTGCCCGTATGTCAAGCAGCTGAACCCCAGTGGAATTCCCACCACTGGGTTAGATAGCAGTCACAGAATGATGTATACCCGCAACCTCATGTTATCTCAGGAAGTAGAAGATCATTGATTAGGGCTAACAAATGGGTTGCCAAATAGGTATTTTCCATTGACTTTGACCATCCGCTTTAGAAATACATTTGGAACTATTGTACTCTTGGGGATGATATATCTTCTTTCTAGGTCACAGTATCCTTCTTGTGACATGACACATAATTGTCAGAGTGCTTGCGTTTAGTCGTCAGGTGCCTCTGTGTGTGCCTGATCAGCCTGAGCTTCATCCTCAGTCATTAAGAAACACCTGTAAAAGATTTTTTTTTTTAAATGATTCAAATGTATACGTGCAAAGAAGGAATCCATGTAAGTACTTCGGACTTACTCAAGATATCAAGGTGATCTTACACAGATAACAGGAAACTCAGTAACATTTCCTGCTAGCTACTTTAAAAAGCGTTCCTTCAAGCACATGCTTCTGCTTAAAAGAAGCAGTACATGAGTAATCCCCATTTGAGGTCTCTTAATATAAAAGGCCCTTCCCTCTACTGACACTTTCCTATCATCTCTTAGCTTCAGCATTTTATTTACAGAGGCAGATGCAATCTGATGGATATTAGCATCTTCTACCTGTAAGAGGGTTCGTGGTTTTTACCAAGTTAAGAGAGTGTAAGAAATATAGCATATGTTGTTCGTAGAAGTCTTGTGCTCTAGTGCATCTCATAGCCGCCTTTTGGGGTTTATGTACCATGCATCTTGTACAGCATCACAATGTCAGATGCGCCACTTGCGTTCCTGCAGCAGTTTGTAAACAAGAAGAAACATTTGCAATTTAATTTCCTATAGCCAGACAGACATGCACTCTGTACTGCCCTGGGGAGGAGTTCTCTTAGAAATGTCATCTTATATGTGACCATGTAAACTAGATGTTAGTCATAAAGAGACATCATCTGTTGTCGCATGTGTTTCTCAGGAGTCTTGGGTCGCCAGGTAAACCACAACTTTGTAAACAAAGTCCGGATGAGTGTTAACCCTTTCCGTGCTGCGAACGTCCAACGGTCGTCGCGTGCACTACCTCGCTGGTGCTGCGCATGACCATTGGACGTCCGAATCCCGTTAGCGTGATCGAACGTCCGCACTGGGGCGGAATGTTCGACGCGCTAAACGGGTTAAAAGTATCTCACTGTGTTTGACAAGTGATGCATGCCTAACCACAGCTTACAGTTTGCCATGAGCAGTGTTGCATATCAAGCAAAAAATCGAACGTCTGGTGCATGTAATAAAGTCATCAATTTTTTTTCAGTGCATAAAAGGGAATAGGCAGCTGCCAATTGCATTCCCACCCTATTTTGTTATTCTTACCAGTGATTGGAAGCATCTGTTGCTACACTTTTATTTTGCAGTTCTTGTCTCATATATGTTTTCTAATGCTGACTAGCCTAGTTTGATTGTGTCCGGAAATTAGTCATATTGAGCACATTTTAAGCTACCTAATCTTTTCATGAGATAGGCTAGAGCACAGTTGTTAGAAATTGGGTTTCTGGTTGGCAGAGGTATGGACCATGTCCTTGCAGGAACCACAATCCTTGTCAGGGTAAGCTAGATACACACTAAAAGGTGACCTCTGCTTACCCTCTGGTAGCTTGGCACAGAGCAGTCCCTAAAGTGGCAATGTGTAAAGTATTTGTGCAGCACATACACACACACTCACACAGTAACACAATGACACCACAACATGATTCCCTACAGGTTTAGAAAAATAGACTATAATTTTATAAATAAATTCAGACCAAAATAACAAAAATTCAATAAGTAGAAGTTGACATGTTAATTTGTAAAGAATAAAAAGAGTTCTAGCACTTAGAAGCAAAAAGCGCCTAAGGGGATTATCTGGTTGCGCTGGACCTAGGAAAAGTCAATATTTCAAACTGGCTGTGATGGAGCGCAATCCAGGGACAGGAGCCACGCAGGCCTGGTGAACAGAGTACCTTGATCGTGTTTGCAACATTGAGAGGTGGTGTGCAGACAAGCAATGTTTCGATGTTGAGCCTTGCAGTCAGGCGGATGCATCGATTTCCTCCATGCAGTGGAGGTGATGCATCAGGTCCATTGAATGAAGCGCCGGTTTCCTAGTGCAATGCTTCAGAATTCGATGCGATGAGTTAATCCACGCTGGAGGGCGATGCATCGATCATCTCCATGCAGTGGCGGGAATGGTTTCGTTCAGAAGTGGTGGTTCCGGATATGATGAGGCAGTTCTGAGTGCAATGATCAGATTCTTCTCCTGCAACAGGGTTGATGAAATGACAGGAGATGTGTTGATTTCTCTGCTGCAAGTATCTACGTCCACTTCCAGTGAACTAGGCACAGGAGCTGGGGAGAGGTTTTGATAGCCCTGAGTTTCAAGCAATAGGAGGCAAGCCAACAAGTCCTTTGAGATCACTTCAAGTGCAAGACAGAGTCCAGCTCTCCTCAGCAGGGTCAGAGAGCAGCAGGGCAGCACAGGAGAAAAGCGAGCCTTCCAGGTCAACTGCCCAGCACAGGGTCTGTCCTTGATGTAGCACAGCCGTTTTTCTGAGAGAATCCAGTTGTTTGTCCAAAAGTGTCTGATGTGAGGGGGGAAGAGACCAGTTCTTATACACAGTTGTGCTTCTGAAGTGAGGGGGCTTTGAAGTGCACAGAAGCCCTTCTTTTACGCCTCGCTCCAGGCTATCAGTAGTAATCAGCACTTTGTGTGGGCACAGAACACTACCTACTCAGGTGCAGTGTCAGCTCCTCCCATCCTTCCTTCCTAGGAAGGCCTATCAGAATGCAGATGAATGCTCAGACACACATAACCTTTCTATGTTTGTGGCTATCTAGATGGAAAGCACAAAGTCAAGCTGTCACGCACTCCAAACCTGTATTGGACTCATGCTGCAGGCATGCAGACCAATAAGAGCAGAGAAATGTCCACTGTCAAAAGTCGGTATGATGATAAATAATTGGATGTACGAATAGGCAAAGTTAATTGATGTTTTCAGGACATTAGAAAACGCCAAAGAAAAGATTGTGGCATAGTTTTTGCACACACATGTCATATTTGTCTAGTGTCATAGTTATTTTGAAGTTTAAGACATATTGGTATTGTGTTTTATTTATGATTATGATGTCAAAGTAATGTCAATGTTATTTGTTGTGAACATTGTAAATGTTGTAAAAATTGTGTATGTTATTTTGATATGTGTTTTTCTATAAGGCTATGAGTTTCCTTACACAACAAGAAATAGAGTTATTGAAAAAGTAGGGTGAATAAATAACCCCACCACCAAAGGAATATAGTGTGGTTGCTGTTTTTTAAATTAAAAGGACACTAGGTGTTTTCGTGTTTTTGCACTTTCAAAAAGTGGCATTTCTAAAACAGTAATGTTAAATCCAACCTTAGCAGTAAAGAGATTTATCATTACCATTCCAATGATACAAAATATGCCAAAGCTACTCCTTTCTAAACAGGAATTACAACTTAAAAGTGTATTAAGGAATTCACAGTGTTAACCTATGGGAGGAGCAGGCCTCACAGTTAGTGAACAATTAATTTGGGTGTTAGTCACTACCAGGACATGCAAAACTAAAAAGTATATGTCGTACCTTGTACATATGCATCACCCTGCCCTATGGGTTTCTTAGGGCCTATCTTAGGGGTTGCCTATGTGTACTGGCAGGCCCAAGGCAGAAGGTTTGAAAGGCTACTTGTGTGAGTAGCACAATCAGTGCTGCTGGCCAATTAGTAACATTTAGTTTACAGTCCCTGGGAATATGGTATACCACTTTATAAGGGATTTACAAGTAAACTAAATATGCCAATTGTGTATACACCAATGTTATCATGTTTAGTAGAAAAGCACATGCACTTTAGCACTGGTTAGCAGTGGTAAAGTGCTTAGAGTCATAAGGCCAACAAAAGTAATCAGCAAAAAGAGGAGGTGAAATGCAAAACGTTTGTGAGAGGACCACCCTAAGGGCCAGGTCTGACAACAGTGACTTTTGACTACCACATAAGTAACTGCACCAGAGAACTGTGAAGTAGGTTTTGCATACCAGAGTTACTTCATGCCACACATTACCGACCAGATGGCTCATAAAGTTAAGCACACACCACAGGAATATGCTGTGATCTGAAGGTCGTTAGTTTGAATCGTTTAAGGTCGACCAAACTTTGCTTCCATCCAAGGATGGTAACTTAACTACAGTGAAACTGGGTAATCTTAGCAACGTTTATTTATACAAACATTAGAATTGTGCATCGATTCCTATATGAAAAAGCGGCACCCTCTACAGAAAAGTACTTAGGGAGTACAGTCCTCGCTGTTTGTACTTATTGTGTATGAATATTCCCTAAATATTCACATTTTATTTTCAATGTATATGTTTTTTTGGCCAAATCACCAAGGCTTGTAAAAGTACTTAAAGTGATAAAGGAGTACACATTTATATACTCCAAAATGGCTTTTTAAAATATGCTCCCCAATAGTTCCAGTGTCCTGGTGACAGTCAGAGCAAATCAGCTTAATGGCCGAAATACAAATAAACTTCACACTGAGCAGTACGAAGTACAAACAAGAATAAGACCGTATTTCCCACTAGAGCAAAAATGTTTATTTTATTGTTTCCCAAACTGTGGGTCACAAGCCAATTTTTGAGGAGTCACGAAAGTCCAAGCAATAATGCCTTTAAACACTGTATTCAACTTGTCAAATTTGCTGCGCTTTAAAGAAAGTTGTCAAATGTCAAGTTATGTATTCTGATAAACTGCTGCTTATTTTTTAACATAGTATTGGGGTTTACAAACTCCGCTCACTTTGCAGTAAAATAAAGACAAGTAAAGTGACTTATGTGGCGGTCTTGTTGGGATACAGACAGTGTGAATGGAAAGACTATAAGATGTCTTTTTTGTAACACACTACCAAATGTAAATACCTGTAAATTAATTGTACACATTCAGCAGTTAGGAGAGCAAAAATGAAGCCCTTTTTGTAATTATGATAAGTGATTGAAGAAAGCGATTTTTAAAAGATCAAACAAATCAAGCCACTGTACCTCGAGAAGCACAAGTGATTTAAAAAAAACTACTGAAACCAGATTTCCACACATTATCATTGATGTGCCATATAGTTTTTTTCAGTAAAGATGTGTGCCTGTAGAAATGTATTTCCCATATCAGTAGAAAATGTGCTGTCTGTAAACACAATATTTTTGGTGCATAAAAATATTGCCCGCCTCGGGCCATTAAAGTTAAATGGGTTGCAAAGGTTTGTCATTCTATAAAGTGGGTTGTGGTTCTAAAACATTTGGGAGGTAGTGGTCTATTTTAAAAAAAGGATTCAAGTACTATACCCGAAAGTAACAAGAGACCCAAATAATGTAGTTAAATTGTTTTGTGTGCCTTGTCCCCCCATTGTTTTATTCACTAAGCACAGTCTAGGTAAGAGCTTTAAAATTTGTCACAAGTTCATAAAATGTTTTATATGACGAATAAAGTATGTATAAATACAGATGGTTTTTATTGACAGACAATGAGAGATGTGACAGTGACCATGACAATTGTGCAGCAGAGTTTTACTATCAAACACTCATTATGATGGCAGTCGGACAAGCGTCTGACCACCATCGTTTCGGGCTAGAGATCATCCGACAAGGAGTCGGCGGACCTAACTGCCCAAATACAGTATGCCCGTCCCTTTTCTATTGCTGCTTGTGCTGCGGCTCGGAAAAGGGCCGCAGCCCAAACCGCAATGGAAAAAGGGATGTTTTTTAACATCCATACTCTGTGTGCCTTGAGCCTGTCGGAGGCAGCAGTCTTTACCTCTGCCCGCTGCATTCCGACTGCCGACATCATATTCTGGCAGTTGGACCGCTGACCTAGACGTTGGGTACGACATCGGAGTCGGGCCCATAGACAGCATTGTGAAAAAATGAAAAAGTGAGTCAACAATGTAACAATATTTGGGATCAGAGCATATGCATGAGAAACTCTGTAAAATAATTGCTCCTGTCTGTGCCTCTCAGGCATACATATACAAACAGATGACTTTAAAATTGAGCATGCTTGCTTATATTATAGCCTGATTGGAATATTTTGTTTCTTTGTAATGGTCAACGGGAGAGTCAGTTTGCGGTTTTGGGTGCAGAAGTCCAGTCCAAGATTATGCTCCTGGTTAGTGAGGTTTCACAATAAAAGTATTCAGCAACAGCAGCTGCATCTGTGTAGCTCCAATTCAAGCTTTTTTTCAAAATGGCTTTTCAAGGTATCACAAAACATACTTGTCATTCTTTTCCTACAACTAAGGCCTTTATTTGAACTTGTCTAGATTACTTAAACCATTACCTGTTTAGAGTTGCTTGAAATTCAAAGTGTCAGTAACATTGGTGTATTGTAGTACATGATGGCAACAGAAGCGTTAAATTACAGTGTAGTTATTTCTGGGGAGCAACGAAGTGAACCACATAGAGAATATAGTTAGCAGCAATTGGCATCTCATCCTTGCCCCGGAAGTAGATAGACCTCACACTTGGTTACCGGTGAATCCCTGCTGCTTCTGTGCTTCATTTAAGTGCTTACATATGCTAGTCTGTGAGGCTTCACGCCTCTTCCTAACACATGATCCTACCAACGCGTGCCTGGTCATGTGTTTAATGTTACGCTTCTTGAATAGGAAAAACAGAACTTGTGAAGTCGGGCTCGATCTTGTGGTACTGCTGAACGTTGCACCCCTAACTTCACAAGCATTTGAGTGGCCTGTCATCTTAAACAAACTACTTTTACCCATCGAAAATAAAATACGTTATGAATTCCACGAGTTCAAAAAATATTTGTTGTGGTGTTAGTGGTATTATGTAGCACCAATTATATGTCATATTCACATCAGGAGAAACTACCGTGCTTATAGCAGTCTGCCTTAATATCGCAACCACGTGACTATTCATTCAGTATATCGACAAACAAAATATAGTTGTTTTTTTACCGAATAGAAAAAGATAGCAGTACATAGCCCACAGTTATGATGTCAAAGACCTTTTCTTATACTCTGCTGCTGTTTCGGTTTCGTGTTAACTGTCCCCGGTTACGTTGTAAAAACGTGGCTTCATTTCCTGCTGGCAACATTTGATAATGAGCATATAATGCTGCTGCGTCCTATTCTGATTTTGAGGTCTTGGGTTGTAACTTATATTGTTAGCTTATAGAGCGCTTAGGGCCTGCCCATTGATTACCATTGGTTGGTTTAATTGTCACTCATTTGCTTGCTTCTTATTCCAGTGGAATAGGAAACCCTTGGGGACGGGCTGGCAAGGGGGGGGGGGGGGGGCTGCAAACGATGTCGAGGGTGCCCCTGATAATACCTAACACTTGAGCCGACAAGCTGAGGGGGGTCCCCCTTTATGTATAGAATACCCCCTACCGCGGGTGCTGCAGGGATGTCCATTACTCCCCTGTCTTATTCCTCAACTTCCTTGGGCTTTTAATCAATTTCAATTTCAATTTCAATTGATCTTTATTTCGGCACTACATGGCCATAAAAGATTTACACGGCATACACATTTCATTAGTAAAATACATATTAAATCCCAATTTTTAAAACAACTGATAGTTAATGCTTATAAAATCGATACAGGTTTAAAAAAAACAAGTATGGAACATGGTAGCATACCTAGCTTTTGAGCATTAGGACACAGAGCTGAAAAGATTACCATAATAATACATACATTCAAACCACTAAACAAATAAAACCAAGTAAACAAGTGGTATACGATTTTTGTCCTTCTAGCTTTTGGGCTTTTAATTATTCTCTGGCGTTTATCCCTTCCATGGAGCATGGGCCTGTTTTTTGTGTCCTTCCACTGCTTATTTTGAGGTACACCTTTTTCTTTTTCGTTAAGCACTCTGAGTGCAGGTGTTTTCCAGCTGTCTCCCGCATGTGCTTTGTATTCCTCTTTCGCGCCCTTGTGTTTCTCCCTCTCTCAGTTGCAATTCTTGCCTCGTCCCCGTCTGCCAATCTTCTGTTGCAGTTCTTGCTTCCTCACACTTCCTTCGTTGTCCGTGTTCTTCCTCATCCCCACCTTCTCTCCCTCTGCTGTCTGTTTGCTTTTGCTTCCCCATCCCCACTTGCCCACCTTCCATTGTCCATGTGCTTCCTCATCCCACCCACCCTCTGCTGACGGTGTGCTTTTTCATCCCCATCGTCCCACCCTGCATTGCCTGTGTGCCTCCTCATCCCACGTTCCGTTGTCCATGTGCTTACCACAGCAGGCACCCACCCACCAGCCCTCGATTGCCTGTCTGCTTCACAGAAAATCACATTTTGCACAATTTTGTATTTACTAATCCATCTTGGATTGCTAAATAAAAAGAGAAAATATTTGCTATATTTTTTAGGAGCAAACTTGTGTTGACATGCGTTTGCGAAATGACACCGTGTTTTAAATTTAAAAAAATATATTTTTAGCGTGCTGCTGTACAGCATGGCTAAAAATCATTGCCAAGCCAATAGGTCTCATAGGGAAAACCTATTGCCTTTGCCGGTTTGGCCTATGACCATTTAAAGAATGAGAAAAGTTGGGCCTGTCTCTAATTGGATTCTACAGTACAACAAGCATTTACAATGCAACAGTCTCGCCTTTGCAAACGTTAGAGCTATTGGCATTGTAAATGACAACAATTTTATTTATGTGTTGGTTTTGAAAACAGATAAATAAATGGCATTGTTATTTACAATGCCTATAGCTTAATCTTGCAAATGCGAGAATGTATTGTGCACGGAGAGGGACAGTAAGGTGGCATTTGCGCTGAGAGGGGCAGTGAGGAAGTATTGTGTGTTGAGGGGGGCAGTGAAGGAGGTATTATGCGTTGAGGGTTCAGTGAGGAGGTATGGTGCACTGAGGGGGCAGTGAGGAGGTATTGTGCGTTGAGGGGGCAGTAAGGAGGTATTGCACACTGAGGGGGGCAGTGAGGAGGTGCGGTGCCAGCACCTTTAAATCACAAAACTCTAAAGAAAGTTAATATTACTTGTGTTACCCAAAAGAGGCATCGCTGCTTGACCTGCTAACAATACCAGCACTGGAGTGCTCTTTCACCTTCCACCACTGCTGCGGATTCACATTACGTTCCTGCTTACCTAGTTTGTTGTCTCACCAGCTTAAGAAATGGGAACGCCTTTCTCCGCAGGCCATGATCAGCGGTCCTCAGCTGTCCTCGCACCTCATGATATGCTGGGGTGCTGTGTGGTAGGTGCGCTGCGGCGCAGTAGCTTCAGTGTGTGATCTTAGGCAGCTCTTGCTGCGCCGCAGCTCCCAGTAAGGCACCTGACAGAATCGTCTCCCCCCCCCCCCCCCCAGAGGTACTCACCCGGCTGGACACCAGAGGCAGCAGCAGGACGAGCCCCCACATCTCGCGGGGCCAGGGGTGCATGTTGTGGTTGCGGGGGTACTGCGTGCACTCCTAGAGTGCGTGGCTGACTCCTGTGACTCGAAAAGATTCTTGGTGCGCAGATATAGGGGCACAAGCACCCTCACACATCCTGCACCCTCAAAGTACCACCGAATTCTTAAAACTATGCATTGAGATGGCTCAGTGGTTACACATCTTCTGTTAACTTTTGTGCACATTCGCCAAAAGGGCAAACACGTTTTTTATATCTTAATCAACTTGTTCTGTCATAGCTTTTGCTAAACTTTATTGTTGGGGAAGCTGTCCGCCCCAGTAAATTTAGAGAAAAAAAAAATGGCTAAATGCAAAATTTGCTTAAAAAAGCACACATTGTTGTAATAGTCCACGGCACTGAAGGGAACTACTTTGTTTGCGGATGTGCTCCTTGTAAAAGGGTGATGCCTTCACTCGCAATTATGTTAGCTGCATCTCTGCCCCCTGCTGTATGTTGCTGTGGGCAGAAGTAAAATGTGTTTGACCCAATAAGAGTTCGATATATATAAATATATATATATATATATATATATATATATATATATATATATATATATATATATATATATATATATATATATATATATATATATATATATATTATTTTTTTGTAAAAGCAAAAGGTTTCAGCTACGGCTAGACAAATAAACACCCACACCTACCATGCATGCCTATGCATGAAGAACTTTTAAGAGCAAGGTGGAATGCTTAGGAGACATATAAATAAAAGGGGACAATAATTATTAGCAACACAACTTCTTTCAACACGCGAAACCTTAGGTGCATGTCGCGTTTACATCACTAATGCACACAAACTTCTTTCCCCCTGAAAAGTCAATCATGCTTCCCAAAGCAGGGGTGCGGAGCCTTTTGGGTGCAGTAGGAGGTTGGGCATGAAGGCATTCAGTTTACTAATGCTTTGGATAAATTCTGGTTATAGCTTTTAATAGGATAATCCTGTCCTTTAAGGACAGAACGGGAACAACGCGGCTTATCTCTGGGTTCGTGATCTTTCACTGGGGCGGGAGGTAATGAATTCACCATCACCCACAAACGAGAGGGGTGTTGATGCAGAAACTAGGGGTAGGCAAACACTTGCAAACTGTATTTAAATGCTAAAATGGACAAGAATATAAACAAGACAATTTTTACTCTGGCTGCTGGCACGTTTAGGTGCAGGAGAAATAACCGTATAAACTACTCCCAGAGAGGAAGTGGTACAATTCGTTTGGCAAATGCATGCACTCAATAAACCCCGAGATGGGAAGCAGAACGTGGGAACTTTGCTGGGATAGATCTAAAAGGCTAATAGACAAGAATTGCACTGCAAGTGAAAGAAGCGAATTCCCACTGGGTGTACCGTCATCTGCATGCCCACAAGCAACCAGCGAAGCAATAGCATAAAGGAGTAGGGAAATCCAAGTGTTTACAGCACCGGAGCAAATTACTGGCCCCCAGCGCCGGGACACCTCGCATGAGGTAGCTTCGCTTCGTGCTTTACAAATGCTGAATATTATTATTACTAAGTGTCCAAAATACTACCAACATAGTGCATGCGATCGGGGAAAATGTCAAAGTGAGAGATATTCGATCAATGTTTCTGAATAAGAGTACAAGTAAGGTTAAAATGACACCTACTGATTTACTATAACAATTACTGTTTTCAAAAGATTTGAGTGTGCAGTGTAGCATTAAATAAAAATAACCAGACTAAAAATAGGAAAAAAAAGTACAAAGTATGAGAAACCAATACTTTACTCGCAGTCATAAAAACACTTGGTGGCTTTATAAAACAAGTCAAAGAAAAGTTTCAAATATGAGTTTGTGAACCCAATATCACACACCCTGGCATGCTAACCTATAAAAAAAACATTCAGGAAACGGAGACATGTTACATTATTCTAAGGCAGAGCATCAAACAAAACTTCACGAATACTGCCAAACTGGAGCCTGACAACTGCTGTTATGGAGTCTAACCTGCTAAATGTGGAAGTGAAGGCTCAGGTGTTTATAGACGTAGGGGGCGGGGTGCAACAATATTTTGGTGTGCTTCTATTTGTAGAACAATGCAGCCAGGCTAGCTAGAGGGAATGATCTAAAAGCGAGTCCGCGCCTCAGAATGAGACACGGACAGTGATTGCAGTAGGGGGCAAAAACAAGGTAGGCGAGCGCGTGCTGTCAAGTTGCTGCGCTGTACCTTTAAAAACCTAAGGTGTGCAAGGGGAAACAACTGCATGCCGCCTGGACTCCCGCGGAGCAGTGCGCAAACCTCTGCTTATCTTGGTTGGCATTCTCTGTGTGTACACACTACCTGCACGGATGCTGACCTCCCCCCCACACCCCTCCCCTCCGTCCCGTGTGCCCGGGCTATGGTTACTACATGCGGATCGTCCTTCCCTCACAGTGATCATCGGTTTCTTAATCAGTAGCAGCACCGAAACTGTCTGCTCACCCACCACCCGAGGGGACTCCGGGGCCTTGTGCTACAAACACAGGCAGACCCGGAGATGCCACCCCGTATCACAGGTCCAGTTCGCACTTAACTCCCAGGCCCCAGGAACAGCCCAGTTCCGTCCGTCCCAGGAAGAGGATCGTGTATCATAAACCCTTTGAGAATCTCGAAAAGCTGCAACTCGCCGTCGCCCTGTTGCGCTCAATGCTCACCTGCAGAATGCGACAGCCCGTCGGACTGCGAGATCGCAAGGAGCTTTTTTTTCGTGGGACCGTGGAGTAGCCATAGTTCAAAGGACTGTGGGAAAATAAAGCTTGTGGTACACATTGTGGAAATCAAGTGACAACACGAGGGGTAGCACAACATGTAGCCTGCGGACGGTTATTGTAACAGCACCAGATGGAGTCGTGCCATGACACAGCCTTTTGTCTCTAAGCCCCGGCCTTTTCAGACTGGGCGCCTGGACATAAAAGGTTCCTTATCTTCTTTATGGGGCCATCTGGACCCATAAAGAAGATAAGAAACCTTTTACTTCAGCAGTAAGTCAAGGAACCCAATCTGAAAAGGACGGGGCTTAAAGAGAAAGAAGAACGTCACTAGGACCTCTTCTCCAATGGGTGGCCTCCGTTTAGGAGACCAGCCAATGGAGAAGAGGGGCGGGGCTTAACCTCACTAGTGATATTCTCTCTATCTCATTAAATCTCGCGAGCGAGACTGCGCAAGCGCAGCCATCGTAGGCTGAGACCTAAAAAGCAGAGTTGAATAGGTGAGGCCAGGGTCGGATTGGGAAGGCGGGCCGTCGGTCATTGGCCTATGGGCCGGTGCTTCAGGGGCACCTGTGGACCGTTTTTATTTGGTCCTCTGTAAACTGGCCCAATAAATGTATTGTCTTCCCCAGTCACTGTCAGGCCTCCGTAATGTGGCACCAGCATTGCATGCACTCTCATGACCAGCTGTAAATTGAGGCTGGGGGCCTGGTGTTGCTCTGGCCTTTAGGGCATTCTCGCCTCGGCCCCTGCCTCTTGGGGCCTGCCTGCCCAGAAACAGTGTCATCCCCTGCCGGGCCATGATCTTCAGGTTATGGGGAGGGTGTGAATATTCAGGGACATCCATGGGGGGACGAGGAAGGAGGTGATTTTGTGGCCATAGTGCCATTCTCCCCTCAGGCTATGGTGGGCTGGGAGGGGCTAGGAGAGGTGGCCAGGTGTTATCACCTCTACCCTAGTGTCTTTTAGGCCTTGTTGGGAGTGCTGGGCTTAAATAGTTGGATATTGCATTCAGGTCAATACTGAAGCGCTGCACAAAGCGTGTGCCTACAAAAGAACAGAAAGCACTGAGTGGAACAATGTCAATGCTGTAAACGAACATCTCCAACAAGACTTAAATGAACAATACAGTGTAGGTAGATGTCAGCGAGGCATAAAGTAAGTGCACTCATGTGGCACAACTAGATGGGCTCCTGACTGGAGGTAACTGAGTAAAGCCGAATTAAGCCGAGTATTATATTATGAACTGAACGTCACCTGTAAACCGTGAGCAAAAAGAAAAGCTTGGTAGATCTAATTATCAGAGGCTGCTAGGCTGTCAGACAGAAAATATGTTATGCAGCCATAGAAAGGATTCCCCGAACCAGTGTGTCTCTAGAAGCTTTAAAATATTGAATTTAGCAAATCTAAAAATTAAAAAAACATAGTCTAATGAGACTAACTAGATGGTGATCCATGAAATGAATGATCCGGGAACGTGGGCCACTATTTTAGTGAGTGCCCTGGCCGAATTGTGATCCCAATCCGACCCTTGGTGAGCCACATATACCAGCATTTGTACATGTGAACATTTATACGTGACTGCCTTCAAAACAACACAGTGCCCTTATTGGAAGCTGGAACCTGCATATACCTCATTGCTTACAAGGTCTTCCATTGACAGATTAAATTTCTCTATGAGCGAACAACAAAGTCCTTCAGTGTTAAGTTGGTAAACTCTGACTATAGACTGACTGTGCCTGTTCTCTTTGTTGCCAGATATCCAATGGAGAACTTTGTCAAGTGTAATATACTTCACTCAAGCAGAAATTGTTACCATTTCGTGTATGACACTGCCAAGCTTGCATCCAAAGTTAAATGGATAGGTACCTTTGTTAGTTTATGTCACTTTGTTTTTCGACTACATGTTTGAATACATTGAGAATTTCACAATGTGAATGAAATCCACAGTATGCCTACTTGAATCATTAGTTCACACTCTGCAGCTCTGGGCAATAGCTTGCTTAATCTCCACGACGGCCCCTCGCGGCGGGATGCCTGGCTTTCACCCTGCGGATGCCCTGTTGGGTTATCTCGCAGGGGAATACCAGGACGGGTTCCCTAAGCAAGCGCCGAGATGCCTCCGGGTAGTCGTGCGCTATATAAGCACGTAATTTACATTTACATTTTTCATGTTTGGGTCTCTCGTCTCTCTGAGGTTCCCGTTACATTTTGTTTTCAAATGAGCACCCCTCACTATTGGTTTAGGGAACATCTTACAGAAAATATACCCATACATCCCACAATGCCTAGCGCACTATAAGGGCATTTTAATGGCCGAAGTAAGAGATGCAAATATTGATAATCTTTCAGCCTCAGGTAATCAGAAGAGACGTTTCATCTGGTTGCAAATATCCAGTTCTTTCAAGATAATCAGTGACTTATTGGTATAAAAAATAACTTGTATTTTCTGTTGTTTGCTAAGAGGAGTCGTTCATAAGCATGTGAGACATTAATGTTAAGATCATTGTTGTGGAAATGTTACTAAACCGCTTTTAAGGATTTCTGCAGACAATTGATATTCCACTCCAGAGGAAGAAAAACCTAGAATTTTGTACACATATGACCTTCTTTCTTTTATTACAGGGGTTCCAGTGTCCCGGAAAACGACAGACTTGCCTCAATAGCAGCTGAGTTGCAATTTAGGTCCTTGAGCCGACACTCCAGTCCAACTGAGGAACGAGAAGGTAACATCCATTAATGTATACTAGTGGTTTTTACAGGACCTTCAGCGAAAGTTTGACATGGACACCAAATATCTCAACAGAGGCTCTCTTTTCTGAGCCCATACACTCACGTATTAATCTGTCTTCGCTTTCTCTCAATAGTATTTACTTTCTCTATTTACTTCTAATGTTATTTTTTGTTTATTTAAAATATAATGTTTTGATTAGTAAAACATTTTGCCTGTCATATCGACTCACTGGAGGAAGACTTTAGTGTAATTTGGTTTTTGATCTGAACTGGCATTCCAATATCTAGACTGTCTAAGTAGATGGGGCAGATTTGGGTAGTGAACATTATGGCCCAGCCGTTTTCAACATGCACATTTAGGTATGTGGATTCTAAAGTGATCTAACAGAAAACACATTCATATTTTACTAAAGCTGAAATTATATTTAGTAATAAAATGGCATTAGCCCATTCACAAACAATGTAAGCAGGCATATACTTTCTATCTATCCAAATCCTGTGCCACCTCCTGTCGCTGTCCAAGCAATAAGCCTGTCCCAGGTCCTCCTGACATCAAGATCAAACTCCTTTGTGCATCAGTTTAACAAGACACAAATCAATGGCATTTTAAGTTCTCATTTCATTGTCAATCTTTTTTGCTGTACCCACATGTCTTCCTTTATTTTATCACTAGCGGCCCGTCCCGACGTTGTCCGGGTATAAAAAAGCAACTTAGCAATGGTTGAATGATGGAAAGAAAAATGTATTTCAATGCTTCATGGTACACTACATTTCGTGTTTCATTAGAATCAGGATTTAGAATAAATTGGTTGTCGGCATTCCCGGACCTCGAGAGTGCGACATATAACTGGCCATGAGTGAAGCAGTGCTCTTGTAAGTCTATCCCAATTACTTTGTATGGTTGACCTTGTGATTTGTTAATGGTGGATGCAAAAGCAATGTTAATAGGGAATTGTAAGCGTTTAAATTGAAAAGGTAGATCTGTAGGGATCATGGGTATCCGGGGAATATGGGCTAACTGTCCTGCAGCAGGGCCAGTGAGAATAGTACTCTCTATTACATAAGGTGAAAGAGATTTAACTTGTAGCCGCGTACCATTGCAGAGATCTGGTGGCTGTAGGTTACGTAATAACATGATAAGAACACCTATTTTGATTTGGAGCGTATGAGGGGGAAGTCTGGAAGGGTTAAGTGAGTTGAGGAATTCTTGTGGATAATGGACGGCGTCTTGGTATCTAGTACAGTATCTATGGAATTATATAGTGTAGTTTCACCTGGGAATAATGATAGGATGTGTTCATTAATATGATGTACAGCAGAATTTCTTGCTGCAACTAGAGACCTTTCGCAAATCCATGTGTAATCTTTGCATAGAAGATGCTGAATGTCTGGGTAAACATGTTGCATGAGTTCATGTAAGGTACAGAGACGCTTACCTAAGTTATGTATGTTGATAATGCCATTTGTGTCAGGTATTTCTCCATTACCCACTTGTAGTAGACGATCGGCAAATAGTGTATCTCCACCTCCTAAATGTGTTCTCATGTTAGTGCGCAAGGTAATTAATTCAACAGAGTTCCATAGGTGCGATGCTTTTAAGCATGCTTTTAGTATATCAGCCCGCGTGCCTCTAGGCACCACAGGAAGTGTTTGCCCAAAGTCACCAGCAAACACGAAAGTAACCCCTCCCATGATGTGAGAAGAATTTCTAATGTCTTGGAGAGTTCTGTCAACTGCTTCTATATGTGAGCGGTGTGTCATAGTACATTCGTCCCACATGATAAGAGATACATTTTGAAGGAGTGTACCCAAAGGTCCGTTTTTACGAATAGAGCATATAGAATCCTTTTTTAAGAGAAACTGTTAAAGGAAGTTTAAAAGTTGAATGTGCAGTTTTCCCAGTAGTTAGCAAAGTCGCAGCTATTCCAGAAGAAGCTACAGCTAGAGCCAATTTCCCAGAAGATCTAACTTTGGCTAGTATGAGGTTGATTAGGTAAGTTTTTCCAGTGCCACCCGGTGCGTCTAAGAAAAATAACTTGCCTTAGTTATTGTCAACACTATCAACTACGGTGTTATAAGCAAGTAGTTGATCGGGAACTAAGTTTGGTAAGTGTTGAGCAAGGTAGTTATGTAGGTTAGGAATATTGTGTGCGATAGCTATATTGTGGTATCCAGTCTGGTTACTCCTGACTGGCGTTGGCAGGCAGAAATCTTGCAAGGACTTTTCGCTTAATAAATACAGTGAGTCTTCAATTTCTATAAGTCCTTGGTTTAGGATGTCATTGTTGATTTGCATACAGTTATTATGAGAGTGCAGACGCATACGGTGTAGTATATCTTGACATAGTTCCTCTTGAAATTTTTCCAATAAAACAATTGGATCAGATGGTTGGAAAAACAGCAAAATGGTTACAAACAATTCCCGTAGTTTTGATGGTGAATCACAAAGTGCGGCATCAGCTAATGTATGCTCGCAATGTTCGTCTTCTTCAATAAGACCTAGTTGTTTACAGGCTGCATGATAGGTTGGCATTATTAGGCCGTTAACAGTCAAAAGACTGGCAAAATCAGTAGGGCCACGAACATGTTGCAAAAGAATCCTTAAATGGAAACATTCAGACTGGTTAGGGTGAATACTGTACATCCTACCAAGAGCAGAATCTTTCCTAACTCCAGGGTGACCTACTACCTCCTGGACGCGTTTCCGACGTGTAAAGGTGGAATGAGCCCAAGTGTAGTACTGCGGAACCTCGTGGTATAGTAAGGTTTTTGCAAAATCGTCAGACACACGTAATTTGAAGAATGCGGTAAGGGTTGTTGCAGGGGGGGTTGCTGCAATGTGTCTAATGTTAGCTTCTGTAAAATATACTCTTTGTCCATTAGGTAGGTGAACGGCCAAATGTGTGACAGTCGGATGCCTTTCATGAATGTGAAACTCCAGTAGCCTCAACACGGCTTCGGAAGTGCTAATATACCGGCCATTAACATATGTTTCAATTTCATTGTGTTGGCAAAGTGGGTTGTATTGGAAGGCGGATCTTATTGTGTGTTGCAAGCGAGGATGATGTTGTATATGGAAATGCGGCTGTTGCTGGTGACAAAGTACTGGCGTCTCAGTAATAGTGCGTGCAACATTGATGTGTTGTGTGTTGTGCACATCAAGCAAATTGTCAGGTATGTCTGTTACCAGGTATTGTGAGTGAGGCTCAGCATCACTTGAAGATGTGAGGTGTGCATTCTTGAAAGCAAGCCTGTGAGAACGCCGCAGAGTTGGTTTACTGCAAACAGCAGACGTAGAAGGTGCAGTAATGTGATCTACTCATAGGCCATTGTTGTTTTGGCTTTTGTGTAAGCGTGGTATTTTTTGTGCCCGGCTTTTTGATGTTGTCCTGGATAGTTGTGACTTCCTCTTTACCATCTTTGGTATTTTCCCAGAGTAGTATAGTAAAAGCGAAATAGAAAGAGTTCAAAGCAGGTATTTTGTCTTCCAGTTTGTGAGTAAGTGAGCCAAAAGAGTATGAATCGAGGCATAAAGTTGCACAATGGTCATACTCCCATTTTCACACATTGTGGGTATTGTTGAGCCACATGTAATTAGTAATAGTCACAGCATAGTACTTGTGGCAGTTGTTCTGAGTAGCATTGCGACCCAATTAAGATAGTGTCAATTGTCTCCCCCTCTGTGTCCAAATAATACCCCTGGTAAGTGGGTTCCTGTGTGCCTCCTGAAGCCTAAGTTGCGGTGAACTGAGTATGTTCAGAACTGGCAGAAAGGATAATGAGCCCACAAAGTATTATAGTTGCAGCAGGTGCTGTACCTAACCCTGTACGGTTAGTACTTTAGAAGAGCAACACGCAGTGTTTATGAAAAGAAGATAAAGCTTTGAACCTGTGTCGTTGTTCGGTCTCCACACGCTAATGCTGCTTGTTTCTTGCAGCTGCAGAACATGTGCCTGTGCTTGCAAAGGCAGTGACCGTAATTGCGACAGCGAGCTGTGCCTCTGCACCAGCTGATGATTCAGCAGGTGTGTTGTCCGTCTGGTCGCTTGTGCTCCCAGTGGGCAAACTCTGACCCTCAACGCAGCGCATGTGCTACATGTGTCCTGCAACGCGATGGTGTGCTTGTCCCAATATCGCCAGTTAAAGGTGTGATTTTGGCCACACGCTGAAGATGAGTCCGGAATACAGGTTGTGTGGAATCTCAGAGTAATGTTCGCCTCAATGCCCCGTGTCAGCTAAGGTGAGCGTGTGTTTGCCCGCTCCCTTTTGGATATAGTGCTACCGACCTGACACACCCTGTATTATCCGCGGTAGAAGCCAACAGTTAGCTCATGCCCCTGTGCTGTCCAGGCTTCCAGGAATAGGCAGTGCGCCTCAGTTGGTTCACGCTGGCCCGAAAGTGCGCATGGTGCAGAAACCCGCTCCCCGAAATCCAGCGCAGTGCAGATATCCGCGACGGCGTCTATTACCATGCAGCTGAAGGCTAATGTCAAGCACACGTCCACCCATGCAGAGCACACCTCCTGAAAGCATTAGCATGCAGCTTAAGGCTAATCTCAAGCACACTCCCACCCAAGCAGAGCACACCTCCTGAAAGCTGAACGCTACTACCATGCAGTTGAACGTTAAGCTGAAGCTGTGATATCTACGGCGTCTATTACGCAGAACACACCTCCTGAAGGCTGAAGTCTATTACCATGCAGTTGAACGTTAACCTCAAGCTGCTGCAGTCGCAGAATCTAACGCTACTTTCAGGCCGCTGGCAGAATCCAACGCTATTCTCAGGCCACTGACATGACAATGCAGAACGCACAGAACGCACACGGCCACCCTCACAAAAGGCACACGCCCACCTCAGATCTGGCTCAGCTAAAGGCTAATCTCAAGCACATGCCCACCCACGCTGAGCACACCTCCTGACGCCCACTGACGCAGAGCTCACCTCCTGAATGAGAAACGCTATTACCATGCAGTTGAACGCTAATCTCAAGCTGCTGCCGTCTCAGAATGGAACGCTACTCTCAAGCCGCTGTCAGAATCGAACGCTATTCTCAGGGCGCTGACGTGACAATGCAGACCGCACATAACGGACAAACGCACAGAATCGAACGCTACTCTCAGGCCGCTGTCAGATTCGAACGCTATTCTCTCGTGCGCTATTCTCAGGCCGCTGACGTGACAATGCAGAACGTACAGAACGCACACGCCCACCCTCACAGAAGGCACACACCCACCTCAGATCTGGCGCTACTTCCAAGGGACTACTTTGTTACAGAACGTGCTTTGTCCCTTCTAATGTATATATTGCGCTGGTGTGTAGCCTATGTCCGTCTGCATTGCCTGACTTTTCCAATGCTGCATGCAGTGTTCAGGTCGGCGCTGTGGTTCCGGAGCTTACCTGCCTCAAAGTTCCAAGCTATCTCTTTATATTATTAGTATGGATGACTACTAACAGTTTAGATCAGTACTTCTTATTTGATTATGCCTGCACTTCAGTACACACAGAGTAGGAAAGACAGTGGGTCAGACTCAAACCTTGCTGCTGGTTGCGACACTAGGAGATGGTGAGACAGCGACACCTGTAAATGTATGGCTTGGAAATACATAATGACTGGTTACTTACCGGTAATATTCTTTACTCCGTGTCGTAGACCTCCCCATCCAAGTCATTACCATATGAGCAATAGCTCCTCCCCAGAACTCCCAAGCAAAAACTCCTTAGTCCATCCCTACCATGAGCGAACAAGTAGCACACAAGGATGACAGCAACGGAGGAGAGATAAACATGGAACGTGGAGTCTGAGGAGAAGTACACAAGAGAGAGACAACGAGTGTTGACTGATTGGCATTTGGGGGAGCACATGAGAGAGAGAGAGAGAGAGAGAGAGAGAGAGAGAGAGAGCTGGAAAACACATGCAGTGTCATGGCATTCTTAATCAAAAAGAAAAAAAGCAGTGCCTTAAAAGTGTGCAGTGGAAGGACACAAGTCGCCCAAATCAGTGAGATGGAAAAGAATCTATGCCCCAGGGAAGGGGCAAACACAAGATTGACAAAGATAGCCATCAAAGAAGAAGCAAGCAAATGCTAGTCACAAAAAAGCCAACCAATGGTAAGCAATAGGCCGGCTAAAAGCCCACTGTGAAAGCATATACTGTGTGTGTTTTTGTATTATGTATATATGTGTGTATGTCTGTGTGCGCACACGCACACACACATATATTGCTATATATGTCCCCCTGTATTTTTGCACCCTCTGCTCCTGCATGGAAAGAAATGCACAACATTGTGAATTTCTTTCTGTGCAGGAATGCACTGTGGCAGTCTCATGGCGGTACATGTCTAAGGCAGGGGTGACTCCTCCACTAGGGCGGAGGGGAGTTGCCCCTCTGCTTTTTCGCAGTGCGAGAAGCAGGAACGTAAAATAGTAATAACTTTCAGTTATTACCATTTTATGTTTGGTGGTGGGCGGGTGGTCGGTGCTACTCTGTGAGCAGGGCAGGACAAGAGTGATGTGCCCACTCCTGAGTGCGCAAAGACTATTTAGTCGGCCCTCTGGGGTTTCCCAAACCAGCCATGCACACTCTGCCCTTCTCCATGCAGGCTGCAATGCAGCCTGCATGGAGAACATGACCTTCCCATAAGCCCCTGGCTGGGTGGCGTCCTGACCAATCGTGATTCAATCGATCAATCAGCGGTTTATAGAGCGCGCACTCAAACGTGAGTGTCTCAATGCACGGGGGACAGGTCTTGAGGTCCTTCCTGAACGTGTGGAGGGTTTGGGCGCGTCTGATGTTGACCGGGAGCTCGTTCCAGGTTCTGGCTGCGATGTAGGAGAAAGCTCTTCCGCCGGCTCTGCGGATGCAGGGGACCTCTGCCAGGGCGAGGTCGGCGGAGTGGAGGTGTCTCTTGGGTACGTGGAAGCATACTCGGTCATTGAGGTATTTGGGTCCGAAGTTGTTGAGGGATTTGTAGGCGTGGATAAGAAGTTTGAAGGTGACCCTCTTCTTGACAGGGAGCCAGTGGAGGCTTTGTCGGTTTTGGGTCATATGCTTGTGTAACGGTGTCCCTCGGACGAGCATAGCTGCGGCGTTCGGGATAGTTTGGAGCTTGCGTATAAGAGTTTTGTTGATTCCGGCGTAGAGAGCATTGCCGTAGTCTACTATGCTGGTAATGAGAGCATGAGTGACGGTTTTTCTGCAGTCAGGGAGGGGATCCATTTGAAGGTCTTACAGAGCATGCGGAGGCAGTTTAAACTGGTGGAGGCGGCGACGTTGATCTGGCTGTTCATGGAGAGGGAGGAGTCGATGATTATGCAGAGGTTCCGAGCGTGGTCAGTCGGGTGGGTGGGCTCCCGAGGGCGGGGGGCCACCAGGTGCTGTCCCAGGCAGAGGTGCTGGGCCCGAGGATGAGGACCTCGGTCTTCTCGGAGTTGAGCTTTAGGCAGCTGTCCTTCATCCAGGCTGTCACGTTCTTCATTCCTTCCTGGAAGCCGAGTTTGATGTCTTTGGGATTCTTCGTTAGTGAGAGGATGAGCTGAGTGTCGTCGGCGTAGGATACGATGCAGTCTGACGATGGCGACGATGGGGGCCATGTAGATGTTGAAGAGCGTCGGGCTTAGTGACGATCTTTGGGGAACTCCGCAGATGATGTCATAAGTGATTGGCTTAGGGGATGGAGCCTGGCTGCCTCCTTTCTGTTCCTGGCTGGTTGCTTCCTGTTCCTGCCAGAGGAGGACGCGGGACCCGGCCGGCGAAAAGGTGCGTTTTTAAAAATATTAAATTAACCCCCTCCTCCCCGTGCGACCGCCCATCCCCGACATGATTGGTCTAATGCACACCTATGTGCCTTAAATACCCACTGCCGTGGGACTGCCGCTGCAGGACCGCCCGACTTGGATTCCAATCGGAATACGGCAGGTGGTCAGACTATGGATTTGGTGGTCTCACAGTAGGGCGTTGGCATGGCGGCCCGCTGCGAGACCGCCAACCTCCTAATCAGACCCTCTGTATGTTGTATGTAGAATCTTTGCTCTGTTACAAACTTTTCTACAGAGCCTAAATCTTGTGTGGAACATGCTGAACACAAGTTGTCAAGTAACTATAACTCTTAATCAAAGGTGACTGTAACTCGTGCCTCCACCATGCTTAGTTTTCTCATGAATTATATGTTACTTGAGATAACTATATCTATAACTGGTGAATGTCTGTGTTTTTGTTTTTTTGTTCAAAGAGTTACGTGGTCACTGACAATTTCACCAACTATAAAGATACTTTAACCTTTGTTGTATTTCAGTGAAGAATGTGTAATTATATATTGCACAGTGATCGTTGCCACTGTGTAGATCTAGTCAGGACCTGGTTTCTGTAGGAAATTGACTTTTTGTTTGCTCACAATTTTTGCACCGTTGGACAAACCTTCTTCATGAATTTTTGCAAAAAAGGTTTTATTCACTTCAGTCGCTTCCTGCAGAGTTTTGGGTTGATCTGTCAAGTGGGGACTGAGAAAGCCAGGGATGTCCCAAAGACGTTTTCCCAATGTAATTTTCCATAGGATCTTGAAACAAAGCTACAGGCAAAACCACTGAACAGAATTCACTAATTTTGGCAGAAAACTAGGTCTTAATACCAGAAAGCTTGCATTTGTGAATTGTTGTAAATCTGTTTGCAGTTTTTGAGTAAGGAAGAGGTGTGGCGCCTCAGCTAGGGCGACTGACTCCGGAAGCTGGGGATCACAGTTCGATCCCTGGCACCGGTGGCAGATTAGTCCAGCACCATGTGACTCTGGGCAATAGCTTGCTTAATCTTCCCGACTGCCCCCAGCGCCTAGAGACCCTAACGGGTGATTGTGCGCTTTACAAATGTGGATTATTATTATTATTAGTAATTGAAGTTCAACATGTGTAGCTATCTAGCAGCGCAGTACTACAGTGGTGCTTCAAGTTCAAAACAAGCAATCAGATTGGCTGGCCACAATAAGTTCCGACTTCCATTTTATGACTCGGAGGGGGGAAAGGTGGTTGGTCACTGTGTCATCAAAAAAGCAAAAATAATCAATACATTTGCAGGATAGGGGGGTATGCTGACCGCTGTCTCTTGTGGGTCAGTCCCAGAGTACACCCCTTAGGGTCAAATTAAAATGTTCTATTTATCCATTACGTGACAGTACTGTGATTGTACAGCGGCGCTCAGAATGGTCCCCTGTGTAATTTTGTGGCAGTAGTGTGGTATCACGTGATGCAGAAGAAAGTGGGGGGCAGGGCTTGGGGTGCTGTAAGACGATGGATGTTGGCTAGCATCGTGGAACCTGTGCCCAACCCAACTCAGACGGCCATCCCCAGCTGCGAATGGCCTTTGACCATGTGTGGTGTGGGGTACCCGAGGGGTCAATATCCTTTATGCAGCCAACCCACCCCCTTTAATAGTTTTCTGATTCCGCAGGACTACTGCGGATCCAGAATGGGGCCCAGTGGTCATTCGGGACTTTCAGGAGGAAGTGTGTTATGCTGGCTCCCACAGAATCTCACAACCCCAACACCTCAAGAGCAAGGTGGCCAATTGGAAAAAAGGCCCTCAGCCAAAAAATGATTCTGTTATTTGATGTTGCATGCCAGTGGGGCTCCAGCAGACCAATTCTAGATAGACATACATTTTGAACTCTCATTTTTCTAAAATACTGAACAGATTTCCACCAAATCACATAAGCATTCTTCCTCTGTAAAGATTTAGCCTTCTGCCATATTTGGTGTAATTCCATTTAGCTGTTTTGGCGGTAACACTGTTAACAAAATCTCTACGGAAATGGCTTTAGAAATTTGTGTTTAGGGACAACCCCCTCCCCCCCCTCCTTTCTTAGCCTCCACTTGGGGCGATTCACCCCCAAAACTTTCCAAAAAGGAGCTGAGGTGGATTGACTGCAAGTTTTGTGAAAATACATCAAACAGCCCAAAGGTTATCAGCAGCCCAAACATATCTATTTTGTATGGTTACCTATTATAATACATATATACTTATCTGAATGGAACTTACCTGTGCGGTAAAGGCAAAGCGGGGTATAGGTAAGATACCATATTTTCCAATCCAGTTACAAGCCTACAGGAGTGGTGGTAGGCTAACTGGATCAGGGAGAATATGTCTGAAAGGAAGAAGTATTATCAGAAGGTATCATTCCCTCTAAATCTAATGTGTCTACTGATGTATCACATTAGATCTACACAGAAACCTGCTTTGCGTCTTTTGTGTTGATGTGAGCACCAGTTAGTCCATAATGAGAGTTGTTGTTTTTGAATAATCTTTTTCCTAGGAAGTCTAGCCTTAATGGAACTGAATGCTATATGTAATAAGTAGCACCCTTTGCCTGTCTCTATGTGTAGAAACTCTCGTTGTAAAGAGACTGCGTAAAGTATACATTTTGTCTTTAAATTTCTTCTTGATGCACAGAGAGGCACCCTGGTCGTTTGGGGGATCTAACCGAAGATAGCACTGCAAATCATTGTTGTTAATATTGAAACATATAAAACAGCACATATTAACATGCCACTCATAAACAAATACACTCATAAACATGATCTTTCTATGACAGAGTTTCTTGTGGCATCCACCGGGGAGATTTCTGTGGCCTTCAATTTCCTTAACTTCATCTCCTGTCATGACCAAGCCGTGTCCCCTTACCCCTTTATAAACACGCCCTTTCTTGCCACCTTAAACCTGCAAAGGACAAGGAGTGGCTCATCTCCCAACTGTTCTAATAGGAATATTCCCTAGCTTCTGTAGTTAGGTATGTAAAGCCATCTCGCTTGAAATAAAATACGCCTAGCTCAAACATTGCTTGGGGCACACCAGCTTGATGTAGGCCAGCTGGGATGGTCTGCTTCACCCCAGTATCTCCTCTCACTTAATTTCGTCTAGCTACAGCTTGATTTGGATTCAACTCACTCTGGCACATACTACTTCCGCCTGCTAAATAGAGCGGGCCACTCTTCTCACCTGCTGTCACGTTCAAATGTACTTACCTGCATCTTATAAGCATTGTATCTGTGCTGCAAAAGCAGTGCATTTGCAGTTAAAGTCTTCTAGCAGCGGGCCACTGCAGCAGTTGAGGTGATAGTTTTTTTTTCATGAACTGTTAAATCTAGGTTCACTCTTGGAGCTTCTCTCCTGTTTTTTTTAAACCATTGGTATGAAAAGCACTTCTTTTTAAATATTCTCCTTACAGCTCAGCCCACCTATTCGTACCGTGAGCACGATCGCATTCTGTAGAAACTTGCACTAGCAAGTGCTGCTCCAGACCTGGGAGTGCTGGCTGCAAATCAGCAGAAGCTCCCGTCAGCAATGAAGTGCTTACAAAGATGTGCATCTTATCCTTGGAGCTCAGAAGCACCCAGCTCGTGTGGGTCTCGGCCATGACACTGTGCTACATTCTTGCTTTTGGTCATAAATAAAATATGTTAGAAATGTCAAATGCTTCAGCTCTTCATTTAAGGAAAACAATCACTTGTAAATTGTCTCTTATTGTTCCGTCAGAGCCCTCTTACCCCAAAGGAGATCCCATTGGTTCCAATCGAAGGAGTTGGGAGCTGCAGACGTTTATCAATCAGACCAGGGGTAAGAAAAAATGAAGTGCATCTTTTTTATATTAGCATTTATTATGAAGAACAACATATGAAGTGCACCTTTAAATTATATTTCGCTAGTAGACTGGATTCATTATGTTCTTTGAAGATCTACCGGTTCTTTTTTTATGACACTCTCACTTTGAAAATAAGATGCATTTACCTTTTTTGCTGATTGACGAGTAAGATCTCCAATTCTAAACGGGACTAAAGGGGAGTCTAGGTCTTAAGAGTTTGTATAAATGCAATATTTGTTCTATGAGTAAATTAAGCCTGATTGTTTAGCCAGGCTGTGTTCATCAGGTTTCTTTCATTGCTTTTAAATTTAGACTTATCCTTTTTAATTCAACTTCTCCATCCCCTATATTTGAGATCCTAGCTTCTTAACTATCACTCAGGTATAGTGGAGTGAAGCGACGGATGCTTGTGTTGTCCCATGTCCCTTTTGCCCTAACCTGGTGTATTCCTTGTACACCCCTCCCGACCCAACAAGGAAACTTCTACCTGAGACAGCCGAAGGTGTGCCACCATTGAGTGCCCTTTAACCTTGTAATTTCCTATAAACGTGACGGTGTTATATACTTGCAGTGCACGTTGTCCCTATTTCTAGTTCATGGTTCATTCCGGAGACAACATGGTTTAAGTAGTGTCATCCTTCACGAGCTGCCTGAGACGGACTCCACTGCAGACTTACCTCATTGCCCCAGAGACTGAAAACTTTATTGATGGATACTTTTAACTACAGCTCCTCAACGTGTACATCCTCTAGGCGCCAGACAGGATTCAAAAACGCAAACTCTAAGGGATTTGGTGAATACAAGAGGTAGCAGGAAGTAACTAGAACGCTGAATGGTGAGGAAAATAATCGGCGCATACAGCTCAGTTGAACGTCGCGTGTTTAGGCCGCACAGGTTTTAAACTCACAGCACACACGCTTTGGTACATTTGACCGTTCTGTCCACTAGGTGGTGATGTTCTCCCAGTAGTATTGAAGAGATTTGTGAACGAGATGATTTACCGGATTACATAAAATGAACAGTCTCGCGCACAGCACAGATTTTTAAGCGTCCACTAACTAAAATGCAACTTAAGTTATTGTTTCGATTTAAAAGCAAGCCACCTGAGAGTTCCTTAGATCTTGTACTCCTAAATTTGATATGAACATACGGTGGCGACTTAGCCATCAGTAGGGTAGTCGGTTTGTGCCTGAACGTGGATGAATATAATAACATCCCCATCTTCTGTTGCATTTGCTAAGTCTGTTCAAGGATGTATGTGACTTTTAAAGTTAAAGATTGTGGTGTGCTCGCTTCTTTGTCCACAGACACTGCATCGAAACACAGACCAATGGATGCTGTCCAGAAGTCAGTCCAACTCTTCGAGGAGGAGCGGTACCGAAACATGAGGAGTAAAAATATTATCGGTCAAGTCTGCAACACTCCCAAATCTTACGACAATGTTATGCATGTCGGACTCAGGAAAGTGACCTTCAAGTGGCAGAGGGGCAATAAAATTGGTAAGGATTTTCTAACTTTCCATTGCAGATATGTTCAGTGTCCACTTTCTGAGTGTATTTTGCGTTGATGTTGGGGGTCACCATACCCTGAAAATGTTTAAAGCTTCATCATGTTAACCCAAGAACATTTGATAAACTTTTGTGCCAGGGGGATATTTTGATGTATCCTTTACACGTGGGAGATGAAAGTACGTCGTCGCGTGTGATCTAGTCCATTTTAAAGAATCTTTAGTAGTTTTTCCAGGGCCTGTCTTTGAATTCAGGCATTATAATGTTGTGTTTATAAATTTTGTACGCATTACAGTCAGAGGAATAGTACTTGATTTTGTTTTTCTGTTTTGTTCCAAGACTCACTATCTAATATTACTTAAAGGCCAAAAAATGGGTAGATTACAAATATTGTCTCAATCTAGAATAGGGTTGTCCATTGCAGGTTTAAGACTGCCACTACAAAGGCACACCAATTCTGATTGCTTGAATACTGTTAAAGGGACTGGCCGAACCAGCACTTTGAATCAGCTAATCTAAATGGCTTCTTTTAGTATAATACGAATTGGTCTATTTATTTCCGCCATTTCAGTTAAAACAGCTGGGACAAACTGCACGTCCTCTGATCATTTTGTGTTCTCAACGGCAAGTTTTGCATGAATGGTTCCTGCAGCATGACACTGGGATTCTTTGTGTTGTAATGCAAAATGTCAGGCTATCATTTATGGCGGTATACCTGTCCCCGATGCAAAACCAGAGCCCAGACATGTTGGATCTGCTCACCTGTTCCCCTCCATATTCTGCACACCTCAAAATCGTGCATTTCAGTTGGTTAACAGCTTTTCATCAGTTCTAGTCTGGACTGTTTTGTCTGCTGTACCAACACAAAACCTGAATTAACAGTAAGTATTGAAAATAACACATTCATAACACGTTTTACCCAATGTAAAAAACAATGTTGTGATAGGCATGTTGTCTTTACTTCTATCCAATACTAATGCATTTAGTAGCCGGATGTTATTTAAAACCATGTAGCCACCCGAAGACGCGCTACGTGTGCAATTTAATTATATCGTAGTTCCGTCAAGTCTTTTTCTAGAAAGTAAAATTTTTGTAAACGAAAATAAGCTTGAAAATACCACTTCCTTGCTCTGCTATTTTTAGCATGGTAGGTTGTTCTGTTTAAATGCAGCTATTGTTGGTACTCTTTGGAAGCCAGTACACAGTAGGTACAATAACATTCAAAATAAAAAAAAACTATTTTGTCCTAAAATAACAAAATACATTTTGTGCATTTTAGCCTGTTAGTAAATAACTTTACTAAAATGTATATTTACCAAACGGTTATTTTTATTAACACTTCTAGTTTTTAATGGGTTTGAACATGTAGCTCCGACAAAGTTTCAATATTGTTCATAAACGTGCAGAAAATGCTTAAGTGGGTGTCGTAGCAAGCTCCTCTCCATCCCGCAGCCCTCAAATTTTATATCGCATAAGCTTGCTGAATATGTGATTCACTGTCTTGCAATGTAATATAGCTACATCTATGGCTATTTCATAGCAAAACAGTGACAGAGTTGTGTTTCGATGTTTTGTCACATTGCCTAGTAAAGGCACTAGAACAGATTGTAGGATTATAGATTTTGTAACTTATTTGACAGCTATAATGGGGACTTTCAAGCCATTTGTTGAAAAAGCTGAGCCTCCCCAGAACAGAAGTGTAGTGTTCCTATATCCAGCACCTTCCTTAACCAAGTTCATGTTCTACCTACAAATATTTCCAGGTGCAATACTCGATTCTGAAACTTTCCAATAGCTCCCTAGTGCCAACTTGTGGCCTCGCCTGGCGTAATGGCTCCAGGCCCTCTTTCGGATGTGGCGTCCTTGAGCCATAGAAGATACCACCTTGTGCCCTGATGTCATTTCCATTTTTTCTGCACCTTGGATCTGGGCCCTGACCCTCTCTCTTCTGTTTTTACCAATTTTCTCCTCTAATATTATTTTCGCAGTGTACTGTTAAGGTCATGTCCTCATTAAAGTCACGTACTTCAGGTGGTGTCATTCCTGCCTTAAACAGGTGTCAATCTCAGATTCCCCTGATGCCTGTCTTTGTTATCTGGGCCTCAAGCACAGCTCCACCTCCTGTGATAAGTGCGGCCTTGTGCACTCCCAAGGTGATCAAGAAGATGGAAGCCGCGTTCTTTATGGCTCATGCTCAAGGATTGTTCCCACTAGAGGTCTCCTGCCAGAGGTAAGTCATGTGAAAGGGAGCACTACAAGGAAAAATTCTCTAGCAAAAAACATCACAAATGTGATATGTCTGTCATCCCTTGGACGTTGCTTCTGTTCTAGGGATAGTTCAGAAAGTTTGCTGTCCCTGCCCTCAAATCCACCTTCTGTGTCCTCTTTGAAGCCTCTGCCGTTCTTGGAGAAATTAGGCCTATTTCCAGAGCATGTACTGACTTCACCATGTGGTGGCCTCTAATCCAGCTGTGCTGGCTCCATCTCCCTCTGATGTGCCTTCCTGCCCCAAGGAACCTTCAGACCCCTCAACTGAGGTTCAATCTGTGGTTCCTGCTTCAACACAGGGCTAACTATTCGGACCCACCCCCAAAGTTGCTTCAACATTAAGGACACCATCTGCTGCTCCACCACAGATCTCAGTTGCAATAGTGTCGGATGAAAGACTCAGTCTGTTATGGCAAAAAGCTGGAGGAAAAGTCAGGGACTCTGGTACGTGCCCATCAGTTTGGTTTGACTGTATGGATGCCCTCTTTTTTCCAATTCTGAAGGAAAAGTTAGTTGCATTTGTTAATAGTATTTCTAGTGGATACTATATCAACCTGCAAATTTCTCACCGCATGCCCTCCCCTGTCAAGAGGAAGGATCTTGTAGATTTTAGTATTACTATCCCAAGTTAGTTATATTGTTCACTCTGCCAATGTTCAATCATCTTGTCTCCTCCTCTTAGGGTGTGGAAATAATAGCAGGAACTGGTGTCAACAAGCAAGTTGGCTTCCTTTATGGCTCTGTCGTAGCTCATCCGATGAAAGTCCTTTAGATATCTCTGGAGCTACGCAATGCCTCCTGTCATACAGGGGAGCTATTGCAAAGTTTACAGATCCAGTATTTTGCTTGGGAGCATTCCCAAGATGAGGAATATGCAAGTAGATAGAGTAAAAATGAGTGACCAAGAGGTGTAAGGAAATTTCCTTCGCCGCACTTAACTTGTGTGCCTCAGACATCAGTTACAGGTTTTCCACCAACTGGTGACCACTGGAAACCATACCTTATTTTTTCAGTTGCTTTTGTATGAGTTCTTTTTTTGTCTATTCTATAATGACACAATAGCATGCATTTTTTATCATAGCTTCCTCAGACATACACCCCAACTGCAAGATTTGCAGACATTTTATTAGTTAGCTGTTTTGGGGAGGACCTTGCATGGCCTCAATCTGCTGGTTTGGCATTGGCACCCTTTCACTGCAGGGCCGCACTGCTCAAGAAGAACATTCACCTTTTGAGTCACTCTCACTGCGTAGCTTTCAGCAACATTTAGCTGGCAAAATATGATGGTTTTTGTGGTGCCAGAGACTTTTAAGCAGCTCAGGTGCCATGCCTCGAAGCATTTGCAGGGAGTCTCAGCCTCATCTCCAGTCTGATAAATATGCAGTCATTCCAAAGGTTACAAATTAATAGTTTTCTATCATGGATTTTAGAGTGAAAAGGAAGTGTGGCACACGGGAAAGAGCACGCCTTGTGCTTTCAGTCGCAGTCTCCCAGAAATTGTCCTCTAGCTGTATAAGCAGCTAGAAAATGGTGGTAGTGTTTTATTGCAGACTGAAGTAACAAACTTTCAAGATGCAGTTTAAACATCAGGTTCTCCCTCTGCATACCTAATTCAGACTGTAAAGGCCAATTTCACGCTTCTCGGCTCCCCACTCTTCACCTGGAGCGATACTCTGCAGAATTGCAAATGACACTAAAGAATGGTAGCCGTCTCAGCCCCTGATCAATTCAAGTTAACCATTCCCTTTTCACGTCCGGCAGACAGATTAAACTGGTTCATTTGGTGAAAGATACATGTACAGCTCTTCAAGCATGCTTTTCATCACTGTTTTGTCTGATGTTTGGAAACAATACATAATATACCAGGATATTTACTAAGCAATGGTGCTAAAAGAGTGATGGCAACAAAAGGCAGTTCCCGTGGTTTTTCTTACCAGGGCCCAAACCTAGTGTTGTCTAGAACACTGCAGATAGTTTCTTTTTTAGCATGCTAATCCTTCAATTCCTGATGTAGAGTCTCCCCGCTTGACTTGATTTTTCCTCAAGCTCGAGTGCCCATACTTGAATAGTAACCTAGGAGAAGCTTTTCCACACTTTCAACCAACTGTGCAGTAATTCCCAATACTGTTAAGACCAATGTCCTCACCATGCAGGGGTAAAACATCTTATCTCGGCTCTTACCTCCGAGTCATCTTGCTAAGTCCATAAGCTGAAACTCACTTATATTTTAAGAGGATAACAACTTATATGTGAAGTCTGGGAGCTGAAGTAGTTTCTCTCATTGGAGAGGTTTACCATGGACAATTTTGTGAAAATGCTGTTCTCACTTCAAACATGGCATTGTTTATGCCTACTTTTATTTCATCCTCTGAGGAGGCAATCTGTCCTTTTTTGTGGTATGCATTGTAGACAGTATTAACAAAGTAAAACCCTACATTTTTGGTTGGTTATTCTACCCACATTGACTGCCAAATATATCAGCATGGGCAACACAATTTTATCCATCGGAAATCTCTGCCTCCTTATGTGTGAAGAACAGGGTTATTTGGATCCAGTGCCTATAGTTTGCAGTGTCCAGCAAGCAGAATTGTTTGAACACACTCCGCACACTGGGGTCTGCCACCAGAGGCTTCAGAGCCACAGCACTTCATCAGCATGGTGAACCCAGAGCACCAGATGGCTGATGACCATGTTCAAAAATATAGTTCCATACACTCTCCTCTACAGGAAATAAATTTGGCAATTGAGAGTTACAAATATCCCAAGTTTTGTCTCTTAATAGTCCTAGGAGGGGAACATAAAGAGATCACTACCAGAACTAAATCCCTCATTTAAAAAACAAAAACCTTCATCTCTTTCCAATTCACTACTCTGTCTTATCCTATACCTCTTTCAGTATATCCTCTACCGCCACTCTGTGACTTATCTCAAACCTCATTGTACAGCTCTGCTATGATCTACCTACAACCCAATTTTTCCTCTATCCCTTCGTTGACTCATACCAAACCTTATTTTACTACTGTGATCTCACCTAATAATCCAATTTAGACTCTTCCCTCCTTTGACTTACCCGAAACCTCATTTTATTACTATGATCTCCTAAATAACACTTTCTAGACTCTTCCCTCCTCTAACCCTCCTTTATCGTATTCAGTCCAACTAACAGACTCACATGTCCACCACTCAAATTAACAAGGTTTATTTCCTTATACTAATCCACCTCAGGTTCTGGGGTAGCGTGCATCTTGCCAAAAAGGGATAATAAGTGCTATATAAATAAATACAATTCCAATATCTCCATAAAGACAAAATATACATTGAGAACATAATACTCTTGATATTCCCATAAGAATCAGTTGTCTGCCACAACATCTACCTTGTCATTAGCCATGTAGAAGGTGAAGGGGGAAATTGTTTCTGCAAACTTTAGAGACAGCTAATATGGCAGGCTTTGTCATGCTTCATACATAAAGGAGTTAACCACCAAGGTTTCCTGGTGGATCTTCAACACTTGAAGTTACCCTCAGGTTGACCACTTTGCCACTGCCCACAACTTCTGAGAGTAAGCACCATTTCCCCCCTTCGGCAATAACGAGTCAGGGAATGTTTTGCTGATATTTTTTTCCCTCTTAATCATCTAAAACATTATTTAGGAATACATTAGAAACCAGAACTGCTTTTATCTTCTTAGGAATACATGTTCTACATTCTATAAAACCTAAAAAAGAAATGATAATATCTGATTATCTGATAGAGACATTTAGCCGCAGTTCCTTATCTTTGAATTTCCCAGGCATCAGATTGATTACTGAAGATTTTACTTAGAGTAATACCCTTGCGTGTTATCAGGTAGTGTCATTCGGCTCCCTGTGACATTGTTGGCACTACCGCCGCCATTGTGACATCTGCTTCACCTATATAGGCTCCACACTAACGCGCTGAACTCATATAGTTTCTTTGCGTGCCAGCCAGCCAGATCTGTGAAGAGAGCTACCCTCTGCCACTTTTTAACAGTCTTTTTTCCACATTTTGTCAAGCGGTTATTGGTGGGAAGATTTTTTCACTATATTCAAGAAAGCGTCTGATTCAAACCGTGCGGCACCTGCCACCATACTATGTCCATGATGGATCCACACTTAGTATGTCTATGGTGCCTGGAGCGTGACCACGGCTCCCAAGTCGTGCTTGATTGCTGGGTGCTGGCTCCTAAAGCTTTGAGAGAGCAGTCCCTAAAGCTGCTTGCGGCCCGGCTCTCGGCATAGCGTCATTCGCCCCGGAGGTCTTGTTCGTGGGCCTGGTTAAAAGGAAGGTCCGGGGACAGCTCCGGGAGCCCCAAGTCTTCGTCCTCCCACCCAAAGTATTCGAGTCAATCAGGTAAGAAGCATAAAAAACATAAAAAGCAGAAGCACGCTTCAACTTCTCCCAGTCCAATAGGCGGACGTGGTGTAGGAGCCTAGGTATTCTAGGCCTCATTCCTCAGAACCTGTGCCTGGCTCGACTCTCCATTCCCCAGCTTTCTCAGGAATTGGATTGACCCTATGTGCCTCGTATTTGGGCGGCCTGACCCTACTGGCGCACCTTTAGCCCCCTTAGACTCAGATGAGGCTCCATCAGGTTCCGTGCCAGCAGCTCCTGCCCCAACGTTGATGCCCCCTACGACCCCCATGGATCCGTACCGACGCCGGGCGTACACTTGTACCTTCCCCGGCGCCAGTCCAGATGCTGAGACTCCCGGTGCCGCACATGCCCTCCAGTGGTGCCAACCTCATTTCTAAAAGAAAGATTGGGAGGTGTCGCTGGACCCTTTACAAGACCAGCCCTACCACGACATGATCTGGTATGAGGATCTGGGTGAGGCCAGTGGTCTGGACACCTCTCCAGATTCTGGCCTGCTTTCTCCCCTATCATGGCTACGGAGAAGGGAACATACTACTCAATGGTAGCACGAATGGCAGCCGAGGTCCTGGGCCTTATGCTCCCTTCTGTGGCAGTCAAGACAAAAATCTTGACGGAGGTCCTGCAGCCTGGTGTCTCCTCATCAAAACCCTTGCTGCCTTTCAACAAGCCCTTAACTGATGTCCTACAGAGCACCTGGTCCAAGCCCAGTACAGGGACTCCTGTGAATAGGACAATTGCCCACCGCTATCGCCCTACACCGGGTGACCCATCTTTCCTCACCAACCACCCTACCCCAAGAGCTTTGTAGTCCAAGCTTCTAAATCTCAAGGCATGTGTTCCCTTCCTTCCGTAGGGAATCCAAGAGGCTGGATAGTTGGGGTAAGAAACTGTTTTTTTCCTCCAGCTTGGCATTGCGGTCAGTGAACACTGCATTCTTATTGGGCTGTTATTCCCACATTTGGGTGGGAAACGGTTGTGCAAGTGCTGCCACATGTTTCGGAGGAGGCCTGGGCAATCCTCTCCCAAACATTGTCAGACTGGAGAAATGCAACAAAGTCCACCATTCATTGTGTACTCGACACCACTGAGTCACTGAGCAGAGCAATTTCAACAACAGAAGCTGCTAGACAGCTGGTTACGGTCTTCTGACTTTTCAGCAGACGTCCAGGCCTCTCTCATGGACATGCCCTTTGATGGCACCCGTCTCTTCAGAGCTAAAGCAGACATGGCGCTGGAGTGTTTTAAGGACTCCCGGGCTGCGGCCAACTCATTGGGCCTCTCAGTGGCCACATGCCCCTCATCTTTTTTTCGCCCTGTGTGGCTACGGAAGGGGGCTGCAGCCGCGCAGCCCTATTCAAGCTGTAAGACTGCGCAAGTCCAACAACCTCTGCTCGGGCTGTGGGTGCAGCTCGTTGCGGCCCTTTGGATCAGGCAGCCAGATGTCTGGTCAGTCCACCACCCCACGGCACCCTCAGCCTCCAAACCTTCCTATTCCAGCTCTGCAAGATCTTGGAAGGCCAGTTGGTGGCAGGATCAGTCACCATCTTTGCCACTGGCAGAACATTATGTTAGACCGGTGGGTTCCTCAGATAGTCTGAAGGGGCTACGCCCTCCTCTTCAAGACTACCCATCCCTCAATGGCTGTAACTTACTACCTGCTGAAGAGGATCATATAATTTTGCTCCAAAAGGAAGTTTTGACTCTCTTTGTCAAGGGATCCATGGTGAAGGTTCTGTCACCATAAGAAGGCTGTGGTTGCTATTCCTGCTACTTTCTGGTCCTGAAAAACTATAAGGGCCTGCGTCTCATCCTAGATCTGCGAACCCTCAACTACTTCCTCAAAAAGGAAAAGTGGAAGATGCTCACTCTGGCTCAGGTTTGTCTGTCCTATACCTGGGAGACTGGATGGTAGCTTTGGCCTTGCAGGACTCCAGTTTTCACATTCCCATTCTGCCTCACCATCGGCACTACCCCAAGGTAAGCCACAAGAACTTTCAGTTCACTACTTTAGCCTTACCAGCGCTCCTCAGGAGTTCACCAAGGTGATGTTGGTGGTCGCAGCTCATCTGCACAGATCAGGGGTGCCAGTCTTATCCTACCTCTACGCCTGGATGTTGGAGGGGAGTTCGCTCCAGGCTGTCGTCTCCCACCTCCACCTGGACTTGAAATTCCAGTGGGAGCAGCATCAGGGAAATCTCTCTTCATTGGTCCAGATCTCAGGAGAGGGAACTGAACAGATTGCATTGGGTCAGAGAAAGACCCCTCTCCCTTCCCCAACCATACTACACAGTAGTGACAGATGTGTCACTTCTGGGATGGGACAGCCATTTGGTAGAGGTGGAGGTCATAGGACTCTGGTCTCCGGCGGAGTCCAGACTTCACCTCAACTTGCTGGAAGTCCTAGCAAAATGCTTTGCATTGAAAGCCTTTCTTTACTAAAGGGAAAGGTGGTTCAACTGTTCACAGACAACACCACCATGTGGTAATGCAACAAACTTGGGGGGGGGGGGGCGGGTTTGGTGGACCTTTTGTCAAGAAGCCCTGCATCTTTGGACATGTCTGGAACAGAAAGGCATTTCCCTGGTGATTCAGCACCTGACAGGTTCTCTGAACACCAGAGTGGACAAACTCAGCCATCGATGCCTAGCAGATCACAAATGGCCTCTCCATCCGGAGGTGGTGCAAGGTTTCTTTTAGCAGTGGGGGAGAGCCTTGGTTAGATATATTCGCCTCCACCGAGAGGGCGCTGGAGTTTCCTGGGCAGCTCTCGCTTGGCAACGCTTTCCGTCGCAAGTGGAGCTCAGGCATCCTGTGCACTTTTCCGCCAATACCACTCCGGTCCAGAGTGAAGATCTGGAGTGACCCGGCCACAGTCATCTTTTGGCTCCGGAATGGGTGCGGAGAGTCTGGTATCTCAAGCTTCTCCAACTGAGCATCTATTCTCCGATCAGGCTGACCCCTGGGAGGATCTTGTGTCGCAGCAGCAGGGGAAGGTCCTCCACCGGGACCTATCAACTCTATGCCTTCTTGCGTGGAGATTGAGCAGCGCTGTTGACGGTATTCATCCTTCCTTGCGAAGTTTGTAATGTTATTTTGGCAGGCAGACATCCCTCTACCAAGGCAGTGCAAGCCTGCCGGTGGCACAAGTTTGTAAAATATTGTGGAGAAAGATCGATAGATCCTCTTTGTGCTTTCCTCTCTCAAGTCTGTCGCTTTATTTTGATCCTTGCCCAGCAGGGCACTGCTCTGGGCACTCTCAAAGGTTACCTTTTGGACCTGTCGGCCTTCTTGAGGCTGCCAGGCCAGCCCTCTTTATTTAAATCTCCTATTGTAAATAGATTTCTTAAGGGACTTGTACATATGTTTTCACCGGTCCCTTTCATCATGCATGAGTGGGACCTTAATTTTGTTCTCTTCTTCCTGGTGTGTGCTCAGTTTGAACCACTGCACAACTGCCTGTCCGGGCTGCTTACCATCAAGACAGCCTTTCTAGTGGCAATAGCTTCTGCCAGGAGGGTAAGGGAATTGCAGGCTCTGTCATCCAAGCCTCCTTACTGGACTATCTTTCTTGATAAGTTGGTGCTTTGCAATAGGGCCTCTTTCTTACTGAAACTGGTCACAACATTCCACGTGGGGCAAGCAGTTACCTTGCCACTTTCTACGCTCCTCAGCAGCCTTTTTGGCTAATCTGTCCTGCAGGACTTCCTGGTCTAAACTTGTCCGCAGTTCCTCTCCCGGGATAGTATTGCTTGGGTATCTATTCAGAGGTAAGGAATCTGCAGCTAGATGTCTGTATCAGATGAACAAGTTCCTTACATTTGGTAAACCCTTGGTAGAGACCTGATTTAGCCCCAGAGTCCTTACCGACCCATCCATCATCCCTGCTCTACAGACAGGGTTTTAGGGTCAGGGCTTCCCAACACCAGGGCCCTAGTTACTCAAAACACACTAATGTCAGTGGACTTCTGGCTCAGCGCCCTTGTGTGGAAAGTCTTGCAAAGTAATTGACGTCAATGCACTGGGGTTGCACCTCGAAAGGTGACACGGACATCACAATGGCAGAGATGACACCAACAACATCACACACAGCCGACTGACGCCACCTAATGCCGCGCAAGGGTACTACTCAAAGAAAATTCTTCTGTATCCAGTCTGACGCTTTGGAAATTTAATGGTAAGGAAACTGCAGCTTGATCATGTCTCAACCAGATATGTGTCCTCATGTAATGCAACTGGTGCTATGTAAAGCGCTTTGATACCTGATTCGGGTCAAGTTTGCGCTATATAAAACTGTAAAAAAAAAAAAAAAGATAAGGCATTACTGAAGGTAAGTAACTTATTCTTTAAAATTTTTAAAAGAAACCATAATCCCAAATCCTAAATGTATTGCCTTTTTAATTGTTTTTTATTGATGGTAGCTATAGCATTTCACCCATATCACTGTAAAGGATCCATTAGAAAGCCCTGTAAACTACGGTTAGGTATGTAAAATGCATGCAATAAGGAGGCCATACTGAGTTATGAGATGCTTTTTACTGTCTGCATAGTGCCTTCCTGTCACCTTCTTGGTTGGGTGACGCTTTCAAACTTTTTGTCAACTTTTTTCAGTGAGGGAATCACATCTTCACTGGACTGCGAATAAGGAACTGGCCCTTATTATTACAAAACCTCTTTTCAGACTAATGCCTTCTTGTTAATGAAAATCTTTGATTGGGAAAGATTCTTTCTAGTAGCCTTCATGTAAGCCTGTTGAGCCAGCAAGCATCAGGGTTTCAGTGCCTCTGCACCATATGTTTTTTTCACCACCATCGTTTATCTATAATTGTCAGACTTTATATACATAATTATGCCCTGTATTCATTCTTTCACTTGCACATTATTCTGGAAGACGCTAGATTCCCCCTTATTAGTGCTAATTCTACACCTAACCTTGACAGTTCATTCCCTGCGGAGGCATGGGTGGATCATTTCTCCTCGATCTTTCTGTCATCCTTAGATCTAGATGGAGAAGAGGAGGGGTAAACAGAATAATCACAAATTTGTATTCACTTTTCCCTAGAGTAGGTAAATAGAGTATTAGCCAGAAGTCCACAGGAGGAAGCACCGGGCCCTTTTAGTGTTCCCGTGGACACCTATAAATATCTCTTAGCCCTATGGGCACCCCTGCTTACCAAAGTCCTGAATACAGTCCAGTATTATACCATCTTTCTGGTCTGAATCTCAAATAATTCCAATTTGTCAGAAGGGCTCCAAAAATGGTGCTATAGACCAATTTCTCTGTTGAATTCCTCAGTCAAAATATTAGGAAGGCTAGTCCTAGAAAGACTAGATCAATTGGCTGAGGATAATAACATTTTGTCTAGTGCCCAAACTTTAGAAGAGGGCTGAGGACCGTGGAACAATGTCTTAATTTAAACCTCCTGCTGGGGAATAATACAGATGTGTTTCATAGACGAAGTTGTGAGTTTGACATGGTAAATCAAAAGAAGCTTTGGAAGTGCATGATTTCTCTGGGTGTTCCGAAGGAGATAGTCTCATTATTAGTATATATGTATAGTAACCTTCCAGCGAGAGTTCAGTGTGGACTGAAGGGAGCCCACAAAGCAATTTGGGATGAAAAGAGGAGTACGGCAAGGATGAGTATTGGCACCCATTCTTTTCTCCATTTATAATAATGTTATCGAGAAATTGCAGTCACTTGGTTTTGACACTCCCAGAGTAGGTTTATGCCCCATACAGATCCTTCTTAATGCAGATGACACAGTGCTAATAGCTTTAATCCTGATAAGTCCACAGAGCCTTTCTTAATTCCTTCACTGAGTATATGGAAAACATAGACTTAAGGATACATTAGGGAAACACATTTACCGTGTCATGTGAGAAGAAGGGAAGATTCACCCGTTATATATGAAAGGAAGCAAGATGTCAACTACAAAACATTTTTGTTATTTAGATCTACGGTTTTCTGCAGATGGGGGCTAGAAATATCATAGGGAAATTAGCTCTTTAATATGCTAAGGATAACACGTTTTTTTTAGATTTGCTACTAAACTTGGGACCAAACCAATAAAAGAAATGTTAACCCTCTATAACGCTAAAACGGTTGCCACTGCAACATATGATGCAGGAATATGGGAGGACGGAATTACTACAATTAAGCAAAGACAGGAGAATGAATTCCTGAGAAGACTATTGGCAGACCACATTCACCCCCCGAAACTATTACGCACACGGAATTAGGTCTCCACCCCACTATGGACATATAGAGGCTAAACCATTGCTGTTATGGCATTCAGTCTGGTCCAAACCAGGAACTCACTTTACCCAATCAATACTTAGAGACTGTTAGGCACAGGATCAGGCACAAAAAAATCTAGATAGCCATAGCTTAATGCCTGTGGGTGAATTTCAACTGCATATGTGTTGGATGCATTGACATGCATGATGTATGTGGAAAAATAATAATCTACACACTGTGGATCTCCAGGGATCTAAATAAGCCAGGTAGGTATTGATGCCTAGTTAGACTAGGGAGTAACAACACTCATTATCAGTAACTAATATCTAAGCCTTGCTTAAGCTTTCACCCTCTTGTTTGCTCGTGTTGGGCGTTTCTCTCCTCAAGTTTTAAAAGGCATATGTAGAGCATTAGTAACTAAACTTTTGGCAATTCACTACTCTGTCGTCTGTTGGCTTCTCTCGCTTACCAGGGTGCCCCTGCCGTCCCTGGTTTATATATTGCCAATAGTGGGCCTTTGTATTGTTTTTTTTCTTTTGTATTTGAATTGAGCAATCTGTAGTCTTTGGCCATGTGTGAAGGGTATGTTGTGTCCCCTATAGCCTCTCAGCTTCATATTCTTGTATATCTCTAAGTGAAGTGTACTGTCCCCTTGATGATTCCCAAAAATTGGTGTGAATAAGAGTTACAAGTAGTAGATAAAGTATTTTTAAACATTTTCTCTTATACTCATTTCCAACAAAATTACAGCATATTAGAAATATATGTTCTCCCCACTCAAGTACTTTTGAGAATTGGTGGCTCTAGTTGAAGGTGAATAAGGCCCATGCTTAATGATTTCATAGTTTTCTGGCTGAGATCGTTCTGGTAAAGGGTACACTACAAATAAGTTATAACTGGAAGACATGCACATTCTAGTGAAATGTGTAGGCGTCAAGAATATCAGGGCCATTGAACCCATTAGACAGCATAATGTCCCATTGAAGTAGAAACTGACAAACAGCCTCTCCATAGCATTGCAACAGATCGCATTTTGCCCTGAATGACCCAACTTGGCATTAAAACTCCCAACTCCGAATTGTTTCACCTTTGTTTCTTTTATTGGCAAAAGTTGGTAATACAAAGGAGACGTGTTTCTCCTTGACTGATCATTATAGGAAAGATTGAAAAAGAACGTCAGCTGCTAAAGTGAAAGGTTTGGTCACAGCTTACAATTCAGATTTTGATACTTTGATCTCCTGAGTTTGGCTGTAACACGATGTTCACCCTTTCTGGGAAGCCTGATTTTGTGTGTGGGAAAAGAAAGCACATCTCCACCCCTATATTTTAGCACAAAACTCGATTCATGGCTTATAGGTAGTTAGAGTTATGCAAAACAAACCTAGTGACTCAAATCTGAGGGTGATACAAGCAACAAGGTAACATCCATCTACATTCCATTGCACAATTATGAAGTTTGTCCTATATTTAGTTATTAGCCTGGACTGGAACTCTATCTCATGTTTCCTTATTGATATTAGGATGTTGTCCATTCTGAATTAACTGCCTCTGGAATTTAGATTAATATTCATCCACATTTTTTGACTAGTACTTGTCCCAACGGTAAAAAAAAACACAGTGTTTCTTGGAAAACATCCTTTACCCCTCAGTCTGAACAAACTCCAGCCTTTACAATGTAGTCACTACCCTGACCGCGATGTTACTAGCCTTACTTTAATCCACAAATTGCTGCAACGACTTTCGATAGGGAGAGCGTTGTTGGACTGGTATTGGATTTTTAAGTCCACCACCGTCCCTACTGTTGCGTAGACTGCAGTTGGAATAGTAATTTATACTATTCCAAAATCCAGCGCCCCCTAAAGCAAGTCATTGTAACGACTTGCGTGGTAAAGTAACACATGGTAACGTCGCAGTCGGGATAGTAACTGCTTTGTAAAGGCATAAGGGGTAAATGCATGCAGGGTTCTGTCATACAACAGTGTTTGTTTCCGGCTTATTGAATATTTTCCTCTAGCATATTCAAATTCTCTGAATGGATTAAAACTGAATATTATTTTCACTATGTGAGCCTATTCTGAATGCCATGGGTATTTTATGTTCTTATTCTTTTACTTGGAAACATATTTATAAGCTTTCATTTCCAGCGATTGATGAGACTGTAGACCAGAGAATTTTCCTGATGTGAACGTTCATGGTCTTCAGCGTACACAGGCTTGCCCTCCAGAGACAACCTTATGTCCTTTCAAAGTTAGTTGCGCATTTCCAAACCAGCTAGGACGTCTGACCCCCATTATTAATAACAAAAGACTCATGTCTGTAGAAGAAGCCATCCACAATCTAAATGAAAGTTTCTAGGTCGATTGCACTGAGGGTTCACAAATTTTTTCTCTAACATTTGCCACCTATATTGTGACAGCTCTCACCTGCTCATGGCCCATTGCTTGTGTTTCCCACTGCTACGACATTCAAGGATCAAGCTTCTGTGTGTATGCATGCTAACACAGATGGTGTTGTTTCCATGAAGTTTTAGTAGATTAGCTGTAAGGGCTTTGGGGACATCCACGTAGGCTATTCAACTTGCATTCTGTAAAATTTCAAAGCTAGTTCAATGGCTGCTCGCTTGCATTCTGTAATGTTGAGACTAAAGCAATGCAGGAATAGTATGGGAGAGGGGATCAAGTGTGCGCATGCATGCTCTCCTCGCTTCAAAAACCTTAAAGCTGTATACACAATTTTAGATCTTTTCATCTTCAAGCACGTGGTCCCATGCAGTGGTAATGTGATGAAGCTAAAGGACTAGGGCCAGATGTACGACCCTTACAATTTGTGAGCAGGGTCGGACTGGCTACCAGGCGTTTTTACATGCTGCCGAGCTGGGGGCTGATTTCGTTAATGGGGACCTGTGTGTGCTGAACAAAATTCGTATTGCTTTGTTTATTTCGAAGCACACGCAGGTCTCCATCAACGAAATTAGCCCCCACCGCAGTGGCATCAGCCCCCAGCTCGGCAGCATGCCAAAACGCCCTGTTGCCAGCCCGGCCCCGTTTGTGAGTCGCAAATTGCGTCGCTTTGCGACTCGCAAAATGTAATATACAACAGTGTCTCCGACAAAATATTACATTGGTGCCTTTTTCTAATAGCAACATTGACTTCCCCTTTGAATACTATAATACTTAATTTAACTATACCACGTTAAGCATATGTTGGGTTAAGTAGTCTATCCTACTCTGAAAATGTCACTCTGGGTTTCCAATCAGTATGTCACTCCAGCTGCTCTTTGTTTTCTACAAGAGATGAACATCACACCATAACAAGAAGTTGCTACTTTTTAACCCCACAAACGCTAACCTTTGTTTATGGTGCAGATGCTTTCAAACCATGAATTTCTGGATAAGGGGGCCATTTGAGGAAAACACTACGTACAATGAGTTTAAGGTCTGCTCTGATATTAATAGCATAACCTTGCTTTCAAATGGACGTTCGATCATTAAGCAATGAATGGTAAATTTGTTAACCCTTCATTCTGGAAATATCAATTAATAAGAAATAGTAGGTAACATGAAGTGCTGTTATAGAAACTACTTACGGCCTAAAGGTGAACACTTATGAAACCTCAGCTAAATTATAACTCCTTAGGAAATATTTCTATCATTTAAAAAAAAATCTTTTTGTTCTTTTGTTTTTTAACATTGGGTTTTGCTATTGTGGGGTGTATGATTATGTGGAGTGTCCGTTAAAGTATGTTGTAATAGAATCTTACATTTTTGTTGTTGTCTTTCATGCCATCTTATCTTTATATAAAATATAGAATGTCTGCTCCCTTATTTCTTTCTTCTTCTAAGCTAAAATAGTTTCACCAAATATAACTAGATAATAGTTGCAACTTTTAAATGTCATTTAATTACTATTTTGTTTTATGATTTCCAGGGGAAGGCCAGTATGGAAAAGTCTATACCTGTATCAGTGTGGACACTGGCGAACTTATGGCAATGAAGGAAGTGAGTATAATTAGTGGTGACCTACAGCACAAACTATGTTCAATTGAAATGCCTAGTTTTGGATCTTCAACAAATTTTTTTAATCAAAATTGTATTCTCAGCGAAAGTAGAAGGCAGCTGTCATTCCTCGTAGACATCGTAAAGCAATGTCATTGTTTCACCACCAACCACAAATTTCTCAGAACATGGTAAAAACACAGTTATTATGTAGCTCTGCAAACTGTGGTTTGCATTATTTTATCCATTATAGACTCAGTCCACTTGGAAGAAAAATATTCCATGCTTTTTGATTATACCCAGATTGTGGGGCGCTCACTAATGCTAGGAGTGTACATTAATTGTTTTTCAAGATTTAGGAGTCAGAACAGTCATTCCTATGGAATTAGGACGGGGGGCAGGGTGCTCTTCATCTGAGTACAGGCTTCATTTTAAAACACTTTTGAGGAAGGGCATCACAAGTTCCCACTTCTGTTCACACCAGCTTGAGCCTTTTCAGTGTGTACTATGTGCACGTCCATCTGTAATGCACACATGTTGATTAATTCTTTTGCAATGGTTTATAGATATACTCTATGCATTCACACAACTTTTAAGTATCCCTTTTAGTGCTCAGCTAGCGTCCATATGGTTTTGGGTGGAAATAGCAGAAACTGAGTTAAATCAGGAAAGTGTAGCATGACATGGTTCCTGTGCTGGGGTGGGGATATACATTCTGATTAGTGTCACCTGCTTTTTTTTCTCTATAACTTTTTAAGATGAGTCTAAGATCCTGTTATAAGGAAGTGGTAGAATTAATAAGGTGGTACAATAAAGAATAACTTACATGGTTGCCTAAGTTAGCAATTTGTTCTTCTCCATTGTCTCTTGTAGATCAGATTTCAGCCGAACGACCACAAAACTATTAAAGAAACTGCAGATGAACTGAAAATATTTGAAGGACTAAAACATCCAAACCTTGTCCGCTATTTCGGAGTGGAACTCCACAGAGTAAGCGCATATTTATGATTCTCTTTAGGACTGGACAAAATGGAATGCAACAAAGGATGTGCTGTTTCCTTTAATCACATCTATGCTTGACAGGGCCCATTGTCTATGACATAAAAGACTACAGATCGAAATATTTAACCTGTAAGAATCTGCATGCTATGCATTGTAGATTGTTATGAAATGGACATGGTTTAGCATGTTCCTGTGAGTTTCTCAGCTAGGCCGGACCACTTCATCACTCGGAACTGCATTCCACAATTAAGATGCACAATCTAATGTTAATTTATTTAGTCCTCATGTGTGCACAAAATTGATAATTTCACAGAGAGGAGGGGGGATGTTGGAAGACCTAAGAAGAGCATCACAGTACACCGGGAACTTGCATATTTTTAACCCCTTCCATGCTGATGACGAACCCCAGCCGTCATGCACTACAGTGCTCGTGTGCTGATGACGTCTGGGGTTCGTCATGGCCCGCCCGTGTTCGGCCGGCGGCCGCACACGGGAAAAATCGCGGCCGCATCGAAGGGGTTAATCTGTATTTCTCTGCTGTTTTTTTTCTTTCAAAGCTAGTATAAGATTGCCTTGAAGTAAACAAAGATGAGTTGATACAGCAAAAGGACTAGATGTATTGTCATCATTTATTTTCTTATTTTTTATCTTTCTATTTTCATGGAAAGAAACCAATCAAATTATCTGATGTGAATGACAGATGCTTGCAGAATGTTTTCAACAGCTGAATACCGTAATGTACATTGTTCTGCCCTTGTGCAATAGATTTGATGATGTCCTAGTGCAGAGGTCTTCAAACTTTTGGATGCTGAGACCCCCCTGTCAACATTTTGAGGCGTGAGGACCCCCTCATGACAAAAATTTCTAAACCTGTAAGCAGGGCTACTGGAATTGAGGCATGGTACATATTCTTTGTAGCAGGCACATAAACCCTCTGCACTGTGTGGGTGACAAGAGTCCCCATGTGATGCACGGTAAGTGATGCAACAGTGCGTGAGTAGGGTAGAGGAGTGACTTCCGGGTGAGTGAGGTGGCCGTATGAATTTGAGTGCGAATGCAAGTTCAGAATGGGACGAATGAATGTATGATTACTGACGGGCTTGTTTGAGTGAGTTGCATATTGAACAGTGAGGGGGACAGGTGAGTGAAGTGTCACATGAGTGCATGGCACTGACTCTCTACCTGGGGAGGTACAGCTTTGGTATCCTTTCTCAAGGGAGGTCTCTGTGGTTAGAATTATCCAGTAGAAGACCCAGGGGCATTTTACCAAGCAATAGCAATAATTATCGCTATTTCTTGGTTAGAGACAAAAATGTATTGCCGGCCTGCGGCGATTTTTATCGCAGATAAACCTTGGTATTACCATGGTTTATCGCGAATGCGATAAAAATCGGCCGCAATGCATGAATATCGCTGAAAAGTCAGCGATATTCAGGCATTACTGAGCAATGCTCTTAGTCATGTTATCCACCTCCCATTTGATAAAATGGCTAAGAACTGCTCAGGGCAGGTGTTAGCTTTTGGAGATATTTGCGCTTAGCGCTAATATCTCCAAAAGTTGGTAATAGGAGATAGTGATGTTAGCGACTGTTTCCAGTCGCTAACATCTGACATGCAAAGTGGGGCCCAAGATGGTCGCTATCTCCTACTAGCTGTCGCCAACTGGTGTTAGCGACAGCTAGGTAATAGGGAGATAATTTTATCTCCGCTTTCTTGGCTTTTAAAGCCAAAAAAGCGGAGATAAACCCCCTTGATAATATGCCCCCTAGTTCCTTACAACATTATTGCTCTTTCTGTAGGATACTCTGTCTGCAGATTCTTCACCTCCTCCCACCTCCCCATTCTGTGGAATGGCCTCTTTTTAACATCTGAAAAGGTCCCATGTTGGAGATCAGCCCACATGCATCTTTCATTGACTTCATACAGCCCTTTCCTCATAATTTCCGATCTTCCATTCTTCCTTTTAAAACTAACACATTTGAATTCCCTACTCTCTTCTCATTCTGCCTTCTCTCCCCTACTGTAAACTACCCCAAACTATTCATATTTTTCTAGCCTTTCTTCATTCTCAATTAAGTTAACCCCTATCTCTCTATCCCTTACCTTCTGACTTCCTAGTAATCATTTGATGAATAGTCACTGGGTCATTATAATCTTCAATTGGTAACATTTGGTTAATCAGATTTTCTCTTTGCCACAACACGGGATATTCAGCTCTTCAGTTCTGTGCACATTATAAAAATGCTGAATAAAGTGTATACGCCTATTACCTTTGTCAAAGGATATTGGACATGCATGCAGCGCCTTTGAGCAGGTAAAACCAGAAATGAGAAGATATTAAATCAGCTTACGCACTGTGAGCAGTGCAGTAAATACCAGCTGATTTCCTACATCTGACGGGACAGCCTATGCAAATGGTCTTTAAAGACCTGTGAAAAACTCGGGCGTGCCTGAGCAAAGACTCCAGTCACTGCCCAGCTGAGGCCAAAGCAGCGTGAGCTGCACTGCAGCAGCCCGGGCTGACTCACAGAGGGGGGCTGAAGACCTTGGCAGAAGTGTGACTGGGAGCGCGACCCCCTTTGCATCGCCCCACGGCCCCCCTGGGGGTCGCGCCCCACAGTTTGAAGACCCCTGTCCTAGTGTAACTCGTCCTACCCTCCTCTTCTATTCTCGTTTCTATGCCATATGAAGTAGTAAACCCTCATCATATTCTTAGTTAGTTAATGTTTTTCTTTTCTTAGGATTCTTACCCATGAATCCTAATCGTGCAGGTTTTAATGAGTACCAGCTGCTATTGCTGAGCCTGTTGTTGACTATATTTGACATTTTAGTGACAGACCTCCAGTAATTTTACCTCAAAGATCCAGACTGGGTCCTGCCTGATTCATACCACTAAATGATAATCTGTTTAGGGGAGAGGAGTTGGCCTAACGGCTAGGGCTATCGCCCTCGAATCCGGGGTACTGGGTTCGAGTCTCGGCAATGACCGCTGAACATCCTGTGTTTCTGGGCAAATCACGTAATCTCCCTGTGCCTAACGGAAATGAATGTGTCCTCATGTAATGTAACTGGTGCTATGTAAAGCGCTCTGAGTCAAGTTTGCGCTATATAAATAAAACTGACATTTTTTTTTATCTTGGTGGTATCTTCACCCCCACCGCCAACACACACTTCTCAGTATCCGAAAGTAGGAGAAAATGATTTCTCACCACCTAAGCTCCTTTCTTGGGCGTGGAGCTGGACCACTTTTATTTTCTGAATTGAAGGAATGGAAGCACCATAAAGGTTAAAAGATATGTGTGAATCTAATTACAATGAAATGTCTAGAAGGTTAATCCTAAACTTCGTTTTGTCTCAAGTTTGTTTTTGTGTTTAAAAATTATCCATATGCTCTGTGAAACAATTATTCAAGAGTCAGAAATATGTGTATGACAGGCCTCAACCTGGAAGTGGTTGCAAGGAGTTTCTGAGGAAATGGTGCTTGGGTTTCTCAATGTGTTTATGCCTCTGTATCCTCTTGAGCACATTGGAAAATATGCAAAAGATAATCCAAAAGGAGCATGGCTCATATGATCCTGCCTCTAGAATGGCTGTTTGGACGTCTGTAGAACAGCAGCTTGTCCATCTATATATAATGTTGCTAAATGCTACACTTTGGACCCAGATAGCTGTTTACTTATCTTTCAAGCAAGTAGGCCCTGGTACTCCGTGAGGGCAGATACCAGGTTTCCAGTGGGACACGTGGGGAGAAACTTAATTTAGTTTCCCATTTATTCTCTTAAACAGAAGGCTGTAAGGGCGCTGAACCGTAAGTACACGGTCCGGCCTTTTGCTTAGTCAGAGAAGGGTGCAACTTTACGTGCGCAGACCTCTCGATTCAACACACTTGGTCCTGACGAAAACCTTTAATTTTTTTACAACAGGTTGAAACATATTGACCTCATCTTCACAACAATACTGATACTTTCTGGTCAAATTACGCCAGTAGAAGTATCCCACCTGCTTTTAACCGTGTTTTATGACTCTAGAATAAATTGTATAGGGAGTACATAAAAGACACTTTTTTAACTCACTCACTTACAACACAGTTTCACAAATCACAAAAACCCGCTCCGCTGTAGTTACAGGCGTCGAAGCACACCTGAGTGTCACTCGGTCACTCAGGTGGAACCTGATGATGAAGCATGACACCAACTTGGTTGGTGAGTGAGGGGTTTATATAAAAAGAAAAAATTCTTCTTTTTTTCTGCATCTCTCTCCATCCACTATTGATCACTAGGACACTGAGTCCTGGGAATATTCTCTTTGTTTTGAAAAAAAAAGGGGAATTTCTCAACAATATCTTAAATAAGTGAAAAAGTCTTAATTAACTACTCGCAAGATCATGCTTGAATATTCCTTTTTGTTCCAGTAGCAGAATCGATGATTTAGGGTAAGGCAAAATGGATTAACAATGCACCTATTGCCAGTTGCGACTGTAAATCGTATGACCATGAATCACATTAGAATTAATATGATCACACTGAAAATGCTAGAATTGTACTATGCACCCTCTTAAAAAAGATCCGCATGTTGAGAATCCGAAATGGATTCTGGAAACCTTAAGGGCGCCACCCAGTTAATGATGTTGCAGTACATCTTGAAACCCCAGCGGTTATCATCAAACAAGTCACATTCTAAAATGCCTTGTGTTGATGATTATTAGTGTTGAAGGACTAGGTAAACAGGATAGGTTTTTTATACACTGTAAGCCCCTTTAAATAATATAATTTAAATAACCTGTACTTCCAAAATGCCCCTTAAGTCAACTTCAAAGTACGGATTTCTTCTCCCTGAGTATATCCATTGTTTTATTCAGGTTTACATGAGTATTGACATCTGCAAGTGAATCCTGCTTTGTCGATAGTTTTAATTTGTATACTGTCCTGTGTATAAGTCCTACAATCTGTAAAGATACACAGCAAACCCTATAAAATGCATTTGACAACGAGCATTCAATTGTAAAAAACATAGATGATGAAAGGTTGAAAATAAATGAGTTTATAGATTTCCTTGCTCTTTGCTCGTGAAGCCTTATTTAGAATTTTTTACTTTTTTCAAGTGGAAACTCCAATGGGGGCTTTTTACTGCATGCAGAATAGGTGTGTTTTTGCTGTATGTTTTTTAAAATTATTTTTAATATACTAATGCAAATGTAGCGGGATTCCGAACATCATGTCGAATGCTAGCAACGTCTCCTACCTTAGGACAAAAAAAGTGGACTCATTCAGGTTTCGATTGTCTAAAAATGGGTTTCTCCACCACAAAGAGCTAGACCAAAAACTAATTGTAAATATTTAGTACAAAGAAATGCCTATAATACTCTGCTACACCATATGTGTACAAAAGGGGGTGGTGATGGACGGAGCATCTGAACCCATATGTGTAAGCACAGTGGCACTTGATACACAATTTTTAGGGCATGTCTCTTCCTCATGCACCTCAATTAACACCTCACGTATTGGACAATCTAGATTCAACACCATTTCAACCACTCAATCCGAATAGCCTCCCAGAATCTGATGAAAATTGGAATGCTTCATGGCCTTCTTAGGGATGTAAAGCACTAAACAAATGTGACATTACAATACAATCAAGCTGAGTTTTGTTACCCTTACAGGAGGAAATGTTCATCTTTATGGAGTATTGTGACGAGGGAACGCTGGAGGAGGTGTCCAGGTTGGGCTTACAGGAGCATGTCATCCGGTTATACTCGAAGCAGATCACAATTGCGATCAATGTACTGCATGAGCATGGAATTGTGCATCGAGACATTAAAGGTACAGCATGCAAAAAGCCAAAAGTAACAGCTTCTCCATAATAACCTCTTAATCCTGTGTAAATGGAGTAAGCTTTTTGTTTACGATGTGTTAGCACAAACCACTGAGTAATAGTCAACCAGTTACTTGAATTAGAGTGTGAGAGTGAGGTGGCTTTTGCCATATATCTTTATTTGAGTCACACTTGTGTTTCCGATTCGAACCATCTTATCCTCCCGTTGAAATGTTTTGATTTAGCTATTTTCTTTACACTGCACATCTTGAACAGTATTCTTTCTGACCCATCAGTGACATGATTGACAACACTGCAGTGCTGGTTGGATGCCTGCAGGGTCTAAGATGCTCTTCCAAACAAGTACAGAAATGAGGTCTATTACAATTGGGATATTTAACGATATTACAGCCTACCAAGTAAAACCCTTGATACCATAGCCTATTCCTATATGTTGGTCTTAACTCTGTCTTATAATCTAGGGTTTACAGGTTTTGTAACTGGGAACACAGGCATTTCCTTTTTAGCTGCAAAGTTTATATGTTTAGGGCTACATTTAGGGATTATCAGTAACTGCCAAAAATATCATGGATGGCCACCTGCCATCCTCTTATTCTCCTGCCCCAAATAGAGTTGGGAAAGCCACTTTGTTTAGAGCCGTGGAGCCTCATTCGGCTCCACCATCTAAAGCATCCCAACGTCAGGCCAGGAGCCTTAACAGTGCCAGACACTGCCATTTAGGGACAGGCTTTCTTGTGCTGTTTTCTCTTTTTCGCAAGAGCAACGACATGCCACGCAAAAGTAATAAAGCAACAGTGTCTCCCCATCCTAACAGGAAAAGAACTCCCATCGATTCAGTGGTGTTCTTGTTGTTTTTTCCCTATTTTGTGGATTTGTTTGTACAAAACAAAAAATGTGTACTGGGCTGCCATCGCATGGCACCCAGCCAGTACTGTATTTGGCACGAAAGTGCTCTTGCTGTGCTGGATGGAAATTTTCTCAGAAAGTGCCCCAGCACCGCAGTGCACTCCTAATCGGGTAGGCCCACAGGGCTCTAAATGAGCTCTTTACTTTCCATGTCTGCAGCATGTTAAAAGCTTGTTTTGATTGCAAATGAATCCTTTGCCTTCAAATGGACCAGTGGTTTATTATTTGTAACAAATTATATTAGTAAGTCTCTGTAAAAACTCTAATTGAAATGTTTTGTGAAAATTGTTTTTTTTTTTCTCCACAGGAGCCAATATCTTCTTGACGTCATCTGGTTTAATTAAATTGGGAGATTTTGGCTGCTCAGTCAAGTTAAAAAACAATGCACAGACCATGCCAGGAGAAGTAAACAGTACTCTTGGGACTGCTGGTAAGGAGGAGAAGATGTTGGTTATCACACTGTTTTTTATTAATGGGCACCGATACCAATAATTAGATTTTCAAATCATGCTATGAAGCAATAAAGTTGAATTGCCGTAGCAGACTAAAAGTGCAAGTTCATACGTGTTTGTTGTTTCACAGCATACATGGCTCCAGAGGTAATCACACGAGCAAAAGGCGAAGGACATGGCCGTGCAGCTGACATCTGGAGTCTAGGGTGTGTTGTGATTGAGATGGTTACTGGCAAGGTATGTGATTTTGGAATATCTTCTGAATTTTGACTGCATAAATTTGATAAGTTGAAGATTTTTGACTTCTCCCTGGGAGTTGGATTACACTGTATTCATAGACTTCATGAATGAATTTTGGCTTTTACTGATAATTGTCTCTTTGTCACCAAAATTAAATGCCAAATCTCTAAAAGCCAGCGCCTGGCTCGAATGGTCTTCCTTCAGCCATTTCAAAGAGTATAAATCATTCTAGGCTAATAACTTGTTGCCAGTCTTTGAGGGCATAACCACTCTTAGTCTCATCCCCTCTTCCTGGAAAGGCTCCACTGTCTCACCTATCTACAAAGGAAGTGGTGTTTCCGATCCCTCTAACTGCCAACTCATAGCATTCCTGGATTTTGAATCAAAACACTTTGCTGGCTGTCCCCTTAAAGCGCTATCAGCATGGTCCACCTAAAGGCATTTGATTTCATGTAATTACACAGCGTTCGCAAAGGGCATGGGTACTACATCACATTTATTGCCTCTTTTATTACTGTTCGACAAACATAAGAACAAAACAGCCCCTCTACCCTTGCTATATAAAATATAAAGCAGCATAGCATTTGATAGAGTAGACAGGGGCAAATTAGTCAGCTGGAGTATACCCTTCATCTGCTACAAGCTCTGATCCTTCTCCATACTGATACCTGGGTTAGCATAAAGCTAGAAGACAATTTTCACTTGTCCAGAAAGATACAGACCCTTCATGGTCTAGAACAAGGGTGAGTACTGGCCCCCAGGCTCTTTAATCTGCTTCTGTCGGATCTCCCACCCATCCTCGATTAGGTAAACTCACATGCTCCAACGCTGGGAAGCATTCTGCTGCCATGTTTAATATATGCAGACGACCTAGTCCTGCAAAGTCGATTAAAATTCGGCTTGCAATGACTCCTGATAGCAACGCCAGTGCGCAATATCCCAGTACGAAATTAAAGGTACTCAACCTGAACGACAATTCTTATACTAGGTAACCTTCTTAGAGCTTCCACTAGTGGAACTTGGGAGAGGGGAAAATCGAGGAGCTACCAGAATATAAATACCTGGGCATGCTATTCGATAGGCACAGCTTCTTCAAACAACACATACAGCTCATGTGGTTGACTCACTGCAATCTTCAGATGCCTAAAGACTGAAATTGTAACATCGACGTATTCACCGCTACTGAAAGTCATACAGACCAAATTCGTACCAACTATAGTCTGTGAAGCACTGAAAGGCAGCAATGCCTCTCACCTGGAGAAATTAATCACTAGGCTTTTTAAGTTGGTCTTCTTATTGCACGTCACTCATCTCCAGCTCAAATACAATTAGAATTCAGTCTCCCCCAACAAGTTCTGGCGGGCAAGGAACATTCCTTAAATTATTCACAAACTAAAGAAGGAAGACAACGGTAATCTGGATCTGTAAATGGTCCGAAAGCGCTCCCCAGCCCTGGAGAGAAGCATCCATCACGATAGTTCGAACGGGAATGTCCTTGTGGAATGGAACCCCCTTGAGGAGATTCTCTGCTGAGCACCACCATCTCAGGGACTGTTGAGCTTGTAGAGACAGTTGGATCCTGTCGTCCCAGTTCCCCTGTTTCGGGTCCCACTGATCCTCCAGACATTCCTGCAGCGGCCGCATGTAGAGGCGGGCATGTGGCGTGAGGAAGATGCAAGAGGCCATCGACCCCAGAAGAAAAGACGCCGCCCTCACTGTCGTAGATGGAACGGACATGAGAGCCTGAGCCTTCCGAAGGATCGATAAGCGTCGCTCCTCCGAAGGAGACACTCTTGCTGAGAGAGTATTGATGGAGGCTCCCAAGTACTGCAGGCACTGGACAGGAGTCGGAATGGACTTGGATTTGTTGATGTGCAAACCCAACTGGTTCAACAGAACGGCCATCCTGTTGAAGTGCAATTGTGCTTCCTGGAAGGTGGAGGCTTTGATCAACCAGTCGTCCAGGTAGACAAACACCTTGTTCTTTCTCAGGTGAGCTGCCACCACTGCCGTGCACTTTGAAAAAGTCCTGGGTGCAGACTTCAGTTCAAACGGTAGTACGGAATACTCATAGTGATTGGTGCCGACTAGAAAGCGCAGGAACTTCCGGTGTTTCCGTGCATTGGGCACATGGAAGTACGCATCCTGCAGATCTATTGCGCAAAGCCAGTCTCCTCTTTGCAGCTGAGGATAAATCTGGTGCAAAGACAGCATGCAAAATTTCTCCCTGCGAATCCATTTGTTTGCTTGTCGCAAATCCAGAATGGGCCTGAACTCGTTTTTTTTCCTTTTTGCGTACCAGAAAGAACCTTGAGTATAGACCCTTTCTCCTTTGAGACAGAGGGACGTCTTATATCGCCCTTTTTCTTACAAGGGTATCGGCCTCCGCTTGAAGTTCGCGCAGCTGGTATTGCGAACGAACCGGTTGAATTGCTGGAGGAGGGCTGACAAAACGAAGACTGTATCCATTGCAAACAATATTCAGCACCCACTTGTCCTAAGTAATTTTTCTTCACTCTGCCAAGTAATTTTGTATGCTTCCCCCCACCGGAGCGGTAACCGACGAGGGGAAAGTAACTCCTCAGGGCTTAGACCCGGCCGGGCCCTTATTAGCCGAGGAGGACTGCTGGCCGCCTTTGCCCCTCTGATTCTTCTGGAAGGGCTGTCGCTGGTATTGCTGCTGCTGTTGTTGCTGCTGGCCAGCTTGACGACCTTGCCCACGCCTCTGGGAAGAGTACCTCCTCTGGAAAGGACGGAAGGATTTCCGCTGCTTCTTTGGTTTCTCCAAACCAACAGCCTTCAGCGTCTCAACTTCCGCCTTCATGCGGGCCATTTCCCCATTCGCATGCGTCCCGAAGAGGGTAGATCCCGAAATCGGCAAATTTGCGATCCTCTGTTGTGCCTCTTGCTTAAGAGAGGTAAGGCGCAACCATGAATGACGTCTCAAATTGATGCCATGGCAGTACCCATGAGCAGCCAGGAGAGAGTCGTCTGCCGCCGAACTGATGACTTGGTTTGAGACCATCATGCCCTCGTTCAAAATCTCCTGGAAGTCCTCTCGCCTATCCCTCTGGAGGAGCTCAATGAACTGTTGCAGGGACTCCCACAAGGAGCGGTCATAGTGACCCAAGAGGGCCGAGACACTCGCCGCTTATATCGAGGTGGCAGCCGTACTGCAGACTTTCCGTCCGGCTGAGTCCATTTGACGGCTCTCCTTGTCCGGAGGGACCGTGGACGAAGGGGCAGTCGAATGCTGCTTCTTAGCCGCAGTTACAATTACAGAATCTGAGACAGGATCTGACCTCAAGAACGCCGGATCAGATTCCGGGGGCCTGTACTTCTTTTGAAGTCGAGATGGCGCCGACTTAACCGAGGCCAGCGTCAGAAACAGCTCCATGGCCGGTTCCTCCAGTCCTGGCACCAAAGGCAGCGAAGGACGAGAGAGATGACTGCGTTGTAATGTTTCGAAGATCACAGAGGTGGAAGGAGTGGGCACCTTCAATGTGATCCCTAACTTTGCTGCCACCTCAGCAGCACATCCTGGAATGTCACAATGTCATCCACAGGCGACACTCTCATAGGAGGAGAGTCAGATAAAGTGGGAGAATACCTCCTGTCACTGGATGAGTCCTTGTATCGGGACCGTGACCTTTCCCTCCGACGACGATGTCGTGACCTCGTCGAGGATCTACCCTCACTGCGAGAGCGATGCCTCCCTCTGGATCTTGACCTTGACTTTCTGGGTCTCGCAGGAACTGCCAGCCCCGGAGGCTGAGCCGGAACCCCAGGTTGTGGCTGTGGAGGCCGGGGAGGCGGTGGAGGTGGTGGACGCGGAGGAGGAGGACGAGGTGGAGGAGGAGGAGTTGGTTTCCGAGGAGGAAGCAGAGGAGGCGTAGGTGTCCTGGGCCTTGAGGGCGAATATGTCCGTGAATAATCAGATTCCGGTGACTCACGCATTCTCCTCTTTTTACGAGCAGGCCTGGGGGAGGATGCTCTGGAGGCAGACCTCTCTGCAAACGAGGGTGGGCGTCGCCGCAACCGGGGACTCGCAGAAGAAGATGAAACACTAACCACAGAGGCACTAGACACCGTCCTGGGCCTCGACTTCCTCTTTGACGTCGATTTTTCCTTCATCGACGTCGACCTCTTAGACTTCTCATCCCTCGACGTCGATCTTCTAGACGTCGACGAACTCAACATCGAATATCTACGCCTCGACGTCGATTTACCTTTCCTTGATGTCGATCTTCACTTTGATGGCGAACGGCGGTGTCGCGTCGACAGCGAGCGCCTTCGGCTTCGAGACACATCACGACGTCGATGGTGTGTTGACACCGGTAAAGTCCTCGACGTCGACCTCGTCCGAGGTCTCGACGTCCTACCCTTCGACGTTGAACGTCGACGTCGCTTCGACCCAGAGCCCTGGGTCGACTGGGAACATTTTGTGGTCATACCTCTCGATGCTGACGTCGAAGCCATCGACGTCAACCGGGACCGGTGCCTTTTCTGGGCTTTTTCTTGACTGGGGAGCCCCCCAAAGGCCAATGCACGGGCGGAGGACGATAACAGAGTCCCTCCATGCCCAGAAGTCCCACCTGTCTCTTGATGTCTCCTCTGCTCCAGGCCTTGGAGACAAATCTTCTCCCTGTCACGCAGGGTCCTCCTGGAAATAGAGTGACAGATATCACAGGAGTCAGGGACATGGGTGGAAGGGAGGCAGAGTATACATACTCTGTGGGGGTCAGACTTAGCCTTCTTCCTACCTCACTCAGGGCACTTGTCGAATAAAGCTGGCATTTCGACAAGAAAGAGGTGGCAAAACTGGTTAAAAAACACAGCAACTGGAAGAGGAAGACCCTAGACGTCGACTGAAACACTCAAAACTCTGGAAAAATTCCAAAAATTGAAGTAATACCCAAAAGGGTAGAGCTCAATGCTCCAGGGTCCTGCTACCAGGAGCCGGAAAAAAGAACTGAAAGTAAAAGGCCTTTGGCTGTGCATCCTGGGATACCGAGGGTCTCTGGAGAGTTCCTTAACACCTTGGGTGCTAGGTGGTTTTCCCCTCCGGTGCTGATCCATCATGTATCCCATTGTTCATGACAAGGTCAACTCGTCAAACGCACAGCGCAGGTAAAGCCCATGACGAGTTGACCTTGTCATGAGCATGGAAGGGGTTAAAGGCACGGTATCCCTTTTCCAGACACATAATGGCAGCCTATGGGGCTTGTCTGTCCAACCCTTCCTCTCTATCATTACAAAGGATTTTTGTGAAGGGGACTTTCTCTGAGTGTGGAACTTAACAAAGTGTGTTAAATGTAATATTATTTGGCATTTTTTTTCACTTCAAGATGAAGTGCTGGCCACTGTAGCCTTATAGTTTTAGGCTGCATTATTTGTCTTTGATTTTCTCTTAAGTGTCTATGCTGGACTGCAGAAGACGACAACTTAAGAGACTATTTCGATTGCTCCGGGGTCCACGCACATGGGCGGGACTATTCACAAGATTATGACTATACACAGAGATACCCTACTAGAGAAGGAGGTTTTCTCAAGACGAAAACATGCTTGGTTCACATTAGGATCGTTTGAAAAGCTAGTGCCTCAACAGTATCTGAGAGCATGCATCGAAGCCCAGACTAAAAGATCTCTTTTTGAAATATTGTCTAGGCTGCTTATCATCATCTCCATATTTGCGACCATGGAAGTGCCCCACCGGCACAGATGCCTGTAGACTCTGTGACAAATTCCCTGAAACTATAGTCCATCAATTTTGCATATGTGTTTCAAACCTGGAGGACCGAAAAACAATAATAAGATCAGCATTTAACCCAAGGGGGCTGCGCCAGTGCAGGCATACCATCATAGCCTACTTGGATTCCTCAGACATCCAGCTGATCAGTAGGCTGGTGAAATACGTGTCAAGGCTAGAACAGAAAATAAGCCACCTAACAGGCTCCACAACATCAGAGCCGAATCAGGTATCTTAAACCCATTATCCTGCACAATCCTCTGTGGGGAAACAGCCTTTAGATCGCATGCGTTACATCACATACTATTAGAACGCGGTTGTTACAACGACCGTGTTGTTACAATGCGAACCATTATATCGCAAGACAATATAACGATTCGCTGTAGGGGGCAGAAGGTGTTGGATTTACAATCCCAACACCTTCCCTGCTGTTGCACAAACTGGAGTAGGAATACTAAATTAGACTATTCCTAAGTCCAGCGCGCCCCCTACAGCAAGTCGTTGAAATGACTTGCGATGTAATGGTTTGCATTGTAACAATGTGGTTGTTGTATCAACTACGTTTTAAAAGCATGCGTACTAAACTTATGTATTCCCCTCTGTAAGCACTGGAACAAGGGCTTGACCGCACATCCACTTCACTGTAACTTTGTACAGCCAAACATTGGAACTCTACACACGTTTAATGGTCTTTCTGATCTCAAGTGGTTGAGTGGTAGTTTCTCCAGAGCGTATTAGCATGCAAAACGAGACACTAGACTTTCAACCTCTCTCCCCGTTCAAGGTCTCAAGGTCAAAGACGTCGATTGCATTGCCACTTTAATGTAGTTAAGACTTTGATTGACATTCTACCGTCCAGCAGGTGATAACACCTTGGACTTAAGCGGGCATTCTGAACGCTTCTTTTGCGCAAGACTCTGACTGCAACCACCGTGTCGCAAACTTTTTTTAACATATTTTTATTTGAAAATAATACAATATGAGAAGGTAGTAAAAATGATCCTGGTGGAGTTATCCATAAATGACAACATACCATTACTTCCAGCATATTCAGTGTGAAAAAGTATCCCAATCTCACCCAGGCCATCACATGAACAAAATAAAACAGTGGTGAGGCATCAGAGGATACAAACAGTAAACAAATTAGAGGCATACAAAAGAAAAGCCCATGCAAACCTGAGCAGTGGCAGCGCTCGCCTACGGCCCTACCTTTCCCACATAAGAGCCTGCACCCTCAAGGAGGAAAGGAGAGGGATACAAGAAGAAGAGAAGGCAACAAGGAGAGCAGGGAAGAGGGGAAATAAGAGGGAGAACAGAAGGAGGAGGGCAATCCCCATTAACCCCCATCAATTTGGCAACACAAGCCGGATGCCCACATATAAACTTGCAGATTCCCCCCACACCACAGGCAAATACATCCCCTCACACCGCCATCTCCAGGGCAGGTGTCCACAGCCCCAGACCCTGGGAGGTATTGGGAGAACCGTCCACTGGCAGCACCACCTTCATCAAACTATCCAACATATCCCCCTGCACACCAAATCCAGTTCAGCATTCTCATCAGTGCACACCACCCGTAATTGCCCCACCACTGCCACTCCTCATTCATACAGGTCAATCACCCACCGCTGAACAGTTGGTGATCTGGGCTCCACCCAGTGGATAGCAGCACATCGCTTAGCAAGTAACAGGCCCAGAGTGCAACCCTGTGTCTCATCTTGGCCTCTCTCTTAGGGATCGGAAGCAACCCCAGAAGGCAGTGAGCGACCATGGCCGCCTCCTGCCCCCCTGCAGAGATCACAGGACCCCTTCCCAGTATCCTTCCAATTTACAACATTCTCATGCCATGTGGAGAAAGGATTCCAGCTCCCACCCACATGTAGGGCAGGCAGCAGACAGTGACCTGTTAATCCTATGTAACCTTTGTGGGATCAAGTCCGTGTAGTGTAAATAATACAATTGGGTGAGCTTGAACCCCGCGTTGCTAGCCACCCCCTGGACCTGAGCAAAGGCTCTCCTCCAGTCGCTCTCAGAAAGTGGCTCAGGCAAGTCATCAGTCCATCTGTCCTGTATTCTGTCATATCAGTCTGACGATCACCCTTAAGAGCCTTATAGATAAGGGAAATTAAGCCTAGATCGGATCTGGGATCCAGCAGAAGGTCTAATGCCTCGGGCTCGGCAGGCTTTGCAAGAAAACCCATCCAGACCTCACGTATCGTTCGGACACTTTCACAAGAAATTACCCTGTTGCAGCTCAAACAGTTCCCGTGTCCCCCTCTTTGTAAGGAAAGTACCTCTCAGATATACGTCGCCGGCCATGGTGTAGTCCGAACTCGAACCACTGCGACATAGCCATCACGGATTGTATGGATCTGAAAGGCATTAGTCGTTGGAGGGGCAGCAATCAGGCATAAGGGGCCCGAAGCATCACCCTGGTGACCACTTGCTCCCAGACCACTGCCCATTGCTGGACAACAAATGGGTTGCTCTGGAGATATCCCCACCCCCACACCATCCTGCATGAGGCAGAGTGGGAGGTCTGCACCAGCACCCCACTCTCCTCTGTATTCGGACAACCTGGGTACCACTGCACTGCATATTGCCCAAAATAATAGAGCTGCAGGTCCAGTAATCCCAGGAATCCCCGAATCCCCGAATCCCCCAGCTCGGTGTCTAATTTCAGGATTTCCAACTCGTCTATGCTCCTTTTACCAGCCCACACGAGGGCACCAGGAGACTACTTAATTTGGCAAACGTTGAGTTTGAATTGCTATACATGGCGTTCTGCAGGGGAGCATACAGACAGCGGTGTAATAACTACATTCTGGAGAGGGCTACTCTGCCCATCATCAGAAGAGGCAGGCAGATCCAGAAGCAAAATGCCACCTCAAGGCTCTCAAGGACTCCCTATATTGACAGTATCGGCCCTCCGATGTGTTTGCCACCTGAATCCCTAAATATCGGAAGTTGCCCCCTCCCATCTAAGCTCAGTCATGGGGAGACAGGTCAGATCCGCTTTCGTAAGTGCAGCTAAGGGGAACAGTACTGTTTTTCTGTCTGTTAATCTGCAGGCCAGACACCGCCTGAATTCGTTTATAATCTGCAATAACACACCATCAGACTGCTCTAGTTGGTGAAACATTTGGATGTGTCATGTTGTAGAGTGATACAACATGGGTTTGGGGCCCCACCTCAATTCGCCACATATTCATATTTCGGCGAACCAAAGTCGCCAACGTCTCTACCGCCTCAGTGAAGAGGAGCAGTGACAAGGGTCAACCGTGTCTTGTGCCCCACTCAATATGCATGCACTCCGAGATCACACTTGAGGTGCAAACCCTAGCGACTGGCCCAGCATAGAGCAATTGCACTAAGGACAGAAAAGTCTGGCCAAGGCCCATTCTCCTCAGAACTTCCCAGAGGTACCCTCATTTAAGCGTATCAAACGCTTTCTTAATATCTAAAGCTACCAGTGCGGCCTCCAGGTATCCATCAACTACAGAGTGCAACACATGGGGCTAAGCAGGGGACCAGTAGCCCAGTAGCCCAGTAGCCCAGTAAATGCTTGATAATACTCATCTGGGAGGCCATCCAGGCCCAGTGCCATGCAACAAGCCATCTCCCATACCGCCTCCTGTGGCTCCTCCACCTGCAGCTCCCCCTCCAGTCCAGCCTGTACCACCGTAAGTCGGGAAGCACCAAGCCATCCAAAAAACTGTAGGACTCTGCCAGTCGTCCCACCCCACCTCCCTGTATACAGTCGCCAGGTGATCCCACTGGAGGAGATTGATGCCAGTCAGTGTCTTGTTAAGTACAAAAAGGCAGCAGAACACTGATTGTCTGTTGCACCTAAGTACTGTGTTACGGAACCCCGTATAAAGTATGCATTGATCTAGGTATGACAGCCTAACCGCAGTCTCAATAGATGCCACAAAGTGGCATTAGACAGGTCTTCTAGAAGGCACCTTTTTTAGTTGTGGTTGTTTTTACTGGAGGACTTGGTAACCACGTACAGATTTCCAAGAAGAGTCAATGATGGGTGTCTTACCTAGAGCAGAGGCACAAACGAGCTGTATAAGTCTTGCCTTGTGTAATCCAGTGTAAGAGAAACATAAAACAGAGCACAAGATAACTTATGAAACTAAATAAATAGTGCCACGAAACAAAGGTTTTGCAGCGTGAATCTTTTGTGGAGTCACATGCTGTGCTTTACTCTGCCGTCTAGTGATTGGGTCCAAGAAAACAACTGCTTTGCGATTCAACATTCAATTTGTGCTGTGAAAGTTGTACAAATCTGTCGCAACATGAGCAATCAGTAATTTTTGCAAAATCTTGTCCAATTATTATTATCAATGAGGCAGAATTTCTGATTGTGACTCCTACAGAATGGATTGCAAATGTAGAGATCAAGGCGCTGAGAGGGGCAGCATACCGCCATTCTTTCATTTTCACAATGGCTGTTGTTTTTTTATTGTAGCCCTGTCCCATAAAGAGACAGGTATTTAGTAAAATAGCCATTCTTTGAAACAATTTGGGTCAGCTGCTCACATTCATAAAACGTAAGTGTTTTACAGACAGCCTTCACTTTTCAAATGTATACCACCTTCTTTTCGATGTCTCTACCCAATCACAGGTTCACGATTGAAATTACAGCCACAAAACATCCATATTTTGCATTGGGATCCCAAAGGTAGTAGGGGCACCACCTTCACGCCTATCCATCCTTATTCCTCACAATGAGCTACAAATTGCACATTGCAAGTGGACAAGATATTTGTGATTCACAATTTAAATTTCGTACATTGGAACTCTATTTTTTGCATACGTTAAGATTTAAAACTGCAAAAAGCATTCATTGGTCTGTGTTGTGTTCATAAACCTATTGAGGTCATAATATACAGCGTCCACCGTTCAAGGGCAAATCAGTACACTTTGCATTTATGTTATCTGTGTATTTTGTTTGCTTGATTACAGAGGCCGTGGCATGAATATGAACACAACTTCCAAATTATGTATAAAGTTGGAATGGGGAATAAGCCCCCAATCCCAGAAAAGTTCAGCCCAGAGGGTAAAGATTTCCTTTCTCACTGTCTGGAAAGTGAGCCAAAGATGCGATGGACAGCTAGCCAGCTCCTTGATCATCCGTTTGTCAAGGTTTGTGCCACACTATTTATTTCTAATAACTTCCAACCAGTTAAAAACAAAGGCAAACATTGTGTTTGATTCTGTGGGCAAATTTAGTGTTTTGGTGTGAGGGTCTTGTTCATATGCTTACCACAGTCATTTTGTTTGGAGCTCTAATATACACTTGTAAAGTAAGTTACAGTATTGTGTTAAAGCTAGGTGTGTTCACAGGTATTTGTGATGCAAGAACTTTATAATTGCTGTACAGCATTAACTATAGTTATAGAGTTAGGAAGATACAATGTGGTTCTAATCTACAGGCTGCAACAACATAGCCATAAGTGTTCATCCGCTACCCTACTTCAGAACACAGCTACAAAGAGGAACAGAGATAACAACTGAAAGATTTCCCATAAAAAAAATGTATACTGGACAAATATTTTACTGTTGTCCTCTCCATGAAGCCAGAACCAATCTACAGGAAGTGGACAGCACCACATTTGGTTGTGATAAAAATTATTCCCTAGGTTGACGTTGCAGTAATAGAAATACTGAGTAGAAAGCCTTCTAGGGAATTAAATTGAAACCCTCTTCCTTCCTTTCAGTTACAGTATATTCCATGGTACCCATGTCTATTGCTTAGTATGTTCCAGAAGCACAAATTGCACAGGAGAGCCAAGTGGCTCTTATCAAGATCCAACATATTTGGGAAGACAATACTTTATCTTACAAGTGCCTCCTAGTGATCATCACTGTCAAGCTGTCAAAAAATAAAAAATTCCAAAGAGATGTTAATCCAATTTCAGAGGACTCGTTTCTATAATTTTGCTACAGCATGATAAAGAATGTGTACCCCCCTACGCAGCTGGGCAAATTCCCAGGCTGGGGGGGGGGCGCACAGCTCCCCTGTGCTCATGACGAGGTCAGCTCGTCATGAGCCACGGTGGTCATGTGCTCATGACGAGCTTAGCTCGTCATGACCACACCTGTTTCGCACAGCAGGGGAATTAGCCCAGCGTGCTCGTCATGAGATTCGAAGGTGGTAAGGAGTTGCAAGTTAAGGAATGGAATTGTTTGTATCTTTCTCAGTTGTCCTTTTCGTTCTTCCCTGCTTACAGCTCATTAAATTAGGGATGCTGCTCCAGGTGACATTGAGAGTCTCAAAGGAACAGACTCCTAAGGCTTTCTGGTTGGAAATATCTTACCCATCTCGATGTAGAGTTCATTCCAATTGTCTCTGTGTGTGGTAACATATTTCATAAACATTGTCTTTTCTCCCTTGCCTGCATTTGAGCTACGAGTATAGAGATTTATTAGCTTAAGGCAAGGTAATTTTCTGGTTGCAAACTGTAGCTCACATAATGTAGCCCTGGGATGAAGCACTTGTACATGCATTTATAGCTAGAAAGTAGAAAAATAAAAGCTAGAAAGGAATCCCCCCATCATCAAGCACCTGCCTGTTAATGATTTTTTTCTTAGAAACGTTCTCTTGATTTGTGTTTCTGTACCCATTATACAAAATAACAGAGCATTTTGGCTGGTCCACCTTTTGGGTGGTATCCAGTATGTATAATCTAGGATAAGTGGCAAGCCTGGTCCTTCTGATCTAAAATATTTAACAAAGAGCTCCACTCTTATCATTGTACTCTGTGTTTCCCATGAGTTGTTTTAGGCGGCCAGTCTTTATTTAATTAATTAGAGTAGGTTTTTTAATTTATTTTTTTTAATTAAGGATTTTAAGTTTTTTTTAGGGTTATGGCCATATTTGATTATTTTCAGAAGATCATTTGAGTTAGGTACAGTGGCACTGCATGAATTTCATTGTAAATATTAAAATATTCCCTAGCTAACATGAAGGCAAGTTTCAATTCTTTTAAGGACACAAGGGTGAGGATTATGCATTTCTGTCACTGCTTTATTCTAACAGTGGGCATATGAAAAAACATTGCTCAACACGATTTTCCATGAAGATAGGGAAAAGTGGTAGTCCAAATAACAACCAATCATAAACACGTGCAGTCCATGACACTGGGTTGTCAATGACCCTCCTTCTCTCTTTCATGCAATCAAAACATTATCCAATAATCCTGATCTCACTCCCGTTTGTGCTCTGTTCCAAGTGAACAGAAAGTCAAGTCATTAATTGAAAAAAACATTATTCCCAAATGCTTTCTAAAAGGTAACTAAGTCACATAATTTAATATTGTCAGAACATACAAGTACTATTGTAATCCTATCTTAAACAGTACAAGTGCAATTGGTGTCTTCACTTAAATATACTGCCTGTAACTCTTGGTTGGTTCATTACAGATTCATAAAGATAATTCCATTGGGCGAGATCATCCTCGCCTCCATATCCTTCATAGAATTGAAACTTTCCTTCACGTTAGCCAGGAACTTATTTATTCTGTTTCAGGAGCGAAGGTTCATATTGTTTAATGCTTTTGAACTACCAAAGATGTCCCACTGTCAGTTGGCTTAAAGTAGAAATGTTTAAACGTGGACTCGGCAACCAATCGGCCGCCTTCCTAATATCTTCTAAACAAGCTCCCAAAGAAAAAGCGTTTGAGACCATAGCACCCTCGGCGGATTGAGGCCCAAATATAGAGATGATAATAACTGCTTCCTGCATTCCCCATCTAACCCATCTAGTGATAGCTGGGTTTGGGACAACCTTGAAAGGTTTTTGATTGCAATCAAAAGTTGTTGTACCCCCGCATGTTGCAGTTGAGGCTGCCGGCGTAGCTCCCTTGCCATTAGAGGTAGCTCTGTATCAACCTCTTCATCGTCAACATACCTCCCTAAACACAGCCGACAGGAGAAGGATTGAGGCAAGAGATAGTCCAATACCTTGGTGTAACTTCAACAGGTCTGTTGGTGAGAATTCTGAACAAATATAATGTTCTATTAAGAAAGCAATAGTGCTGTATTTACTTATACAATCAGTTGAATCGGACATAAGTTAAATGTGGAATTGTAGAAAGAGGTAAAGAGTTTCCAATTTCTTAGGTTGTCATCATCTGTTGCAGTTCTGCTGGCTAGCATCACCATCATGAATGTTCCACTGCATTGTTTTCCCAAAAGTGTATATATATCATGACAAAGTGTATAATGTGCTGTGCTTTCTCAGTTGTAGAGTATCTGACTAGTCCATACATTTGCTGTGTGCAGTGTCATGAGGTAATTTTGTCCTCAGTTGGAATCAGATGACAAACTAAGACAAACTCTGCAAGCCTGACACGTGCAAGGGTAGCCACCCGACCACTCTCACACCCATTTCCATGTGATTAAGAGGAGGGGAGCAGTAGGGCATTCGTAACTCCACCCCTCTGGCTAATTCTTGTTGATATCAGATGCTTGCTGGCTGATTCCTCTGAACACTATCCAGCAATGTCCTCTCCTTATTTGTCACCTTCTTCAGTAGCTGCGGCTCCTCAAGTGGCAAAAATATAATTCACTGTAATTATGGGAAATAATGCGAATTTGCCTAGCCTTGGTGCTGGTAAGTTCCAATTCTATTAAGGACTCGGAGGCGAGGATTATGCCATTCTTTCATCGCTTTATTCTCTACAGCAGCAAGAAAAAATATAACACAACTACTTTTCCCATGAACATTTGGGGGAAAGAATAAAGTCAAACATGAGTCCTATTACAGTGTCCATGTACAGGTGTCTCCCATCATGCTCCACTGTACTTGTCTCCTCCTCTCTCTTTGCGCGAAGCCAGAACATCCGTCCACTCACGCATCTTGTTTAGAATTATCTGCTCCTGCAAAAGAACACACCATCAGATCCATCCTATATCAAATAGAACGTCAGCTGCAAAACAGGAAGAGCAGTACACCGCAGAGCCATAAGCGCACATCAAAAAAAAGAACATAAACGCTTTACTTACGTTGCATACGGGGAGGGTACACTTCCATGAAGTCACTGGGGGGGATAATCCTCGCCTCCGAGTCCTTAATAGAATTGGAACTTACCAGCACCAAGGCTAGGCAAATTCGCATTCTATGTCAGGACCGGAGGCTTCGGATTATGCCAGTTCAAAGCTTATCGACCACCAATCTGGCCACATCAATAACTGGCTTGAAATAGAACCTCTTAAACGTGGAGTCCGAGGACCAATCGGCCGCTCTCATCAGATCCTCCAACCGAGCCCCAAGGGCAAAGGCTTTAGACGCCATGGCACCTCGCGTAGAGTGAGCCCCAAACTGTTTAGTATCAATCTCCGCCTCCTGCATGATCCAACGCACCCAACGGGCGATCGTCGGTGAAGTAACTGCCTTATACGGTTTACGCAGGGCAATAAGCAGCTGTCGCTCGCCCGGAGGGCGAGTATCTTCTGTCATATCCTCATAAGCACGGAGGCACTGCACTACGCACAGCTTAGGGGAGTCCTGAAAAGCCGGGTACGAAATGACCCTAGTATGCGTTTTGGTCCGTCTGTTGGCGGTAAAGGAAACACCTTCAGGAGAAAAAACCCTGGCCGTAATATCCAACGCTCGCACGTCCGAGACACGCCTGCAGGACACCAGGCACAACAACATGGCCAACTTAGCCGTCAACTCCTTTCGCGTTAAAAACCTGTTCGGTTGCCAGGAAAGGAACAAATTCAGCACCCTGTTCACATCCCACAGGGCGGAATACCGAGGTTCCGGCGGCAAGGCAAGCCGTATACCCCGTAAGAGCCTACAGACTAAGGGGTGTTCACCAACCGGGGACCCTTGAACCAGGTCGTGCCCCGCAGACACCGCCGACCGGAACGTATTTATCGATCGATAGGCCAGGCCCTGATCGGACAGTTCCGCCAGGAAATTCAAGACACGCACTACAGGACCCAAACCCCGTCGCACACACCAACGGCTCCACCGGAGCCAAGCCGATCTGTAGCGTTTGGTCGTGCTGTCGGCCCAAGCCTTGGAGAGCAAGTCCTCTGCCGTTCTCGAAAGGCCAGGCAACGTCCAGCGTCGCCGGAGAGCCTCCACGCCATCAGGCGCAACGAGCCCTCCAGGACTAACCTGTGGGGCGCTCCCTCCGGATTCAGTAGAATGTGGGGAGACTGGGGGAGTAGGATCGGAGAATCCCAAGAAAGTTCCAGAAGAACCGGAAACCAAACTTGCGCCCTCCACCACGGAGTGATCATCACCACCTGTGCCGACTGGCGGCGTAACAACGCTGACACCCGCGTTATCATTGAGAACGGTGGAAACGCATAGCCCTGTATTCCCGACCAGTCTTGGAGGAACGCATCCGTTGCCTCCGCCAGAGGGTCGGGGCGCCAGCTGAAATACCGCGGGAGCTGGTGGTCCAAGCGGGACGCGAACAGGTCCACCGAAAACGGGCCCCAAAGGTCCGAGAGCTCCGCAAACAGGGTAGGGTCCAGCTTCCAAACGCTGGCGTCCAGAATATTCCTTGAGTGCCAATCGGCCACCTCGTTCTGACGACCCGGCAAATATTCTGCCGTAACCGACACCTGGCGGTCTAGACAAAAGTGCCAGAAATCCCTGGCCAGGTCCGCGAACATTTTGGACCTGGTACCGCCCAGGTGGTTGATATAACGGACTGCGGACACGTTGTCCATCCTCAGAAGGACGCAGGACTGCACTCTGTCTTTGGTCCAACATTGCACTGCGAAGGAGCCCGCTAGCAACTCCAAGCAGTTGATATGCAAGGACTGTTCGAGAGCAGACCAGGCGGCGCCCGTGGAGAAGTCTCCGCACCGCGCCCCCCAGCCGGAACGGCTGTCGTCCAACTCTATCACTATATCTGGGGCGGAACCGAAAATCGCACGGCCATTCCAGGCCTCCATGTGCGTAAGCCACCACTGCATTTCGTCCCTCACGTCCTCCGACAAAGGAATCAGTTGAGAGTACGTCAGGCCCCTCCGCAGGTGGAACGCCTTCAACCGCTGCATGGCGCGGTAATGAAGGGGCCCCGGGAAGATAGCCTGGATTGAAGAGGACAACAGGCCCACTAGCCTCGCCAGGTGGCGCAATGAAATCATCCGCTTCGCTAGGGTCTGCCACAACTCGTGCCTGATCCGCGCCATCTTCCTGGCCGGCAGGCTCAAGGTGGCCGCCACCGAGTCTATGGTGAAACCGAGGAATGTAGCGCATTGCATGGGAACCAAGAGAGACTTCTTCTCGTTGATCACGAACCCCAGGCCTTGCAAAAGGTTGACCGCAGACTGCAACTGTGACCGCAGTCTCTCGGGGCACTGATCCATGAGCAGCATGTCGTCTAGGTAGACTATCATCCTGACCCCCTGAGCCCGCAAGGCCTCCACCACCGGCCGCAACACCTTTTGTGAAGCACCACGGTGCTGAGGAGAGCCCGAAAGGAAGAGTAGTAAACTCGTAAACCTGGCCGTCCCACCTGAATTGGAGGAAACGCCGATGAGGCGGAAAAATGGGAATCGTCAGATAAGCGTCTTTCAAGTCCAGCCTGACCATCCAGTCGGACTGTCGCAAGACGTCGCGCAGCAGATGTATCCCTTCCATTTTGAAATGTCGATACAACAACCACTCGTTGAACTCCTTCAGATTGATCACGGGGCGACTGCCCCTGTCGACCTTGTCTACCAAGAAAAGATTGCTTATAAAACCTGAGGGGTGTTCGCAAGCGCAACAAATCGCCCCTTTTTGGAGGAGGGCAGCGACCTCTTCGCTCACCAAAGCCGCATCGCGCTGGGAAAAGGTAATGGGTCGAGGACGCTGTAGCTGACACGGACGGCCATGGAACTCCATCTGGAAGCCCTGAACCGTCTGCAGCACCCAAGCATCGCTGGTAAGGGAGGCCCATGCAGGAAGAAACTGCGCCAAGCGCCCCCCCACTTTCAAACTCGCGGAAGGCAGAACACTCACCTCGGCCACTGCCTTGCTGTTGGCCACGCTGACCACCACGACCTCCAAACTTCTGCCCTCTCGTGGGGTAGAAATTATTGAACTTGGCCCTGTCTTGGTACTGGTCACGTCCGGAGCCTTGACCTTGATCCGAGCTGGTGCCCCGGCCGAACGAGCGGCCCCTGCCTCGTCCGGCCTTATCGAAAACCCGGGGCGCAAAAACCTTTTTGATATTGGACTGGGCACGATCCAGGGACGTGAAGGTCGCCACGAACTTCCCCAGTTCTTTGATGAAAGGGTCACCAAACAAGCCCCCCTGGGCTACAGCACCCGCCTCCGACGAGGCGAGGTCGCCCAGCTTGGGATCTACCTTGATCAACAGGGAGCGCCTCCGCTCCGTCGATAGGGCGCAGTTGGCGTTGCCAAGGAAAATAATGCCCTCTGGGCCCAGTAGGAAAGGACCTCAGGGGAAATCGCGTCACCCGACACCTTGGCTTCCTCAGCCATATCCAGGATCTTGGTAAGGGGCCCGACAGCATCCAGAAGCTTGTCCTGGCAAGTGCGCCAGGACCTGTCGATACCCTTCCGAGGGTCCTTGACAAATTTCTGTAGGAAGGTCGCCATCTTCGGATCGATGTCCGGGGTCATGGCCACCTTGCCATCCAACGACGGCCGGGGACACTCCGCGCGCAGGCGGCTCCTAGCATCCTTGTCCACCGGCTTCCGTAGCCTATTAGCGACGTATTGGGCCACCTTGTCGCACGGGACCCACTCTGAGGAACGGGGGTGGACGATATCGTCCGGATCCAGCATGTCCGACGGACCTGCGGAGGATGAGGGCTGAGAAGGGAGCCACGACCTGGAAGAACAGGCCTCTTCCTCCGAGTCCGGGGAGTCGTCGTCGTCGCGCTGCGGGTCCGGAGACATCGCAGGTGGAGAAAGCGGCGGAGCCTCCGAAGGAAGAGGGGCAGGAGCTTGTGTGTCCTCCATGGCCTTGAAGGCACTCTTCACCCTGGCAAAAGCCGCCGAGTCAACCCCCTCAGTGCAAGGCTTCTTGGGAGGAGGCGGGGTAGGGGACGAATCAGGCCCTGAGGCCGGGACCGGCGCCGGAAGCAAGGCGGCAAACTTGGCATAGGCCTCGTCCAGGCGCGCCGAAAGACGTTGTTCCAGGGGGACCATAGCCTGGTCGACCGCGCGGTAGATGGAATCGTCGACTGCCTGGTAAAAGTCCTCGTCCAACGGGACATAGTTCAGAGGGTCTTCCTCCGGATAATTGTCCGCGTTCCCCTGCATAGCGAGTTAAATTAGGCTCTAGCAACGGGAACGGCAGGCAAGACAATGACCCTCCTCAGGGCGCTCTATAGTCTGGGGAATCCCAGCGATATGGGTGGCCAGAGGCACACAATGAACGGGCAAAGCCCTGGGAACGCTGCAGCCCACAGAGTCTCGGGGGCGCCTCCCGGCAAAGCGGTCCCACAGCACACTTACGACCCCGTAGGGTGTTCGCCAAAAGTACAACCCCAAAGGGCGTTCAGAAGCAAGGGAAAACCTAATTGCGACCCCGCAGGGTGTCAGAGCCGGGAGGCTAGGCACGGGTCCGCTGGTGACAGGAGCGCGCCAGAACACTCTAGAAGCTTCTGGGAGCGCCCCTTCAGCAAACGAGACGCCGGCCCCTGGTGGCCGCACCACCACACCGCACACTACTGGGCAAAGATCGCGTAAGGAGCGCACTAGGCGTCCCGCGACCAATCAAGGGAATCAGTGGAGAAAAAACAGAAACCCGACACCCGGCCCAAAGGCCTAAGTCACCACACAGAAACCCAAAACACAGGAGAGAAGGAAAAAACCAACTTAACTTGCTGCGAGCAGCGAAGAAAGAGGAGGAGACAAGTACAGTGGAGCATGATGGGAGACACCTGTACATGGACACTGTAATAGGACTCATGTTTGACTTTATTCTTTCCCCCAAATGTTCATGGGAAAAGTAGTTGTGTTATATTTTTTCTTGCTGCTGTAGAGAATAAAGCGATGAAAGAATGGCATAATCCGAAGCCTCCGGTCCTGACATAGAATTCAATGCATGACATTGTTACAATGAACTCTTGGTTTCTAAACCACTGCTCTGTGTGCAACAACAGTACAATATTGTGTGTTTAGGTTTTTATTGTTTTAACTTTAGGCTACATATGTATCTCTTCCCTCTGTGTGCTACTGTTAATGCATTAAAGTGAATAAATCCCTTTCGCTTCTCCTCCTCCCAGGTTTGCACAGATGAAGAATGAACTCGTTCACCGGATGTTCACTGTTAATCACAACTGTATGTAATATTTACACGAGGACTGTGATGAGAAACAGTAACCATTGGATCTTACCATGACTGAAGACTGCACAGGTGACAGGCGTCACTTTTACTGCTGCTCCCATCTCTTCTGTTTGCCACATGTTGCTTATGTGACAAGCTCTGCAAGAGTTACCGAAGCTGCATGTTTCAACGGAAGTGCCATTACTACTGTATATGGACCATAATTGTAATTTTTTATTCTCCTCTACGTTTCTCATATAACTGAGAACTGTAATATTAATATGTAGGTTTTTTTGAACTTTCTAGGTTTGGAAAAAAAAGTTGTAGTGTTATCAGGCGTTCTGGACCTTGTACATGTTTTTAATCTCCCGTTTGTTGAGTGCACTGACTGTGAACTTTTACTTTTATGGCCAGCTTCAGATTTGTTATGCAAAAAGCTGATTAATGAAATGTAATTAAAACATTTTTCTCAATAAATGGTTTATTTTAGGAGTTTTTCATCCTTTGTGGTTTTGTTTTTGGAGGGAGGTATGTGAACAGTTGGATTGGAACGATTGATATATATTTTCTTTTTAGAGCTGTGGTGAGGGGTGCAGAAACGAATAGAAGCGCGGATCCTGAAATTATAATAGTATTATTAACAGTAACATTTTTGTGTAACACATTCTACCAATCCATTACCTCTTAGCACTGCACACAAATAATGAATTATTGTTAATGTTACTGATCTCAGAAATATTATTGAGCAGGTGAACCTGTGGCCGCATGTTATGCATCGATGTCCGTAGCAAGCGCATAGTACTGGTTTAAAATTAGGAGAGGAATACACATGTAATTCCCTGTAAATGCGGTAGCAGTACATCTCTCATTATTATCATTTGAATTTTTCCTAGGCCAGCCTATATATTTTATTAGTTATTTTTATGACGAAAAAATGTAGCTCTGATGGGTACTTCTAGCTTCAGTTTCATCACAAGAATATCTCCAGGTGGCTGAAGGGTGTCAGAGAATTTTCTCAGCAATTCTTCCACATGCCAGTAGGTGGCACCCTTTGGCTCCACGATGACTCCCTACTGACCTAAAAGTAACAGAGAAGAGCTGCATTAGAGCGTGATGTCTAAGTGCTGATATGAGTTCCTTTCTTTCCGTGCACTTCAATGCAGATTCGGAACTCCGCGCCCAACTTTGTTAGTATTCGGACAACTTCTAAATTTAATAAAATAGTGTGCCAGGGACGATGTCTCCCCTGAAAACAGTAGGATTCAAGCTGGGCTATGACTACAGGCGCAGATGTCAAACACGGAAACCTTGATGTACCTTGGTGTTTGGACTCTCGATGCTGTAGGGTCTTGCAAGTTTGAAATGATGGATCCCAGTGGGCTCCTGGGGGACTGCGTAGGACTGTGATGTGCCAAGAGCGGAATGCATTGAATGCTGATTTAGAATGTTGAGTTTGCAGTTACATGCAGATGAATAAAGACGTGTAAAACTAAGCTCTATGTGTGGCATAGTCCTTGGTGGGTACCCAGGCTCTGGAGGACGCTACAGACACACGTCAAAAGTCGTGTGAGAAATGCACCCAAAGACGATCCAGAAATGGGAGGTGGTGGGACTGGATGTTGGCAAACTTTTTAAAAGAAGTTCAAGGTTGAAGCATGGATCTCGCTGGCGCTCTAAGTTACAGAGCCAATTAAAGTCCTGTTCAAGGAGTTGGTACAGCGTGATGTCCCATTCCTGCAAAGTGTTCCAGTAAGTCTTAAGTGGAAAAATGCAATGTAGGACTCAATCCCGTCTCGTCACTCAAAGCCAGGCATGAGAGTCTCAATCTAGGGGTTATTCCCCACAAGCATCTTCAGACTGATATATCGAGCAGCAAATTGGGACCTTCAAGGAGGCCATGCTGCAGCTCTTTCATATGCTTCTGGTGCACCTTCGGGCCAAGGGAGCAATTAGGCCTCCAGATGGGCTCACACTGGTAGGCCCTCTTTTAGCACCGGCTAACCCTGTGGCACCAGTTAAGATGTTGGTTCTGCTCTAGCACTGGGGTCTATGTCAGTCCCTTCTATGCCAACACCGATGGCACGAGCCCAAGAACTAATTCCAATGCCAATCTCTGACCCCGAACTATCTTCTGTTCACTCCCGGCCTGTCGCACTATGAAATAAAGGGGTAACAAGTCAGTCTGCAACTGAACTGTAATGCTCGACCTCTGTCTTAATGCCAGTATTACTAGGGTCTTCTTTTGGCTCGGACTCTGAAATGGTTCAAGGTTTGCAACATGTTCCACATGATACTGACGGAGATGAGGAGGTTCACAATTTGCTCCCCCTTCACTATACTGATGATGGGACTGAGCTGGATTTACAACATGGGCCACCAACCAGGGGGAATGCTTTCTCTGCTGTAGCTGTCAGAACGGCAGTGGAAGGACTTGATTTACAGTTGCCAACTGTTGTAACTTGTAAACTAAGATCCTTTAGCTAGCTCTGACTTCTGAGCTCCTTTCGCCGCCAATCATCGAAACCTTTACATACACCCTTATGACCATTTGCTCCAAGCGAAGCTTGAGCCCTCTGGTCAGGAGACTTGTTGCCAAGCGACATAGACCAGACCCCGGTGATCCCAATTTTCAACGAGGCATACTATGCATGAACACCTATTAGTGCAAGGTCAGCAAGTAAAGTCACTCCCATTGTCTTTCCAACCAGTGTTCCAGTTGGAGAGTCAAAATGTATTGATGCCTTTTGAAAGAGTGCTCTCTTCGGCTAGTTTTGGCTTAAAATCATTGCAGTGTGTACCTTCTGGACAAGGACATGTATATTTTGTGGAACGTGGCCAGCGAATTCTTGCACAGGGCCTCACTGGCCCAAATGATACATGATAGCCAGGATGAGGCAAAGTCTGTCATGCCTGCTGGTTTGAACACCAAGGACTGTGTGTACAGAGTTGTTGGCAGCAATGTAGTACTTAAAAGACATGCCTACGTGTGATGAAACAGGTTTTCAGGGAATGTCCAAGTTTCTCCTTTGGACCTGCCTTTGATGCCTCTAAATTGTTTGGAGATAAGGCTGGCTGATTTGGCCCATGGGAGATTAAGGACAAACCAGCCACAGCACAATCTCTCTTGTCTTTAGTTAACAGCCACATCAACATAACAAAACGTTTATGGATTATTTCAGGGTACTGGACTACAGAAAGCCCCATCCCCTACCAAACTTAGTAGCAGCCCAGTCCTTTCGGAGCAGAGGCCATTTGCAGAGGCCTAGGTAGTTTCCACCAGCAGAGACATTTTACCCCGTAACTCCTTCCCTTGCTGCAGCGGCTGCCAAACCTTTATAACTTCCCTCACAGGTACATATTATGCCATTAGGAGGCTGGATATGACAGTACCACACATGGCGGCAATATTGCACTCCAGAGAGATGAGTCTTGCAAATAATTCATAGGTGCTATGTCCTGCCTCTTAAACTCAGCGGACCAATCTGCAATTTTGCTGCAAAACGCCTTCTGCTGGCCAAAGTTGCCATTCAGCAGGTCCAGTTTTGAGTTTTGGAAAGAGTGCTGCTATGCGTACTCCTTCCTCATACAGAGGGATGCAGGCCTCAGGCTTATAAAGGATCTCAGCCCTCTGAATACCTTTCTTCGAAAAGGAAAATTCAAACTGCTCACCCAGTCCTAGATTCTTTCTGCTCTGGACCTTAGCGACTGGATGGTGTGCTGGACTTTCAGGACACATTTTTCTATACTGGTCCTGCCGTAGTAGGGGCATTATCTACTATTCACGATGGGATTGGAACACTTCCAATTTGCTGTTCTCTCCTTCAGCTTTACGTCAACCTCTCAGATGTTCATGAAAGTGATGGCAGTGGTCACTGCCCATCTTCAGGCGACAGGGTGCGTGTGTTCCCGTACCTTGATGATTGGCTGCTCAAGACGGGCTCACCACTGTCAGTCATAGACCTCCTTTGCATGGCCGCGGGACTTCTGACATCTTGGGGGTTTCTGTCAATGAGTCAAAGTCCCACCTTTGCTGAGGATTTATTTTTGGGCTTTCCTGGACACAGAGGTCTTCTAGTCCTTTCCACTGCCTGAGTGAGTCGATTGAGGATATGTGTCAGGGTCTTTGTGAGGATGGTTATGGGGCGTCTTGAACTACTAGCCTTGTGCATCTTACTCATTCCAAAAACCAGGTGGCACGCAGACCCTAGATTGAAACTTCAGGTTTCAGTGGCCTAGCATGAGGACTTCCTCTCTGAGTCCCTCCAGATCTCTCATGAGATGCTGCTGGATCTTCTGTAGTAGCAGACAAAGGCAAAGAACACGATCACCATGTGCTACTGCAACAAACAAGAGGAGTGGGTCTTGAAACCTGTGCCTGGAAGCCCTTAGTCAATGGAATTGGCTAGATCAGTAGAATATCTTTTTGGCAGCAAACCATCTGGCAAGGTTTGTGAAGACAAGCTAAGCAGATATTGACTTGAAAATCATGAGTGGCATCTCCATTTCGAGGTCGCAAGGGGGAACTTTGCTCAGAGTGCCACTAGTGAAAACAAGCGGTCAGATCTCCACGGCGCACTGGAATTTTCTCCAGGACAATTCCTAGGAAATGCATTCTAACTGCGATGGGACACGGGTCTACTGTACGCGTCCTGGACTTGTCCTCTCCTGCCTTCAATTCAGGGGAAAGTCAGGATAGAGCAGGCCCAAATTATCATCCTAATAGCCCCATAATTGTCCAGGAGGATTTCGGCTCAGCGCTCTTGAGCATTAGCATTTCTCCTTGGTACCGGCTACCACTGTGTGAGGAACTCATGTCTCAGCGACAGGGGGCCCTGCACCCGTGTCGGTGCAACCTACACCTCCATGCGTGGAGATAACGCGGTGAGAGTTGAATGTGCTCGACCTGCTAGTCACAGTAGTCAATACTGTCCTTGCAGCTCGTTGACGATTGCATGGATTGTACTGTCAAGAGGGTTAGAAGAAAATCCTTGCAGTTTGCAACCCCATGAAAAAATTCCATCTGTGAACGGGTGTTCTTCACACCGATCCCGTGCAAGGTAAACTTTTGGATGTGTTGTTGTTTGCGTTGTCATTTGTCCTGCAACGCTGAGCAGTTGGCACAGTTAAGGGTTATCTGTCAGGCCGTTCTCTGTATACCTGATCAACCATCTCTATTCAAATCACCTGTTGTGAGGAGTTTTAGTAAATGTCTGACTCACTTCTTCCCCCTCAAAGACCTTAGCCAGGCCACAATGGGTCTTGTCGACATTTCTTGTGTGAATTCTTTTGTGCCATTCCACAGCTGCTCACTGAAACTGCTGACACTCAAACCAAAACAAACATCACCACCACTGTGACATGTGTGCTGGTGCACACTTTTACAGGTCTGACGGGAGAGCCATTGTGCCCCGCTCCATCCTGCTAAGCTGTTTGGTCAAAGTCCACTCCCCAGACCCACTGTTGGGTGGTACTGCTGTGATATAAACCACTTTTGAGTTGATCTGATTTCTTTGAACTTCTGACAATGCTAGTCGCTGCATGAAGCATAATTTTTAGGGGGGAAGGGTCAGTATGTGGACACCCACCAACACTGTACTGCTGCCATCTATAAGTGACCAAGGTTTGTGTAGTTGTTCTGAAATCCAAGACAGGATTTCAGTATTTTAGTGTCTGCAGTAGAAGTAGTTGAGAGGAGGTGGTTTTGTGAATATATATGATACAGTATCCACACACAAATACTCAAAAGACTATATTTACTAGTTTTAACAGAGAATATTAAGAAATTACATAGATTAAATGAAATACCTTTTTCAAAGCAAGACAGCTATTTGTTATTTGGGATTACAAACAGGGGATCACATGTTAAGATAATGATAAAAATTGCAGCATCTTGCCAAGGCCAGAAGTATTAGCTTTGCCAGGACGTGTTGCAGGATGAATGTGATATAAACTCATACAATGTTCATAGATCGCCATCTTGTGGTCGGGTCGGAAAAGTACAGCTTGGTTTTCTGAAAGTTTCATATTGTAGCCGCTGCCACAAAGAGATTTTATATTGAGACTCTAGCACATCATTGATCAATGATCAGCAAGAACCCACCACGCTGATCTTTAGATGTTTTCCTCTGTAAGCCTCCTCTGTTCGTCAGTTTGTGCATTCATCAGGTAAGTCCCCACTGCACCATATTTGTGTCTTATGTGAACATACGACCGGAAATCCCAAGTCGCAAGATGTGTAGAAAAAACATTGCGTGTGACCGTATGGCATGAGCTATAGCTCAGGGCTTTAAGTGGGCCGGGTCTCAAGTGGTCTGAGCACCGGCAGTTTTTTAAAGGGGGCCTCGAAACGGGTCTCTATCGGGCTCTGTTTTGAGCCCTGGCACAGGCGCTCCGTTTTTTTCCGGACTGCAGTGACAGCAGTTTGCTGTCAGTGCAGTCCAGAAAAAAGTGCCAGGGCGCACAGAGCCTGATAGAGACCGTTCTGAAGACAGCAGGCACATCGATGTGCGTGTGCTCACACTGCTCACTTCTCACTAGGGGCGAAGTTACGGCATGACGTCATGCCAGGTGAGCGGTGTAGTGGAAGGGAAATCCTTTTAAGAGTCATTTTCTTTCTGGATTTCCCTTCTATTTATGAAACGCAAGAGCAGCAGCATTGCGGTAGGGTCACCAGGGCTTCAATTGGAAGCTTTTTCAATGTTATATATAACCAGCCATAGTTGCAGCTTATTTATCTTATGCAACTAATAACCATTGACAAAGCCAATAGTCCTTACGTATTGTAGGTGTAATGTGACTTGTTGTCTCACATATTTGGATGCAATGACAGGAACAGCAAAATACAAGTCGGGCGGCACACTATGCTAAACACAGATTTTTAGCGTGAGTGTGTTAAAGCCACGCCCCTAATTACATTGACCACCCCCTTTGAGAGACCCCTCCGTTTTTTCATCCCACTTAAAGCCCTGGCTATAGTCTACATGTGTCAATAGCAAATGTGAACGCTAAACAGCTAAACCAAATCAGAACATGTGGGGCCAGAAGTAAAACCCTTTTTAGCTGTCGCAAACGGGAAATCGGCCCGTTTGCGACAGCTAAAAACGTGTGTGGTATGTGCAAACCCTATTTTAGCAAGTCAGTAACCTAATAACGACTCACAAAATAGGGTTTACGGGTGGCTATTAGGAAGAGGTGTGCCAAGGGCGTCCCTTCCTAATTGCGAGTCGCTGTAGTATGTACGATTGTTTTGCAACAGCAAAGGTAGTCGCAAAACACTAGCAGTTTACCACCTACTTCAAGTAGGTGATAAGCCACTTGCAAACGGGAAAGGGTCGCAATGGGACCCCTTCCCCTTGTGTTGGGTAGCGAAAATATTTGTTAAGAGCAGGCAGTGATCCACGCCTACTCTTAAAAAATAAAACAAAAACGTTTCATTTTTCTTTTTTAAATGCATCCCATTTTCCTTTAAGAAAAACGGGCTGCATTTTAAAAAAAAATGACTTTATTTAAAAAGCAGTCACAGACATGGTGGTCTGCTGACTCCAGCAGGTGACGGTCCCTGTGAATGCTGGCCATTCCCAATGTGTCGCAAATTGCGACCTGCCTCATGAATATTAATGAGGCAAGTCATTTGTGACCCATTTGGGAATCTCAAACAGTGTCTCACACCCTGTTGTACATTCCATTTTGCGAGTCGCAAAACATCGCAATTTGCGGCTCACAAAATGGAATGATCGTACATCTGGCCCATGATCCCCTGTTTGTATTTCCAAATAACATATATAGCTATCTTTATTTGAAAAAAGTAATTTCATCTATACAATTTCTTAATATTCTTTGTTAAAATTAGTCAGGATGGTCTTTTTAGCATTTGTGTGTAGATACTGTATCATTTGTTCAGTACACCACCTCCTTCCAACTATTTCTACTTGCACGCCCCCATGTAAATGAGGGCACCCCCTCTGATGATAGCGCTGGCTTCATATGTGCGCCAGTGCTATCTGTTTACATAAGGGGCCGCACAAGCATTTGTGGCCCCTTCTTTAATACCAAAGTATCCCAGTGGCACACAAAGTGGGTGCAAACGGCTGTAGCGCCCCTGAGGCACTTTGTATAATACAGCCCCAGATGTATGTATATTTGTGGCATGATATATTTTATGGTGGGCTTGCTCCTATGTTGAATGTTTGTTTGCAATGTCTTGATTGTGTTCTTGTTTATAACCTTATACTGTGGAATGCAGAGGTTTAAATGGTCTGGAACTGATTACCTGCATTTTTTAAATTTTCTCCTATTGAGTGCCAGGACTTCTCCTTGGACAAGAAGAGTACTGGTCCTTATAGGGACCTGGCTGTGGCGCAGTTGGTGCTGCGCCCATGAACTCCTTCCTCATCAGCACATTATGCATGGGTTACAGTGTGCCTTTCAAACCCAGCTGAAGCCTGGGCTAAGCTGGCACAAAAGCCCAGAACAGCAGTCGCCAGTAGAACACAGCGATCTATATGCGCCTGTGTGGAAATTATGTTAGGAGTATGGCTGCAGGGTGTTTCCCTTAGACATTTTTTTTCAATCTATATTTCGATCTATTAGATCATAAAAGATATACAGACAATGAAAGTCATTATTATTTAAACAAAACAATAAAACATTAATTATAAAAGTTGGACTGCAACATATGAGTCAGTTCATCCTCTAGAAAGCTTAAAATCATTAATAGGGTGAAATTGTTAAAAATCCGGGGTGTTTCCTTTAGACATTTAAATTAAAGGTATTTGCTTGAAAGAAAATCTCTGCACCAATTTCCCTCCTTAACGTCAAGAAAAGCAACATAAAAGGCAAAACAAATGATTTTTAATGTTTCACAAGTGGCAACTTCTTGCTTCAAGTGGAAAACCAGACTAAATCAATTGTGACAGGAGGCTCGATGGAAGATTTCATACAGTTCTGGATTTTAGCTGGCAAACCTTAGCATATTGGGATTTGCAGTTTCTTTTTCTCATTCTAAGTAAGATATTTAAAAAAATCCTAGAATCCAAAGCGTGTATTTCAAAAATCTGGAACAGATTGAACATGTTGGAGTTCTGGACTTAATTAAGGTCCAGAGGTGTCAGGGACAACACCCGAAGACCCCTGAGTTCTACCTGTCTCGGTGCACAAATAAACAGAAACACGGGCTTCTCGATGGTGGCGTCAAAGACCAATGGTTTATTACTGAAGGGATACAGAAGTCACAGAAACTACACACGGGCAGATTCTAGGAGCCTGTTCGATTTGCACTAAGTGAGTTGCTCCTTAAATACACGTTTTTTAGCTGTAGGCAACATTCTTCACATACTAGTACATTTCTTAAACTTTGTATCCTAAACAATAAATATTTGGCGTCAAACAGGAACCGTCAACAAATTTCTGATGTCAAACATTACGAATGAGGGGTTCCCACTGTTCGATCATAATCCCATGCCATCTTCTCATTCAGGAGCCGGACCGCCTCATCGTAAATTTCGTTACCTCCCCCTAATAAAGGCCCCGAAGGAAAGGAGCAGAGCCAGGTGTAGAAGATAGAAAAACAGGATAAGAGATGTTTGTGGGTCGTAAATGGTTAAGGCTACCGACTTCGGCCGCCTAATCATGATCAGGCCAATTAACACAAGAACCAGTATAGCAGGACTGGCCTCAGGCAGAGGAGGCAGCTTCTGCCGAGTCATGCGGCCACAGCGTTTCTGACTTAAGGTGTACGTGTCATCAACAAGGTGAATCGCCGGCTAAAGCCTACGTGTCCTTTGTGTGAAATGAATTGATCAGAGGTCACTGTTTGTTCATTGACTATGTGAGGGCAAGAATACAAGATGGATGCCATAATCTAAAATGGATGCCATCGGTGTACCGGAAATGTGCTCATAACAGGAGTGCTCTTGCTCGTAACATAGCGAAAACACCAGGATATACTACATGGATAATTTACGGTTCACTGGTACCGAAATTATAGGTTTACGACGATGTCGAAAACACGGGTTCGAATCGTCACGGAACCTCAATGTCATATAGCATGGTGCCACTTGGGAACTACCAAGCCCCTACTCCAATATTGTGTGGACTCCACACACATCATGCATAAAACAACTATCAACGCTAAACACGTTTTGGCTTTTTTAATATAGAAAATGAAATCCTTTTAGGGTACAGCTTCAGGTGTAGTCTCTATGCATTCATCTAGGCTGTCATTAAATCCTTCTGTCTCTGGCATCTGTTCAGGTAAGGGATAAGATTCATGAGGGCAGAGTATGCATCCTTCAATCTAGAGGCCCTGCTGATTCCTGAAGTGAAAATATTATGCAGGATTCTAGACATAAATCAATGCATTCATGATTTTGTTTAAACTGCAGCACTAGTATTGATTCCTTAGTGTGCCATTTATTGATATACATTTGTTATAGAACTGTTATCGTCTTAGATGATTTGCAGCAGCCACATCACCTCCTCAATATCTCTGCTCCAGTGAGACACACCTGTGGCAGTCTCTGAAAATGTTTAGAAATGCAAATAAGCACATCACACAAAATGTGGCCCCAGACTTGGTGTTGTACCTGTTCACATTTTTGAGAGCCTCTTATGTCCGGCAGTGCATGAATAAGAGAACGTGTGCGAGCTAGAAGGTAGAAGCATTATGTGTGTTTGGGTGCAAGTGTGAGTTTGACTTTGGGGAGTGAAAAGTGGTACGTGTGAGTTTGTGTGAAATTGAATGTGTTTCAGAGAGTATGAAATGGTGGTTTACGTGTGTGAGGAGGTGAGTGTGAAAGGCAACAAATATATGTAGACTTATTTCAGCATGTAGGGAATGTGTGTTAACAGTGTGTAACAGTTCATCTCTGTCTTATAAAATTGATACGTGTAAATTGATACTTGTATAACGCACTACTCACCCGCAAGGGTCACAAGGCGCTTGTATGAATACCGCTGTGGAACCCATCCTGGCTTTCCCTGTGAGAAGTCCACTCCTGGGCACCCCCAAGGTGGAGGCCAGGCATCCTTAGCGTTGTGGGGGCTGTTGTGGAGATTAAGCAAGCTATTGCCCAGAGTTGCAGAGTGGGACTCCATGATTGGAATAGGCACCGAGGTGAGAATTATCAGGTCGGTGGAATTTTGATCCCAAGACCCGCTGAGGCGGGGAATTGAACCCTGGTCCCGGGCTAGACCTCTGCATCAGGGTCTGCCGCTCTAATCATTGAGCCACACTTCTCCACCATATACAGAAACTTTGTGATATTTCGTGAAGTTCTGTGATGATTTTGTGAATTTCTTTAAGAAAATGTCCGCCTTGTGAGCAAACGATGCAGCAGGTTTACAATTCAGAAAACAATTGTAGAGGTGAGAGCCAACAAATTAACAGGGCGAGCTGAGCCAAAGTCCTGGCTTGGCTCCAAGTGCCGTTGCACGAGCCGAGATCTGGAAATGTTTGCAACGTAAATCATCCAACAGACATCACGTAAAATGGGATAAAGTCTCTTCAAAAGTAAAGAAAAAAGCATATTTCTTTAACTTGCCTTAGCTTCGACATTATTAAGTCACATTATAGGGAAGGGTAATACAAAATATTTGCCTAAGATCACACAGTTTGGTTAAGTAGGGAAGCTGGGATTAACCTCAGGTTTTATTGTATAACTTTGTACATATCAGCCATTAAATGGGTATCTATTTATCCCTCCTTTTTACATCAAATGTTAATGCTTTGTGCATAAGGATACAGTGAGCATGGCAGGCAGGAGCCAAATGAAAGCTCAGCTCATTTTCGGCTCGAGGGTGCAAGAGAACCTCGAGCTGGGCCAGAACCCAACAGCTGGCTTGAGCCAGCTTGATCTTTATGTGGCCTCCCCACAAAGGTACTTTAAGAATGGCTTGCTACTCATGAAGCCAACACGAATTTTACCAATCTAGCAAGGGCCAAGGGTTGGCAGCAAAAAGTGGGCGCAGTAACAAAGAGCCAAGTCTAAACTTATTTATTGTTTAAAACTTTGCCCCAAAGAATTTGACAAGACAAATGTGATACTAACTTTATTCTGCCTTGCTTAACTAATCACAACAACCTGCATTACAAAATATCACCTGGTACAAAGATCTTTGTATCCTATACGTTCCTGGATAGAAAGGCACTCTAATAACTCTGGTGGTTAATACACTTGCTTGAAATATCTGGGTGCATTCTAATCAAAGGTTCGACTCAGCACACTGCATGAAACATGCAGATCACAGATTTGTTTTTTATGTAGAACTCTCAGTTACCTGCAGGTCACAGGTTAAAATCCTTCTCATATATCTTAGTGACTTATGATCCTGCATCAAGGATATGGATGCAAACTATAAGGCAAACGTTTGGAAATGTGCTGGTTTTTGTTCAATACTTTATCATTCTAAGGTTACTAAAAAGGTTACTTTGCACTTAAGAACTTGTTAAATTATATAAATGTTAATTAGTGTAATACTTAGAGAGATAGATTAGACATTCTTACAATGCATGAATATTTTTTGCATACAAAGTTTAGGAAGGTAAAAAACATAGGCCCGCCCTTATGCCCACCCAAACTCCATCCCCAGTCCGCTGCTCCTTTGGTGAGTACCTGCACTTATTTTTACCATTTAAAGCACTGGTGCAATACTTAATCTTCTAGGTCAATGGTTCTTAACCTTTTTACTTCTGTGGATCCCCACTTACTCATTACTGGTGCCCGGGTACCCCCACAGAATCATTACTGAAATCCGAGGACCCCCACGGAGTCATTACTGGAAGGCGGGGACCTTGTCCTAAGCAATTTTGATGATTTGAACCGCAAAACAATCGCAAAAAAACAGAACTAAAAATTGCTCAAACAAATACACGAAGGATTGAATATTTTATTGAATTCACAAATATAAAAAAAATCCACATTTTTATTTAAATAGGAAATTTGGACCTTTTCTAAATTCAGCAGAGGCCACCCATCGTCCATACTATGTTTGATGCACTTGCACTTCTTCCACAAATCAATCTGAGGATACCAACTAAATTTTCGGCCTACAATTTCAAATTCCTTCACATTTACAGAACGTTTCAATTTACATTTCGCTTCTATATTTATATGCACTTTATTAATCTTATTTAATTTTCCAAGCAGTCATAGACTGTCTGAGTAGGCATTGTGGACCCCTAGGGGTCCCAGCACCACAAGTTAAGAACCGTTGCTCCATGCCATTCTATGCTCTCTGCAATTCTTCCATCCTCAGTGAGGTTCAAATTTTCAGTGTCCAATGCTTAATGTAGTGCTGTTAGCACTCTAGTGTACGCACGTTGCACGCATCCCTACATCCGCAGGCCAGGCGTGGCCTGCGGGGTTGAATAAATGGAGGGCGCGCGCTGGAGCACGTCACTTCCGACTAGCACTGGGTGTGAGGCTCACTGGTTGCTGCTGCGCGCTGCCACCCCTGCGCAAGCGACTAGGCCACTGGGAAGGCCTCATGCCTCACCCCACAACATTGGCGACGAGTGGAGGGAGCCCAACCCTCGCCTGTACGATTCGACCCTGCTAGTGCGGTCTGCTCGCCTCCGCGGTGCCTACCGCACGTGACCTGGCGACTCCACCTGCCTCACGGGAGCCGACACGCTCCTCCCTGCCGGGCCCCCGCCTGCTGCGCGGTGCCGGTTCGCCACGAGAGCTGCTCGGTGTGAGGTGCTCCTCCTGCGTGCTGTGTGCTGAGGCCTGACAACGCCCAGACGAGACGTTGCTGTCGACGCCCACCCGGAGAGTGGGCCCAGGGGCGACCCCTGCTCCTCCCCGTTTGCCGACCACGAGGCGCGTGGTGTTGGCGGTGAACGCTGACTTGCCACCATGGTGGATGCTGATGCCGCAGCACCTGTTATTAACATCCCCTTCCAACACGCTGCGGCTGGGGTGCTACCCCCATTCAGTGAGGCGAGCGATCCATCCACAGCCTCGCCTCGATGGAAAATCTGGCTGGAGAGACTAGAGAACGACTTCGTGGTCGCGAGGGAGACGGATGACGCGGTGAAAAGATCCCTACTGCTCCACCATGCAGGGGACGAGGTATTCAGACTTTTCAAGCACCTCCCCAACCCGAACGCAGCAACCACCTATGCTGCTGCAGTCACAGCGCTCAACAACCATTTTGACCCCCAGTTAAATGTCGATTTTGAAGTATTCAAGCTGGGACAAGCCCGCCAACGGGAAGGGGAATCCATGGATCAATTCCACACCAGAGTGAGGGAGCTGGCCAGCTCTACCGATGAAGACCAGCCAAGGGCCATACGGCGTCAGTTGATCCAAGGTTGCCGCGATAAAACTCTCAGGGGCCACATCCTGCGGAAACCAGGGATCTCCCTGGAAGACATCCTCATTTTAGCGAGAGCCCACGAACTCTCAGACGCCAGAGCGACGGCCATGGAGCAGGCCCTGCACAAAACTCCCGCCAAAACTGAATCCATCAAAGTTGAACGCGCCGACGCAGTACGGCCTCGAATACGTGGCCAGGCGCCCAGAGGATATCGCAGGGACCCGCCTCCATCACGCTGCGGATACTGCGGCCATGAACCTCATGCGGCCAAAGACTGCCCGGCTCAGGGGCAAACCTGTGGAAACTGTGGGATCCCCAACCATTTTGCGTCTGTCTGCCTGAGAAAGAACCAACCCAGAAATTCCAAAACGCCGTGGACGCCGTCCAAAACCGTCCGCCAGCTATCACTGCAAGACTCGCCACCAGAGAAGTCGGGAAAACACCTACCCACGAGTTATGATGACTCGGACTCGGAGGACGAGGAAGCATATGTGATCTCATTTGCCAGGGAACTTAAACAGAGGCGACGGCCACAACCAACATGTGTGGTAAAAATGGGGGAGAACGAGGTAAAAGCCATCATCGACACGGGTGCTACTGTCAACGTCATGGGGCTGCAACAGTTTAATAAGCTTCGCCCCCGCCCTGAGGTCCTGCGCTCCAAGACTAGAATCTTCGCCTATGGAGCAGATACCCCACTACCCCTAAAAGGAAAAATTGTGATACCCATTCGGGCAGATGAGGCAGAAATATCAGCAACGATACACATCATTGACCGGGAGGCCGATACCTTGTTAAGCACCCACACGGCTGAGGACCTAAAACTGATTGCATTCGCTAACCGGATCAGATCCCATCAAGTGGACGAATTGCTAGAGTGGTTCCCTGAATTGTTCAAAGGACTAGGCTGCATCAAGTGTGACCCTATCAAACTCCACATCGACAAGTCCGTCACTCCCATGGCACTACGTCACCGGCGGATCCCGTTCCACCTGCGGCCGCTGGTGGAAAAAGAACTAGAAAAGCTTGAGAACCTGGGAGTTATCGAGAAGTAACGGGGCCCACCCCGTGGGTCTCCCCCATGGTCATAGTGGAGAAACCCAAACAGCCGGGCGAGATTCGCCTATGTATTGATATGCGATTGCCGAATGCCGCCATCAGAAGAGAAAGACACTTGACGCCCACTATGGACGACATAGTGGCCGATGTAAACGGCTCGAGATGGTTCTCAAAAATCGATCTCAACGCAGGTTACCATCAACTACCCCTCGCGGAGGAGAGCCGCTTCATCTGATAGAATTCATTTTATGATGCCCCACCCATCTCTAATTTTTCCATGTGAAGTTAGCATCATGTGACTAACTGCTGAATTACCTATATGTACGTGTTTGCATTACTTTTGCTTGCTACATGATTATTCGAATATATGAGTAGTGATATTAGGGGAGCGTCGTTTACAACGCGGTGTTTACACCGCACAACCTTTTCCCCGCAGCTGTTACAACGCAAGTCGTTACTACGACTTGCGCTGGATGGCGCTGTGGGATAAGGAATGTTTTAATTTTATAGTCCAACACCTTCCCTACTGTTACGGGGACTGGTGTTGGAATATAAAATTTAAAAATTCCGAAATCCGCGCCCTCCAACGCAAGTCGTTGTAACGACTTGCGTTGTAAAACCTGCGATGTCAAGTACCGCGATCTAAAAGATCGCGTTGTACTGACATACATCCGTGATATTAGTTTCCTTAGCTTAGCTCGTGTGCCTCCATTTTGTATATCTCCCTGGGTCTGCGAGTCGCACTCGCTCATATGCCCCTCCCGTAGGAATAGAGAATTTGACTAAGACAGCAGTTTTCGTTTCTCAGCTAACTGTGGCCGAAACTAACAAGTCTCTTATCAGTACTGTTCTCATGCACCAGAGACGCTGAGGCTTAGCTCCGCGGCCTTGAGCAAAAGATAGCGATGTATCCCTTGCAGGTGCAGATGCCTTCTGTATGAGGACATTGTTCCTCTAAGTACACAAATACAAGAAAGAAGACCAGGTCTATGGTGGTGTGCTGTAATGTGCGGTAAACAAGGTCACATGGATGCATGTGTCACAATAATTGAGTCGCACTGGGCTATTAAATTTCCCTTCAGACCACCCTCGTGGCGGAATTTCATCATATGGGAATAAGCATTCCCTTCCGCTCGAATTTAGCATGGGGTACCGACGGATAGAGCGGGGCCTCTTCTTCCCGAGCGGTTGCCGGGTGAGGTGAGGTCGTCACCCACACAAAGCTGGGAAGAAGATTACCTTCCTGTCTCCAGTGGACATTGGGGCTCCAAGTTCCTGGCAGATACTGATTCTTCCAAGTACACTTCACGTTATTGATTTTGATGCGAATAATTTTTTTGCAATCTCACATATTTAGTATAAATTTGTTGCAGTAGCTTAGTATTCATTAGGTCCTGACGAAAGCTGGAGTAGTTTTCCATCAAGCTGAAACTAGTTGACCACTCTGCACAGCACCATAATGTAGTTTTACTCCTTAACTACTAGGCGTGTTTTTAATCTTGGCACCCACTCTTGTCTTTATTAATTTATCTTGAGTTTGGGTAGTTAATCTTAGTTTGCACTATCATTAGAGCACTGCACCCATTCAGCATTAACCATTGAGCAACACTGTGGCTTAATGCGTCGCTTTCCTCTTCCGCACCGTCAGTTGACGGTTGGGCGGCATTTGGAGCAAATGCTTATTCCCATATGATGAAATTCCGCCACGAGGGTGGTCTGAAGGGAAATTTAATAGCCCAGTGCGACTCAATTATTGTGACACATGCATCCATGTGACCTTGTTTACCGCACATTACAGCACACCACCATAGACCTGGTCTTCTTTCTTATATTTGTGTACTTAGATAGAAGGGGCGTGAGTAGACAGGTCTTTAAATTATTTCCCCTTGACCCCCCGTATATTTGTTTATAGACATTGTTCCTCTGTCTGGGTTTCAGTAATTTTCCAGAAGGGGCGTACCCCAATGTACTGTACTGTATTATAATGTATTGCTGTGAGGTTGTGAGTCAGTCCTCTCGTCGCACTCTTAGGAGTGAGGTCGGACAGGGCCCTCTCATATGAGTGTGTGTGGCCTAATAAAGACTATTGTTTATTCTTCTCCACTGTCCGGCTGACTTTCTACAGAGTTTCTATAGGTGAGTGCGGTAAGTCACTCGGGTGGATTTGAGCCACGCTTATCACATCACAACATTCAGCACTCACCTGGGCCTTCGACGGTACAAGCGCCTCAACTTTGGAATATCGTCAGCGGTGGAGGTATTTCAAAATACCATCAGAGAACTGCTACCAGGTTTGCCGGGGGTGATCAATGTTAGCGACGATATTTTGATCCATTCTGCCACCGCGTCTGACCACTATAAACATCTGCGGGATGTCCTGAAAAGACTGAGCACACATGGAGCAACCCTCCACAGGGACAAGTGTCAATTCTTTCAGTCGTCAATCGAATTCTTTGGCTACGTTTTTAACCAAGAGGGAGTTCAAATCGACCCAAGGAAATCAAAATCCATCAAGGATGCTCCCGCACCGAAATCACCAACAGAGGTGAGGAGCTTCCTTGGGATGGCTACGTATTGTGGCCGGTTCATACCAGGCCTAGCAACGCTTAGTGAACCCCTACGAGCACTAACGAAAACGGATGCCAAGTGGCAGTGGGGCCCGAGGGAACAAGAAGCCTTCCAGGGGATAAAGGAGGCCCTCCTTGAGCACGCAACGCTATCCTATTTTGACCCCGCCAGACGGACTGAGGTGATTGTCGATGCCAGCCCGGTGGGCCTCGGGGCAGTTCTGACTCAAGAACACAAGCCTGGCCAATGGACGGCTCTAGCTTTTGCCAGCAAGGCGCTGACCCCGACTGAAACCAGATACGCTCAAATTGAGCTGGAGGCCCTGGCAATCAAGTGGGCCTGCAGTCATTTCCACTTGTATCTACAAGGCCACTCATTTGTCATGGTGACAGATCACCAGCCTTTAGTGCCTCTATTCAAGGGCACTGCCCCACACCCACCACCACGAATTGAGAGGTGGGTGATCCAGCTTCAAGCCTATGGTATGGAAGTGGTATACAGACCGGGGGCCAAGAATCCGTCTGACTACCTGTCGCGCCACCCGCTACCTCCTGAGCCAGTACCCGTGGACGACGACTGCGAAGAATACGCCCGGTGGGTTGCACTCACCTCCTGCCCCCAATGCATGACCATCGAAGAGATCAAGGAAGCAGCAGTGGACGACAACCCATACATGAGGTCACTGAAAGCTGTACAGGAAGGATCCTGGGCCAACTACCTACACCCCCCTGACACATGGACAGCCTCAGACAAAGAAGCTCTCACGAAATTCTGGCACGTCCGCCACGACCTCAGTGCCACGGAAGAGGGTGTACTGCTGAGAGGAACACGACTGGTGATACCACAGCGCCTTAGATTTCGGGCCACTCAACTCGCTCACGGCGGACACCAGGGCTCCACGAAAATGAAGGCACGCATGCGTGAGAAGATATGGTTCCCTGAATTAGAAGCAATGGTAGAGGACTACGTGAAAAACTGCATGTCTTGCCAACTAACCAGTGATCCCGAGAGGCCAGCCCCAATAATCACTGAGGAGGCATGCACAACCCCCTGGACCAAGATCAGCCTGGACTTCGGGAGTTTCCCGGGGGAAGGACACACCCTGGTGGCCATCGACTCGTATTCCAAGTATCCCCTGGTGGAAAGGGTGCCCTCCACCGCCTTCACACATGTGGGGCCGGCGCTGGAAAGACTATTCGCCATGTTTGGTTACCCGGAGGAGATAAAAAGTGACAATGGGCCACCCTTCCAGGGAGCAGAGTTCGCCGTCTTCCTGAAAACCAGAGGCATCGCCCACCGACGCATCACACCTCAATGGCCACAAGCCAACGGGGAGGCAGAAAGATTTATGCGGACTCTCAACAAAATGTTCCGAATAGCGGTGGTAGAAGAGGCTGACCCCGAACAACGATTACATGAATTCCTAAGGGAATATCGAGGAACTCCCCACTGCACCACCCAGAAGAGCCCGTGGTCCTTAATGTTCCAGGGCCGACGCCGAGACCTCCTTCCTACGGCCCCGGAGCTGGTACCAAACCCGAATGACACGGGTGAAATCCAGGAACGTAGGCGCCAAAATAACCAGCGAGCGAGCCGACGGCGCAGAGCGACACCACGCCGACTATATCGAGGGGATCAGGTGGTTATAAGGAGCAGACGCCCCGGAGGAAAGTTCCAGACTTTTTATGAGCCAGGGCCATGGACGGTAACAGCCACGAAAGGGACCATGGTGACCGCTAGAAGAGAAGGAGAAGAAGTGTCAAGGAACACGTTGTGGTTCAAAGTGGTCCCCCCTGGGCCGAGGATGGACATAGGCGACGCAGATAGAGTCGAGGAGTCACCCCAGCCCCGGGCCACGACGCCCGAGGAAGACAAAAACCCAACAACGGACCATCCAGGGTCAGCACTGGAGCCGGCGGGTGGAACACCGACGATGCAGACACCCATCCGGAACCCATCCCGCAACAGAGAACAAGAGCCAGATAACACCCCAAGGTACAATCTGAGACCCAATCCACCCCCAAGCCAGAGACTAAGAGACTATGCCTGTCAGCTGAGACCCTGAAGTCGTCATCCAAGGGACACGCAAGTACAGAACACCGTCTTAGAAAATGTTGAATTGTGATAGACATTTATAAATGGGACATTTGTAAAACATTCATGAAGTTGGATAGTGATGTAGTGCTGTTAGCACTCTAGTGTACGCACGTTGCACGCATCCCTTCATCCGCAGGCCAGGCGTGGCCTGCGGGGTTGAATAAATGGAGGGCGCGCGCTCGAGCACGTCACTTCCGACTAGCACTGGGTGTGAGGCTCACTGGTTGCTGCTGCGCGCTGCCACCCCTGCGCAAGCGACTAGGCCACTGGGAAGGCCTCATGCCTCACCCCACAACACTTAACATCCTGAGAGTTACAGGACAATGGATGGGAGTCGGTCGCTCCCTGTTTAACATTATACAACATTGTTGTAGTGTTGTGTATTCCAGATAGTAAGATCTTGTGCACACAGTTCTGAAAGAATTTAAAGAACCTTCAGGTCCAGTACATTTCAGTGCAATGTGGATTTTGAAATTGTTAAAGTATTTGCCTCATAAACTAAATGAGTGAAAAGAAAACATACTGTGCATTTGGTGTCTTTGCATCATCAGGGGACTATGGTGACCTAATATCCTAATATGATAACAGTACTATATCAAATTGTCAGTCTCCTGAATTCTCTGGCACTCCATGTTACGTTTACCCTACTTCACAACTCGATTGCTACTGTGCATGTTGTGCAATTTCACTGCTTTGAAGTAGCTGCGTTTTCTGCTACAGTAGATGGGCAGGTGAGTGACCAGCCAATCATTCTGTAGTAGATGTGGTAGATGACTTTCAAATTCAGAAGTGAAAACCCATAGTGGAAGACAGGCAGCACTATATCCAGCGGAGTCGGGAACTAACTCAGTGACATTCCTACAAGTGTTCTATGTATTCCTAATAATTCATAAGTCAATCAAGAAAGGCAGGTTGAGCGGGGGCGTGGCCGAACCAGCCATGATGGCAGACGTCTTTCTGTGAGGCTCCGGCTGCCCGCCGGCGTCAATGGCTACCACTTAACTTATCTGTGCCCACACATGCCACAGTGATCAGTACCTGAGTCCAGAGGCAGCGGAGATCGCTCCGGTGGGTCCAAAATTCTGCTATGGCGCCGGGAACGCTCTGCCAGAGGCCGCTGCGGTATATCCCCCAAAATGGCGGACCCGCGGCAGACTGTCGCGAACTCCTGAAGGCTGACGTGAACCAGCGGAGCACAGGTGGGCGGCAAACTCAGGAGGTCAGGCAGAGCCACGGAGCATTGGATGGGTAGCGACGGTCCTGGCCAGACAACCGAGCTCCAAGAGGGGGCCTCGCGGCGCTGAACCGAAACGCTCCTGTGGTGGAGGAGCCTCATCCCCCCCTCCTCCCACCGGGCCGATGTGAAGAAGGCCCTGAGCGGTGGGGAGAGTGACTGCGGAGATGCGATCCGGGACTTGGAGCGGTGTTGAGCCGGGATGAACATTACAGCACCGCAAAGCACTCGTGGCACGGGACAGGCTCGCACAGGCAGCGCTACCAGGACGAGGGACTCATAAACCCCAGGTGAGGCGTCGGCGGCCCTGGCCCAGCGGCCCGGGGGCAGCGCACACTTGGCGGGCCCCCATTGTGCCCGGACAGGAGACTGCCTTCCGTGCCTCTGCAGCGCCTGGACGGGGGCAGGAACAACTGAGCCGTCGGAGGAGCCGCGGGTCGCGGAACGAAGGGAGCGCCTGTGGCATTGCTGGGCCAGGACGCTCTGGTGACAGTGGCTAGAGTGCCTGGGCCGTGCCTGAATTGATTTCAGTAGAGACCGGGAGAGTGGCTCGAGAGCGGCAGGCGCAAAACAGAGTGCGGGGGAGCGGTGCACCGCCAACGGCATGAGAATAGTGCGGCGAAGACACCTGGCGGCGCAGACCTGCTGCTGTGCTCCCTCGGCCCCACGAGCTGTCAGTACCACAGGAACAGCAGGTAGACTCTGGGGAAAAACACTACTGAGACGGTGCGGCGCTCTGCCTGCACGACGTACGGCCAAGCAGTGTCTTGCCTTGTGGACTTCGGTGGGACACGGAGAAGGCACGATTAACAAGCAGGCCTCTGGGATCGTTTGGTGGACATAGAAAGAGGGCCCAGACGGATGGTAGTATCCCGCTCCCCCCCCGCTTGCGGCCTGCAGGGGACAGTGAACAACAGTACAAAACGCAACGACTGGTGAGAGCTCACGTGAAAACAGAGAGCCACCCAGGGGCCTCTCACGGGACGGTGAACGAAGGTCATCGCAACAACTTCACTGGTGGGCGGGTGGTGGAGGCTGCGACGGGCGGCCCAAGAAACCATCGCGAGGAGCACCGCTACCCTATCGAAAATACAAGCCCCTCGCGGGTTGGGCACTTCTTGGTTCGCCGCGGCTGACTGGACCCGCGTTCGGGTTACGGGAGGAACACGCGTTCACGGAGGATCTCCCTAACGGCGAAACCGAAGTGGGCCGACATCTGCCACCATCAGCCGCAAGACGCAGCGAGAAGATAACCCACCCCCCAGCAAGGGTCGCCCACAGAATACACCGGTGGTGACGAGATGGCGAGAAGAACCCACCAGGAACGATACTATGTCCAGAAAATTGGACCAAGTCCTTGCAGCCATAGAAAACTCCAGTGTGGCGATGGAGCACAAGTTTGATACCCTGGCCACTGACCTGAATATCTTCCGAGACGACCACAGGAAGCTCACAGACAAAGTGAACCAGAGCGCAGTGACAATGCAAACAATGGAACCGCAGCATCACCACCAAGCCCTAAAAGATCTACAATCCCGGATCAAGGCACTAGAGCATAAAACGGACGACTTGGAGGGGCGCTCCCGTAGGAGCAACATTTGCGTTATGAACCTGCCGGACGGTGTGGAGGGGGCTGACCCGATCAAATATATCACAGACTGGATCGCAACATTCACGCCCGCCAAGGATCTGACTCCTCGCTTCTCCATTGAACGAGCGCACCGGGTCCCGGTGCGGAGACCCAGGCCAGGCCTGCCACCTAGGCCATTCCTGATGAAACTACTACATTTTCGGGACAAGGATACTATTCTCTGCGCCGCCAGAGCGCATCGTCGTCTACAGGTGGAGGACAAACAGGTGATGCTGTTCCTGAACTATTCTCCAGTGGTGCAACGACAAAGGGCCACCTTCCAGGCAATTAAACGTAACCTGCGCTAACAGAATGTACAATATGTTCTTCTGTTCCCGGCCCGACTCAGGATCGTCCACGGCGGGAACACGCACTTCTTTACGGGCCCAAAAGAGGCAGACTCCTGGATAGAACAACACCTGCCGAGCTGCGCAAACGCCACACCCACACAAAACAGTCAAACGACGAGAAGGACGGGACGGCGGCCCCGAAAAATCACCCTGATGCAATTTGAGGTGCGACCCAGCCCGTCTGGGACGAGCTCCCCGGACCTAACAGAAATCATCGCTGAACGTCAGAAGGCGTTGCGGGCGGTGGCCGCCTTGGACTCCGCGAGCAGAGGATCAGATATGGAAGAGGCCCCCCACCTGTTCAGCTCCCAGGACGAAGGCAGCGATGCACCTGCGTCCCGAGAGGGCTCCATGACACCTCCCATAGTAACTCCCCAGACAGCTGACACCTTGATATAATAGACTGGCATGAGTTCAGGACACACAGCGGGAATAATGTGGTCCGAGAGCGGACTGTGAGCTGACACCGAGCCATCCCGCTCATCGGAATATAGTTTGAAGACCACCGGACTGTACTACAGCGATCATAACAATCAGAGACATCTTAACCCAGCCAAACCAATGAAGGACGGAGTCGATATCAGAGGACACATCTCTGAAGCTTCTACTTGCCATTTGGCCGCGCCGGGGGAGGTCGGAGAGATGTCCGTCCACAACCCCACGATAACGAACTAAAGCATATCTATGCAAACTAGTTTGGACGTATTTCTCCGTGCAGTAGGTCCCCTATGTTGGGAATGTTCCCCAGAGTTGCAGTTTTTTATCCCCTCTTATATCCTACATTTTACAGATATCCCCGGGCGGGCGGGGAGAGAGCAGAGTGAACAGCACCCCACATAGCCTTTCACAAATAAAGTGCTCCTGCGTAGTTCGCTAGTCGCAGCACGCCCCTTTTCATAGAGAACTGGGATGGCCCCAATGATGAAGCATGTCACCGTGGGGAAACCCCGGTGAGTGAGGGGACTCTAGAAAGAAATTTTTCTTTCTCCTTTGGTAAGCACTGACATAACTTATGCAGTAACCATAACATACAAACTAGGTCTCTGAACCCACAACCATGGGTTCTTGATTTTTTGATACATGTAACTGGAGGCCGACCTAGCTTTGTTTATCCTCCTTCTCCCCCTGTTTCTTAACTATTACCCCCAATGTAGACCAGGACCTATACTGGAATAAACTTACTAGTGTACTGGCCCATCACTCAGGGATACCATGGCTCCTGGGGGGGACTACAATTGTGTTTTGGATTTGCACCTAGACAGATCACACCCCACCAATTCATTCACCTGAACTCAAAGAAACTGAGCGTTTCCGCCGATGGCTAGATCACTGGTCACTAGTGGACGCATGGAGGGCGCAAAACCCAAATGATAGGCTATACTCCTTCCACTCCATCCCGCATGACTTGCGAGTTAAGATAGATAGGTTCCTGTGCTCCACAGACTTGCTGCCAAGTTACAATATGCTGACTATATGGGGTGAGTACTATTCGATCATGACGCGCACATAGTGTTCCTTAGATGGAGACCTCCCCACCCCCCGGTCCCGACATGGAAACTACCCCAGGAATGCCTTACTGATCAAGCCTTCCGCCAGCTTCACAGGGATTATATTCGGGAGCATTTTTTACGGAAGCTGGCTCAGCCTCTTCTAGAGCAATAGAGTGGGACGCATACAAAGTTAGTGCCAGGGGTCACTGCATCCAACAGGTGGTGGAAGTGCAGCGCTCATTAGAACAGGCGCTGAGCAGAGCGGAGCGGAGAAAACGCTAGTGGATCTCTCTCGGGGCATGGATCAGGGGAGGTCCACACTTGCACAACTCTCGGCCTCAAAGCTTTTACACGCGGAGGCTACGAGAGACCTGCGCAAATACAACTTCCGCTGCCACGCTGCTCGAGCACACAGGGAGGGCAATAGAACGGGCCCACTGCTAGCCTGGGTGGTTAAACAAAACACGATGTCTCATCCCATCACGTAGCTCGCAGACACACACAGGCATCTCAAACACTCCTAACTAGTCATCTTACACATATTCCATGACTATTACGATGAGGTGTATCGCGACCCAGCACAGACGACACTGTGCGAGCTGACTCAATTTTTGAGTCCGTCACACACATGCCTACGATTTCTCAGGCGGGTAGGAAAGACCTGGACTGCAAAATCACATCCTCTGACATAAAACAGGCCATAGGTTCGCTAGCCAGGAAAAAAGTATGAACGGGTCCCCCCTAGAGTACTACAGAACGTTTGAGGCCGAGATAATGCCCCACTTGGCGTCCACATACGAAGAGCCCCTGACCAGGGGTATATTACAATTATCTGACCCAGGGTGGTGTGGAGTGCAAAAAACGATGGATTTAGGCCCAGATCCTTGTACTGGGGTGAATGTAAGACATTGATCTACATTCTGTCCATCAAATTGTTTTTTGTAATTTTCTCCCTGAGTGTACTGGGGTAGCTCAGACGTGGGTCCCAGAGCCTCCACACCACTGGAGTCAAGCTAGCCGGGCTGATGAGAGGTGTTACCTCGAAACCGGTCCGGTCCTCGGATGCTTGATTCCGGTCTGGGAAAGATATGGCTGTTGTAGTTCGGACTGGACTGTTCCCATGGGGCACAGGGTCAGAGCTGATTTGCATAAAGCCATTATCTGACCCAGGGTGGTGTGGAGTGCAAAAAACGATGGATTTAGGCCCAGATCCTTGTACTGGGGTGAATGTAAGACATTGATCTACATTCTGTCCATCAAATTGTTTTTTGTAATTTTCTCCCTGAGTGTACTGGGGTAGTTCAGACGTGGGTCCCAGAGCCTCCACACCACTGGAGTCAAGCTAGCCGGGCTGATGAGAGGTGTTACCTCAAAACCGGTCCGGTCCTCGGATGCTTGATTCCGGTCTGGGAAAGATATGGCTGTTGTAGTTCGGACTGGACTGTTCCCATGGGGCACAGGGTCAGAGCTGATTTGTATAAAGCCATTATCTGACCCAGGGTGGCGTGGAGTGCAAAAAACCATGGATTTAGGCCCAGATCCTTGTACTGGGGTGAATGTAAGACATTGATCTACATTCTGTCCATCAAATTGTTTTTTGTAATTTTCTCCCTGAGTGTACTGGGGTAGCTCAGACGTGGGTCCCAGAGCCTCCACGCCACTGGAGTCAAGCTAGCCGGGCTGATGAGAGGTGTTACCTCGAAACCGGTCCGGTCCTCGGATGCTTGATTCCGGTCTGGGAAAGATATGGCTGTTGTAGTTCGGACTGGACTGTTCCCATGGGGCACAGGGTCAGAGCTGATTTGCATAAAGCCATTATCTGACCCAGGGTGGTGTGGAGTGCAAAAAACGATGGATTTAGGCCCAGATCCTTGTACTGGGGTGAATGTAAGACATTGATCTACATTCTGTCCATCAAATTGTTTTTTGTAATTTTCTCCCTGAGTGTACTGGGGTAGCTCAGACGTGGGTCCCAGAGCCTCCACACCACTGGAGTCAAGCTAGCCGGGCTGATGAGAGGTGTTACCTCGAAACCGGTCCGGTCCTCGGATGCTTGATTCCGGTCTGGGAAAGATATGGCTGTTGTAGTTCGGACTGGACTGTTCCCATGGGGCACAGGGTCAGAGCTGATTTGCATAAAGCCATTATCTGACCCAGGGTGGTGTGGAGTGCAAAAAACGATGGATTTAGGCCCAGATCCTTGTACTGGGGTGAATGTAAGACATTGATCTACATTCTGTCCATCAAATTGTTTTTTGTAATTTTCTCCCAGGGGTATATTACCAGCATCATTCCGTGAATCGTTGGTCATAACGTTTCCGAAACCGCATAGAGACCCCACACTCCCGGCCTCTTACAGCCCGATTACACTACTAAACGCGGATTGCAAAATTCTGGGGAAGTTGCTGGCTGACCACTATAGCCAAATCCTCCCGATCTTGGTACATCCCGACCAAGTGAGTTTTGCCTCGGCGCAACACCTCCCTTAATCTCCGTAGGCTATTTCATTTTCAAAACGAAATAACGGACAGATTCCCACAAGCAGCTTGCCTGATCCTTGATCTCGAAAAGGCGTTCAATACCCTGGCCTGGCCCCACCTCTTCGCAGTCCTGCGGGAAATACAGATTGGCCCCACACTGACGGCATACACTAAACTTCTATACAGGCACCTCACCTCCAGGGTGAGAGTCGGGAAACTTATTTCAGCCCCATTCCCGGTGGAGAGGGGAACCACGCAGGGGTGTCCCCTCTCCCCCCTCCTATTCGCAAAGGCGGTAGAACCCTTGGCCAAACGGTTACGACGAGAGGGGGAGGGATGGGGAATCCCAATTGCGGACTTGTTCCACTGCATTTCCTTATATGCAGACGATTTGCTGGTTTATGTTTGGTACGTAACAGGAGATCTTTCCCCGATCTGGCAGACCTTGCGGGAGTTCGGAGACGTGTCGTGTCTCAAGGTTAATAGGGGGAAACAAACAGTGTACCCACTCAGTACTGACCTGGCACCCCATGACATGCAGATAGGCACAAAGACCTTGAAATGGAGTGAGGCGGCCCCCAGATATCTAGGAGTGCCATTATACCATTCCCTGGAGGGCCTTTATCAAGGAAACCATCGCGGAGTGTTGGCGGGCCATCGGACGGGTGGCCATAGCTAAAATGATAATGGTACCCAGACTGCTGTATTACTTTACAAATCTTCCAGTGATCCCACCTTGGTCCTTCTTCCGGGAGCTTGATACGCTTCTCACAACGTTGATATGGGGGGACAGACGGCATAGAATAGCCCTACGCACACTACAGTTGCCCACCAGAGGTGGAAGTCTGGGTGCCCTGTCATTTGAATCCTATTTCTTAGCCGCGCAGCTTCAGTGGCTGTCACACTGGACGGCCGAGAGACACATGGGAGAGACGATTACTGACAACGGAGGGCTGCCCCTTCCCGCCATTAGGAGAATGCTTATGGCAGGCACCAAGCCGGTCCGCACACACCTGATACAGGTCACCATAGCCCGTAAGTGCATGATGCAAATTCACAGACTATCGAAAGGGCAACCGTTATACTCCCCATTGCTCCCTTTGGTGGGCTTCCCCCGGAAGGAAGAATATTACACTGAAAGGGACCTGCGAGCGTGAACTGACAGCGGGATGACGGAGATGGAAGCCGTGTTCCACGAGGGGCAACTGAGAACGTATGAACAGCTAGGCGATTGGTAGGCATGACCTTCCACAGGGACAGGCAACTGGTGGACAGCGGTCGTGCATATTGGGACTTGCGGGGTGGAGAACCCCCAACGCACCCAGTACTGCACACGATACTGCGGATGGGGGTGGGCAGGCACCTAGTGACATGGCACTACAAGGCAATCCGGGAATTAACTAAAGTTCCCCTGGACAGGCTGCGACAGTCCTGGGAGGACGACGTGAGTCGAGTCTATCATGACAAAGAGTGGACCCAAGCGCTAGAATACCCTAAAAAAGTTTCCCGAAACGCCTGTTTCAAAAATATACAGTTTAATATTCTACATCGCGCTTATCTTACCCTCGATAAGTTGCAAAAGTACCACCCAGACACAGAATTCAAATGTCCCCGGTGTCAGACAGTGAACGCAACCTTCAAACATATGTTCTGGGACTGCTCGTCCTTGCAGCCATACTGGAACAAAGTACACCACACACTACAAGCATTAGTACACCTGCAACACATTACCACATGGGAGGCGTGCTCCCTGGGCATCTACAGAAAAAAGAAGTCAGAGAAACTGCAGTGGCGGTTTGCATCTCTAGCTATCCTCATGGCCAAAAGAAACATAGCCGTGCATTGGAGGGCCCCTACAGGACCACCAGAAGCGGCTTGGATAGGAGCAGTAAACAAGTGGGGGTCAGCGGAGGAAGAGACCCTGAGGGAGGAAGAAGTAAAAGGCACACGCAAACACCCAATTTCTATGGAATGGGCGCATCTCTTAATACAATTTAAGCAAGAGACAACCGCAGAGGATGCCCCAGAGTTGACACAACCCCCGCCCAGCGACCCCGCTCGAAACCCCAGTCCCCAGGCCCCACCGCTGAGCGAGTAGCACCTCTGATGGGAGGCTGGCGTGGGGCGGGTAGTCAGCCCTGCTGATTCAATCACCTACCAATGATGCAGATCCCTCCCCCTCCCCTGAGACACGTATAGTAAGGTCCAACCTGCCAATCGCTGGCCCGCACGTCGGCCACACTCACTGCTCGCCCCCGCCCACCCGTCACGCTCCCCCCCCCCTTTTTCTGTTTCAGGAGGTATTCCCTCCTACGGTTACCAGTTCAGTTCAGTTCAAGTCGGCGGTTCGAAATACGGCTCATTTACACAAAAGTTGACACTTGCATACATCATACAGGGTAGTATACTGACGGAGGGGAAGCATTTCCACCCGACCCCATCACCATACCACCCACGGGATCAGGCACACTCCGACACGACATCATGCAAAATGATAGCCCAGTGATAGAATCAGGGGACATGATGTACAACTGTCGTATTTGAAAGAATGGAGCCAGTCTGTTGGTATTGAACCATGATTGTAATTGTTGAGTAACATTTACGTATATACTGATTGATCTGTGACTTGTTTAATGTCCCACATGGGAATTTCGAAAATGTAAAACCCTAATAAAAAGATTTAAACAAAAAAAAAAGAAAGGCAGGTCGAGCATTGTTGCAAGGTGATTCTGAGATATCTTTCCATCATTTCATGTGTACTAGACACATTTTATTCTTAGATTTCCAGAAATTAATGGACAGGATTCTACAGCAATACCAGGAGGAGCACCTCCTTGCTTAAAGAGAAGAGTTGATCCCATCAATAAACATCCTCAACGTATTGGTTCCATAAACCTAAGCATGCGGCCACACAGAAGGCGAAACTACACAGTAAAGAGCCAGTGATGAAGAATGTTCTGCTTCCTGTTCTAGATCTAACAAGGTGTGAAGGGCAATATGGCAGTCCTAATGTCTGGCACTGATTTATACCACCTAAATTTGTTGTCAGAAAACCATGGAGAGGGACAAAGATGTCCCAGCGAATGGATATGGCCATCAACATAATAAAAATTTTTACTAGGGCCCTTAGGGTGGGTGAGATAAGATTTTTTCTATGCAGCTCCAGAATCATTCTGGCTGCACAATTTTGAAGCAGCTCTTCTGTCCTCGGACTGTCATATAGAGACTTTCCATCATTTAAGGATGATTGAATTAGAATGTAAAGTTACACCACCTGTGCTTCAAATGCAATTGCTGCTCTCCTTACATAGCCAGATGTTTCACATCTTTAGATAGCGTGGATCACAGCCCCATCGATGAAGGCTAGATTGTGGCTTCCCGCAATGTGAACTTTACAGTCATTGGTAAGACCTGTTTTATTGGGATTCAGTTTTAAAAGTTCGCTATCCACCGTCTGATTACAGACAAGCATGCATTGAGTGAGTAGGTTCTTCTGTCTCTTAGTGCACCCTCTCCTGTTTTGGGAAATTTAAGTTGGGTGTTGTCCGTATGCATGTAAACATGAACCCCTACCGTGTCAAGGAGATCTACCAGCAATTCCATATAAATATTGAACATAAAATGTAGTAGGAAGGAGCCCTGCGGGACACACCACTTCTTTTGTTGGAAATTAAATCTAATAGGCAAGAGGGTAAATATCTCAAATCTTTCAGATTGGAAACAATTTAATAGTGCTCCTCAGTGCCCTGAAAAAACAGCTAAGTGGAGTCTGGTAATCCGGACGTTATATAATGGATAAACTACACCTCTGTCCCACAATATAAGGATATTGCAAGTCACCTAGGAGTTCCATCTATACTAATATAATAAAGAGAGAGCCCAAACATTTGAGGCGGGTAATCTCAGGAACCACAGCACCAATCACAACACCCAATACAGTGTTGAAAAGGGCAGTTGCAGCAGAAGGACATAGGCTATGCAGACACCCACAATATACATTTAAAAGGTAAAAGAACCGTGCCAGCAAATTAGTCCCTTTTGGTTGCGTTGTGCTGTGGGCATGATAAACACTGGGGGCCTGTGCTACGTTCTGCCCTTCATGCCATGTCTCATATCGAGTGCTGTGGGCGTGTGCTGGGGGGGTAGGCGTGTGCGCGGCGCGTGATTACGGAAAAACAGCGAGCATTGTGCCCAATATTTCATTGTTTTTTCTTCCCAGGTACTGTACATTCCAGCTCCGGGTGTCCACCCTGCTCCCTTTAAATACCCCTTCACCCCATAATCATAATCCACCGTACTCCTTAAAATACCCCAACACCCTTAATCACTAACCCATCTTAACCCTATAAATATACCCTGTACCCCAAAACCAAACCTATCCCTAAACCCTTAAAATACCCCTGTACCCCAAAACCCAAACCTAGCCCTGAACCCTATAAGTACCCCTGTACCTCAAAACCCAAACCTACCCATGAACCCTAAAAATACCCCGTACCCCAAAACCCAAACCTAGCCCTGAACCCTAAAAATACCCCTGTACCCCAAAACCCAAAGCTACCCCTGAACCCTAAAATACCCCTGTACCCCAAAACCCAAACCTAGCCCTGAACCCTTAAAATACCCCTGTACCCCAAAACCCAAACCTACCCCTGAACCCTAAAAATACCCCTGTACCTCAAAACCCAAAACTAGCCCTGAACGCTAAAAATAACCCTGTACCCCAAACCCCAAACCTACCCCTGCACCCTAAAATACCCCTGTACCCCAAAACCCAAGCCTAGCCCTGAACCCTAAAAATACCCCTGTACCCCAAAACCCAAACCTACCCCTGAACCCTAAAAATACCCCTATACCCCAAACCTAGCCCTGAACCCTAAAAATACCCCTGTACCCCAAAACCCAAACCTATCTCAAACCCTAAAACTACCACTGTACCCCATAACTCAAAACTATATCTGAACCCTTAAAATACCCAAACACCCCAAAACATATTCCTCAGTACCCCAAAACATATACCCCTATACCCATACTTACCTTGTCCAAACATTTTTAAAAAATATGTTTTTACCATTCATGCATTTACAACGAATTTCGTTGTAAATGTATGCGTGGTAAAAGCATATAAAATGTAATGCCATGCGTTATAGTGGCATTGCGGAGTCATGGTACTTTCGTAATGAAAGCATGCGGAGTGATGGTATGTGGAAAGGAAGTTGCAGAATAATTGGTGTTTACCCTCCCCCGGTAAGTACATTGGTGGCACGGCGGCCCACATCTCCAGCAACATACTCATATAGTTTCACCACCGATTTGAAAAATGCACAGGTCTCTCTCATTGATGGCCAGCACCGACATACACTTTTAGACACACCTCCCGCCACAAGTTCTAGAATAGCGAACTTTAGAGCTGGGGAGCTACGTTCAAATCTCGGCATCCGCTCAACATCCTGTGATTCCAGGCAAATCACTTTCTCTCCCCGTGCCTACCACAAATTAATGTGCTCTTCTGTATAGTAAATTGTGCTCATGCCATGTTGTCGAGTTCGCTCTATATAATATTGCAAGGAAAAATAAAGTAGGGAAACGCGAGTTCACACACTACTGAACGTGCACTCTTAAGTGCATCAGCAGTGCACTGTGAATCGGAGCGTTTCACAGGCCTGTCACAGATAAGAAATGCTATCAAAACAAAATCCTACAAAACAATATACTACTGGCCGGCAGCATTTCATACCCGGACAACTTCGGGACGGGCTGCTAGTAACCATATAAAAGAACGAGGCCAAAGGCAGAGTTCCTTCATAAGGTTATAGAACTCTGAGGTAACTTATACGGCAGGAGCTACTTTATTCCATATAATGCATGGTCACACTATCAGCTTTCCAGCAAACCACTTATAATTTTGGTGTGTAGTTCTTTCAGAAAGAGAGCATGTTTGAAACATGAAGAATAAAATAACACCTCTAGTGCAAAATTGAAATCATACAAAAACACAATGGATATTTTTTGCAAAAAGATATTTAAAACAGTTCAATATGTCAGTTTAAAAAAAAAAGCTGCAGTAACTATTGAAGGAATACAAATAATATTCACTCCTCTTCCTCTTGACCTAATCATCCAAACTGAAACAGGACTTATCCCCTCAGCCCCAGGATAGAAAGCGAATCAGGACAACACTCTATCTCGTAATCCATGAAAACAAACAGTGGACTACACAGCCATTCCTTAGCTCTCCTAAGAAGTCGGCCATTTTAGACTAGTCCCCAAATCTTAGCTTCTTCAGCTCTTCAGCTACCGACTTCACCTCCTGCTCACTTTAGATCTGAACCTCAGTGCATTCCCTCCCCTATTTTTGGCTCGTCCCATCCCTGATGGTATTTAAGAATGCCCTTATTATTTCAGACGGACTCAACCACTTCCACATCCCTGACGTAACACCTACCCCAGCCAGCTTTGACTCTCTAGCCTACACCACACCTGACACCACAACACACTCCCCTCGCCTACACCACAGCTCACAGCATGGAACCTACAGGCACTCACACCTACAAAATCATCTACCCCCCCAAACTCACTAAAAAATCTGCCAAACGCTTTAAACACAACTTTTTAAAATCTCACCCAGAAACGCCCTTTGTTGACCCATATTTCTCACTACACAATGGGATCACGACCACTGACATCATTTTCTTCACTGAACGTAGAGCTCAATGGAGGAAAGCCTTCTTAGCCTTACTCGCGATTGCCTCCACAAGGAAATCCGCACATGGTCTAATGATCTACGCTGCACCATCACAACTCTTCCAAGCGACAGCCACCATCACCATTTACAACAACGGAACTATTCTCATTCAGTCCACAGACCGCAGTCTAATCCTATTTGATAACATCTTCCCTATTATTAAAGAGCACGTATCTAATCCACCTACTTCCACCCAACTTACCTTCACACCTAGCACCCCGGATACTGCAACTCCTACCCTTTTTGCCACCCTCCCACCCCCTACCATCAAGGAGCGCAGAGCCTTACACCTCCCTCAACTGTTCTACCCTACCCTCCAACACACGTCTCCTCTCTTCACCTAACCCTCACATACTTCCTACTTGCTCGACTGTAACAACTAACTCACCTCTTACCCAATCTGTTAGGTTCCCCGCAACGCCCACAGCCCCCCCCCCCCCACCTCTAGTCCCTCCCCCCTACCCCACAACAACACCTTCTTCCTCCCTCAACCCAGTAATGAAACCACTCACGCACCCTCTATAGAAGTTGTTCCCCCACTGGTTCCATTCATAGACCACTCTCCTTCTAACAACTCTCCCACTTTAACTCTCTCTTCCCCTGCACCTTCCATATTCCACGTGGTCACCGTAAATTCTGATCCCCTCCACCCCACTCAACACCCCTGTGATCATCAGGTGGTGTACAAAAGGTCTCCACACCACGACCACTCAATGATCGTCCCACCCCCCTCTAATTCGCCTTAAAAACATTTCACTCCCCCTATTACTCCTCCCACCTGCCTTCCCCTACCTAATGCACCCACTACCCACTTAGCTGCAATTACAACCCCTCTAATCACACACGCTACACCCTCTCATACGTTTCCACCAATTACTACACCAGAGCATACTATACTCCTGGACACATCTACCACACCTCTTCTCCTACCACTAACCATTCCCACTTCCCTTACACCCATCCCAACGATGTGCCCAACACTCTACCCATCAACCCCCCTTCCCCTCTCTTGCCTTCATCAGATTTCACTCCTAACCGAGCCAAACCTCCCCAACTCATACCTCGGTCTACCACCACTACTGTTCCAAGCAACACTTTGGACAAGATTATGTCCACTCTTCTCCAAATTAAAGATGAACTTCATAGTTTCAAAGAGTTGATCTCGAAACAACCCAGGCACCCCACACCCCCAAGAACCCTTTCACCTAACAAGCCCACCACCCACCCTCCACTTTCATACAAACAGAATCCTCCTTACTGGACCTCCATTCCCTCCTGTAATTCTGCCACCCGTACTCTGCGAAGCTTCAACCCAGTTTCGGTGTACGGCATATGCTCCCTCCTGCACTCCTATGATCTCGCAATCTCGACCCACATAGCCACCACATACCTTCCCATCCCCACTATCCTCCTCAACCCTCACAGGTCCTCCGCACAGAATGATAGAGGTATTGTTGCCAATAAGTTTAAAAAAGTCACACTCACTCCTGACCCCTCCTCCCTCATCACTCCCCATCTTAAATGCACACTTTTTAACTTTAGATCGGCCCCTAGACACACATCAGACATTGCCGACCTCATTATCGCACATGACTTAGACCTGGCCATACTCACCGAAACCTGGTTAGATCTCACCGAAACCTGGTTAACAGAATCTTCCTCGCCACCCATTGACATCCTAGTTCCCCCTAATTACCACATCATCAGATTGGATAGGATTGGCAATATAGGGGGTGGAATCGCATGTATTCACCGGAGCAACCTCTCAGTAATTAGAGCCATATCCCCTCCTGTGAACACTTCTGCCTTGACATCAACAGCGAAGGCAATCCTGTATGCTCCCTACATATTATGTACCACCCACCAGGAGACAACCTCACCTTTCCTGAACACCTCATGGACCTGGTCACAACGAACTCTGGACGACAACACACACAAATATTCCTTGGGGATTTCAACCTCCATTGGAACGATCACAACGACTCTGTGGTCAATTGTCTCAAAAACGTCTCAGCGCCCTAGACCTCACCCAAATTTGAACAGCCCCACCCATGATAAAGGCTCTATCCTGGATCTAATCATTTCCAAAGACGACTCCATCCAACCCGAGTCAATCCAACCCTGTGACTGGTCTGACCACCACATTATCACATTCTTCATAAATGAAAAAGTGAAATCTAACCCGGTTCAACCAACCAGATCAAAGGTCTGGAAGAGAGACTTGAAGAAACTCAATCCCAACTCACTACCCTCCCCCAGCTACAATCTTCTCCTACCCCCTACCGGCGCTGCTGACGTACAGGTTCTCACCGACCATTACCTCAAGTCGATGACCTCTATTATCAACGAAGTTGCCCCCCTACAGTTAAAGAGAGTTTCCTCTAAAATCTCCAAACCATGGAACGACAGGCTGCTTAATGAGGATAGACGACCTATGAGACTGGCGGAACGCAATTGGAGATCATTCCCTTCAGCTATGCACCTCAAAACACTAAAGAAAAAAAGAAACGCATACTTTCGAAAAACCAAACGTTCGAAAGCAGCTTTCTTTAGCCACCAGCTTGACCAAGCAAGAAACCGACCAAAAAAACTGTTCGAGTTAATCAAAACTCAATCCAGGGATGGACCTCAAAGACTACAAAACACCTCTAGTACACTACCGTCCTGTGAAGAATTCTTTACTTTCTTTAATCTGAAGACAGACAACATCAGGAAAGATCTTCTCACTGATCTAAGCCTTTACTCTAACCCCCCACAGCAAAAGGCCCCTTGCTCTAAAAAACAATGCTTGGTGGTCATCCTTCGAAACTTACTCGGAAGAAACTATTGGCAAGATTCTAAGTACACTGAAGCCCTCCCATCACCTCACTGATCCTCTACCCGCAAACGCTGTAAAGAACTTTATCCCATTGCTTCTCCCGCTCTGGACCAAAATCATCAATATGTCACTTCAACAAGGATGCATCCCGGACTCCCTCAAAGTGGGACAGGTATCGCCCATACTAAAGAAACCCACAGCGGACCCCACCGAGGTGAACAACTATCGCCCTATCACCAAGATCCCTACCTTGGCCAAACTCTTAGAAAAATGTGTACACCTCCAACTGACAAAACACATCGAGCACTTTCACCTCCTCAACTCACACCAATCAGGCTTCCGAGCAGGCCACAGTACGGAATCTGCCATGACACACATAATTGATGACGCACCTCAAATTCTTGATCAGAAGGGTACTTGCCTCCTCATCCTACTCAACCTCTCATCAGCCTTTGATATGGTCAAACACGAGAACTTACTCGATCTGCTGAATCTCAGAATGGGTATATCAGGGACAGTACTCAAGTGGTTTACCTCCTTTCTGCATAACCGGTGTTGGACCTAAAGTTGTCAGGTCACCTAGGGTAGCCTGGCCTAGAGTAAGACAATCACCAATAGAGGCACATGTGTAAAGGTTGCATACCGCCCAGCAGTAATTAAATGCACATCCACACAAAAATGACGCTACACCAATCCTTTGTGGAAAAATACAAATTGTTTTATAAAAGTTCTTTTCCCTTCTGCTGGATTTCAAATTTCCACTATCATATATATCAAGTTCACTGTATCCTCTTACTTCTCTATATTTTACAGGTAAACATATACATTCTTCAACAGATCATGTGCATTAGTACTGTACTCCAATTAACACTTTTTAAACTTTCTTCTGGAATTAAGCTCTTGCCAGTTAACTACAACCTTCCCACGGACATTCTATTTCAGGGAACCAGATTGGCATTCTCCAGTACAGGATATCAACTTCTTAGTCAACCCCCCTTTTCAATACAAGCTGAAGATGGTTCCATACACCAGTGGCTGTGAGAGGATGTACTATTCAACTGTCTTAGGCCTCTGACACCTTCAAACCCTCTAGAGCAGAGGGTGAATATATATTATCTCAGCTGGCTTATCAGGATACTGCTACCTAGCAGTTCCCCTATTCCCTTTTGTATGCGGAAACCAACCAGTGCTGCACTGTTCCCTGGTTAATAGGCCATTCAGGATGAAGTATGGCCCAGTCCTCCTTTACCGGCAGGCGTTGGGTTAGTCCTGATTCTCCCTCCCCTCAGGCTTCCCAGCTTACTTGGCGGTGAAGTTTTGAACGCTTGGTTACCAGCCGCTCCCTTCCACTTCAAGTGAGCTCCCAGCTGAACAACGAGCCTCCCTGCTCCCTCTCCTCTCAGGGGAGCAGGCGCCCTCCTGGGTGTGACTCACGGCGCTCCCACAGGATGGCAGTCGCTCTATGGGGCCGCTCCTCTGGGATCTCCCCTCAGACTGCCTTCGATGATTCCCCCGCGGAGGCGCTACCGCGCATGTGCGGGAGAGAAGCGGACCAGGAACAGAGTCTGCCCCGCCCGCCTGACGCTGGCAGTGGCTCTACAACGGGCCTGCTCGATCCTAGGCCCCTCCTGTAAGGGAGAACTGTATCAGCTTGGGATATGCACAGTGGCGCACGGCTTCTGGCTCAGCCAGCCCCCTACTTCCTCAGATCAGTTGCGCTGCCACAACAGCGCTATCGATGCCACAGGGGTCCCGCCCACGGCGGAATCAGCAAGAACAACGCAGCCACCAGAGCCCCGACTCTCCTCTCCTCTTCCTCACGAGTGGGGAGGTGTATTCACTGGCTGCACGACCAGATACCCGTGAGGGGCCACAGTGTCACGAGGGCAGTAGCCTGCTTCACCACCCTAGAGAAGGGGGTTAGAAGTGAAGTCTCTCATTTTTGAGCCCCCAATCCTCTATTCTCAGCAGGAACCCACTAACCCTCCATACTGGACAGGGGCAGGCGAAAGGGGGACTCTCATTTCCGTTCCCACAGCAGGGATCTCCGCAGCTCCACAGTTTACTGGGATTAACCCCTTCACCTGTCTTGAGGCAACTCCCTGTCCAGGGTCAGCAGGACGGGACTAACTTGGTTAGGTCAACAGGAATGGGGGGGTGGTGATCCCAGTCAGGAGGCAACCCTTGTGAAGCAGTCCACCCTGTGAGGACCCTACCCCTTCCAGACCTCAGCCTTCACTCCAGCTGTTCCTCTCTGACAAGACAAAATGGCTGCCCAGCATTCCACCTTATATAGGCTGACCCACAGAGGTCCAGAAGGGACCAGAAGGTTCTGGAATGCCCTATTCTATCCTATGGGACAAATCTCAGATGTGACAGTTGTGGCAGTTAGTAGCCACCATTTTGTGGAACTGGGAGAATTCCAGTCATGAAAGGCACCTAGGCCTGAGGTGAAAAACTAGGAGGGTAAAAGAGCACCTATCCCCCAGGCCAACACCATAAAAACCTAGTGGACACAAAAAGATACAAAGGTATGAGGGGCAAAAAGGGGACAAAAATAAATAAATAATAGGAAGGGCTACGCAAAAGGTCAGACAGGTCTAACACGCGTCCCCCCCAGCTGAAAGTGGGGAGAGCTACCCAAGCCCTTGGGAGTCCTCATCACTAAGGCGGAAATACCTAGAGAGACCGTCTGCATTGGCGTGGTCCACTCCAGGCCGATGTTCCACCCGGAAGTCCATTCCCTGTAGGGATATGGACCACCTCAGAAAATTTGGGATTCTCCCCCTTCATCTGCATCAGCCAACGAAAGGGGCGGTGGTCAGTCTGAACCAGTAAGTGCGAGCCAAACAGGTATGGCCGCAGCTTCTTCAGAGCCCACACCACCGCGAAAGCTTCCCTCTCAATTGCACTCCACTTCTGTTCCCGGGGAAGCAGTCTCCTGGATAGGAAAACTACAGGCTGAATCAGGCCCTCTTCATTCAGTTGCGATAACACTGCCCCAATGCCATGTTCAGATGCATCTGTCTGGACAATGAACTCCTTGGAAAAGTCCCCGGTAATCCACACAGAACCTCAGTTCTGGAGTGGTGCCTGGTGGAGCGGCTTTTGGCACTAGAACCACCGGACTAGACCAGGGGCTGTTGGAAGGTTCTATAACTCCTAGCTCCAACATCTTGGCAACTTCACCATGGATACTAGCCTTCACCTTGTCGGACAGCCGGTAGGTCTTTGACTTCACTGGTGGGCTGTCCCCTGTGTCCACATCATGGGTACACAGGTGAGTCCTTCCCGGGACAAGGGAGAATAACATAGAGCACTGCTCCAGTATCTGGCGGCAGTCCTCCCGCTGTTCAGGAGTTAGGGATGGGGAGAGAATCACTCCCTCCACTGACCCATCCTTTTCTTGAGACGAGAACAAGTCTGGGAGAGGTTCGCTTTCCGCTTCCTCTCCCCCATCAGTCACCATCATTTAGATGACCTCGGGCCTCTCATGGTGGGGTTTGAGTCGGTTGGCATGTAGCACCCGCAGGGTCTGTCGTGGGGTTTTAAGGTCCACCAGGTATGTGGCCTTACCCTTCTTCTCCAACACCTCAAAGGGGCCTGTCCAGCGATCCTGGAGGGCACTTAGCTCTCCAGGCTCCATCACCCACACTTTCTGGCCAGGCTCCAACTCCACCGGGTGAGCGTTGTGGTCATACCACTCTTTCATTACTGCCTGGCTGGCCTCCAAGTTGTCAGACGTTTGCTTCCACAACTTCACCATTTGGCTCCTGAAGGCCAGCATGTAGCTCACCACATCCTGGGGGGGTTTCCTGGGAGACTTTTCCCATCCATCCTTCACCAGGCTGAGAGGACCGCGTACAGGGTGCCCATACAGAAGCTCGAAGGGGCTGAAGCCCACTCCCTTCTGTGGCACTTCCCTGTAGGAAAATAGCAAACAGGGTAGGAGGACGTCCCATTTCCTCCGCAGGCTTTCAGGCAGACTTCTGATCATGCCTTTCAAGGTCTTGTTGAACCTTTCTACCAGTCCATTGGACTGGGGGTGATAGGGAGTGGTGAACCGGTAGGTCACTCCACATTCCTTCCACATTGCCCGCATGTATGCTGACATAAAGTTGGTCCCCCTGTCGGACACAACTTCTTTGGGGAAACCCACTCGGGTAAAGATCCCCATTAGGGCCTTAGCCACCACAGGTGCAGTGACAGTCCTCAGAGGAATTGCCTCTGGGTACTGTGTGACATGGTCCACCAGAACCAGGATAAACCTGTGACCAGCTGTTGTTGGTGGATCCAATGGCCCTACAATGTCGATGCCCACCCTTTCAAAGGGGGTGCTAATGACTGGAAGTGGTTCCAGGGGAGCTTTCAGATTCACCCCTGTTTTCCCACTGGCCTGGCAGGATACACATGTCCGACAGTAGGTGTTGGACGCCACTTTCATCTGAGGCCAGTAAAAGTGGGGGACAAGCCGAGCAAAGGTCTTGTCCTGACCTAAGTGTCCTGCCAAGGGTATTGCATGAGCCAATTCCAGCAGAAAGGCTCGGTACCGTTGCGGGACTACCAAGGCCCTTGATGAACCAGGTAAGGGTACCTTGGGTTCACTGTAGAGGAGTCCATTCTCCCAGTAAATGTGGTAGTGTCCCGCAACGTCCCCTGCTGCCTGGGCTTCAGCCTGTCGCCTCAGTCCCTCAAGGGTAGGGCACTCCTTCTGGCCCTTACAGAACTCCTCTCTGGTAGGCCCTCCCTCTACATGCCATTCAGCAGGGATGGGCAGGTATTCCAGAGAAACTACTTCCCCCTCCACGGACTCCTGGTCCACCACCGCAGGTGGCCGATCTGTCACATGGGGTGTGGAAGCCGAGGCAGGCTTCTCCTGTCTTCGGGTCTGTCCCTTTTTGGCAGCGGGTTGGGCCATTGTTCCAGGCTCCAACCCAGGCGAACTCCCTCTCCGGGCAGTCACAGACCTTGTGCTTATACAGGCCCAGTCAGGTGTACCCAGCATCGCAGAATGCGTCCGGTATTCCACCTCTCTCCAAGCGTTGTGCTCCATGTCATTCCCCAGCAGACAATCAACTGGCACGGCAGGGCTTACGGCAACTCGAAGTGACCCTGCAACCCCTTCCCACTCAAAGGGAACCTCAGCCACGGGATAGTGGCCCATTCTGCCGTCAGCCATCGCGGCGGGGTGGAGTACATTGGGAACCACCTGCTCTGGAGACACCAGTTGACTTCTCACCATAGTCATACTGGCTCCTGTATCTCTCAGAGCCTCCCCTCTCTGGCCATTGATGGTGATCCATTGCCCATACTTAGCAGTATTTGGGGGCACCTGGATCTTAGGAACCATCTCCCGTTCTCCCAGGGACACTAAGGTGACACCCGCCCACTCACCCCCCTTATCTAAGGGCAACTCCTCCCCAAGCGCTACACTAGCTACTCCCGGGGTTTTTCCTCTGGTGGGAGGGGGTGGTCTCTTTGGGCATCTGACATCTCCCTTATAATGTCCAACACCACCACACTCGAAGCAGTGGACAACCCTTGGCTGCTGGCTTTGGCCAGGATGAGGATTTCTGGGCGGGTTAGCCTTAGGGGTGAAACCTGATCCCTTTCCCTGAAAATTGTTTTGGGGACCTTTAGAGAACTCCCGCTTTTTATCTCCCCCCTCCTTCTTCTGAGGGGCGCCCTGTCCGGCCTTTTGGGAATCCCCTCCAGTCCCCTTTGAGGACACCCGGGTACTTGCCCAGATGTCCGCCTCCTCTGCAAGCTTCCGGGGGTTGGTCAGCTTGCTGTCCACCAGGTGCTGGCGCAGCTCGGGAAAACATTTCTCGAGTAGATGCTCTTTCAAAAAAAGATCATACAACCCCTCATATTCCTTCACCTCACTGCCCTGTACCCAGCCCTCCAATGCCTTCCTTGCATAATCTAGGAAGTCCACCCAGTTCTGGGTGCTTAACTTGTGGCTCCCCCTGAACTTCTGGCGATACCTTTCTGGGGTTAGCCCAAACTTCCTGATCAATGCTAGCTTCATGGTGGGGTAGTTGGTCTGCTCCTCCGGTTCTAAGGCTAACAAGGTGTCCCGACCAGTAGGAGGCATATACTTATACAACCCACCCCCCCCCGTGCTTCTCCTGGATCTCATGGGCTCTTAAGGAGACCTCATAGGCAGCCAGCCATTTGGCTATATCATCCCCCTGACTATAGCTGGCAATTATGTCCTTAGGCAAATAGGGTCTGGTCTCCCTGGTTGGTTCTCTAAATTCGCTGCTACCATTCGGAGTAGGAGAGGGTCCCCGTTGCAGGGCCTGGAGTTCTAACTATTTCAGTTTGGATTCATGAGCCATCCTCCGCTCTTCCCTCTCCTGTTCTAGCCTGGCCAACTCCCATTTCAGTTGCCTCCTTTCCCTCCTGTCAGTGAGTTCCGCTTCGGTCAAGCTTCCCCGGGAGACACTACTACCCCTCCTAGAGTAGGTCATTGGTCCTGGGAGTAGATTTTCCATCTCAGGGTGGAATAATCCCTCTACCTCTTTGACCGTGTCCCGGTCTGTCCCCTCATCCTCCTCCTTCCCTTCTCTGCGTGCTTCCACCCAAGCCCTTAAACTGGTCTGGAGTTCCCCCTTCTTAGCACCACGCTTAAAGAACACCCCCATTTGTTGGCAGAAATCCTTTAGCTGGGCCACAGAATAAGTGTCCAGTTCTTCCAGTGCAAATTCCATTTTGCAAAAGGCAATTCAAGGTTAAACACACAAAAAGAATAGAGTTACAAGGGCAACCTGAAGCTACCTCCACCCCACCACCAGGAATAAATTTGGAAAAAGCAAAAGTGAAAATTAGGAAGGCCGCTAGGAGAAAACTCCAGGTGTAGGTTAGTGGATTACACTTAGTTACTGCAGAGTAGACGCAACCACAGTCAAGATCCCACCGCTGCCACGAATTTGTTGGACCTAAAGTTGTCAGGTCACCTAGGGTAGCCTGGCCTAGGGTTAGACAATCACCAATAGAGGCACATGTGTAAAGGTTGCATACCACCCAGCAGTAATTAAATGCACATCCACACAAAAATGACGCTACACCAATCCTTTGTGGAAAAATACGAATTGTTTTATAAAAGTTCTTTTCCCTTCTGCTGGATTTCAAATTTCCACTATCATATATATCAAGTTCACTGTATCCTCTTACTTCTCTATATTTTTTAGGTAAACATATACATTCTTCAACAGATCATGTGCATTAGTGTCGTAATTTGACGGTGATCGGGTTAGCGTTAAGCTTTGCTACACGTGTTTTCCCCTTATCTTGACTATAGTTGTTGGACGCCATTTTGTCTGTATCGGCGGCCATTTTAGTGAATGCGTTGCCTCGTGGTCAGCATGCCCTTTGTCCTTCTTTTGTACAACTGACCACTCGAGTTTGCCCAGCAACAGGCTATTTTTAGTAATGGTCAAGCTTACACATGCGCAGTTTAGATTGACCAGTCATCACTTAGGAATGTTCCGCCAAACTGACCAGTGGTGTTATAGCTCCTCCCATGAGTTGGCTGTGTTCCAAAAATGACCAAATATGTACCTAAAACTCTGTAACTGTGTACCGCCTACCCTTTTATTACTGTAAAACCGTATAAAAGAAGGACTTGCACCAATGTTCGGTGTGATACTTCTTGCATTACCGAAGGGTGCTGTAGGAATGTACCACCACCCCATGGGGTCTTAATAAACTTGTCTTTTGCATTTTCTAGTTTCCGTGCCAACAGTTCTTATGGTGTAGAGGGTATTCTGCGGAGTATGTAGGCCTGGAGAACCCAATACCACAAATTGGCGACCACGAAGGGACTCATCGGCGACTCGGATGCCCGAAGGAGAGGTCGTGACGAAGGATTGGAAACTCGCCATGGACGCGTACGCTGCCTCTGAGTGACCCGAGTCTTGGCACCCACGGTGTTTTCTTCCTTTCCTTCGATCTGACCTTCCAGGTGGCGCCGGTCCTCGACTGAGATCCTGCTCGTTCGAGTTGTCGTACAGTGCCGATTTGGCTGATTTGATTACAGACCTTGGCAGTTGGAACCTGGATATCTGAGATTTTGGTAAGCTTGTGATTGGTAAGATAGTCTACGGACGCTTACTATGGTTCTATGAATATGTTTTGAGTTAGCTAACATTTGATTCTATGATTTGAACTATATGTGCAGTGCACTTCACATAGGCAGGCATGTGGAGATATTTCTCTAACTTTGTTTGTGTTTGAGCGGCACATTTGTGTGAAGTATAGTAAGTGCCATTTTTGTGGTATCACGTTTTCGTGATACTTTTTGAACATGCCTGTTTTAAGCACACTCCGAGGGATATGCTGTCTTGGAAATGGTACCACTTATCGATTAAATGAATCTCAGCCGGCTCCCCCAGAGGGGACTCCCAATCGAGAGATGTATATAAAATTTGGCCTTCCCCCTATATTGTACAATAAATTATGGAATAAATACACCAAATCTGATCCCGAGTTGCAATGGCCACTACATGGGTCGTTTGATTTACGAAAGGTTCAGTTTGTGGAGCAATGTTTGTTTCAGCGCAGATCTACACAAAATATGTTTGATTGTGTACGAATGTGGGAGAAAGCAGTGCGTGAACGAATGAAGCGTGAAATAGCCTTGGCGGAAAAAGAGCAGCGCAAGGCTGCTCGAGATAAGGCTTTACAGCTGGAGGAGAAGGAGTTGCAGGAAAAGAAAGAGAGGGAGGCACGGGAACGTAATTTGCAAACGAGCGGTCAATTTCCTATTCGGCGTCCGCTTTACCCTGTCCTTACTAATGAAGTTGATGATTTTTCATTACTAGATTGGTGCCCGCCTCCGTACGTTTCGCCTACGGCCCCGGACGAGGATTCGGACGATGATGGTCGAGGGAGTAAGAGTAAGAGGTTAACTGCTAGTGAAGCTGCGGAGTTGCGCAGTTTTGCTCGCAAACTTAATTTGAATAAAATAACGATGTTAGAGCTTAACATTGAAAGGAATAAGTGGTCAGAGCAAGAACAGTTGTATTTTTTAAGTGCTTTCGGAGATGAAGTTGTAGAACGATTTAGGAAACATTCGATTGATCTAGAGCCTAAGGATATATCAGTTCATCGTGAGAATATGCGTAAAGGTTTATTTGTTATTGCAGATGCGGATGGGTTTTTCCAGCGGTTGGTCCAGCTACGGGATGAGGCGTCCAGATTGCGGGAAGCACAAAAAGCATCAGACGTGTCTGCGCCGGGGTCGACTGAGCAATCCAAAGAGTGTTCTATCTTTGGAGCAGATAAGAGTTCTAAAGTTCATGTTATGCCTATGCGTGAAGCAGCACCTTTGTATGTCCCCCCCAAAGGGCAAGGTACCAGTGATGATAAATCATCCGGGGATGCAAAAGGGTATTTTATATATAATTGGGTGTATACGCCTTGGAACAGGGCAGATGTTATGGCATTGAAAAATGCTTTACCTGATCCCCGCAAAAATCCGGCAGCTTTCTATGAAGGAGTGGAGGGGGCTATTTCTTCATGTGTTATGACACTAGTTGATATCGATCTTTTCTTTGGGTTAATATTGCCCCCTGATATGTGGAGAGCGATTCGTAAGTTTGATGACCAAGCGATTTTAGGAGCGGATTGGAAAGCTATAGCTCAAGCCTTGCCAGTTAATTCTAGACCTCCCAACAGCTATTTTGAATAAATTAAAAACGCTTGTTCCCCCTAAAAAGATTGATTGGACTATGTTAGCCTCTTGCAAACAGAAACAGGACGAGTCGGTATCTGACTTCTTTTCACGTTTTGAAGAAGCGTTTCATGATTATAGCGGGCAATTATTAACGGATGATACGGGTAGGCATTTGTTTGTTGATAAGTATGAGGCTAATCTCCTCCCGGAGATTGCAAAACGATTGAAGACTAGTGAAAGTTCCTGGACCACGGCGACCCCTGCGTCCTTGTTAACTATGGCTCAGTATTATGAGCGGCAGGAATTAGAGGCTAAAGAAAGTACCGATAAGAAAGCGAAGGGGTTAAAGACGAAGGTGATGTTGGCTCAGGTTCATGCTACGCAGCCAAGGGGGAATGATAGAGGCAGACGAGGAGGGTATGGTACGTCTTATGGTCGTACCGACATTGCTGAGGACCAATGTGTATACTGTAAAGAGTTTGGGCATTGGGCCGAAGATTGTCCGGTGCTTCGTGAGCAACGTAATCAGCGTGGTCGAGGAGGTGGAAGGACACTGAATAGTTATTCGGGGGCGAGAGGTGGAGGAAGTGATCGTGGTAGGTTTGAGGCGAGGGGTCGTGGTCAGGATGATCGTAATACTTTCGATCGACGGAATCAGTACCAGATATCGGAGGGTGAGAACGTGGAGTCTCAGGATTATGTGCACGCATAGGATTGCGTAGGATGGGGTGTGGAATCGGTTGAAGTGCCAGTAGATCAAAGAGGTCCATATGTATCAGCGGGCGTTTTGGGTTCTACTGATCAGCTTTTAGTTGATACAGGAGCTACTCGCAGTGCCCTGTCTAAAAACTTGGTTCCAAGGGCTCCCCTGTCTGGCGAAACAATTACATGCATAGGGTTTGATGGCACACCCTCTCCAAGCCCACTATCACAACCTCTTACATTTTGCATTGACAGATTCTTTGGTCTATGTCCATTCTTATTGTCACCACATACCCCAGACAATATTATGGGCATAGATTTGCTTAAATATTTTCGAGCAACAATACGCTGCGCTCCTGAAGGAGTGCGGGTTATTTTGAATGACAATTACCCGGATGTAGGAAGACTATGTACTATGCAGGAAATTGAAGCATTAGCCTCTCTCCCACACACGTTATGGGCTACATCAGACACGGATGTGGGACAGATGCTCATTCCGCCTATTCGAATAACTGTTAAGGAGGGAGTGTCTTTGCCACGTGTGCGCCCCAGTATAAGATATCTAGAGAAGGTGAAATTGCCCTGACGCACATTGTTCAGGATTTAATTATTGCAGGAGTTGTGGAGGAAGTTCCCTACAATGTTTGTAACAGCCCGATTCTTCCGATTCTAAAGAAAGACACTGATGACAAAGTCTATCGATTTATTATTGATTTGAGAGAAATAAACAAAATTGTAGTGCCCCAGTACCCGGTGGTGTCTGATATCACCACCTTACTTACTTTGGTCCCCCCCACTGCTACCACGTTTTCTGTAATTGACCTTAAAAATGCATTCTTTTCCATTCCCATCCATCCCGACAGCAGATATCTATTTGGTTTCACGTTAAATAATAAATCGTATAGATTTTGTCGTGTTCCTCAAGGCTATACAGAAAGTCCTAGCATTTATAGCCAGGCTTTAAAGAGACAGCTTGATTCTTTTGATCTGCAATCTGGAGTAGCTCTTATCCAGTACGTGGATGATCTTTTACTGGCTGCAGACACATATGCGCAGTGTGAGGAGAGTACTCTTGCTTTGCTCTCCTTTCTTGCTCAGAACAATCACAAAGTTTCTAGGAAAAAGTTACAATATTGTAGACCAAAGGTGACCTACCTCGGTCATCTTTTGTCTAAGGAGGGACGTGCATTAACATCTGATCGAATTCAAGCAATTTTAGATACACCAGTCCCCCGCACTCAGAGAGATGTGCGTGCCTTTATAGGTTTAACGTCCTTTTTTTTTTTTTTTAAATTTTTGTAAACCTTTATTGTGCATTAGGCAAAGAACAAATACGGGCCCACAACCAACAGGCCGGCCACGGATACGTTTGTTGCACCAAAGTCAGCAATACGGTGACACAGTGACATCCTAGTACAACATGCGAGCATTTAGAAGTTACACTGTAAAACTTGAGATCCCGCGTCCCAGGAATAATGAAGGTTCATTTTACATTTTAATAGCAACTATTGAAATACGACATTTTAATTATTTTATAAAAACAGTAGGCTAAGAAAGTGGAGTCCGTGCAAGCGTGAAATGACAGTAGCAGCAAGTGTACCACGCAATCAAGTTATTCAATAGTCAAGTCCCTCACGGCAGCATGTCAACTCGAAAGTAATGCAGCAGGAGTCACACATCAAACATCATATCTATGTCCACCGCCACCCACCCTAAAGCTGCAGCAGACACGGACCCAAGTTAGAATAAAGAAAAAGAGACAAAACAAAGGGAAAATCCGAGGCACCATAGAAACCGAAATCAAAAAACTAAAATCCCATCCCCCAACCCCCCACCCCACCCGCATGCAGAGGCTACGGCCTACCCCCCCCCCCCAGCAGTGTGTCTGTCGCCCAATAAACCCGAAATATAGGACAAGAAAGAAAGAGGAGAAAAGAATAAGGAAGAATTATAACACCTAGATATAGAGAGTAAGAAAAGAACATTCTAATCTTTAACTCCCAGAAAGAAAAACAAGTCGAGAGGAGGTCAGTTTTACATACTCTCGGTCACCGCCGGCCCCATAAACATCCCCTACCCCAATTAACATCAGCACGATAGAACTAGCAAACAATACTGCAAATGGGGAGAGTCATTGCTAAATGTGTATACAAATCAGACAAAAAGCAGTCCCAACCCAGTCCCCTTCCGCGGGTATGTCAATTACACTGAAAGAAACCACCTAGCCCTGGCCCGATCGTGGATGTCCCCCCACACCCACCCTCCACGAAAAGCCAATACCCTCGAAGACAAAGAAACAAAATGGCCGGAGTGAGAGAGGGGGAGGGACATGAGCGCAAAATGGACGTCGCCAGCCTCCAAAAAGTTCATTGTCCTCAATCGAAAGTCCCTTCGAGACAGCCAGACGGTAAAAGTTCCACAACTGGGAGAATAGAAACCCCAAAAACAGAGCAAGCGAGGGGGCGAGAGGCCATGCATCAGATGTCCAAAACAGTGGTGGTGTTGAACAAGGCAGAAAGTCAGTCTCGGAACGAGAGGGAAACAAAGTAGCACTAACCGGTCCGATGGGTGGCCTTGAGTTGCAACAAGTACCGATGAAAACTGTAGCAACGTTGCTGCGAACCCTCGGAAACACTGTATCCCAGTCAACAATCTGTAAAGGCAAATCCAGACTTTGTGGGGGACAGACCTTCCGCTCCCACCCCAGGTCGATCACAATGGCATCAAGCTTCTCACCCAACGCATGATAGCCATGTTCCAGCGCCAATCGTAATTCACCCAGAGCAGCCATAACATCACCATTAGACCACGCAGGCTGCGGTTCCTGTAGCTCCAAAACAAAGGAGGACGAATGTGGGCTGGCTCCCAGCGGGGACGTGGGATCGCAGTTCGAAGACGAGGACAAGCAATCTTCCTCACGTCGCAAGCAAACAGGCGTCGCCATCTTGCCGACGACCTAGTACTAGAGCTGGAGGGTGGGGGTTCACAATGCACCACCGATGTTCAATTCAAGCCCTCTATGCCTCTAGGGTCATCTCTCGGCCAGCGGTTGTAGCACGGAGCCGAATTGACGTAGTTGGTTAGTCAGGGCGGAGGGGGGGGGCTCGCCGATGCCAGGCAGGAGCAGCGAAGGGGTCTAAGCGGCACTCCGTCGGTGCCCTGCAAAGGAGCCTTTCACCCCATGCGTCCTCGCCACGTACTCGCGCTACAATTCCAATGCGCGATACAATCTTGGCAGACTGTGGAGGATTTCCGATAACTTGAGCAAAGGCGGCGCTTCCCACACTCCGGCCCCAAGCGAACAGTCCGGCCGTCACGGAGCCCCAGAGGTCCGGTGGGGCGCAGCGATACAAGCCGGGGTTCAGGGCAGTGAGGCAATTCCAGGATAACTTCGGTTACCGGGCAGTCAGAGGTCCCGGAGGAACGCTGGTGAAGTCAGCACATCTTAACGCACGTCCCGCTGGTAATGTGCTTCAGGATATCGAGCAGGATTCTGGTGCGGGATTCAAGGGCCGGCGGAGCCGAGAGCCTACACGTCTGCTCCGGTCGCCATCTTGGCTCCTCCCCTCCTAACGTCCTTTTGTAGACAGTGGATAATGGGGTTTTCACACATTATAAAACCCTTGTTAGCATTATTGTCCAAAACTACACCAATGCCTCTTGAATGGACAGATGAATGTCAGAATGCTTTTGAACAATTGAGACAAGCCCTTTGTTCTGCACCAGTGTTAGGTACGCCAGATTACACAAAGATTTTCACGTTGTATGTGCACGAGAAAGATGGCTGTGCATTGTCGGTGTTAGTGCAGACACACGGGGACAAGCAGAGGCCCTGTGCATACTTTTCGGCAATACTTGATCCTGTGGCACGAGGTTTACCTGGGTGTTTCCGAGCAGTTGCAGCAACAGCAGTAGCTATACGGCAGAGTGAGGGAATAGTTTTGTCACACAAACTGTTGGTGTTAGTTCCCCATGCGGTAGATGCTTTGCTAAATCAAACGAAGACCCAGTATCTCACAAGTGCACGTTTAACAGGATATGAGCTTACACTGTTGGCACCACACATCACACTAAAGAGATGTGCTACCCTGAATCCTGCCACTTTATTGCCGTATCCGGTTGCTGAAGGCCAGGAGGAAGAACACCATGATTGTGTTTTCCTGACCGAAAAACAAACAAAGGGTCGTGTCGACTTACAGGATACGCCACTTCCAGATGTGGATGGGGAACTGTGGGTTGATGGATCGTGTTTAAGGCTGCCAGATGGCACAACTTCTGCAGCATATGCGATCACGACACTTAAGACAGTGGTAGAAACAGCACAAATACCACAGAAATCGGCCCAAGCAGCGGAGTTAATAGCTTTGACAAGAGCCTGCGAATTGAGTGCTGGCCTATGTGTGAACATCTACACAGACAGCCGGTACGCCTTCGGAGTAGCGCATGACTTTGTCCTACTTTGGAGAGAACGCTGGTTTTTGACTTCGCATGGAGTACACATCATGCATGGAGAACTAGTGCGTGATCTCTTGAATGCGTTACTTTGTCCAAAGAAAGTGGCGATAATCAAATGCAGTGCACACAAAAAAGTCACTGACAAAGTGGGACAAGGTAACGCTTTTGCAGACAGTATAGCAAGACAAACGGCTATGTTACGAAATGACACGCCAATGTATGTGGTGTAATCACAGGCTGAGCGATGGCATGATGCTAGAGAAGAGATACTAGACATTCAGAAATCAGCGTCTGAAGCAGGACTTGCAACCTGGGCAGCAGAGGGAGTGCTGGATGATGAGGGTTGTTGGCGAAGTAAAGATATGGAAAGATGGAAATTGCCTGCAGCTTACTTGCAAGCGATGGTCCAAATGACACATGGATTGGCACATGTTGGAGCTCTTGCAATTACTCGATTGCTAACACGAGTTTGGGAGCATCCTGAGATTGCCAATATGGCCAAGAGAGTAGTGCAGACCTGTCTGATATGTTTACAGCACAATCCTGCAAAAGGGACTCATACTCCGAAAGGAGGGTTTGTTCCACCTACTGCACCGTTTGAAGTACTGCAAATGGATTATATCCAGCTTGAGCGTTGTAATAACCTTAAGTATGTCTTAGTGGTGGTATGTGCTTTCAGTAAATGGATTGAGGCCTTCCCCACGAAGGATAATACAGCGTTGACAACAGCTAAGGTTTTGCTCAAAGAGTACTTCCCTCGATACGGCGTTTGTAAATTTTTGTAGAGCGACAATGGTCCTCATTTTGTTGGGAAAATTGTGGAATACGTGATGAAGGGATTGGGAATTCAGCAGAAATTTCATGCTGTGTTCCATCCTCAGTCAGCAGGTCCTGTTGAACGATATAACGCTACTCTGAAATTAAAGCTAGCAAAGATTGTGGCATCTACGTCTTTGAAATGGCCGGACGCTCTGCCTCTAGCATTACTATCTATCAGATCAGTACCCCATTCCCGAACTGGCCTCACACCTTATGAAGTGGTGTTTGGAAGGCCTATGAATATATGGGGAGTTCCTAAGCCTCGATTGTTACATGATGTGCCTTGTATAATGATGAACGATTATTTGGCACGATTAACAAATGATTTACTTTCCATTCATCAACAGGTTCGAGAAGCGCTCCCCGACAATTCCATTGGAGAGGTTCACAATCTTCGTCCTGGCGACCATGTAATGATCCGCTCTTTCGAGAGAACAAGCAGCCTGGAACCGAGGTGGCGTGGTCCTGAGCAGGTATTGCTTGCAACTCGTACGGCTGTGCGAGTCACCAACAGGAAGCGGTGGGTGCACTCTACTCACTGCCGCCGTGTCTCTCCGGATCTGGTGAGCCCAACTGTGCTGTCTGATTATCGAGACATCTTGGACGAGGAGAAGAGCCCAGCTGTAACGTCGGCCGAATCGGAGGGAGCCTTCCCGGACCACACTGTTTCTGGAAAAGATAGATACAACCTACGACCACGATAAGAAGTTTTTTTTTGTGCGAGACTGGTTGAGTTACCGCTCTGGGGTTTGTGAAACGGAAGCCGGGAATATCAAGGGGGGGGGTCTGTTCTGCCAAGTGTAGCGACACCCGTCTTGAATCTCGGAGAAGAAACCAACGGCTACCTCGGAGCTCAGCACTCATATTTTTATTTTTTAGTTGTGTTTTTGAGACATTTTGAACTTTGAACAATGGCATCTTCTGCAGTACAAGATAAGAGAATTCTTGGCGCAGTACTGTTTGTTCTGACAATTGTTGTGATAGCTGTGATAGCTTGGGTAGTAGAACTTGTGGTGCCAGTCCGAGAACATTTACTACCAACTACCCCGATTCCATCTGAACATTTCCATTTTACTCTGCCCTATCATGAAGAACGGCACCGACAGACTTATTTGAACAATAGTTTTATTCAGATTCTGCATCACACCCATAACATGACTAACACTTCGAACTGCTGGGTATGTGGGATGTTGCCAGGGCATCAAAAGAAAGGAGGCACACCGCTTATCCCACTCCCGTTTTCCCATAATGGTTCTTGTAATGCCTGGTACACACTCCTATTCACTTTGCGATGGCCAACGAAAGGGGGGCTGCTCTTTCGACTCAACAAGATATGCTACCATGATCGAGATGGTTATCCGCAAGCTGAAGGAACTAAGTTTGAATGGGAGGAGTACCGCCCCGACAACGTGTCAGCACCACGAGTTTATAATAACCAACGGACTGTCAATATGTCTAGTTCACATGTGATTACTGTTATTGATACCAAAACTGATCTCTGTGTTCGTAATAAAGGTACTATCCCAGTTGGCAGAAGTGAATGTAACACCACTCTTACCTTTGATACCCCAAATGGCATTTCATTTGTGGCCTCCCGAAATATGTATTTTATATGTGGAAATAAAGGCTATCATCGTCTTCCTAAAGGGTGGTTAGGAACATGTTATATATCTTTTGTATTACCCCCTGTGTTTATTGCCCCACCTATGTATCATAACAATTACATCCTTTATCACGATTTCATATTGAATAGGGTAAAGAGAGCGTTAGTCCTTGAGGACATAGACCAAACGGACACTACGTTGCAACAATATGTCGATTTTAATTTGGGCCTGTTTTCTTTTGTTGGGGCTGCTCTAAATAGTCAAAAAATAAGACGGTTAACTCGTGTTGTAGAAGCTGTTGCCAATGACACTGCTTTTGCTTTAGGAAACTTAACTGAGGAGCTTCAGATAACTAGAATTGTAACGCTCCAGAACAGAATGGTATTAGATGTAGTATTAGCTGATCGTGGAGGAGCATGCCGCATTATCGGAAGTAGTTGTTGTGTATATGTGCCAGATAATTCTCCTTCTGTGTACGATGCAATATCCAAATTACATAAAATTGCTGCTGAGATACATCTTGATAATGGTACATGGACATTTTCGGGGTGGTTTTGGTCAATATTTAGTACCTGGGGTTGGAAGTTGCTGACGATTCTATGTGTAATAATTGGGATATTATTCTTTTTATGCCTCTGTATCCAGTGTGGCCCTGTATTATGTTCCATGTGCCTTTCTGCTTGTATTCCATCCAAACGAGCCTGTACTAAACATGAACACATGATTCACAAAGAAGTAGCACAAATCATGTCTATTGATATTGAAGATGAGTACCCCGATTATGTCCATTATGAGGTAGCTTCAGCTAAACGCTAAAAGGGTCGTCTGTCGTAATTTGACGGTGATCGGGTTAGCGTTAAGCTTTGCTACACGTGTTTCCCCCTTATCTTGACTATAGTTGTTGGACGCCATTTTGTCTGTATCGGCGGCCATTTTAGTGAATGCGTTGCCTCGTGGTCAGCATGCCCTTTGTCCTTCTTCTGTACAACTGACCACTCGAGTTTGCCCAGCAACAGGCTATTTTTAGTAATGGTCAAGCTTACACATGCGCAGTTTAGATTGACCAGTCATCACTTAGGAATGTTCTGCCAAACTGACCAGTGGTGTTATAGCTCCTCCCATGAGTTGGCTGTGTTCCAAAACTGACCATATATGTACCTAAAACTCTGTAACTCTGTACCGCCTACCCTTTTATTACTGTAAAACTGTATAAAAGAAGGACTTGCACCGATGTTCGGTGTGATACTTCTTGCATTACCGAAGGGTGCTGTAGGAATGTACCACCACCCCATGGGGTCTTGATAAACTTGTCTTTTGCATTTTCTAGTTTCCGTGCCAACAGTTCTTATGGTGTAGAGGGTATTCTGCGGAGTATGTAGGCCTGGAGAACCCAATACCACAATAGTACTGTACTCCAATTAACACTTTTTAAACCTTCTTCTGGAATTAAGCTCTTGTCAGTTAACTACAACCTTCCCACAGACATTCTATTTCAGGGAACCAGATTGGCATTCTCCAGTACAGGATATCAACTTCTTAGTCAACCCCCCTTTTCAATACAAGCTGAAGATGGTTCCATACACCAGTGGCTGTGAGAGGATGTACTATTCAACTGTCTTAGGCCTCTGACACCTTCAAACCCTCTAGAGCAGAGAGTGAATATATATTATCTCAGCTGGCTTATCAGGAAACTGCTACCTAGCAGTTCCCCTATTCCCTTTTGTCTGCGGAAACCAACCAGTGCTGCACTGTTCCCTGGTTAATAGGCCAGTCAGGATGAAGTATGGCCCAGTCCTCCTTTACCGGCAGGCGTTGGGTTAGTCCTGATTCTCCCTCTCCTCAGGCTTCCCAGCTTACTTGGCGGTGAAGTTTTGAACGCTTGGTTACCAGCCGCTCCCTTCCACTTCAAGTGAGCTCCCCGCTGAACAACGGGCCTCCCTGCTCCCTCTCCTCTCAGGGGAGCAGGCGCCCTCCTGGATGTGACTCACGGCGCTCCCACAGGATGGCAGTCGCTCTACGCGGCCGCTCCTCTGGGATCTCCCCTCAGGCTGCCTTCGATGATTCCCCCGCGGAGGCGCTACTGCGCATGTGTGGGAGAGAAGCCGACCAGGAACAGAGTCTGCGCCGCCCGCCTGACGCTGGCAGTGGCTATACAACGGGCCTGCTCGATCCTAGGCCCCTCCTGTAAGGGAGAACTGTATCGGCTTGAGATATGCGCAGTGGCGCACGGCTTCTGGCTCAGCCAGCCCCCTTCTTCCTCAGATCAGTTGCGCTGCCACAACAGCGCTATCGATGCCACAGGGGTCCCGCCCACGGCAGAATCAGCAAGAACAATGCAGCCACCAGAGCCCCGACTCTCCTCTCCTCTTCCTCACGAGTGGGGAGGTGTATTCACTGGCTGCACGACCAGATACCGGTGAGGGGCCACAGTGTCACGAGGGCAGTAGCCTGCTTCACCACCCTAGCGAAGGGGGTTAGAGGTGAAGTCTCTCACTTTTGAGCCCCCAATCCTCTATTCTCAGCAGGAACCCACTAACCCTCCATACTGGACAGGGGCAGGCGAAAGGGGGACTCTCATTTCCGTTCCCACAGCAGGGATCTCCGCAGCTCCACAGTTTACTGGGATTAACCCCTTCACCTGTCTTGAGGCAACTCCCTGTCCAGGGTCAGCAGGACAGGACTAACTTGGTTAGGTCAACAGGAATGGGGGGTGGTGATCCCAGTCAGGAGGCAACCCTTGTGAAGCAGTCCACCCTGTGAGGACCCTACCCCTTCCAGACCTCAACCTTCACTCTAGCTGTTCCTCTCTGACAAGACAAAATGGCTGCCCAGCATTCCGGCTTATATAGGCTGACCCACAAAGGTCCAGAAGGGACCAGAAGGTTCTGGAATGCCCTATTCTATCCTATGGGACAGATCTCAGATGTGACAGTTGTGGCAGTTAGTAGCCACCATTTTGTGGAACTGGGAGAATTCCAGTCATGAAAGGCACCTAGGCCTGAGGTGAAAAACTAGGAGGGTAAAAGAGCACCTATCCCCCAGGCCAACACCATAAAAACCTAGTGGACACAAAAAGATACAAAGGTATGAGGGGCAAAAAGGGGACATAAATAAATAATAGGAAGGGCTACGCAAAAGGTCAGACAGGTCTAACAACCGGATTCTGAAAATCAAGATTAACAATACTATGTCCACACCAGTTCCTGTAACACTAGGTGTCCCACAAGGATCCTTCATATCCCCTACTTTGTTCAATCTAGTCATGGAACCACTCTCTGCACTGCTTCAAGCATCTAATGTGCAATTCCACATGTACGTAGACGATACCCAGCTCTACCTTAAAATACACACCCCTGAAGACATCAAACTACTCAACACTACGCTTAGGAACACACAGACTTGGCTGGCAGAGAATCATCTCAAACGTAACGCTCTAAAAACAGAATTCCTCCTAATAGCACCTCCCACCAAAGCCCCCATCACTCAGGCCTGGCTTAATCATCTCACTGTACTTAACGTTCAACCTACTATCGTGGACTCAGCGAAATCTTTAGGCATAACCCTCGATTGCAATCTCAATATGCATCATCATATCAGCAATGCAACGAAGGGAGCTAATTTCCAAATCAACACATTGCGGAAGCCGAAACCTTTCCACCCTGCTAATGGCTTCAGAACTGCAGTCCAAGCCCTAGTTATCCCTCGAGTGGATTATGGAAGTGTTGCCCTCTGTGGCCTCCCCATATCGACAACCCCACCATTAAAAGCCTCTATTAACCCCTTCGGTGCTGCTGACGACTTTAGCTCGTCACGATTCCAGTAGGGAAGGTGTTGGTTCATTCCTTATGTTGGAGCGCCATCTGGAGCAAGTCCGGTAGATAATGTGTTTGCAATAGTAGCGCGCAATGCTTTCCAACGGGGCGACCAGATTGCCGGGCTTACCTGGAAGGCCTGAGGCCTGAGGTCCAGGGGAGGGCGGCCTCCCCATCCCGGGCGCTGTCCTTGGTCCTGCTGCGTGCCCGGGACGGGGTCCGGAGGGCCCAGAGAGGCTTTCCCTGCGCCGCCGGGCTTGGGAGCCCAGGCTGGGTCCAGGGGCCCGGGCGGGCCCCGGGTCGGGTGCCACGGCCCTGGGCCCGGTCCACCGGCCTGCCGCACAGCCAAAGGACCAGGACGGGGTTCCGTCGTGCCCGGGAAGCCTCCCCTCGCTCGGCTGAGTTCAGCAGCTCTGGCCGGGGGCCCCTGAGGGCCCGGGGAGGGCGGCCTCCCCATCCCGGGTCGCTGTCCTTGGTCCTGCTGCGTGGCAGGGTGCCCGGGACGGGGTCCGGAGGGCCCGGGGAGGCTTCCCCTGCGCCTCCGGGCCTGGGAGCCCCGGCTGGGTCAAGGGGCCCGGACGGGCCCCGGGTCGGGTGCCACGGCCCCGGGCCCGGTCCCCCGGCCTGCCACACTGCCAAAGCTCCGGGACAGGGCTCCGTTGTGCCCGGGAAGCCTCCCCACGCTCGGCCGAGTTCAGCAGCTCTGGCCGGGGCCCCTGAGGGCCCGGGGAGGGCGGCCTCCCCATCCCGGGCGCTGTCCTTGGTCCTGCTGCGTAGCGGGCTGCCCCGGGACGGGGTACGGAGGGCCCAGGGAGGCTTCCCCTGCGCCTCCGGGCCTGGGAGCCCCGGCTGGGTCCAGGGGCCCGAACGGGCCCCGGGTCGGGTGCCACGGCCCTGGGCCCGGTCCCCCGGCCTGCCACACTGCCAAAGCTCCGGGACAGGGCTCCGTTGTGCCCGGGAAGCCTCCCCTCGCTCGGCCGAGTTCAGCAGCTCTGGCCGGGGCCCCTGAGGGCCCGGGGAGGGCGGCCTCCCCATCCCGGGCGCTGTCCTTGGTCCTGCTGCGTGGCAGGCTGCCCCGGGACGGGGTACGGAGGGCCCGGGGAGGCTTCCCCTGCGCCTCCGGGCCTGGGAGCCCCGGCTGGGTCTGGGGGCCCGGACGGGCCCCGGGTCGGGTGCCACGGCCCTGGGCCCGGTCCCCCGGCCTGCCACACTGCCAAAGCTCCGGGACGGGGCTCCGTTGTGCCCGGTAAGCCTCCCCTCGCTTGGCTGAGTTCAGCAGCTCTGGCCGGGGCCCCTGAGGGCCCGGGGAGGGCGGCCTCCCCATCCCGGGCGCTGTCCTTGGTCCTGCTGCGTGGCAGGCTGCCCCGGGACGGGGTCCGGAGGGCCCGGGGAGGCTTCCCCTGTGCCTCCGGGCCTGGGAGCCCCGGCTGGGTCCGGGGGCCCGGCCGGGCCCCAGGTCGGGTGCCACGGCCCCGGGCCTTTGGTCCCCACGCCCCTGTTCCCTGGCGCCAGCTCACTTTTTCGTTGGGGCATAGAGTGACACCGGCTGGCTTGACTTTCGTGCCCGGCCATCTGGTCTCTGGGATCCCCTCGGCCATCTGGTCTCTGGGATCCCCTCGGCCATCTGGTCTCCGGGATCCCCTCGGCCATCTGGTCTCTAGGATCGCCTCAGCCATCTGGTCT